>NC_052032.1:1516617-2116617 GCF_015832195.1 Motacilla alba alba | reverse complement strand
ACTTTTTTTTTTCTTTTTTTTTTTATTGATTTCATTGAAAACAGAACAAGAAAATGATCAGAGCCAAAAGGCTGCCCCTTTAAAACTGTCAAAAACATTAACAGAAAAAAATAATAATAATAAACATGATGGCATTATGAATGTTCTAGAAGAGATGAACAAAAAAAAAAAAACTTGTTACTGCACTAATTACAGTATTTAAAGATATATGCAAAAAAAAAAATTAAGATAATGACCTGCCCAGCCACCACACAAAAGGTGATGGCAAATTTATTCACACTACAATACTAACAATTTAAAAAAAGTTTTGTTTTTTTTCCTGCATTTTTATACTAAAATCACTTTGTTCTTTTTATACAATTGATAAGTTTATATTCACGTGGTGAGCAAAAATCACACCAGAATCAGCACCGTTTTGTTTTGTGGTTTCTTTTTGTTGTCGTTTTGGTTTTTTTTTGGTTTTTTTGTGGGTTTTGTTGTTTTTTGTGTTGTTTTTTTTTTTTAGGTTTTTTTTTTTTCTCATGTTTTTAATGCTTGTCCCCGATGTTTCAATAATGGTAAAAAATAAATCAGTTTATTGAAACCTCATAGCGTGTGGCTTAAAAATCAATCCAAGGTGCCCAGCGTGGAGCAAAGGGATGGGAACAGACGAGCTGGTGGCATCTGGGATCTTCTCACCGTGACACCTCTGTCCACCCCAGCCAGTCCAGGTCCTCTATAATATATATATCATTCACTTTATCTTTAAAAAAAGGGGGGGGGAAACTGGTTTTCTTTAGGAATTAGTGTCTTGTAAAATCCTCTTCAGCCTTCTCTCTCTAAAACCACTCGTGGGATGGGGTGAGGGGAATTCCTTCACGGAGGAACTCAACACTGAGACAGGAGCAGGGCGTGGAGCAGAGCTGGTTTGAATGGAGAAAATCCAGGAGGGAGAGAGCCAGGGATCACAGGAACTGGAGAGACTCTGGGATTCTTCTCATCAGATGAGAAAAAAGCTGTGGGGTTTGGAGAGAATTGAGGGTATTTGTAGGGCCCCACCACAACGTCCTGCGAGATGGGGGAGGAATTATTCATTCATATATTTAAAAAAAAACAAAAACAAACAAAAAACCAACCAACCAACCAAAAAACCAACCAAACCAACAAAAAAACAACCAGCACAACCTGCCCCGGGGCTGTGCCAAGCAAACCCAGAGCCAGCTCCCTCCACAAACAAAGTCCCATCAAGTATCCAGAGTTTCTTGTGGCTGAACTGGAGGTGAGTGGGCAGGAGGGGTCCAGGACACAGCGGCATTCCGAGGACGGGCGGCTCTCCCTGGCTCTGACAACACTCAGCACGTTCAGAGAGGAGGCCAGGACAGCTCGGGTGGCAAAAAAAATGCAACAGCCACCCCTGCACACACAGCTGTGAAACCCAGCAGCTTTCCAGGAGCAGGGAGGGGAGAACAACATCACGGAGGTGGGATTTGCTTTCACTCCTTCCTCAAGTAACAGTCGGTGGCACAGCCCTAAGTGTCACAAACCCTTGGCTTTCCTTGAGCGGGGTTTTTTTTCTTTTTTTTTTCTTTTTTTCCTTTTTTTTTTGGTTTTGTTTTTTTGTTTTGTTTTTAATTTTCCGTGTGGTTTTGTGTCATTTTTTTATCTCTCTCTTCTTTCTGTTTAAATGGAAACTGCGACAGTGTGTGAATGTCTGGGGTTGGGAGGAGTCCGTGTCAGAAGGGGCCGGCGGCGGCGGCGGAGCTGGTGTCGGGCAGCCCGTTCTCCTGCGTGTCCTGGGCCGAGGTGCTCGCCTGCCGCTGGGCCAGCGCCGAGCTCGAGTGTTTGCACTTGGGTGAACCGCACTGACAGCTGAAGAATTTGCCTTTGATGTCCCAGAACCTGTCCCCGTAGTCGAAGCTGCAAGAGAGAGAAAGGAGGGGTCGGTGAGCGGCACATCGCTGCTGCCACGGCTAAAGAGAACCCCGGGGTGGTTTGGGTTGGAGCAGCCTCAGAGATCGTCCAATTCCATGGGCAGGGACACCTTCCATTAGAGCCCCATCCAACCTGGCCTCGGACAGCTCCAGGGACCCAGGGGCAGCCACAGCTTCTCTGGGCAACCTGTGCCAGGGCCTCACTGCCCTCATTGTGGAAGGAAGACTTCTTCCTTTATCTAATACAATCAAACCCTGCCCTCCGGCAGTGGGAAGCCATTCCCCCTTGTCCTGACCCTCCATCCCTTGTCCCGCCCTTCCATCCCTAGTCCCAAGTCCCTCTCCAGCTCTCCTGGAGCCCCTTTCGGCACTGGAAGGGGCTTTGAGGTGTCTCTGGAGCCTTCTCTTTTCCCCTGGTGAATACCCGCAGCTCTTGCAGCCTGGCTCCAGCCCTGGGAGCAGCTCTGGAGCCTCCTCTGGATCTCTGCAGCAGCTCCAGCCCTGGGAGCAGCTCTGGAGCCTCCTCTGGATCTCTGCAGCAGCTCCAGCCCTGGGAGCAGCTCTGGAGCCTCCTCTGGATCTCTGCAGCAGCTCCAGCTGCTCCCTGTGCTGGGCCAGGGCTGGGGCAGCTCTGCAGCTGGGGTCTCACCCGAGCACAGGGCACAGGGGCACAATCCCCCCTGCCCTGCTGCCCACGCTGGGCTCAGCCCAGGGCAGGGGGTTCTGGGCTATGAGTGGACACAGCCAGGTTGATCCTGGAGCTTTGCAAACTTCAGGGGGATCCCGAGGGACCCTGGGGACAAACCCCAGGCGCAAAGGGATGGAGCGAGGCAGCTGGGGAGCAGAGCAGCAGAGCTCTCAGTGCCCAGCAGTGGCAGGGGGGGCACGTACCCGATCTCCTCTCCAGCCTCTATGTGCCTGGTGCTGAAGAAGGCGATGCGGGGGAAGCGCAGGTCCTGGTGGGACATGAACACCCGCACCGGGATGAGGTTGGGCTCGCACAGGTGGTTGATGAAGCGGCTGATGTTGCCATAGAAACGGGCATCGATGCAGTAAACCTCTCCATCCTGGGGAGAAACGGGGCAGCGCTCGTCAGGGCACGCTGGGCTTGGGGATTATTGCTTAAATTAATGAGCAGGCTGTTGGTCTCTGCATAAATACTGCACAGAGCTCCAGGAGCAGCCAGGGCAGGCACTCGTGTGGCTTTGAATGGACTGAAAACACACACACATATACACACACACTTTTATACTCAACAGTACCCTGAAACCAGAGTTTACTGCACAGCACTCTGACCCACACACCTCAAGAGCTGGTTTTTAACACCCTGGCACACCAGTTCTCCCAGTCCAAGCACCAGCTTGGCACAATGGGATTGATGTTCAGTGCAGACACCTTAGGGGTACCAGCTCCTGGATAGGGGAACAAGGCATCTGTTCTGTCCTCTAATTGAACATGACAGCTTGGAAACACAAAGCCAGAGCCTTGAGAAAACACAGGGTTTTGCAGATAAGACTGAAAGTGAGAACACAAAAATTCCCTTTCCAGAGAGCCCAGAGAGCAGTAATACTTTGTTTTTCTTGAAAATAAAAGAACCCCCCTCAGGGCTTTTTTTATTCCAGCAGAGAATGACTGTGCAAAGCAGAGGCTTTAATTACAGAAGCTAATTTCAGTTGCAAAGAGGCCAAAAGCAAAAGGATCCATTAGTGGTGCTCCAAGTCCCTTTTGGACAAGCACCTCGGATCGTTAATGGATGAGCTATGCCACGGCACACTCGGGGCTGCAGGAGCCCAGGAAAACATCCCCAGAACTGGGGGAGGCATCACCCCCACGGGCCTGGAGCACACACAGTGTCACCAGCTCTGGTTTCATAATTCTGTGATTTCACCGCCTCAATTTCATCCACAGAAATGCCACGGTGGGGCAGGATGACAGCACCCGCATCCACAGCAGGACCTGGGACACTCCAGGGTCACCTCACATGGGGCTGTGAGCAACAGCTCGAGGGACAGGGACAACAGAAACCAAAACCTGGACAACAGAAATGACAGCCCCGGTAACAGAAATGACAATCCAGGTAACAGAAATTACAGCCCAACTACTCTCACCACAGCACAAGTCCAATCCTGCCATTCCTTTGATTTACACCAGGACCTCGAGGCCCCACAGGGCTGGGATTCACACCCCTGCAATGCCCCAGCACTCTGGAGGACACAAAACCTGCTGGCTCTGCCCTGCCCTTCTCTGCGCAGCCTGATGGGCAGCTTTAACCATCCCCCAATGATTTGGTGCCTGCTTTTCTCCACATGCTCCACCTTGGTCTCCCTGCCTGCTTCGCTGAAGGATTCCCAGGAGCCAGCACAGAGCTTCTCCCTCAGGGCTGCCAGTCAGGACTAAGCAAGAGGCAGGGCAGGGCCCAGCTGGGCTCTTGCTCATAAACCAGGCTAAAGTCCTTTTCAACTTCTTAATTACAGTCTGACCCCCTGTTTGCACACCAGACTCATTATTTATCTTTTCTCAGCTCTTGAAATGTATGTTGCTTTATAAAAATAAGAGGGGAAAAAAAAAGAGCAAAGCTTCTTTGTCACTAGCTGATGACAGGAACAAGGCACAGAGTGTTTTACAGCCTTCCTTGGAAGCCACCCCACTCCTGCGAGTCCCCAGCTCACCTTTTCTCACTTCTCCTTTTCCAGGGGGAGTCTGAAGTCATGGACTTGCTTTAAACTCTTAGATTGCACTTTGCAAATCAAAATTTCTGCCCCGAGAGCCCTCACAGAGCAGTGCAGGGGAACAAACAGCAGCACAAGCCCCGGCCAGGGTGCCTGATGGATCCTTTCTGAGTGAACAGGGTTCGTGGGGTTTTTTTAAAAACTTTCAGCTCATCATCAATTCATTAAGAACCCACAGAGCTGCCAATCACACAGATGCCAGGTTGGGAGTACCAAAACCTGCACAATTGACCTCAGGATGCTCCAAGGGGTTTGACAGAAGAGCACCTTGCTCAAAAGTGGTGTGGGCAGCACACGTTGATTCTGCTGCCCTTTTAACCAGCCCTAACCCTCACCTCAACCCCATTTCCACTAAAGCACAGCAATTGTGCTCTCTGCAGGATTTCACTGCACATCAAGATGGAGACAATCATTCTCTGGGCTCTTTTGAGGAGTCAGGACCTGGGCTTGTCTGGTTGGACCCTGCAGACACAGTACCTTGTTGTCCAGGTCAAAGAGGTAGGAGTCCTCCTCACGGACATCGGCCTCGGAGTCGGAGATCAGCTCCCCAACATACCTGTGGGCACAGGGACAGGCAGGAACGTGATCACAGGTTCAAATACCTCTTTCTGGGGAGACAGAAACACCCCAAACAGCAGCCCAGCCACAGATGGGCAACCAGAGCCACAGCGCTGGCCAGCTCCAAGCAACCAAGCTCTGATAACTTCCAGCAGGGAGAATCTGGCTCCAAACTCCACCTCTTCAGAGCAACAATTAAATAATATTAAAAATTACATTACTGATATTAAAACCACTTTAATATTAAAATCAATTTATTTTTTCCTGAGGACTAAGTTTCCTTTGCAAATCTCTCTGTTGGCCAAGATCAACACATGAATCCAAGTCTCCTGAAGTTCCTGGTCAGACTCAGGCTGTCCCACAACCACCGCAGTGCTCGTGCTGCTCACATCCCAAAACAAAACATTTGTGTCTGCCCCTCATGTATTTCCCAGGATATTTTGAGCAATTACAGGCTATACAACTTCAAAAGTTTTGGTTTAAAAGTCTTAGGTCTAACCTAACCTGGCAGGATCCCTGGCTCCCTTCTCAATCCCTCCTGAACCAGGACAAATGTGAGCTGTGGTCCCAGCTACAGCCACCCTGTTGTAAAACCAGGTGACAGGCAGGTGACAGGCAGGTCCTCCAAGGAGATTGAAGCAGGTGCTGCTTGGCCTGGGCTTGCTGAGGACCACACAGCCAGAGAGGTCTGGGTTTGATGCAAACCTCCTTGTTGCAGGAGTCTCCACAGCACTGGTGTTCCCACCTCTGTCTCCCCATCTCCATTTTAACCAGTTTTGGACTGTCAAGGTTCAACACCTCCTGCCCTGAGCTGCTTCAGTCTAAGACTGTCAGAGTGGAGGGACTGAGGGAGGGTGTGAGGAAGAAGCAGCAGCACAGCAGCTTTTCAAGTGTCCAAGGCCAGGGTTTGGAGCAACATGGGATAGTGGAAGGTGTCCCTGCCCATGGCAGAGAGGGGAGTTAAGGTCCCTCCCAACCCCCCCAGTCTGTGTTTC
Source organism: Motacilla alba alba (assembly GCF_015832195.1). Lineage (NCBI taxonomy): Eukaryota > Metazoa > Chordata > Aves > Passeriformes > Motacillidae > Motacilla > Motacilla alba. Next base: position 2,110,425 of record NC_052032.1, on the reverse strand, counting down.
TGTGATTTTGGTATGTAAGTGTTCCCAGCCTGCAATGACACAGTGATTATTTCAAGGAAAGGATTCACCACGTGAATAAATATTCTTTGCAGCATCAACAGAACTTCCATGGCCAGCAGTTGCTCTCACAGCATTCCTGCAGCCCTCAGGCATATTCCAAGTGTTAAACAACTGCCTCCAATCCCCTAGGGCTCAAGGCAGCATTTAACTCCCAGGCTGGGGAGGAGGAGAGCCAGGAAACATGAAGCTGGAGAGGATCCCTGCGCTCTGTGACCAGGGATTTTTGGCTGTAGTTCCCAAGTGGGAGCCTCCTGTTTGCCCTCGCTGCTCCACTACTGGAATCACCCACTCCTTGGAGGCCTGAAGCATAGAAAGGTGGCCAGAGAGGGAGAGAAACTGCTGTGGAAAGGCCCAGCAGCAGCTGAGAACAGCTGAATAATTCTGCTCAGAGAGGCCCCGTGCCCAGGGACAGCCACTGCAGGTTTATAATTCCATGAAATAAAATACCACAACCAAATTAAAAATCGTTGGTTTAATGCTCCTTTAAAGCCTATTCCTGTAACTCATTTCCTTTCCAAGGCTGTTCAAAGATATTAACAGGTCCCTGATTTTCCAGGCCCAAAATTAGGGAAGGATGTGCAAGGGGTGCATGTTCCTCCCAAAAACCAGCAGGAGCCCCTTCATTTAAAAACTCCTGTGGTCAAGGCAGTGTCTTTCTCTCCAGCAGATGTTCAGCACACTGACGGCAAATAACTCCATCCCAGAGCTTCACAGGGCCTCTCATCACTGCTCAAACAGCCTGGGCTCGAGTGAGCTTGGAACAGATGATCTTGGAGGTCTTTTCCAACCTTAACGATTCTGTGATCAGAGGGGACTCCCTGCAAACACCAAGAGCAACGAGCAGTCCCTAGCACAGGCTCCAGTGTTTTCCACAGGATGTGGGAGAAGGAGGCCTGGGCCTTCTCTGCCTGAAGGTGTGGCTGAAACAGCTGGCTTGATGCAGCTGGTACTTTCCTAAAGAACCACTGGAACAAAATGAAAATATTCAAAAACTGTAAATGGATGCAAAAGGAACAGACCAGATCCTCTGGTTTCTGCATCCCACTAACTCCCGGCCTCTCCAACAAAAGTCAGCAGCAGCTGTGCTGTTTCCAGAAGGAGCAGCTCCACCACCTACCAACCAAGCATGAACAGAACAGATTCAACCCAGCCCACAGCAGCAGCAGCACAGGGTGAGCAACAGCAGCTTCTGAACAGCACCAAATTCCAAGGCCAGGGAGAAACCTGCCCATGAGCACAGCCCTGAGGGGCTGCAGAGCCTGCAGGCTCCATGGGAGCCCTGTGGCACAGGAGGGTGACACTGCCACACCTCTCCTTGATGCCTTGTGCAGGCTGGCCTAGAGCAGAGCCTGGACAGAGCTAAAGAATAAAGCAGGGATCTATTAAAAGGATCTCCTCAATGGATCCACCTTGGGCAGCACAAGAGCCCAGCCAGGGCTGCACCCAAGATGATCCAAAATGTCCCAAAATGCACGAGCGCTCCCGGGGTCTCTCCCTTGGATCAGTTCTGCTCCATTTGCACCTTGCAGTTCATTGTCCAGTTCCAGCTTTAGCCCATGCACTCCCATCCTGCTTGTTTTTCTCTCCTCAGCCCACGGTGTTTGTGCTCCTGGGCTGAGATTTGGATCATTTGTCCTTGGTGCCCAGCTGGAGCAGGAATTGTTTTGTCTCCCTGCTCTGTGCAGAGAGCTCAGCATCCCCTGACGTGAAGCTCAGACCCACCCACTAAAGCAGCACAGAATGTGAAAAATAGAAAAGCTCAAACCTGAGGCATCACCCTCGCCAAGCTGCTGCTTCCAGGGCTGTGCAGAAAGGACAGGAGGCAGTTACAGAGTCACAGAATCATCAAGGTTGGGAGAGACCTTCAGGACCATTGAGTCCAGTCATGAACCCGGCACCAGCACCACCACCCCAGGCCATGTCCCCAGCTGCCACATCCAGATGCCTTTTGAACACTTCCAGAGGCGGTGACTCCAACACCTCCCTTGGTGACTCCAATCCTCCCCGGTGACTCCAACACCTCCTATTCCAATGCCTGGCCACTCCTTCAGCAAAAAGCCATTTTCATAGCTCTGATCTTGAAGCTCCCCTGGTGTAACTTGAGGCCATTTTTTCTTGTGCTTTCACTGATTCTCTGGGAGCAGAGCCCAACCCCCCCAGCTGTCCCCTCCTGTCAGGAGTTGTGCAGAGCCACAAGGTCCCCCCTGAGCCTCCTTTTCTCCAGGCTGAGCCCCTTTCCAGCTCCCTCAGCCTCTCCTGGTGCCTGTGAAGAGTTCCAGGATAAAGGTCACACCAATACAATCATCCTTCCAAAGCATAGTAACAACCACAGAGCAACTGCCCACCCAGGGCCCTAACCCAGATATTTAACACAAAATGCTCTTCCAGAGGAGCTGATCCTGGGATCTGCTGTGTCCTGGCAGCCCCGAGCACTGCCAGCACTGGGGCTGCTTTCCAGAGAGGAGGAAAAGCAGGAACCAGGTCTATGGGATGCTCATAGAGAATCACAGGAAGGACTCGTGGAGCCAAGGGCTTGGATTTGGTGAGTGAGAAAATGTGAGTGTGTGACACAGCAGGAATGTGCATGGGCATGACATTAATTAGCTGAGCTGTTTAGTAAGCAGCTCATTTAACTAATGAAGATGGTATCCAGCAGTGGAACAGTGCCAGCAGCTCCTGGCAAGTGTGGGGGCAGTGAGGCTGTGGGATCTGCACCCCATCAGCCCCACGTGCTCTGCAATGTCTGTGTTCATCACACCCCCCCGGGCTGTCCCCTCGCTGCCTGCTCCTCCAGTGTGCTGGCATTCCAGCAGGGTTTGGTGAAGGCTCTGCCTTTTTTCCTTGGGAGCAGTTTACTCACAGGCTCTGGCCTGTTCCTGGCCTCTGTACCACCAGAGGACCCTGGGACCTCTGGTACTTATGGACAGCCCTGCACAAGGACAGGCCTGAGACACTCCCCACCAACAGCAGCTTTTGGCTTTATCTCTAAAAAAATATTTTAGCAGCTGGCAGGTCCTGACACAGAAGAAATACTTGGCCAAATCACTGCATAATTATCTTTTCCTTTATTTTTTCTTTTAAACACTGCAATAATCTTCCTCAACCACCACCCAATTCCATAACACATCAGTAACTAGTTCTAAAATCCACCAGCACCTATTTCCACAATGGACATGAGTCCAGCCTTATTTAGAAGATCCTCAGTCACTGTAGTATTGCAATGAAGGAAACACTGTCTAAACTATTTAATAAAGTACATATACCACTTTAAAGCCTCAAGCTGTGAGGTCTGATGACAGGTTTTTCACTTGACATAAATCTGAATATTTCTGTGCCTAAGTACTTTATTGAGTCAGGGCCAAAACATGTGCTTAACCCCAAGTGCTTCCTTGTTTTGCTGAATCAGACTAAAGCCAGAGCTGTGACACTGGAAAACCTCTGGAGAAGTCAGGATTGAAGCAAAGAAAGTTGTTCCACACTGCCCTGGCCTGCAGTGTCCCATATCTGTGGCAAACACGCGAGTTGAGCACATTTTGCAGCACAACCCAAATGTGTTTTTCCCCTATAATTTGTGTTTCAAAGGGGGAAGAGCTGAGCACAGATCCCAGCAAGACAGAGGGAAGTAGAGAAAGCTCCACACTATGAGAAGAAGGACAGACAGAGCAGGAATTGGAGTCAGGAAACCTCTGGCTGAGGGCAGGCAGCTGGGCTCAATACCAGCTTGATCTGCATAAAAACCTCTCCTTGAAGGGGAGCAAACCATGTGTGCCCTGGGGAAGTGCTGGGGTTGCTGGGTTGAACACCTTATTCCCGGATTTGGGAAGTGCTGGGGTTTTTGGGATGGTGAAAGCTGCACAACTCACTTAGTGCTGGATTTGGGAAGTGCTGGGGTTTTTGGGATGGTGAAAGCTGCACAACTCAGTGCTGGATTTGGGAAGTGCTGGGGTTTTTGGGATGGTGAAAGCTGCACAACTCAGTGCTGGATTTGGGAAGTGCTGGGTTGCTGGGGTGGTGAAAGCTGAACATCTTACTCCTGGATTTGGGAATGGATGACGGAAGCTGCACAACTCAGTGCTGGATTTGCTGGGATTGTGAAAGCTGCACAACTTACTCCTGGATTTGGGGCTGCTGGGCTGGTAAAAGCTGAACACCTTACTCCTGGATTTGGACTGGATAGGATTTGCTGGGCTGCACAACTCAGTGCTGGATTTGGGAAGTGCTGGGTTGCTGGGCTGGTGAAAGCTGAACACCTTACTCCTGGATTTGGGAAGTGCTGGGTTGCTGGGCTGGTGAAAGCTGCACAACTTACTCCTGGATTTGGGAAGTGCTGGGTTGCTGGGCTGGTGAAAGCTGCACAACTTACTCGCACACGAAGGTTCCCAGAGGAATGTCCTGCATCGTCCGCACTCCCCAGCCCATCTTTTGTGTCCGGTAAAGCTGCAACCGAGTCCTGGGAAAGAGGAAAAGAGGAAATGAAGCCACACTGATGGCAGCACTCCATGGAAAGGATGAATTTTCATGGAGAGATGAGCAAAAAGCCAGCACCTTCCATCAGCAACACTCCCAGAGGATTTTAATATTCACCCTCCCATTCTCACCCTGCAGGGATGCTTCACTCCCACAGCTCCCAGCTGTGGGCAGGTGCTGGCATGGAAACAGCCCAGGGACAAGGGACAAGGGACAAGTGACAGTCAGCCCCTTCTGCCTGCCCAGGTGCACACCAAGGGGCTGGGGAAGAGGGGACAGGGCTGGATGCTCTGTGTGATGATGATTTACAGAGGATATCAGAACCCCACCAGCAGCATTTCCTTCCCCTCCGTGCAGCCCTGGAGGAAGCAGAGAAGGTGGAAAGGGATTTACAGCATTTACAGGGATTTACAGGGGATTTAAGGTGGAGTGGTGCTGAGGGGGAAGGCAGGGATCTCCCAGGGACTAAAGAACACCTTGAGCTAAGTGCTCTGACCCGTCTGCCCTCTGCCAAAGCCAGGGCATTCAGCAATTCTATCATATCCAGCTGCCTGGCTGAAAGACAAGAAAGAAAAGCTGCAACTTGAGACTTCTTGGTGTAATAGCTGCCCTGTGGAATTTTACTGATGGGGTTTATAGGCAGAGAAACAATCCTGTAAGTCATTCTGCCTCCTGCTCAGCCAGAACCTGAGTTAAGTGCAGGATGAACAGTCTCCAGGGCTAGGAAAAGCTTCCTCTATCCCTGAGGGAACCAAAACCCACTCTCAGCAACGCTGTTATCGGAATTAAGTGAAATCTGATGCTCACCTTAACTTCACCCTGTTGCTTTTCCCAGTACTTCTCTTCCCCCCACCCACTCGCTCCTGCACTGTCAGCTCAAACCAAGGGATGGGAACTTCATCCTGTTTGCCCACAGCTTCACCAGGACAAACCATGACCTCAGGGGAGTGATTGCTTTCAGAGAAGCAGGGTCTAACACTGGGTTTGGGGCTTGGGGAAGCTCCCCCAGCTTTTGCCTTGTCCATCAGAGCAGAGCAGAGCCCAGCTCAGGTCTGGGCTCTGCTCTGGAGCTGGCACTGGCGGCAGCGGGGCCACGGCTCCGAGCTGAGCCTGCCAGCTGAGCTGGGCCAGGCTGCCAGCTGGATACGTGTGCTCTGCCAGGCAGAGCTAATTTGGAGCCAATCTGATAAAGGAAGCACTGAAAACAGAGCAGCAGCACCCCTGTGTCAGCTGCAGCCCCAAGGCAGGAGCCTTCCCCACTGCTTCCCCAGGGGCCCTGAGCTCTGCCCAGCACCTGACCCTCCTTCCCAGCAGAGCTGCTCTCCTTGGCTTGTGTTGGGTTCCCAGCCCTTCCCATTTTTCAGAAAAAACACTTCAGCAAGGCAAAAAATGCAAAAGCAATAGCTCTAGCTGTACAGCTCCTGAAGAAACACCCACGGAGGCACCGGGGATCGGGAGCTTGGCAGGGAAAACCAGAGAGAGGTAAAGTTCTGAGGAAACACATCGAGTTCCTTCCTTGCTTATTTTTAACAGTGCAAAATGTCATTGAAACTACAAAGCTTGCAAAAAGAGTGTTGTCAGCACTACAAAGAAATTCTAAAAAACCTTTTTTTTTCCAGTAGGATCCCTTTGAACTTAGTGCAGAAGCAAACTCCTCCATAGCAGAGGTCCAAACCAAAACATTGACATTTTTAGCCAGGCACCAAAATCCCAGCAAAACCTGAAGCAGTGAGGTCAACAGGCATTCAGGTATCCAGTTCTGGGAGAATCATGCCAAGGACCTGTAAATTTTAAGCAGCCAAGTCTGGCCATGCTGGCCTGCATTTCTAATTTAGACTGCTGGCTTACAAGATCTTCTGAATTCAGACTCTGCAGCTCTGCTGCTGTCATGTCCTTCTCAGCTCTCCCCTGAGACACCACACTTGGGCTGTGCATGCAAACCCACAAGCCATTTGTATGTTTTATGGTCAGCTGATGAAAGAACACTGCAGTTCCCACCTGATGGTGCCATGTGCAGGGTGCAAATATTAACTGAGATATTAATTGAGCTCATCAACCCACTGCTGCTTCATTCCTACTTGCAGCATACAGGAACCCACTTCCAGTCCCAGCTTCCAGTGCTGGGTTTTGTGGGATTACAGGTGAGCTGAGAGCCAGAGGGCTCAGGGGTTTGGGGTTGGTCCTGCCCAGAGCAGCTGTGTTTGCCCCTGCTGCTCACCTGAGGCCGTTCTGCACCACCCGGTTCCTGCAGGTTCTCCAGCACGAGCACGCGTGGTTGCACTCGAAGATCAGGGGGGGCTCAGCCATGTTGAACTCGGGCAGGAGTCGGCCATCCTGAAGGAGAGAACCACCCCAGACTGGGTTGTTTGTCTGCTCCTGGGATCCCCAAAACCACAGGCAGAAATTCCCCCCAGGGTAAAAACAGGCCAGAGAAGCCCATGGTGAAGTTGTGCCCTAACCTCCCCAAACCCAGCATCAGAGCTCAGGTTCTGCAGTGGTTTTGCTCTACCCTGACAGCAGCACAGTCACTACTGTCACCCACAGCTGACAAACAGCCAGAGAATTCAGATTTTTGCTGCCTGCTATCACCCTGCATAGCATTTAAAAAAAAACCCTCCCAGTGCTGTGCAGAAAACTGGTGTGCATCATCACCATTACTGCCATTGCTGTGCTGGAGGGGAGAGTGGAGGCTTCGTCTGCCTCTGGAGTAAAGCCCAAACTTGCACAGTCCAAGGCCAGTGCACTCAAGTTCTGTGAATCACACTACATTCCCAAATAACAGTCCCAAAAAACCCTACAATTCAATTATTTACCAACATACAGGATTAAGGAAGTGATGGATGCAATTTATCATATTTAACAAATTTGGCTTTTAAGGCTTGAGAGGTGTAATCACCTATTAATGTGTAAATAAAATGGCTACAAAGCAAGAAAGATGCCAACACTCCCCCTGGGAGAAACCTGCAGACATTCACAGAACTTCTGATCTTTGTAGCACCTGCCCAAAGATGAATCTCAAAACCTCCCTGGAGGGTTGAAGCATTTACCCAAAACAAACCTGACTTCTGGCAACGTGGCAGTGAAAACATCTTTACTCTGCCTTCATCCAGAAGAATCACAATAAATAAAAGCAGATTTAAAAAAATTCTCTTTCTACTCCCCTCCCTTTGTTTACATCTTACAGCACTTTCCACATTGCTCTGAAATGGAAGCTGATTTCACGCTTGGATTATTAAATGCTCCCCATCACATGGGTGTAATTAATGGCTCAGTTGGCACGAGAGGAACACAAATAAATAACACAAGAAAAGCTGCCCTGAGCAGGCAGTTTGGATTATCACACGTCTCAGAGCTGAGACTATAACTTCAGGCATTTTAAGTCAAGAAGAAAGGAGCTGGAATTACAGAAGCAGGGAATGGTTTGGAGTGGAAGGGCCCTCAAAGCTCGGCTCATCCCAACCCCTTCCGTGGGCATGGACATCTCCCTCTAGACCAGGGTTGCTCCAAGCCCTGTCAAACCTGGCTTTGAGTTGTGCAAGGAACTGAATAAGGCAAAATTCAGCTCCCAGGCCCTGGTGTGAGCCAGGAAGGGGCTGTGTGTCCTCACCTTGTCATACCAGCAGCGCATGCTGAGCTGGCCACACATGCAGTTACTGGAGGAGCAGTCGTCTATACAGACACAATACTGCAAGAGAAGCAAAGGGTTAATTCCACACCACTCACACAACTGAGACCACAACTGGGTCAGGAAACCACATCTCCTCCTCTTGCTGCTGCTCCTCAGCCAGAGGCATCACCAGCTTCACCATTCAGCGGCAGTTCCACTCCATCGTTTATTTCTGTGTGCAATGAGCACCAAAGGACTCTGCCTTGCAAGGAAGGATCTCATTCTGAGCCAGCCTCACTGCTCAGGAGAGGATGTTCCCTTGTGGTAACCCTCTCCCATGCCCTGTGAGCTGTTCTCCACACCTGAGGACAAGGGAAGCTCCAGGGAGGGACCAGAGCTGGGAGATGATGCAGCTGTGCTGTCTCAGTCCTCCCCTGCTGCTTCCCACTCCAGCTGGCTGCTTCCCCAAGCCAGCACAGCCCTGCCACCAGGCTGCTGCACAACAGGGACTGGCCCTGGGAAGGCCACTTCAGCCACCTCAGAGCTGTGCCCAGCGAGGTCTCACCCTCACCCTGAACCTCCCCGTCTCTGCTTTCCCACCCAGCCCTTCCAGGACTGCAGTGTCACAGCCAAGACCTCGGCCTGGCTGCTGCAGTCCATGGGAAGGCAGCATGGAGAAGGTCTCCCAGCAAATCCCTGACTCTGCAGCCTCAGAAGAGAGGACAAGGATAAATGGGAGCCACATCAGCCAGCACCAGATGGCCAATGCTACAGCTGAACACAGAGCTCAGCTTAAGCCTCAAAAATGAAGAAAATCAAAATCCCATCTCCTACAACAAGAGCTGGAGGTGAGGCACTCAACCCTAGCTGGAATTTGATGGCAATATCAGGACTCAACATTCCCATCTGGAATGCCAAATCTGTTCTGAGGAGCACTGCAGAGCCCAGAACAGAACAAAGCAGGATGCCTCACCTGTAAATGAGTGATGTTCCTGTCAATGTCCATCGGGGAGGTGACACAGTTCTGTGACACGTATTTGTAATTGCTGGGACAGGGCTCGCTGTCCACGGAATTGACGCAGGGGATGGGGATCCGCTCGTAGCCCCGGGCAATGTCTCTGTCATGGAGAAAGAATTGTCACAGAAGGAAAGCGCCCCAGACAAGGGGCCATTCAGATGCCATCCTGGGGCAGAATCACCGGGCACTCAGAGCCATTCAGACTAGAACAGAGCTGGTGTTTTCCCACCCTGCCTTACAGATGGTTCTTTGTGCTTGTGAGTATTTCCATTTGGAGGATGAATTTGCAAACCATGGCCTGAATCAGCACGGCTTTAGTTCTTCCTAAGCTCACACTGAACTTCACACCAGCTTAAGAAGTACCCGATTCTTTCTTAAGCCCAGCCTTTCCTGTGCAAGGGCTCAATTTCATGACCCACAAGCAAAGCCAGCCCTATTCTCACCTGCTCACCACCTTCTCTATCTGGGCAGGCTTCTCAGAAGATGATTCTTTGAGAGTCTTGTTCATCTGTAGGGCCACCCAGACCTGAGAGTTAAGGCTGGAGCACTGGAGCGGGGTCTCACCCTCCTTGTTCTTTAAAGTGACATCCGAGCCACGGGAAAGAAAGAGACTGCAAAACAGCAAGGAAGGATAAGGATCCCCCGGGAGAAACCAGGCAAGGGGAAAACAAGCTGAATCACATCCTCCAGCCAGCCCTTGAAGGACGAGGAAGAATCTTAGTAGTGAATAATCACCTGAGTTTTCTTTATTAAGCATGGTTCAGTGAATCCTTCTGACAGAAGCTCTGGGCACCCATGAGAGCTCTGGGCAAACCATGCCTTGCTTCAGGTACCTTGCTGGTACCAGCCTAACTTCAGACAGGCTTGAAACTCTCTCTGGCAGGGAAAGATATGGGGTGGGAAGAGTAGGCTGGAAATGGAAGAGGCCCAGAGGAAACTGGTGGTGGACCTGGCCCTTGTTTATACTCACCAGCTTTTGGTGAGAACAGGATGGCTTTATTCAGAGCAGGGATGAAGCAAAGGAAAAGCCCTGTTACCATGCTGGTGGTGGGGGAAAAAAGGATTTAATCAAGGAAGCCAGACACCTTCCTGCTGGGAAGCCCAGGCTGAGCACAGCCCCTCAGACTCCAAAACGCGCCACATTTTCTGAGCAGCTGCTGGCACCTCATGCCTCCCACCCCGGGAGAAAAACAAGTCCTCCATCCCAATCCTGGGCTGTGTGTAAAGACCAAAGGCATTTCAGAGGCTCTCCTGAGCCTGCCAGGCAGCAGCCGGGGGGCAGGGAGGGGTGAGCAGTGCACTTACACCACACACTCGTAGCGGTTCTCTCGCGCCGCGATGTGCAGGGGCGAGTCCCCGTGGATGTTCACGGCGTGCAGGTCACACTTTGCTGCCAGCAGGATCTCAGCTATGTCAACACAGCCAGAAAAAGCAGCCCAGTGCAAACAAATGTTTTCCTCCTGGAGGGAAAGAGAATAGAGAGGAGGCTGTTTAAAACCCTGTGGCTTTGGGGGTTCCTTCCTCAGCTCTGCACCTGCAGCGTTCAGCGTGTGGTGCCATCCCCACCCTGCTCTGGCTGGCTGGGAATGCCAGGGTGGACAGCGAAACCTCAGAGCAGCCAAACAGGGAGTTCTCACTCCATCCACCTCTGCACATCAAGGACAGGGAGGCTGCACACATGGCAATCCATCACCTTCTCTACACACACACACAGACAGCTCGTCAGTCTCTGAGCCACAAACCAATCTAGATCAATCCAGGAAAGAGGTGACAGACATGAACAAACATGCTGGAAAAGGCTGGATGCTGAGTTCCCCAGCCCCAGCAGCCAGGAAAGCTACTGTGCCTCCCAGGGCTGCAAAATTAAGGAGAAAAAGAGCACAGCACAAAATTAAGGAGAAAAAGAGCACACAGGGTACGTGAAGGTGCCAAAAAGAGAATCAAGAGCCATGGGGTAAGCAATCAATCTGACTCCAGGCATCTCTTAAATACTGTATGTACTCATCTCTCACTAGCAGCACTGGAAATAGCTGAACACTCATCTTTCTGATGGAGGTATTTTAAGGGATGATCCTGTTTTCTGTTACACTGCAATTTGCAGCACACGTCGATCCCTTCCCCATGACAGGCTCTAAAGACATCGATGACAACAGTGAAATGATAGTAATGATCACCCAGCTATTCCCCTTTTTTCTTTTTTTTAAAGCAAAAACAAAGCTGCTGCTGGAGTGTTTGAGCTGTTACCATGTAACTTAAGGTCCTGCCTTAAATAGGGAGCTATTGCCACACATCAGGGAGAGGGAGACACTTTCCTACCCAGCTCCTGCTTCCCTTTACAGTCTAGAAAAACTCCACACAATCTGCAGAAAACGTCCATCCTGTGGGTTGCACCCACATGCTGCAGCTCACACAGGTCACAGACACCTGGACTGGTGCTCTGCCTTGCACTGCTGCTGCCTAAAAAGCAGAATCATCACCATCAAAGCATTTCTCCCAAAGCAGGATGTTTCCCAGCAGGAGTGACATTTGTCCTTAACCACATCCAGCAGGACACCCCAGCTGCAGGCCCAGGATGGATGTGTCACACACACAGCTGTTAAGAGCACAGTTTTCTTTCAAGTAAATTGTTGACTGAGTTGATTTGATGTTCATCATTAATGTGTGATCTTGAAGCTGTAACAGATCAAAGAGTCTGTTTTGCTCAGAGTCAGCAAGCACACAGAACAGCCCACAAAGCCCCTCTCACCTTGCCTTCTGTTTTTAGGAACAGGATTGCATGCAGACCTAAGTGTGCTGTGTTTGGCTGGGATAGAGTTAATGTTTCTCCCAGTGCTGGTGTGGGGCTGTGCTGAACACAGGGGTGGGGACACAGAGATGTCACCTGCTGAGCAGGGCTGACACAGAGCCTGCTCTGTCCTGTGCTGCCTCACTGGGGAGGAGACTGGGGGACATGGAAAGCTGGGAGGACACAGCAGGACAGGTGACCCTGACCAAAGGGATATTCCAGACCATCTGACATCAGTTCAAGATATAAAGTGGGGAAAGGAGGACGGAGGATGTTTGGAGTGATGGTTTTTGTCTTCCCAGGTCACTGTTCCATGGGTGGGGCTCCCCTGCAGGTGCTGAACACCTGCCCAACCATGGGAAGCAGGGAATGAATTCCCTGTTTTGTTCTGCTTGTGTGTGCCTTTGGCTCTTCCATTAAACTGTATCTCACTAATCTGTCCCTATTAACTGTCCAGTAGGCTTTTTCTACCTTTTACCCTTCTGATTCCCTCCCCACTGGTGGGGGAGTGAGCAAGGGGCTGTGAGGGGCTTGGTGACTGGCTGGGGTGAGACCACACAGTCACAGAAACACAGAGGGGTTTGGTTTGGAAGAGACCTCAAAGCTCATCCAGTGCCACCCCCTGCCATGGACAGGGGCACCTTCCACTATTCCCAGGTGGCTCCAAACCTTGTCTAACCTGGCCCTGGACACTTCCAGGAACAGGGTGAGACATCACACTTCAACATCCTTAGAGACTCCAAGAAGAGAAACATAGAAACATAGTATAAGGAAAAGAGAGGAGCAGTGCTGATACAATGACTCCCCTCAAGAAGGCTGGGGAAAAGCAGACAGTATCTCTTTGTATCTTCTCTATTTCCCTGTAAATCCCTGGGAAAGCAGCTGGCACAGCCCCACAGGCAGGGCTGGGGGTCCCACGGAGTTTCCAGGGATCCAAGCACTGAGTGCATCCCACTGGAGCAGGATTTAGGGAGGTGAAGGGCAGCTCCAGCCTGAGCTGCCAGCCTGGCCATGCTCTGGACACATCTGAGCTTCGTGCCAGCAATGCCCAGGAATAGCCAGGCTTTGATAGCTGCTGGCAGAGTGCCCAGCCCATCCAGAAACACAAATACAAGCTGATTCCCCTCAGAAGGCATAGAGAGTGCCCCAAACCATACCCAGAGTCACTGGCCTGGGGCAAACACGGAGCTGGTAAGTCTGGACTAAAGGGATCTGCCTGGTGCAGTGTCCAGCGGCAGCACACCGGGATGGGAACCAGCAAGGCTCAGAGCTGAGGATTCCACACAGCATCCTTACAGAGCAGCCGGAGGGACAGCACATCCCACAAGCTGCCATCCCACAAACTTCTGCCCAGAACGCAGGAAAACTCTCTCACCAGACACTTTTCTCTCACACCGTGGCAAGGGACTGAGCCCTAAATCTGTCACCTGGGGCGCGTCTGGGGTTTAAACAGACACTGCAATTTCTGCAGGAGGTTCCAGGGGAGCCTTACGTTGTCCCGGATGTTGATGTCCGAGCCCTTGGCCAGCAGCAGCTTCACCAGCTCGATGTGTTTGTACTCCGTGGCCCAGATCATCGGCGTCCAGCCACCGTCATCCTGGGCAGGGACAGCAGGGTGACACACAGCACACACACGGCCTCCTGCTGGCCCCCACACAGCCCTGCCCTGCCCTCCCCACCTGTCGGCACTGCTGCAGGTCCCGCAGCTCCTGCAGAGCCCAGCGTGGCTGGGAGCAGCACACCTGAGCCAGCTGGAGTTTGTTCCAGCTCAGCAGGCTGGCACTGCACCCCCAGCTTGTTCAAGCACACCGACTGTCCAAAAGGCACAAGGTACACCCAGGGTGTGTAAAAGATCTTACAGAAACTCCCTGAGAAGCCTGGGGGAGCTGCCCTTGCCCCAGGTTAATTACCTCTGTCCCTACCCCCACCTAAGTACTCTGTCTCACCCCACAGCAATGGATAAACCCCAAGGGCAGCGGCCAAACCCCACAGTGACAAGTGGCAGGCTCAGCCCACCCCACACCATTGTCCATGATCCCCCCAGTAGGAAAAGCACAGGGACACCCTGGAGCAGCAGGATCCACAGCAGATTCAAAGCCAAGGAGAAACTGCAAATCAAGGGGAGTTCCCTGAGGTCAGTGAGGGATCGCCCTCCCTGGCAGATGGGAGGGGCACAGAATTGTCACCCTGTGGTGATCTGGAGGTGTCCCCCAGCAGCAGGACTGTACTTGAGTGAGCAGTCAAGTGCTGAGGGAGTCCCTGACCCGGGCAAGCAGCTCCAGCCCTGGGGCAGGCCTCACCTGGCAGTTGACATCCATCTTGCCGTTGGAGAGCAGGTACTGCACCACGTCATAGTGCCCCTTCTTGGCTGCCAAGTGCAGACACGTGGAGCCCTCAGCATCCTGCACACAAGCACAGAACAGACCCTCAGCGATGCTCAGGAACAGCAGAGGAGTTCCCAGATGGAGCAGAGAACTCCAGAAGTCTCCACCCCACTGCCAGGAGGGCAGAGAGCAGGAGCCAGGGCCAGCACTAAGCAGAGCTTGGGAGCTTTACACCAAAGAGGGGGGGCCGGGCAGAGAAGGAAGGGCTTTGCAAAGCCTGGGGATGGCACCAGCCCCAAACCTTGGCAGTGATGCCCCCTGCTTCTCCAACAGCCCCTTTCCCACTCCCCTCCATGTGCTGGAGAGCCAAAGGAAAGCAAAAATCCCTTACACAGGCAAAGTTTGCACTTTACATCAGAAAATTCACTTTGTCTCAGGTTGAAATGCTCCATTTCTCCAGGTTTTTGCTGGGTTTTGTTAGCCCAAGGCACCTGGCAGCAGGTCCAGCCTGTGGTGTCTCTCTCCGGAGAGACCAGGTCCCCAGCCTGCCCACAGCCATCTGCACAGACAGGAGATAAAAACAGCCCCAAAGGCTGAAAGGAAAAATGCCTTTGGGAGCTGGGAATGCAAGGCCTGGAGGAGATGGACAGGCTGTGAGTCATGATGGAGATGCTCCCACCCTCCCACCAAAGATCTCTCTGGCAGCAGCCTGACTTTTATCAGGCATTTATATCCCAAGAGCTTAGCACAGAGCAAGGCCCAGAGAGCAGGAAATCAGGAGGAGGAAATGAAAGACTGAAAAAACCAAATGACTCCTTCCAGCTAAATCCCTGGGAGCAACGCTGGAGGTGAGAGCTTTGGGACAGAGCTGATGTGATGCAGGGTGAGGGAGCAACTCTCTGAGCAAGGAGGGGACATCTCAGGTCAGGGATTGCACCAGGAGGGCTCCTTGGGACACAGAAAGAGTTTCTACACCCCCATATGTGCCTGCTCCAGCTGAATAATTCCACAGCTTTCCCCTTGGATGGGCAAGAACCAAGTGCAGCTCCCCAGCCCTGGGAGAGCAGGCAGATTTTATTGTAAAGGTTCTTCAGGTTTTGAGTGGGGCTTTTCCATGCTGGAAACAGGACCAACAGCTTCACCCTGGGGGCTGGGGAGCCCCCAGCCAGCTCCCTGCCCTGCAGTTCCAGGGCTCTGCACACACCTGCCCCGGGTAGGGGCTGGAGCTGCTTCCAAACCAATGCTGCTGCTTTCAAACGGAGGCATGAGCTGCTGCAAGAAACTAATTAACATCATCAACTAGCCTAGACCTCAGATGTGATCTGAGGCTTCTAATTTGCATTTTCAAGCTCAGAATTTATCTCCTTCCCTTGACCTTCAGAAACACAAACTCTCCTTTTTTCTCTTCCACAGGAATAAATCACGTGAGAGATGTCTGGGCTGCTCCAGGGTACTTGGGACAGTGGCCAGCACAAACCCACGGGAGCCTGTCCTGTTCTTTCCCCTTCCCAGCTCAGAACCAGAATCACAAGGATCCATTTAGGGCCTGGATTGGGCAGCACCTGATACCTTGTGCAATGCTCCCAGCTCCTTCCCAAACCCAGCCAAGAGCAGCAGGTTGTGACAATAGGTTTGCATGGGGAGGGTTCCTGTGCTCCAAACAGCATCTGATTTATGGGACTAATAAATGGTCTGTGTATTTTCCAAGACTGCAAAGCATCCAGAGCATGCTAAAGGCAAAGAGACAGCTGCATTTTATTGTTTTGGTTTAAATTAAGGGGTAGAGTTTAAAGATGGGGTTCGATTTTGCCACTGCAGCATGACTGCAAGAATCCACACATCAGTCCTTTGGAAAGGAAGGCTTCCTCTGTCATTTTTCCTGGCTTGGCAAGCACCTAATTACCAGCCTATTTTAAAACATCACCCCAAAACTCTCATTATTAGAGCCTACAGAGAAGGGAACTCTGAAATCCAACTTCACTGCAGTGGATTTGTGACCTATGAAATCTTATTTGTGACCTATAAAACCTATGAAATCAAATCCCCCTGACATTTGGTGTCACAAACTAAAGAGAAAAGTGGCATCACTTGCCCCAAACAGCTCATGGCCAGCAGAAAAATGAGATTATGACACCCCCAGACTCCACTCCAAGACAAACCAGTCCATTTCTCCTCAGCCTGGGCACTTCCACCCAAAACTTCAAGGAAGAAATGTTGGACAGAGGCTTCCTCAGGAGAAAAAGGGAAGGAATAAACTGCTACCTTGGGATCTACTAGTGCTCCAGCCTTGATCAGGTATTTCACAGTTTCCAGGTGGTTGTTTTCTGCTGCTTCCATCAGCGGGGTCCTCTGGTCCTCAGAGCAGGTGTCAATGTTAGCACCAGCCTGTTGGGAGGCCAGGGCAAGGACAAGGACAATTAGCCGAGGAAGGATGTGGGAGTAGAGATTTAATAACAAGATTTTCTCCTGAAATTTAGTCATATTAAGGAGGGGAAAAAAGGAATAAAAGAGAAATAGAATGAGGAAAGAAGGCAGTGCAAGTCCACCTGCTCTGGAAACAGCACGTGCTGCCTGCCCCCTCTCCTGCCTTCTCCAGCCAGGAGGGAACTGTAAGGAAGCCAACAGCTGGTATTAAATAATTCCTGTTATTACCAGATTTTGTACTCCTACTTTGTATATATTGTTTGTGTAACAATTTGAAAAAGTCAGCTTCCTCCTTTTCCAGCAGCTTTGTTCTCCCTGGTCTATCATTTAGCCTACAGCCACCAGCTCTTCTCAATGTCACAAGCAGTAGGAACAACTTGCTGATGGCAACAGAGGCAGGAACTGTAAAAAATATCCTGGGGGTTGGCTAAATATTCCTGTGGAAGTCAATGGCACTTCCACAGAGATCTCTGAGCATCTGCTCAGTTCAACCCAGAGTGCCTCCAACCAACACCTCACTCCTTCCAAACCATGGCTCTGTCAGGTTATCCTGCCTGCTTTAGCCCTTGGGCTGAGCTCAGGAACCACCCAGAGCTTAAACTCAAAAGTCTCAGACACATCACAGCTCTTGGCAGGGGTGTGTGTGAGGCTCAGACCTGTTCACAGCAGCTGACTCAGGTTCACCTGGCACAAGGAGCTGTTTCCAGGTGCCTCCCACTGAATTCCTTTGTTTTGACTCTTTTCCCCAGCCAGAGCTATTTAAACCAGGGCAGAGGAGGCATTTCCAGTGGAACAAGCTGGGGCCATTCCCTGCCAAACACAGGGCTGCTGCAGAAGCCAGACCTCAGGGAGAGACAAGATGAAGCACTCTGGAAACAAACCAACCCTACTGATAATTAAATTGTTTGTGATATCTCACAATTTTTGCTCTTTTTTCTCATTCCACTGTCTTCACACGCAGTCATTTCAGTCAGAGCAGCCAGGAAGGTGCCTTCAAACAGTACCTGAAACTCCAATTCCAGGTGCTGAAATGCACCAGCCCAGCAGGATCATTTCCAAGGGCCCGTCACTGCTGCCTTCTCAACAGCCCTTTAAGGCTTCCCAATCCCAGAGGGTAAACAAAAGGTACTTCCAGTCACTCCAGACCAGGTACACCAGGTACAAAAAGAAAATCTGTAACTTTTTAAATGCTTCTTTTTCTTCTTCACAGTGTTTTGGAGCAGGCTCAACAATATCCCTACAGCTTTGACCATCATCCCTCAGTCAGAATCCAAATCTCAGCCAACAAACCAAACTTGCATTTTCCCTTCACTCCCTTCTGCATGTGAGACATTTATGCTGCAGAGGAAAATCCTGCTGGAGCTCCTCAGGTTTTGACAGAAGGGAAGGCAGGGCCTGGCAGCTCCCAGTCTCCAGAGCCTCGCTGTCCTCATCACCAAGAGCAACCTGGCTTGGAGATCAAAACCAAGAGCTTGGAGATCTCCTGCAGCCTGGCAGCACATCTGGCAGTGCATCAGGCTGTGCTGGTGCTGGCACATCTGGCAGTGCATCAGGCTGTGCTGGCACATCTGGCAGTGCATCAGGCTGTGCTGGCACATCTGGCTGTGCCCAGCTCTGGCTGTGCTTAGGCAGAGACCCCCACCTGCCCCACAGTGCCCTGCACCAAATCTTCCCCTGCTCCTTGCCTGGAGAACAGAACAATTCCAGCAGGACAATTCCAGCTGTGTCCTCCCGTTACTCCGCCCCACTCCTTCCTCAGCAAACCCTGGCTCGAGGAGGTTTTTCACAGGAGGGATTTTCCCTGCTGATTTCCATGTGGGGCAGACCAAAGGCCACAGAAAATGGTTTGTACAGAGGGCTGGAAGTACAGACAGACCTGAATGAGCATGTGGCAGATGTCCACGTGGCCAGACTCGGCAGCAGCATGGAGAGGGGTTCTCTTACTCTGATGCTCCATTTTAAAATTAGGGTCAATTCCATCCACTGCAAAACAGAGCAGAGACACTTTCAAGCACAGTTCAAAGATTGAAGTGTAACAGGAAAATCATGTCTCAGCTGAAGGCTTTTAAAGGATTGATTCCCAGCCCATCCTCAGCCCTGCTCACGTCTCACTGCACATTTCACCAGAAAGCTCTCAGGGCAGTCCCCTGCACATTCAAGATGCAGCAGCCCCCAAACCCCGAGCTTAGAAACACCATGGAATTCAATACCTTTTTAAGGCATTACTATCTCTCCAAAGGCAACATCCTTCAGCCTCACATCTCATCTCAAAAACAACAAACACTACACGAGGATAAAAAAAGAAAAAACACTGCTTGGTTTAAAGCAACCCAGAAATTGGGAACAACAAAGAGTTTGTACCACCTGGGTTCTGTCTCAGCACTATTAACTGGGATTATATTAGTGATCCTTTTTGCACCCCTGCAAATACAGAGCTGCAACACGGGTGGAATTTGTCCACACAGGCTCAGGATCTGGCCAGAGATTCTCACAGCTGTGCAGAGACTGACAGATGATGCTGACAGCCAGACAAAGATGTCTGGGCATGATAACATGTTGTGTATGATGAGGCTGTAGTTAAATATCAATGAATAACATTTCTGTGCTATTGAAAACAGGAACAATGGAGCAAACACTTGCTAGACAAAAAAAAGAGAAGGAACTGATAAAGGGCAAGAACAGAAAGCATCCAAAAATGTACAGCAAAGTACTGGAGTGGAAAGGAAGCATCCTGAGGAAACATTGTGTCCTTCAGAGGGGGAAATTCCTGGGGAATATTGGATGCTAAAAACAAACTCAGCAGCTCAAAGGCACCTGATGATAGGCACCTCTGTACCCCAAAACAAACCCCATGGATTGAAGGCTCTTCCTTTTTGCTTTCTTGCTGATGGGTCTTGGCTTAAACTGACTCCATCTATTCCCTCTCCACTGGATGCAAATATGTACCCCAGGCATGGAGAGGGGCTGGGAAAAACCACATGGAGGTCATTCTGGGGACACAACCAGCATGGATAAACCATGCTCAGATGCAGACACGAGTGGGGATCAGTGCACATTTCCCAGAGACATGAAGCTTCCCAATGACGCATCACCCGCAGGAGTCTCTGCTCCCCGGGGGCACTGGGAGATGACGTGGTGCCCTGCTGGGAAGTGGCCGCTGGCACTGCCTGGCAGGAGCTGGGAGTGCTGCCAGACAGGCCCTGGCCTGGGCAGGAGGCACCTACCCAACATCAGCAGGACCTTCTGCAGCTCCCCTTGCCTGGCAGAGAAGTACAGCTGCTTCGGGTGGAACCGCAGCTTCTTGGGCCTGCAGGAGCGGGGAGAGAGGAGGAATTAATGCCCAGGGAGGAACAGGAATGTCACCCCGCACTGCCACCCCTGGGCCTGACAAAGTTCTGGGCTCATCCCGCAGTGTGGGCAGCAGGGCAGGGGGAACTCTGCCCCTCTGCCCCTGTGCTCAGCTGAGACCCCACTGCAGAGCTGCCTCCAAATCTGGGATCTCCAACACGAGGAGGACGTGGAGCTCTGGAGTGAATCCAGAGGAGGCCCCTGAGATGCTCCAAGGGCTGGAGCCCCTCTGCTCTGGAGCCAGGCTGGGAGAGCTGGGGGTGCTCACCCAGAGGAAAGAAGGCTCCAGGAGAGCTGGAGAGGGACTGGGGACAAGGGATGGAGGGACAGGACACAGGGAATGGCTTCAAACTGATAGACAGGAAATTTAGGATTAAATATATGAAATAAATCCTACCCTGTGAGGGTGGGCAGGCCCTGGCACAGGGTGCCCAGAGCAGCTGTGGCTGCCCCTGGATCCCTGGCAGTGCCCAAGGCCAGGCTGGACAGGGCTGGGAGCAGCCTGGGACAGTGGGAGGTGTCCCTGCCATGGCAGGGGTGGCACTGGATGAACTTTAAGGTCAGTTCCAACCCAAACCTTCTGTGATTCTCTGACACAGCTCCAGAGTATATCTCCAAGAGAACAAGTCTCCAGAAGGAGGCTTTAAAACTTCCAGCTCCAGCCCCAGGCAGTCCTGTTCCAGTGAGGGCTGGATCTATTCAGAGCTGCTCAGCAACAGAGTCTGGGTCTCACTACTGTGAACAGGAGCTCCCAGAAGTTACAGCTGCAGCTGGAGAGCCAGCGAAAAACTAAATCCTCCAGAGAAATCAATAAGACATTTAGAGCTGTAACAGTTCTCCCAAATCTGTTGGGGATGACTAATGAGTGAAGTGAAGTGAAGTGAACAAAAAAAGCTCTGACTTGGACCAAAATCCAGAAAAGCTAAATCTCCTTTTCTCTAAGCCAAGCAACTTTGCTGGGAACTGGAGTGACCCAATGGTCTTTTTCTTACTTTTCAGAGTCCAGGGCAATCAGGGCACTTTCCAGAGTTTCCTTCACTGGTCCCTGGGTCAAGCTAGTAGTAGGCTTTGGGAAAACTGAAGACCCAGGGATGTCAAACCCTTCAGCAGCCGAACTTTCTGGCTTGTCTTCCTCTGACAACCTTGTCCCAGTGCCACTGAAGAGGAAAAATGAGAGACAGCCAAAGCACAACCATTAAAAATACACAACAATGTTTCTCTTATGCCAAAAAAGAAAAGCAAATGCATTTTAAATACAGATAAGTGTAACCGAAATCGAAACCCAAACCAATATATTTTACAGCTTTTTCGGTAAGAACTTGCCCCAGAAAGGAATTGCACTGCCCTCTGACTACATCTTGATGTACTCTGTGCTACAGGAGACCCAGGCACATGGGGCAAGTCTTAAAGCCACCTAAACAAGGCCAGATGGGATGGGAAGTCAGAGCACATTTCAACACAGGGCTGGTTTGATTTGTGTTTTCCTCCTCTCACAGGTGCGAGTCAGGAGCTGCAGATGGGAATGGCTGTCACTTAGCAAACCTGAAAATATCAACTAATTCCACTATTACTCCATTCCTAACAATAAGAGGAAGGAATGGTTTAACTCCTGAACCCTCCCCAACCTCCAGAGCCTCTGCCTCAGCTCTGGGGCAGCGAGTGCCCCAAAACACCCCTGCAGATTCCTGCAGCTGAGCCAGCCCAGGCAGCACCCAGCTCATCAGGAGGAGCCCAACCATTCCAACTGAAGCCTGGGCTGGCAGGAGGTTTGAGATCCCCCCGTGCCCCCATGCTCACCTCCCCGTGGTGGTGTCGGCCCTGCCCTCCACAGCCGCGGGTTTCTGCTGCTCGTAGCTCAGGGACACCGTGGAGGTGGTGTCAGCCTTGGCTATTGTCACCTCCTTGGCCTTGGAGGCCTCCTCCCCGCAGTGAGGGCAGTAGCTGGTGTCGTTCACCTGCGAGGCACAGCTCTTGTGGAAGCGGTGGGAGATGCTGCTCTCGGGCTGACACTCCATGAAAGTGCCCTTAAAAAACCACAGAGAAGGAATTCAGCCCCTGCCGGGCCCGTGCCTCGCCCCTTCACACGCTCCATGCCACTCCTCTCACCACCTCTCTCGGCCCTGCTGCGTCCAGTACAGTAAAGCAAGCACTGCCACTTCTTTAGAAGAGAACAAAACCAAGGTAAAGGGGGAAAAACTCACTTGGTTAAGGACTGCAAAGCAAGATTTGGAATTGTGTTTGGGAAACAGAACAAAGAAGTCCCAATTTCCAGCTCTTCCCTCTAACGCTTGAAGTTCTCGCTTGTGTCTCTAGAAGTGCCAGTGCACTGTAAGGACGCCCCCAAAACTGGAAAAGAAACCTTCAGACCTGTGCTGAGCCAGCATTAAAACTACCTGAAACACAGCTTACACAAACCATTCAAGAACCTGCATGAATCTGCCACTGACCCCACTGTAACCCAAATTATGTGACTCTTCTGCCTGGACCAGCCTAATTAACCCAAACAAGCTCACTGCTCATGCAACAAACTGGGCAATTCCTCTTAGAAGTATTTTCCCTTTCTAGCAAAGTCCCTGCAACTGCTGTGCAGGAGCCCAGACCTCCCTGCCTGTGGGGTCAGTGCTGCCTGAAGCCCTGCTGTGCTGTGGGGTGGTGATGGTGGCACAGACAAACACTCCAGGTTCACCTCTGTGCACCAGCACCCAGCACTGAGAGATGGAAGAGAGTGTAAGGAAAGGCCAGCCAAATCCCCTCTTCTCCTGAATCCAGTTCTCCAAGCAATCTAATTAACTCTATTTCAGCTTTGCAAATGCCTTGAAGGGTTTTGAGGATTTTATCTTCTAAATGATCTTTGACTCAGCAAGAAAACCCAGGATGGCTCCACTTACTACAATAATGCTTGAGACGACTGCAGCATCTTTCCTTGAGTCATCTTGAAGGATACCAGCATCACACAATTAAGCCTCATCATCACTTCATGAGGCCTCAGTTGGTGCCTTTCAGCTTTACCCACAGGGAAAGCAGGACACTGGCCACTAAAGGACTGCACCAAGTCCCTTAAAAGCCTTGGTGGCACAGGTGGAAGAAGCAGCAGGAGATGACAGAGTGGTTTGAGTTGGAAGGAACCTTAAATCCCATCTGGTTCCAACCCCCTGCCATGGGCAGGGACACCTCCCACTGTCCCAGGCTGCTCCAAGCCCTGTCCAGCCTGGCCTTGGGCACTGCCAGGGATCCAGGGGCAGCCCCAGCTGCTCTGGGCACCCTGTGCCAGGGTCACCCACCCTCACAGGGGAGAATTCCTTCCTAACATTTAATCTTCCTAATATCTAACCTAATTGAGATCTCCAACAGTGCCTTGGTCCAGTGCCATCACTCAGGTTCCCCATCCTGAGGGAACACAGAGGTGGGGGCACAGCTTCATTTACAAACCAAGCTAAGACATTTTTTGGATGTGATTGATCTGTACACAAAGAAAAACAACAAACCCTTGTTCCAAAGAAATTCCAAAGACAAGACTTCCAGCATGTGAAATCCCTTTGGTAACACCCCTTGGGGGTCTCCAGGAAGATCAAGGTGATGATTTCAGCTGCCCTCACACACATTCCTATTGAAAACACCTCCTGATGTGCTGTGGAACGAGGTGGGGCTGATGCCAGGAAGTCAGGACACCCCTTTAGGGACCATCTCCACCTTCAGCTTCCAGCTGTTGCAACAGGTACCCCCTTCCCTAGATCGAGAGCACGAACTTACTGCAGTGCAAAAGTATCCACAGCCAGGGCAACACTGGTGTTTCACCATCCTCCCTCTATGGTCCTCACACAGCACCAAAAGCTGGACTTTGTTAGACGGGCGCATCAGTTCATACTTAACCACACTGTTTGTGCATCGGCCCAGCTGGAACAGGAGAAATTAAAGGAAATGAAATTACTGCAGACCACAACACTCCCTGTGCTTGTGCAGAGGAAGATTTTGTACACTGCCTCGAGGAGCCCTGGCTTTTTCACAGGAATTCAGCTGTGTGCCAGAGAGCATTAGCAGTGCAGCAGGAAGCTGTGAAAGCTGCTCTCAGGAAGGAATGCATCATTTACTAACTAACATGCATGTGCACCCCGAGTCATTTGTTCCTTGCAACAACAACAACAAAATCATAACTGGAAATAGGCAACAGCCAAGCAGCAGAAGGGGCAGTCCCAGGGGCCTGACTCACACAACACACACTCTCCTCTTGCCAGGAAGAGCGGGTGTCAGTGACCAAGAGAAGGAGACCATACGCACTAAATCTTGTTACTGCTCAAAACTCCCAGTCACAGGAAGATAGAGGGGAAAATAATTGCTCCTCATTGCCAGTGAAGTTATCGTCTGTACTGGTTCCAGCACTGGCCCCTGCCCAGACCACAGGGATGAAGAGCCAGGCTTTCATGAGAGCTCAGCTAAAGTCATGTTTGGAGTGGGTTTTCCAAAGGATTTCACCAATCTACAGCTCTGGGCTTAAAAATCAGAGGATCACAGAATCATGGAATGGTTTGGGTTGAAAAGGACCTTAAAACTCATCCAGTTCCACCCTTGCCATGGGCAGGGACACCTTCCACTGTCCCAGGCTGCTCCAAGCCCCAATGTCCACCTGGCCTTGGGCACTGCCAGGGATCCAGGGGCAGCCCCAGCTGCTCTGGGCACCCTGTGCCAGGGCCTGCCCACCTCATAGGGAAGAATTTCTTCCCAACCTTCACCTGTCCTCCTTCAGCTTGAAGCCATCCCCCTTTTCCTATCACTCCATGCCTTCTCGTGCCCCACCTTGTCCTGTTACTGGCAGCAGGTTCCAGAACCGGGGTTCCCTGTTCCCAGCCAGTGTTCCTTGCCCTGCTGCACCAAGAGGGAGCAGCACCTCCTACAGCCACCACTGTCCCAGCCCAGCTGTCACCTGCCAGCATGACACAACACTCTTTGTGTCTGTTTCAAGCTCCCCTTGATAATAATCTTGCTTCCCCCAAATACCTGGCAAAGGAGATTTATAAACTAGGAATATCAAGGTGAAAGGCTGCTCCAAGGAAGGGTCCCTTGGAGGAAAGGTGGAGAATTTATTGTGCTCATGACAGAGTCAGTCAGGGACTCAGTGCCACAGACTGTCCCTCTGCCCAAGGCAAGGATTTGCTGCTTTTTCTCAACAAAACTAAACTTTCTTTCTAATTTTTTTAAATTCCACTCCTGAAGACGCAACACCCCTGTGGGAAAAGAGAATGGATTTTAACCTAGGCTCATCAATCCTCCCAGCATCTCCAGTTCAGCTTTCCCAAATTCCAGCTGCAAAGACTTCTGTGGTTGGGACACCTTGGCCAGACTGATCCCTGTCTCCACCCCGAGCCCAGGGGCTGCAGGGGTGGCACAAGGGGACCCCCTCATTTTCCTGAGGAGGAATTTTACTGAGCTGAGGAAATTCCATTGACATGTGGAAAGCTGCATTACCCATGTGAAGAAGACCCTGCACTGTTATGCCATACTTTATTATTTGTTAGAAACTCTAAAACAAGTTCAACATGATTAATTGCTATTTTCCAACCATTAGAGAGTGCAGCAGGGTGCTCATAACTATTTATAACACTCTCCAAGGACATGACAGCCTGGAGAAGCCACTATTCACACATATAATATTCCTTTAACATCTCTGAGTCACTTATCCCATTATCAAAAAGAATCTAACATAAAGCATGGCCTTTGCTATTCCTCCCTGTGATTTATCCAAGGACAGAACTGCCAACTCGCCATAGCCAGGAGCAGGAATTCTCTCACACACCTTTTGTTTGTTTAGAAACCCTGGGGCCCCCTCTCTCTGATGAGTCTCCCAGGACGTTTTCTCTTGAATGAATCAATTTTGCCATTCTTTGGAATTCCTCTCTCTGCAGGTACCAGCACATACTATCAGAAGCAGAGCTGGTCTACACACCTGATTATCCTTTGTCCCTCCATCCACCCTTCTCCTGGGATCCTAGAGGAGAACTAGGGATATTCCCACTCCTTGTGCTACCACTGGTGAGTGTGAGAGTGCTGCAGTGAGGCTGAAGCTGAAAAGAAACCCAGTAAAAGGAGAATCCATCAAGAGCATTCCTGTCCTGCACTTCTCACTTTCCAGATCTTGGAATGGAGTCACTTCTGCCACTTCCTTCCACACTTCTGGAACCAGCAGAGCCCAAGCAGCCTAGCTGTGACCCAAAGGCATCGAGTGCAATGCCTGTCAGGCTGGCAGACCTGGGGCTGCACGGCTGCCAGGACATGGAAGCTTTGGGACAGAAAGAAAGGAGGAGAGAGAAAGGCTGGGGCAGCAGAGGCCATGCCAAGCTCCTGAACTCAACACCTGGCCACAGAAAGGTTTGCAGCAGTTCCTTCGTAGTCAAGGGAAAGCAGCTCCAATCCTTGAGTGGATTTTGTCCCTCTGTGCAGGTTCCTGTATCTGAGCCCATTTGGCCTGAAGTGTGAATGTTGCATCAACCAGATCCAGCCACACAGGCCAGGACAAGCCCGAGAGAGCCACCCAGAGCCTCACCCCAGTGCAGACACAGAGCTGCTCCCTTCCCAGGGGCCTCACCCCAGTGCTGGGACAGGCCCAGAGTGCTGGGGCCCTCAGCTGAGCAAGGGGGACACGGGCCCTGCCATTCCTCACACCAGTGGGGCCCGGTCTAGCAGGCCCAGAGCCCCTGCGTGACCCCACACGTGCTCCTGGCACAGTCTGTCACTCTTTCTGGCCTTGTCCTCAGCAAGAAAGGCTGTGGGGAGCTAAAGGACAGGCTCCTACCTCGTTGTCCACGCTCTCCGTGGCCATGCACTGGTTGTTGGCTAACGTGGTGATCTCTCTGCTTTTGGGGGTTTCCATTCGACAGCTGCACAGGGGCACTTCCTGCAGACCATCCACTTCCATGGCTTCAGGGCCATTGGAGAGACCTGGGGCACAGAAACCAGTGAATTAACTCCAGTTCTCTGCCAGGAGAAAGGATTCAGTCCATCAGCACCAGCCATGCCCTGTGACATCTTCCCATTCCATGTCCTGAAATGCTCTCCAGGCTTCAGCAGCATCCTGTAAGAGAGACCCTTTTACACCAGCTGGAGTTTGCAAAAGCCTCCTGCACTTTTCCAAGTCCAGCCACACTCAGCTGACTGTGCTGAAATCAAGAGTGATTAATAAGTTCATCAGTTTATTCTGAGAAAACCTCAAAAAGGCCAAGCAATGAGGTGCAGGTTTTTATCAGCCTCTCTCCCCTCCCCACAACACTGGGCTCTGGCACCAGGAAATTTGTAGGAAACCACCCAGAGCTGGAAATTTGAATAGGCAGTGGAGTGATAAATAGAGATGATCAGGAAAGCACAAACTCCTATTTGCAAAGGCTTATTACACAGATGGGAAAACAAAATTCCTGGGACTGTTTGGTGTCAGCCAACCACAAATTATTTATTTTGGAAAGAGAACAAACCAGGGAAAAGAAAGCAGCAAGATGCTCCAATGTTCTTGCCTTTTCCTCATCTCCTCTCAGATGCTGAACATTTACAAACCTGTGGAAAGGCAGAGGAGGGCTTTTGAGAGGGGTCACTGTGGGAATATTCCTGTGGTTCCTCTGGATTGAAATCCATCACTGGGTTACCCAGGATTGCCAAACACTGGCCTAGTGACAAGGGGATTGCAGTCCTACCCTCCTCCTGCAGGCCTGCACCAAACCATCTCTGCAAGGTTTGCAGCACAGAATCCTTTGGGCTTTGGGCTGGCTCACCCTGAAGCTTTCATCCCAAGCTTGTCCTGCCCACTGCTGTGGGATTGACTCACACTGGAAGGAAGCTTGCTGCTGTTTCTCAAGCGTTTGAATGGGAATGGAGAGTTCTCTTGCTGTGAGGTTTTGCAGGCTTAACTTCATCGCTGGGGGAGATTCCTCCTCAGCTGCCCTGGCAATGGCAGCCTTCCCCCAGAGCACCCTGCCCGTGGCTCTGACCCTGCCAGCAAGCACAAGCCCCTTTCATCCCATCAGGAACTCCTCGAGCCAACAAGTTGCAAGCCCAAGCCCAGCAAAGGGATATTTCAAAACATACAAGGCCAGGGACAGTCCTTGCTGTTTTCATGTAAAATCCTGTCAAGATCTTAAAGGTTTAAGAGTTTTCTCTGGAAGCACAAATCACAAAGCTCATTCCTCGCCTTCCGAGCTGTCACTTCCCTAATCTGTTTGACATCCAGAGGCTGTGGTGAAAGCATCCCTCATCCCTCCTGACCCTCCCTTGGTGGGGAAAGCTCCCACCCTCTCTTTGAAGTGCCTCTATCAAAGGAGCCAGACAAGCTTTGAGGCAGCAGTGGGGACAGATGGGAGGATCCAGCCAGGGGATGCTGGGTCTGAGGAGAGTTCAGCACTGGGAGCAGCAGCTGGGGCTCAGCACCCAGGGCCCAGCACCAGCCCCTCCCCTTCCCAGGCTGAACGAGCCATTCCTGAGGGAATCCAGTGGCAGCAATTCTGGGAGGATGCTGAATTAGCATATTTCAGGGAATGGAGGAGAGCTGCCGAGTGGGACAGGAGGGCTGGCTCTCACCTTGGACCCTTGGTGAGAGTATTCCTGAGCTAGCGTGCCTCACTGGAACTGGGATCCCATCTACAGCCTCATTCCATCCCAGCACCCTCCCTACCCTCACCCACATCCCCAGCCTCACCCCCATTCCAAATCCATCCCTATTTCTATCCCAGCCCCATCCCTACACTCATCCCCATCCCAGCCCCATCCCCATCCTCATGCTCACCCTTAGCCCAGCCCCATTCCCATCCCCTCCTCATTCTCATCCCAGCTGCATTCCTATCTCAGCCTGTCGTCATCCTCACCCCCAACCCAGCCCCATATCCATCCTTATTCCCAACCCACCTCATATCTATCCTCACCCCCAACCCAGCCCCATATCTATCCTTATTCCCAACCCAGCCCCATATCTATCCTCATCCCCAACCCAGCCCCACTATCTATCCTCATCCCTATCCTCATCCTCATCCCCATCCCTATCCCAACACTAATCCCTGCTCCAGCCCTATCCTCCCCATCATCCTGATCCCTAACCCCCATCCCATCCCGATCCCTAGTTCCCATCCCATCCCGATCTCTAACCCCCATCCCATCCCGATCTCTAACCCCCATCCCATCCCGATCCCTAGTTCCCATCCCATCCCGATCTCTAGCCCCCATCCCATCCCGATCTCTAGCCCCCATCCCATCCCGATCTCTAACCCCCATCCCATCCCGATCCCTAGTTCCCATCCCATCCCGATCTCTAGCCCCCAGCCCATCCCGATCTCTAGCCCCCATCCCATCCCGATCTCTAACCCCCATCCCATCCCGATCTCTAACCCCCATCCCATCCCGATCCCTAGTTCCCATCCCATCCCGATCTCTAGCCCCCAGCCCATCCCGATCTCTAGCCCCCAGCCCATCCCGATCTCTAACCCCCATCCCATCCCGATCTCTAACCCCCATCCCATCCCGATCTCTAACCCCCATCCCATCCCGATCCCTAGTTCCCATCCCATCCCGATCTCTAGCCCCCATCCCATCCCGATCTCTAGCCCCCATCCCATCCCGATCTCTAGCCCCCATCCCATCCCGATCTCTAACCCCCATCCCATCCCGATCTCTAGCCCCCATCCCATCCCGATCTCTAGCCCCCATCCCATCCCGATCTCTAGCCCCCAGCCCATCCCGATCGCTAATCCCGATCCCGATCCCGCCCCATTGGCGTTGCTCTGCGCGCTCTGTGGCCGCCAGGGGGCAGTCGGGGCCCCGCACGGCGCCACCCGCGGAACAAAGGGACCCCAAACCCGACCCCAAACCTGACTCTAAACACAACCCCGACCCCAAACTTGACCCCCCAAACACAGTCCCAAACCTGGCTCCACATTCAAATTCAAACCAGACCCCAAACCCAGCCCTGACCCCAAACCCAGCCACAAAACCAGCCCTGACCCCAAATCCAGCCCCAATCCCAACCCCAACCCGAACCTCGACCCCAGCCCAATCCCCACCTCCAACTCATCCCCAACCCCAGCTCCAACCCCAAACCCAACCCCAGCCCAGCCCCAGCGCTCACCTCCCGCTGGTGAGGACAGGATCCCCTTCACCCGGAGGTCCAGGGAATCCAGGGACACCTCCATGTACTCCATGCTGTTGTCCTGGCTGGGGCCCTCCCTGCTGCCCAGCGAGGGTTTGTAGGCTTCAGCACCTGGATGGGAACAGGGCATTCACACAGACCCCCCCAGACAGGCAAAGCCACCCCATGGCTGTGAGGCCGTGCCTCGAGCCCGGGCTGTGCTGGCTCCCTGTGGGAACCATGGGGGCAGAGCACACGGAATGTGCCACCACCACATCTGGGCACGGCCGGGCACTGCTCTGCTCACACTGAGCTGCCACCTCCATCCAGGCAGGGAACAAGAAAAGGGAATAAATGAGACGAGTTCAAGGCACATGGGATGACCCATGGCTTGAGCACCCCCAGCCTGCTGCACAGGGCTCAGGTACACGCTGGCCAGGCAGAGCCAACTGCTCCTCAGGAGGATGAGACAGGTGACATCCAGCTGAGTGGGAGGGGAAACCCAAACAAGTCAAGTTCTGCCTGCAAGTGAGCAGAGCTGCTGCTGGGAAGAGATTGTGGGACAGGGAACTGAGTGTCTCTGCACTCCCTTGGCTTCACTTTCCTGCTTTGCTTCTGCCAGTCCAGCTTGGCCAAGAGAGTTTGGTTACCCTGCCAGACCAGCTCCCACCCTTACTGAAGGGGCAGAAAACCAGCCTGCATGTGAAATGCAGAATTAGATTTCTGCTGTGACAGGGATCAAGGGTCCCTACGGCATCCTGGGAGGAAGAGGAGCGAGCCAGGTGAGTGACAGAGCCCAGGCACTGAGCAGGGCATGAAAAATGGCCAATTCACCCAGAAGTACCAAAAAGCTGCTGATACAAAAATGACCTTTTTGCACTGAATTAGCAAACCCAGAAGAATAAAAATAAACCCTTTGGTGGCAGTGCATGTATGACTCCCTAGAATGAGGCTGGAGGCACAGCTGCACTGTCCACCTTATCTCTCCCATGTTGTTACCTTTCCCAAGGAAGAAGCATCACAAACTGCTTCTCCTCACCTCTCACCTCTCAACAGAGCTCACTGAGATCTTCTTTGGTGCTCAGTGACTCAGGACAAACAAGAGGGACCTTGAACAACACCCACACTTGGGATGGGCCCGAGGCAGCTCCTTCCAAACATTGTGGCTCTTCCACAAGGAGCAAAGCCAAGCTGCACATTCCATTCAGCTGCACAAGCACCCACGCAAAAGCAATGGAGCATCACTCCAGGGTGGTTCTTTCTTTCCTTTTGTATCTAAACATGCTCCCTGGAGCTCATGGGACAGGAGTCCACATAGACACATGTCACACAATCCCAAGCTGCTTTGGGCTGAAAGGGACCTTAAAGCCCATCCCATTCCAACCCCTGCCAAGGGCAGGGACACCTTCCACTGTCCCAGCTGCTCCAAGCCCTGCCCAGCCTGGCCTTGGGCACTTCCAAGGATCCAGGGGCAGCCCCAGCTGCTCTGGGCACCCTGTGCCAGGGCCTCAGCACCCTCAGAGTGAACAATTTCTCCTGTACAGATAACATCAATTTCCTGTCTTTCAGTCTGAAGCCATTGCCCCTTATCCTGTCACTATCTCCCAATATACAATTCCTCTTCCTCCTTTTTGTAAGCCCCACGAGGCCTCTTTGGATACTCTAAAATAAAGGGATTGGTGAACAAAATAAAACTCCTCCAGCATTCCAAAGACAAAGCCACAAGTGCTGCTGTGACAGTGACACCAGCAGCTCCTGCCAGTGAGGGGCAAGTTCACAGCCTGGCTCATCACACAGCCCAGCCTTGGGAAGGAAGAGTGAGCTCTGCAGACTTACAGGCCTCAGGTCCTTCCCCCTGCTCCTGGAAGGCTCCCTGGGGTGCAATTTAGGAACAAAACCCCATTAATTACCTAGCACACCTCCTTGTTTCTTTTTATTCCTCCGCCTCCTCTTGCGGGTGGGTTTCAGCCATGGACTGTCTGTCTTCCCTTTCCTCTTCAGCAGCTTCTTCTTGACACTGGACTCCGAGCTCTGAGGAAGCAGAGAGGCCACGTGCACGTCAGGCATGGTGGCACCAGGGTCCCTTTGTGGAACAGCCCTCACCCAGCTGAGCTGTATGAGAAGGACCAGGGCTTTGAAACCAAGGGGTGCTGAGATGCCTTTATTGCACTGAAAAGGAAGCTCAGGCACACGTGTGGGTGGATTTCCTGTCAGTTCAGCAGGGCAGGCTGCACTTTCTCTTCCATGGAGGCCCTCACACCACGTTCATGAGCAGCACTGCAAGTGGGCAGGCACATGCACACTTCCAGCTTCTCCCAAAAAATAACTGTAGAATCACAGAATATCCTGAGCTGTGAGGGACCCACAAAGAGCACGAAGTCCAGCTCCTGGTCCTGCACAAACACCCCACCCTGTGCCTCAGAGGGTTTTCCCAACGCTTCTTGAACTCTGGCAGTTGGGTTTTCAAACTCAAATATTCATGTTTCTCCACAAAAAAACCCACTTTGCACTTGAAGGGCCACCTGGAGAGCTGGAGTGGACCCAGGGGAACTGAACTCCACAGCAGCATAGCAGCTCCCTCCCTGAGCCAGGCACAGGGCAGCACAGACCAATCATGCAGCAAATACTCAGCCACACGTACGAATCTCAACAGACTTTGGGTTTTGGTTTCAAAAAATTCAGTTGTCTGGGGTGGGGTTTCAAAGTCAACATCAGAACAGGAATCAGGCACCCCAACCCTGCCAGCATTTAATGCATCAATCATAAAATTCATGTTCAGACTGAAACTGTCAGCTCCTGATGCTTATCCAGCTGCCAGCAAAGCCTTGGAGGTTTTCCTCCTGGTACCACTACCAGCAGTTGGATCAGGCTCTACCTCTACAGGCAGCTGTGCCAGACCCTGCTGTCCCAGTGAGGGAACATGTGGAGCTGAGCCCTGGCTCTCCAGGGTGTCTGTGCTGCCCCAAAATCCCTGAGTGTGGGCCCAGCACGTGGCTCTACCCCAGCTGCAGCACTCTGCTCGTGGGGGAGATGTTTGTGTGTGAGGCAGTGCTGTCTGGGAGCTGAGTGACTCAGCAGAGCTCCAACCTCTGTGCAGGATGTGGAGATCCCACCCGGGAGTTTGGATGTGAGTGCCAGCCCAAGCCTTGGTGTGGGCTAACACAACAGACTGGCCTGAGCCTCCCAAAGCAGAGCCAGGCTGCACAGCCCCTGCCCCTCCTGGGCTGCTGCAGCGTCAGAGCACGGGCAACAAGACCCTAAAGAGCTTCAGGGATTCACTTGATGTGCTTTGTGAGCATGATTCCACCTTCAGCTCAACACATCAAGAATTTTCTCAGCTCCTTCTGAAGAGTTGGGTGCCTGAAATGCTGGCTCCTCAGCTTGAGAGGCTGTGGAAGGACAGTTTTCAAGGAAAGGGGAAGGAGGCAGACAGACACATTCAACGAACAATCTAAATTAAAGTATCACCAGGTTCTCTTCACCAACAGTCTAAAAATAAAAAGTAGAAATCCCCAGCAGCTGCTGAAAGTCCTGACCTGGTGCTGTACGACCAAGGTCCCAGGGAGAGTGTCTGTCTGTCGGAGTGCTGTTTGTCTCCCTGGTAAGAGCTGCTCACCAGGAACAGTGAATGTAGGCTGTGGGCTGGGCCAGTGGAACTGGGAACAACCCCACATCAGATCGGGGTTGGTGAGAAAACCTTGCTGGCTCCTACCAAGTGCCAACTGTGCATCTGAGGAACTCAGGCACCCTTAAACACCTCTGCTAACATTCAAATGATTAAAAGCAGTCAACACCTCGTTGAAAACAACAAAAGCCCATTAGTTAGCATCAGAAAGTAATTAATTGTGCCACGGATCAGGGTTAAGCACCTTGTGGAAAACAATACTCTGTGTGTGGGTGGTTTCAGAGAATGAGTTTTGTCAAGGAGACTTGAAACTGCACCACTTTGGCTTTGCTCTCTCTCTCTCTCTTTCTGGCAGCAGTGCAAAGGGGAAAAATTATTATCAACAGGCCACGGGCTGAAAAACACATTTAGCAGCCCAGCTTACCAAATCAGACTCGTCTCCATCCTCCTCCTCCTCCCCTGATTCTACAGACTCTTGCTCTTCCTCAGACTCGCCATCATCGATCTGCAGCCACCATTTGCCCAGGAACAGAATGGGTCAGTCAGGTCGGGTCTCCCAAAACAGAGCATCCCCCTCCAGCCCGGTGATCCCAGCAGAGCATCCCCACCATCCTGCTGCGCCCCACACACATCAGAGCACCCCAGCCCCAGCCCCAGCCTGCACATGCACTGAGCTCAATGAGCTCCAACCACATCGTGGAACATCTGCGGGGATGACAGAGGGAGAAAAAAAAAATCTACTCCAGAATAAAGTTTTCCAGCTAAATTTCAACTTCTTTGATAATCCCAAACCAGCCTCATGCCTGTACTGTGTATCAAAATTTGGGGGGAAAAAAGCGATTAGATTATTTTAGTGCTTTGCAAGCAAGATTGGGAAGATGTCTCCTATTGCTTCAGGGAATCCCAGAACTACACATGGTGGGGGTTCAGCAGAGTGGATCCCAGAACTGTGTAGGGCTGGAACTGGGGGGGGAGGTGAGGAGACCCTCAGAGGTGGAAAGGAAAGCAGGAAACGGTCACAAAGGGTCTCTCTACCATTGCTGATCCTTCTGTCATCTTGCAGGTGAAAAAACCCCTAGAAATGGCTTCAATCCATGCCCCTCCTATCCCTGCTACCCCATCCTGCTCCTCAGGCCCTGCTCAGGGCACAGGAATCACCTTCCTGGCGTTGTCTGCGTCAGACGCGCTGTCCTTGGAGGTCCTGTTGTCATCCACAGGGAACATGGCTGCCTGATCTGCTCCATGATCATCTTCCTCTTCCAACTCATCCGAGTCCTCCTCCTCAGAGTCCACATCTATGCTTTCCCCGTTCACGTGGGGGCTGCCATCCCCCAGCTCCTTGTCACTCTGGAAGTCGCCCAAGCACACGAGACACAAAGGCAACATCAATTCCTGGGACAGAGCAGCTGGATCCACCCCAGATTCTCCTCTGTGCTTGGAGCCCTAAAGCTGGCTCTGTGTCCCCCCAGAGCTCCTGCCATGTGTCACCTCGCCCTGTTGGACCTGGGGACCACAGGGAGTCATTCCAGACTCACGTGGTTGCACCATGTTTAGGGGAGGAGAACCCCATTCCAGCATGAAGGGGCAGCTCCACCAGGGATGCAGGAAGGTTTCTAGGGAATGGAAAGGGAAGTTACATCACATTGGGGTTTTCATATCACTCCTTGAAATCCCAGCACTGTTCTCCTTGAATTCTAAGCCCAAAACTTCAGAGCACAGGTCGCAGCAAAAGCAGAATTTCATCAGGAGTGAGTCCATGTCTAAACTTTTATAAGTAACCAAGTGTTTTTCTGTACAGCCTCAAGCAGCAGCACGACACCTTGAGGACCAAAACAAAAAGGGGCATCCTTGAAATCTCTCCAGTTGCCCAGGATTCACAGGACAGAAGGGGAACATTCATTGGAAAATGTTTGGTTAGGAGCTGGTATCTGAACAGTCCCTCTGGAAAATGTTTGGTTAGGAGCTGGTATCTGAACAGCCCCTCTGGAACAGTCATTCCCAAAGGAGCAAGGCTGCTCTGGGCAGGAAGCTGCTGCCAGAGGGAAGAGGAGACTCAGAAAGGAAGATGTTCACCCCAACAGGCCAGCACATCCCTGCACCTCCACATGGCTTTGGTGTCCAAAAAAAGGGACACATAAGTGACAACAAACATATGCAGTGGGCTCAGTGCTGCCCTTACCTTGGCACCCACAGAGGAATGAGTTATGCTCTTGAACATCTCTATCATTGTTCTCTGTTTTAACACTTTGGTCTTTTTCTTGGGAACCAGGCTATAGGTTCCCATTCTCCGTTTTTTCTTCCGAGATACTGCAGCAGCTGGAAAAGAGAAGCACAAGGAACCCAACGTTTGCTCAGGAATGACAAGAAGGGAGAGAGAGCAGGGGCTGCACAGGAGAGGGACTTTGGACAAAGGCCTGGAGTGCCAGGACAAGGGGAATGGCTTTCCACTGCCAGAGGGCAGGGTTGGATGGGATTTGGGAAGGAATTGTTCCCTGGGAGGGTGGGCAGGCCCTGGCACAGGGTGCCCAGAGCAGCTGGGGCTGCCCCTGGATCCCTGGCAGTGCCCAAGGCCAGGCTGGACAGGGCTTGGAGCAGCCTGGGACAGTGGAAGGTGTCCCTGCCCATGGCAGGGGTGGCACTGGATGGGATTTAAGGTCCCTTCCAACCCAAACCTTCTGTGATTCTATGAAATCACACCTGAGGGCACGACCTGGGAAAACTTCCCACTCCAACAGATTTATTTACAAGTCAAGCAGAAGATGACACACACGGATGTGCAGACACACAGACAGCTTCCTGCCAGGGCTGCAGAGCTGCCCAAACTCTGAGTGCCCTCTGCACACTCCTTCTGGCCCCTCCATCAGCACACACAGCATCAAATCCTTAAATTATCCTGCATTTGGCAGTGCTGCTGGTGTTGTAGGAGGCTGAATAGAATCCAATTGCTCAAATTGAGACTGCAAGGCCAACAATACCAACTGACAATGGAAGCCATCTGACAGTAACTGAAGAACACACAGGGAAAAGGCACCTTACATAAAGAGCTGGTTGCCATTTAACCTCATTTCACACCTACTCTGGAAGTCTTTTTGATTCCTTTCACTGCTTTGATTTGGTCTTAATTTGTTAAGTCTCCCTCTTGGCCTTCTAATCAAACCAGACATCACAGCTCCCTGCCCGCTGCTGAGTTAGGTGAGTGCACAGCAGAATGGTGCTCGGTGCAGGCTCTTTTAGGAACAGCCAGCTTCAGCACCGCTGTTATTGTTTGTGCTTGCACAGCCTGTTCCTTTCCTTCATTTTCCACGGTAATGAAATTTCACCAGAATTTATGAAGAGACTGCTAAAAAATTCTGTGAACCAAATTAATTTTATTTATAAGGCTGTAATTCTTGGTAAGCAGCTGTGGAGATATTCAAAGCCCTACAGAACTGATAGAAATCTCTTCAGAACATCCCAGAGGAAAAAGGGATCAAAGTGTCCCCTCTAAGAAAAGCTTTTAGTAGAAAAAAGGGAAGGGAACCTTGGAGGAGCCTGAGTGGCAAAAAGGTACTACCAGAGGTTTTAATCCTTGTTAATCTCCTCATCTCCCTCTCAGCCCCACACAAAGGTTTGGGAGGTGGGAGCTGCTCAGAGCTCCAACACTCCAGCCCTTCCCTTTTTACCTGTCTGTGACTTGGTGGTGGCCACATAGCTCTGGTTCTGAGGTAGTGACTGGTGAAGGCCCGGGAGAGAGGGCAACGACAACGGCTTCACGAAGTCCAGCATGTTCTCAAACTCCTTCTCCTTGGATTCCTTCTGATCTCTGCTGTCTCTCCCATCTTTGGGGTCTTTACTTGCATGCTGGAAAACAAAAGGCAGTTAAATGGAGTTTTTGTATTGAAGAAGTAATTTTTAAAAATTAGGAAATTAATTTAATTCCTTTCTGTCAACCAAAATCCCTTTCATCTGAAGGCAGGAGCACATTCCCAGCAGGAGCACACAGCCCCTCCTCCAGCAGGTCAGGGGGCTTTGCCCAAACCCTGCCAGCCTGGCTGAGTGACTCCCCCCGGGCTGAAGGCTGTGCAGGTGACAGGTGACCTCGCAGAGGTAATGACAAGGAGCAGACCCTGTTTAC
Organism: Motacilla alba alba; assembly: GCF_015832195.1. Classification (NCBI taxonomy): domain Eukaryota; kingdom Metazoa; phylum Chordata; class Aves; order Passeriformes; family Motacillidae; genus Motacilla; species Motacilla alba. Next base: position 2,072,563 of record NC_052032.1, on the reverse strand, counting down.
ACAGCTCGGGGTGGCTCTGGAGAAGAGGAACCAACTCAACCACAGCACTTACTCCCTGTCACACCAAGCATGCTCAGCAACATGCTCAACAACACACCAAGCATGCTCAGCAACACCCCTGCAGAGCTGTTGTAGAGGAGCAGGCAGCAAAGGAAAGGGATTTTCCTCTTGGACAGCACTTGGCACCACTGAGCCTCAGCAAAGGCTCCCCCCTCTAGCCCAGCACACAACAACCACAGCCAAAGCAGTGTTTGTGACACTGAGGTGCATCTACAGAGAGCTGTCCAAGCTCCCCTTAACCCCGTGCTCCCACTCCAGCTGCTGCTATTCCAGGCCCCAGGCTCCTACTACAAACCAAGGGGATTTTGTAGTTGCTCCTGCAGCCCCTCCCAAGCACCACAGCCCCTCACACCTGCTCTGATCTGAGCCTGTACCCAAGACAAAGTCAAATCCTGCACCTCTGGTTATGAAAGAAGGGTTCCTACAGCTCCACAAAGAATCATTTAGGCTGGACAAAACATTTAAGGTCACCAAGTCCAACCATTAACCCAGCAGTGCCAAGTCCACCACTCAGCCATACCCCTCAGTGCCATTTCTCAGCTTTTGATGTTACTTCAATGTTTTCCTCCTGTAATTTAGGAAACAATCTCCTTCCTGTGTGTCTAACTCCATTTTATGTACCCTAAAAGCCTCAGACAGAGAGGTCCAGACTGTGTTTTGTGTTCCTTTTTTTCCATCTGTGTTTATTCTTTGAACAGTCATGGCTTGGTTTGATGGTGCTTTTATTCCTGTGCCTTTTGTGTCAAGTGTGGCAAAGGGAAGCCAAGGTCAGGCAAGGCCCCTTAGTCCAGTTCACTGAAACATTTTCCTGTCCCAGCCCAGCAAGGAGGTACCTGGTGAGATCAGAAACACATGGAGAAACATGAAACAAAGTCCCCGCTTATCCTTCTCTGCCACAGAGTCAGCAGACACTGGGGTGAAAGCTGCCTCTGCTGGGCCACTTTACCCTGGATTTGCCCTCTGATTTATCCCACCTACCCAGCAGGGCAGCAGGCAGGTCTGGCACAGCTGCTCCAGGAAAACACGAGAATAAGCAGCAGAACACAAGGAAAGAGTGGGAGAACTGGGATTGCTCAGCCTGCAAAAGAGAGGGCTCTGAGGAGACCCCACTGTGGCCTTCCAGTACCTGAAGGAGCTACGAGAAAGAGACTCTTCACAAGGGCACAGAGTGCCAGGACAAGGGGAACAGCTTCACACTGAAAAAGAGTGGGGTTAGATGGGATATTGGGATGGGATTGTTCCCTGGGAGGGTGGGCAGGCCCTGGCACAGGGTGCCCAGAGCAGCTGGGGCTGTCCCTGATCCCTGGCAGTGCCCAAGGTCAGGCTGGACATTGGGGCTGGGAGCAGCCTGGGACAGTGGGAGGTGTCCCTGCCATGGCAGGGGTGGGATGGGATGATCTTTAAGGTCCTCTCCAACCCAAACCATTCCATGATTCTAAGGTTTAAGTGCTGCTCCACTTGCAGAGAACTCTTCTTTACAGGACTTGTGAAGCAACAGCTGAAAAACCCAAACAGAAAGAGGAATGCAGGCAGAAGCAAGGCTGGAATAAAAAGCAGGAAGCAATAAAAGCACTCAGGTTCAGACAGGCAGCCCCAGCCACTGCTCTCCAGCAATGTGACCTTGGGGACAAACGGGGAAGAGGCTGATTCCCCTAATTAGGCTGTGCCACGTGTGTGGTGCTGGCAGAGGCAGGCCCAGCAAAGCCCTAATGATAATCAGAAATGACCCACAGCAAAAGGCCATCAAAGTGCCAATGATTCCTGCATCAAGCCCATAACTTATGGCTCAATTGCCACAGCTTTTCTAAAAGGGCAGCAAGTCTTGGATTAACGATTTCAAAGACGACAAATCCACCACAGCCTTTGATATGTTGTTCCAATGCTTAATTGCTCTCACTGTCAAATAATTAAATGCATTATGTTTTTGCAACTAAATTAAAAAGCCCTGTCTCATCAGAACCTCTCACTCCCGGGAGATACTTATGGAGTATGACCAACTTTTTTTTTCTTTTTTAACTTTCTCTTCAGTGATTTTAATAGAATGAGCAAATTAAGTGGCCATAGGATCATTTTCTGGATCACTCCTGAGTCTGCTCCCAGTTGTTCTACCCCTTAAAAAATGCACGTCAGGAGTGCAGGGCACAGTATGCCAAGAATAGTCTCAACAATACTATTTATACCTCTTAAAAGTCCTGAGTTTATAGATCTAAAGGTTAACAGTAACTCTTGGTTACACAATTATTCTGAGAATTCCCACATCCCCTGATATATCCAAAGCTTTCCACTTCTAACTTAAAATTAGAAAAATGAGCTTGGGACAGGCAGATCTGACACAAGTGTAAATAAGGGTTGCATTTTGTGTCCTTTAAGTGCAGGTTTTGCAACTGGTCTCTGATAAAAGGTGCTGTTACTTCCAAACACCAGGAATTCACACTCAGGCCATGCCAGGCTGCTTGGAAGAATACAATCCAATTTTTTAATTAGAAGTATTATGTTTTTAGCTTGGGGGTTTTTTCTGCCTCTGTAATTATGACACAGAAATAAATTTAAAATCTTCAACAGGCTGCATGACAACTGCTAAATGTGACTTTTTCATGGCAATTATGCTAAAAGTTTTTTAAAATCAAATTGAGTCTCATGCAATAAAGATTTACTTGGAGACATGTGCAGCAATGGTAAAAAAACAAGAATTCCCAGAAAGGGGTGAAGAGGTTTCTTGTGTTTATAAAAATATTACATCTAAGGATTGTAATAAAAAGGATCAGCACAAATTTTTAAGTCAGTTTTCTCACCACCTTTCCTGGTTCTCAGCTACATTCAACAATCACCTCTTTGCTATTCTTATTAAACAGAGAAGCACTGGGAGCAGAATGCCATGCAAAGGAAACTCCAGGATGCAGTTTGGGCTCCCTTGTGGTCACATGTTGTGAGCCACTGGAGGCCAAGAAAGGACCATAACTGAGAGAGAAAAAGAAACTGCAACTACTCCAACATCTTCATTTCTTGCAGCTTCTCAGGTGGTATCAGCTCATCCTATGCAAAGGACTGGAAAGTCACAACTTCGTGTAAGGAACAGTGAAGAAGGTGGGCAGATATTCCAACATTTCCAGCAATGGTTGTGCCTGGAAGCAGCAAAAATGGGACCACCACTATGTGCAGCCCCACTGTGAGAAATGCAGCCAAGAAAACTGCTTAGATTGGGGCAAGAACACGATATTTGATGTGTTTACAAAAATTAAACTCAAGTGCTGTCTACATTTTAATGGGATCAACCACATTTCTATTATTGGCACAGAAGTCCCTGACAGCAGCAGGGGGAAGTTATTAAAATGGCAAAAGACAGAATATCCTGTTGTTTTGGTTTTTTTTCCCCTCAAAGCAAAACTACAGAACAAACCAACCTCAGTAATGGACCCTCCTGTTGGCTCTATAAACTCCACATGACATTTTCCCCACTGCCCAGCATTTAAAGGGTCTTTCCATCACTAAAACCAGCAAGGTGGGAGAGACACCACAGTGTTGGTGGAAGGACACAGGCACAGGTCCTGCCTGGCAGCAGGGCAGCTCAAAGCACTGCAGAAGGGTCTTGATGCCTGAAACCACCTCAGGCTGAGATTATGGGCTCCCTTAGTTCTGTGCTTTGCAGGACTCTCATCTCCAGCACACAAGGAGCTGCAAAGCAGAGCCAACGGGGCAGGAGGAGTGAGCTGAGCAGCACTGCCATAGGGCAGCTGCCAGGGAGCAGCTCTGCCTCTCCATCCATCAGGAACAGGGTCAGGAGATTTGTACCAAGGCTCTGCCTTTGAAGAGCACAAAGCAGCAGCTCCCAGGGGGATCTGCCTCTAACAACTGGTGAGTGGTGGTTAAGCAAGAAATATCAGTCTGCTATAAAAAATTGATCACAAGCAGATGATAGTGCCTGTAGGAGTTGTAGTGGTGCTGCTCTGCCTTTTCTCTGCTGCTGCAGGATTGTGTTTTTCACTGCTGAATTTCAGCAGCCTGATCAAGCCTCACCTTGGAGTAACAAACCTGCAAGGCTCTGGTCTTAGTCTAGATCAGACCAGCTGCAAGGCTGAGCCACCTTTCATCTGCTGATTAATATGTGCCAATTAGAGGGGGGATTCCACTGTGACTTGATTACAATTGCACTGATCTGAATGCAGTCACATACCTACATAAAAACATGATTTAGGCAGCCAGGCAGCCTGAGCTGAAGATGAGGCCCCAATCCTGCACTCAACGTTTTTCTGGAGCAGAGCACTCAGGGGTGTGGATCTCATCCCTGTCCCCTCCTGCACCAAACTGCCCCAAGGCAAGGGAGCGTCACACATCAGTCAAAACGAAACAGGGAGCCCAGGGCAGATGTGCCACCAGGGCTCCTGAGGTTACCAAACCCCTCTGCTGGGGCCAGGGCCGTTATTTCTGTGGGCTGTGGTCAGAGCTGGGGCAGCACCTCCAGCCAGCACGGCCGCCTCCAGCAGCAGTTGAGTGTCAGGTTAAATGTACTGCACAACAGCCTCCACTCTCAGTTCCTCTACAGAAACCCCTCTGCTTAAGGAGCCCAGTGGCAGCACTGTCACTCCTGAAGGAGGTTTCCCATCAGGGAAGACGGGGCAGGGTCTGGAGGGGCCCGTGAGGAGCAGCTGAGGGCTCTGGGATTGTCCAGCTGGAGCAGAGTGAGGGCAGAGCTCCCCGGGGCTGCAGCTCCTCCCGAGGGGCAGCTCCCATCTCTGCTCTGGGACAGGGACAGGAGCCAGGTGTGGGATTTGTAGGGGTTTTAGGATGAGGGAAGAGATGAGAATTTTGATTTTATGTTTTAGAAGATTGATTTATTATATTATGATATATATTATATTAAAAATGTTATATTAAAACTATATTAAAAGAATAGAGAGAAAGGATTTATTAGAAGGTTGGATAAGAATAGAAAGGAATGAATAATAAAAGTTTGTGATTAATTAGAAAATTTGATTCACTTGTATCTTTGACTGGTTAATAAGTAAAAATACTTAATATGAACTAATCACAGATGCACCTGTTATATTTTATAATAGTGAATAGTTATTGTTTACATTTCTTTCCTGAAGCTTCTCAGCTTCTCAAGAGAAGAAAATCTTAATAGAAGATTTTCATAAAATATCATAGCAACAGCCAGGGAACAGCTGGGGCTGGGCCAGGGCAGCTCAGGCTGGAGCTCAGGGCAAGGTTCTTCCCCCAGAGGGTGCTGGCACTGCCCAGGCTCCCCAGGGAATGGGCACGGCCCCGAGGCTGCCAGAGCTCCAGGAGCCTTTGGCCAGCGCTGCCAGGGATGCCCAGGGTGGGGTTGCTGGGGGGTCTGGGCAGGGCAGGGGCTGGGCTGGGTGATCCTGGTGGGTCCCTCCAGCTCAGGACATTCTGTGATTCCATGATATCTTTCTCTGCCCAAGCTCACACACACAGACTGCACTCTTTCAGTCCAGTGGAGCACACCTGGGTACCTCTCCGGAGAGGGTCCTGGATGGACCTTCTAAGTCCTCCCCAAGGACACAATATCCCCATTATCATCACCCCCATGAGGCCCTGCCCTTTTGCTTTGTTTCCTACACATGGGAGGGTCAGAGCTTGCTGAGCAATCCCAGACCCCTGCAATCCCCTGGCTGCCACCTGCCTGGCCCCAAGAGATGGCCACAGGATGTTCTCCAGGCCAGAGGCTCCTGCAGAGCAGCCCCCGCCCAGGCCAGCACAGTAGCACCACAAAGGAGACAGTTTAAAAGCTCTGGCATCAGGTATTTAATGGCAATGCTGCTTAAGGGACTAGTTTGATGAACATTGGTAGAAAGACCTACATAAGCATCTCCTGCTCCAAGCTCTTCCTCCCTGTCCTCACTGTCTCCCCCTGTTAAACTGGCACCTGGCACCTTGGGTGTGAATCAGGCCAAAACACTCATTTAAAGGATTTTTTTTCAGCACTATTTCCTGACCCAGTCCTCTGCACAGTGTAAAAAAATACCACCAGAGACACACACTCCAAACTCCAGCCTTGTGGTCACCAAGGAAAGGAAACACACCTGGGATTCCCAATTCATCCATCTGCTCCTCCTGTCTCCAAAGGTAACTCTGGGATGCTCTCACTACCTTTACCATCCTCTATCCCTTATGTTTTACTGAAGTTCAGCTCAGCAGCTGCTCCCAAGCAGGAGAGGCCTTCTCCAAGCACAGCACACACACACACTTGCCTTTCAGTCTGCTGCCTGGCCCTGGAAACTTCTGGGTTCTTAACACGGCTGTAAAATGGATTAGCAGTGAAAGAAAGATTCTCCCAAAAGGGCAGTGCTTGTGTTACTGCTCTGTTCAGAGGGGGAGCAGGAATGATGCTCTCTGCTCAAAAACCACCTTAACATGCGACAACATCAATTAAAATTGTCACCTGTTTCAGATTCAGCTTCGATCCCAATTCAGGAAGCAATTCCTAAACAGAGAAAAAGCTGGTTAAATTGGTGAGAAAATTCTCTTCTTCCTTTCAGAGACCAATTCACATGTGGAAGAAAAGGTTACCAAGGTCCCCTGACACCTATTGGATTACAGAAAACAATTTCTTGGCCCCAGTGGGTTTCTGCAGGAGCCAGGGGGAACAAATGTTCACACTTTGCAGGCAGCAAAATACCTTCCTCCCCTCCTCCTCCTGGGCAGAACAGCTCTGCAAGAACAGTTTCACCAAGAAAACAACAATGCCCTAAAAAATACTAGCCAAGCAAACTACTGTGGCCTGTAATATCAGCTCCTGGGTGATTTCCACAATTTATTTCCTGGGATACAGCACCTGAATTCATGGAGGTTTTGAAGGGGAGAAGGTGTGAAGGTTGGTACGGGAAAAGCTTCTGAGCTGAGGAGCCTCCTCTAAGCAGCTCAACAAAGAAATAATCGGGACAGAAAGATGACAGCTAGCAAGGACTCTGCTGCTCCAAAGAAAATAGCATAGTAAATTCCAGAGACAATGGGGAAAAATGAGGTAGTAATTATCAGGAAGGCCGAACACACAGATGTTTTATTGTCTTGCAGAACTGAGATCAGACCTTGGGTTCCCATTCAGCTGCAGAGGCTTGAGCAGAGAACATGGGAACAGCCTCTTCTCACCACCCTTCCTGGGAATGTTGCTTCTCTCCCTATTTTAAGCCCAAGACAAATGCCCAGAGGAGCTGAGGACAGGCTGTGTACTTTCTAGAACAGCCCAACAAGTGCAGGCTTTGGTTTTTTGAAGCTGTTTTGTCGTGTGAGCAAAGAAGGATCAGCAGCCCCATGCCAGCGAGCTGTCCCAGCACTCCCAGAGCTCCCCAACACCACACACCACTTCCCAGAGACAAACCTTGAATCCCAAGGGGCTGAATGTAAATATTCTTCTGATGTCTCATAAAATACAAACGAGGGAAACACTCTCTCCCCACCTAGCAGTCGCCTTTTAGGAGGGAATCGCCTCTTTCAATTGCTCAGCCCCACGGGATCTCTCTCTGCTAAATTCCACCAGGGTGTGGGGGTTTGCCCAGCCTAATTCGAGTGCACTCCAGGGGGCTGGAGGCAGTTTGGGCTGCAAAGCCTTCCTTGGGTAAGAGACACCTTGATGGGAGATGGATGGCAGCTGGGCTCCCTGGGCAAGCCAGGAGACACAGGCAGGGTGAGAGCAGGGCAAGGCAGAGGGAAATGAGTGCTCAGGGAGGCTGGCTGCAAATCCTGGCAGGCAGCTGTGGCTTCTGCCCCTCTCCCAAGCCCGGTGCCCACAGGTTTGTGATCTTGCTGTGCCCTTTGGACTCCCAGCTGCTTCCGGAGGCACAGGTGGTGCCACAGCCACAGGACCTTTCCCCATCTGGGGCTGGCGAGGTGCCACCCTCTCTTTTCCCTTTTTTCTCTCTCTTTCCCTCCTCCAGACCACAGGGACTCCCAGCTTTGAGCCCTTCACACCTCTCACTGCTGTGCTGAGATGAGGGGACATCTGAGGGCCCCTGTGGATCTGCTGGATCACAGCACCAATGCATTGCACCGACCTTGACAAGGCTGCAGCAGGTTCCATGCATTTCTGGGAATGACTCCCATGGCCAACCCTTCCCTTGAGCTAAAGGCCAGTCTCCCTCCACCCTCAGACACAGCACAATGAGAGGATCCAGCTCACTGTGGTCATATAAAGCATCACAGGCATGAAAACCAGCTGCTTATAGTGGAGATCTGCCTGTTGCAGAACCTATTCCCTACCTCTGGCAAAAAACCAGTAAAATAACCAAACTTATCAATAACCATGACAAAGAAAGGCCCATTTCTGTCCTCCCCACTATGACATGAATGCACCAAATGACATTTCCTTATGCCTCCAAAAAAAACCCAAAAAGCAGGGCTCTGCTTTATTAAGTGATGGTAAATCCACCCCTAAGGATTCTGGAGAGAACATTTCCCAATGACATGGAGAGAAAACATCATCTGTTTTAGCCCTATAATGATTCCTACAGCAAAGCAATCAAGCTGCCTCACAGATCAGCTCCTTGACAGCTTCTGAGCTTAGGAGGAGCCTCAAGTTTACATGCTATGCTTAATTTCCTTTGGGTTGACCTCAGAAAAAATCTAATTTGTTTCACAAGCAGCTCTGGATGTCAGCAGAGGCTGATGAGCAATAGAGCCATGAGAGAAAGGCCATTTAGTGTCTCACACAGATCTGTTGGAGGAGGCGATTGATCAATTATATATATATATAGAAACACATTGGGGATGGGAGCTGGTGGTGGCCATGTGACCAATTACTTTAACATCTCTGTCTGGAGGGAGAAAAAAATATAAATAAATAAATAAATAAATAAAAATAAATAAGTTTAAAAAATATAAAACCACCAATCCACTCAGCAGGCAAGCTCTGAACACCACGTGCTGCCATGCAGCCAGGTATCCCTCAGACCCTCAGAGAAAGCCAAGAGCAAGCCCAGCAGCAGCAGCAGCAGCAGCTCTGTGCTGGGCAGGTACATTACCAGGCTGGGGGTGGGTTTAGGCATTGTCTTCCGTGCTCGGTGGACCTTGACTTCAGCGTTAGCAGCAGGGCCTTTTTTAGCATCCGTGTCCTTACTGCCCTCCCCGAGCTTGCTTGGCATCGTGGCTTGGAGCTGGGCAAAGGAGCCCACAGTCCTGCCTTTGCCTGCTCCTCCAGGCAGCGTTTTTGCAGCATGGCCAGTGAGAGAAGCAAAGCTGGTAGTCCTTAGAGGCTGCTCCTGTGCCATCTGCTTGGTTAGGATATATCCATTGCTCCCTGTGACAGAAGTCTGTGTGAAGTCATTTGCTTTCAGATGGTTTTGCTTCCCAGGCTCGCTGTCCGAAATGCCATTTTCTGCTATCCTATTTAATTTAGTAGAAGAGTCCTGCTGGCTCACTTTCGTGTTGTCCTGAGTGTTTTTCGCTGGGTTTGGGTGGCCCCCACCCTCGCTGTGCTCACAGGAACCGTTGGTTTCACCGTCTACTGCCATTTTTGGTTCCCCCACTTGCTTTTCTGTAGCGCTTTCATCTGCAGCCATGGCATTAAACCCTGCAGGGAGAGGGAGGAAGAGAGGAGAAAAGGGTCACGAGTGGTGTTGAAAGTCCCAAGGTGTACTCCAAGTACAGCTACTCACAGTGGAAGAGCAACCCTGTCCTCCAGCGCCCTGCCTGATGTAAATCACAGAATCCCAGAATATTTAGGGCTGGGAAAGACCTCCAAGATCATCCAACCATGGATCAACCACCACCACATCAACTAAAGCACAGCACTGAGTGCCAGGTTGTTCCTCACCCACCTGCCCAGCCCTCCTGGATCCTCACATGGTGACATTTGGGGTGGGTGGCCCAGGTGACAGCAGTGCACTTACTCCCACTCGCCTCACCTGCAGATGTGGCCATTTATTCCCAACAATAGATTTTTTCAAGGTAAATATTATCTCTGGCTTTTCCAATAACTGCATTTATTGCACCATATGTCAACACCTCACCTGGCAAACAAAACTCTGCCCCATCTTGCATCCGGATCTCTGGCAAAGCCCTTCCCAAAGCAAGTCTGACACAGAAAAGCTTTGCTGGTAGGACTGTCCCAGGGAGCTTTTATGGCACACACACAGCCCAGCAGCCAAATGTCCACATCAGGGCTCTGCTGCTACAGGGACCATCACAAGGAATAACTCCCTGGATATCCCAGCTCTCCTGGGAATGTTCTTCAGAGGGAATTGGCTCTTTCAGCACGACAAAGCACAACAGGAGCAGGATTCACCGTGTCATTTCAGAAGTAACAGCAGGAGTAAACACAGGAGTGAAGCGTGGTAAATGCATTTTCAGACTAAAATAATTCTGTGATTCAAATGCAGCAAGGTTTTTGCAGCCTGACAAAGCTCACGCACAACAGTGCCCATATAAAACAAACATTTCAAACATCTCCCTGCTCCTCCATCAGTGACTTTGTCCCACCGAAGATTTCAAGTCCAAGCTGACAAATCCAACTATGAATGTTACGTACTTGCAGAAAAAGTTTGACATGACAACCCAGCAGCTCCCCAGACAACCAGGAGTGATAACAACTCACTGGCACGCTCAGTGCAATGATTACATCAACCTGCTGTTAGGGATTCCTTGGCTTGTTTTCCTTCCAGAGAGCAGACAGTTATGAAAAGCAACACGAGAAGTGCAGGGAGAGCTCTGTCAGAGCAGGGGGGATGGAGTCAAACCAGCTCCCATCACAGCAATTTTCACCTACAGGATCCAAAGAGCCTGGAGTCACACTGGAGGAACAGGCACTGGGCACCAGCACCTCATTTCACACTGCCCTCAGAGCACAGACAGGCAACGAGAACAACATTCTGAACAACACTCTGAGCAGCCTTCTGAATCCCAGAACCAAGGCTGGAAAAAACCCCAAGACCATCGAGTCCAACCTGTGACCAATCCTCACCTCACCACCCAGCCCAGAGCCCTGAGTGCCACTTCCAGGTGTTCCTTGGACACCTCCAGGGACACAGATTCCAAACCTCCCTGAGCAGCCTCTTCCAATGAAGAAATTCCTGCTGGTGTCCAACCTGAGCCTCCCCTGGCATCCTGAGCCTCCTCCCAAGGCTGTTCCCTCTCCTCCTGTCCCTGTTCCCTGGAGCAGAGCCCGACCCCCCTGGCTGTCCCCTCCTGTCAGGAGTTGTGCAGAGCCAAGGTCCCCCCTGAGCCTCCTTTTCTCCAGGCTGAGCCCCTTTCCAGCTCCCTCAGCTGCCTCACAAATGTCTCTTCTGACCTGGCAAGAACCTGGTGCCAGGCTAAGTCATGAAGGACCACCAGAACCCTGGGATGACAAGTCCAGTGTGCCTGGAGCAGCTCCAAGCACAGGCAGCTCCCTGCAAAGGCCAGCAGGGAGGAGACCCAGCACCACCCAGGTCACCAGAACAGCTCTTCCCAAAACCCACCCAAATTCTCTTTCCATTTTCATTGGGGAAAAAAAAAATCCCCCCTTTTCTACCCTTTTTTAACGCATTTGCTCAGTCCATCTTAATCACGGAATCACAGAATGTCCTGAGCTGGAAGGGACCCACCAGGATCACCCAGCCCAGCCCCTGCCCTGCCCAGACCCCCCAGCAACCCCACCCTGGGCATCCCTGGCAGCGCTGGCCAAAGGCTCCTGGAGCTCTGGCAGCCTCGGGGCCGTGCCCATTCCCTGGGGAGCCTGGGCAGTGCCAGCACCCTCTGGGGGAAGAACCTTGCCCTGATATTTAATATCTCCTTCCACTGTGTTGACCTGAAAGATTTGAGTACAACTCCTGCCCAAACAGCACTGGCAGCTCTAGATTCTAAAAGTGATGCATTCCAGTATCTCAAACAACCTTATTATTCCCTAAGCTTCCTGGGTTTTGGTGCCCATCTGAGATTTAAAGACACTTCCAGCAAACTGAAAGCCTTCCTAGGCCTGGTTGGTACATGTGAAGCATCCAACCCAACCCGTGGCTGGACACACGGTCAGTGCTGGACCCACATCAGGCTCTGCCCAGGGGTGCCTCAAAGGCCTCCTGGAGCATCTGACCCCTCCAACCTAGACTGCCCATCAACTGAGAGGGGCACAGTCCCTCTGATGCTCCTGATTTCCAGCTGAAAGCCACAGATGCTGGGCACAAAGCATCTTTGCAGATGTATCTGGAAAGTCTCTCCAAACCCCGAGTGGTCACTCTGTGCTGGGGATGAGCTCTGGCCATTTTTCCTGATGAGACACTGCACTAAGAGATCCATTCCCCCTCATTCCAGGCAACCCAGTTGGGATTGCCTCCCACGTGGGCTCTGCTGGCTCACAGCCTCCAGAGAGAGCTCCAGAACATCCAAAAATTGCTCCCCAGTGCTGTCTGGAGCACACAGAGACACAAACCTCAGCTGCAGGAGTAGTGACTGAGGGCTCTCCAAGCAGGATTCAAAGTTATCACCTCCACCTGCTCCCTCTCACACCACCCAGACCTCCCTGAGTACAGAAAGAGGCACAAGGGTTTGGTTTTGATAGCAAAAACTCTGTGAGAAGATAAAGTGCTCTTTTTTTCACTGTTTTATTTAACTATTTGAAAAGCTGTGGGCAGAGGGAGCCACAACTATGCCTTTATTCTTTCAATTCTTGTTTCTCTTTCTGCATTCAGGGTCTTTAAAAGGCCATTTAAGCAATTATTGCAGCAAAGTCAGTGCCAGGGAAAAAAAAGCAAAGCAACAAAAAATAAGCTCTCCAACCACAGCTGGAGGTTTCTAGAGACCAGCTTTAGGCACCTGGCTGAATGAAGCCTTCAAGATTTGTTGATTTAAACACTGTGTTCTCCCACCAGAGCAGTCAAATAACTTCAGTGGCTGACTATGAGATAAACTGAATAAGCAGAGGGCAAGAATTGCTGTACCTGCCATGAAAGCAACCAAAACAATGTGAATTAGAGCACTGCCCTAGGGGAAAAGTAATTGCATTACTCCAGAAAGCATCACGGGCTTTAAGAAAACTCCACGAGGCTGAAATTAAAATCACACACACACTTATTTCCCTTACTGTGAAATGCAATCTGATTGACTGTGGAAGTGGCACCAGCCTTCCAAACCCGTGTGAGCAGAGGTTTGAAGACACAGAGATATGGAACTTCACAGCACAGGCCAAGAGAAAGCACATTTCCCCCCAGCCTCCAACAAGCCTGAGACACTGCAAGCAGGATCCTCCCTTTGGGGTAAAACCCCTCCATTCTCCCATTCCCTCTTCTGGCAGCACCAAAACAAACCCATGAACAGTTTGGAAGGGCATTGCTCCCTACACACTGAGCTCCTGCATAGCTCTGGGCTCCTGCAAGCAGCACAGCCCAGCATGCCCGTTTCAAACCCAAACTGAAGAGCTGCCCTTGGAGAATCAATGTCAAGAGCTGCCTCACAATTTGCAGGGCAACTCCAGTGAGCTGGTGGGGTTTTCCCAACCAAGACACCTGATCTGGAGACAGGAAAACAGGAACTGCCATCCCAGGTTCGCCAAGGGCACCTGCACAGCACTGCAGAACAGGCACAGCTCAACACATTTCACAGCCTCGCTGAACTCTGGCCCACAGACAGGGATGGGAGCACAAAGCAGAGCCAGCAGGAGCCTCCCAACGACAATACTGAATCAAACAGCCCGCAGAAGCTCTTCCACAGCTCCAGACACCTAAAGAAACACTTCTTCCTGATGTGACCTTTTCATCCCCCTTTTTCATTCCCAAAAAAAGCTTCACTGAAAACCTGCTAAAATCCTCATTTCAAATACACCTCGTGGCAGTGAGTTCTCCCCTTGAAAATGCTGTTCAGCAGCTTTTCTGCTCCTGTGCTGCAAGTGCAAGGGAATTATAAGCCCAAAGTTTTTATTTCTCTAAAACTTTGTGACTTTACAGCATTCATCCTTTCTAAGTAGGCCAAAACAAGGTTTTCTCCACATTCATTTTTCTCTCCAACTCGCTCACTGCTCTTTAATCTACAACCATCCTTTCTTTAATTAAAAAGAAATAAAAGGCAGAAGTTCTAGCCTGCATCCATGAAGTGTAACCTTATTAATCAGAAGCATCCCAGTCTTTTCAAAGCTCCTTTGGGCAGATGCAACAGGAAAAGCTTCTCCCATGGACCCCAGCACTGCCTGGATGCCCACCTGAGCTTGGATTCATTTAAAACCCAGGTAATTTAAAACCCAAGAGATTTACTGGTGGTTTTGAAGTTGATACCAACTTGGCACAAACTTCAGCAAATACATATTATTTAGGGGCTGGGTACATTTTAGTAACACAAGGAATTTAAGACTGAGGAAGTTGGGCTATTCCACTGTCCCTGTGACTCCACCTGGCAAAGAGCACCCAATAATAAATTTAAATCCCTGCTCTGAATTAACAACTCCCTGAGAGCACTGCAGAGCTCCCAGCCCTCCCCAGGCTCAGGCAGAAGGTCAGGCTCAAGTTTTCATCTCAAGAACATGACAGTTGTTCAAACTGGAATTAAAATTCCCCCAAAGAAAACAGACTCTGATGAAAGCAGGGGAGAAGCTAAGAGAGGGTGAGACCAGCTCATCTAATTTTAGGTGTCTAAAAGGCATCTCAGATTCCAGGGGTCCCTAAGCCACTGCTGCAACCAACAGAGAGAACCCACAAAAAAGCAACACACAACCCACAAAAGCAGCTTTAAAAAAGTGATCTTTGGAAAAACTCACCCCTGCCTAGACCATGTCTGACCTGCCTGCTACCATGTCTAAGCAGAAATGAGCTGGATTAATTCAGAATTACAATGATAACTTCAAAAAAACCCTAAATTAGGCAAAATTAAAGCCACCTCTGCTCTCCCAGCCCAGACATTGGTTCCTCTTTGCTGCCTCTGCCTGCTGGGGTTTCCAGCCCTTTCAGCAGAGCCAGACCTGGCTCCAGTCCTGCCCTGGAGCTTGCCAGGGCTGGGCCAAGCCTGCCAAAACTTATCTGTGGGCAGAGGCTGTCTAACAGATGTGTTACTGTCCCCACCAGCCATCCTGGGCACAGCCTGAGGGGACACAATCACCTCTGTGGGGACCCACAGAAACTTCCCATCTGAGGGAGGCCAGCTATCAACTCAAAACTCAGTGTTACCTGGACAATGCTCTGAAAAAAATAAAGGCTTAAATGTATTTTTAAAGCTTGGAGTTCACTGCTCAGTGAAACAAAATAAGAAAAATAGGCAAATGAGCCCTTGTACTCCAGGCCAAAGTGCAGCCACCAGGTCTGAGGGAAAAGAGAGTGAAAAAGAAAAGAAATAGAAATAAAAATATATTCTGCAACAAATGCACTACTATCTTATCTGCAACTTCAACACATTTTTCTGAGCATCTTGGTGCTGAGAAAGGTGGAGGCAAGACACTCTCTGCCTGTGGGATTTTCCAGGCATTTCCAGAGCCCAAGCACAGCCAAGAGGCTTCAGCTGCTGCAAGAGAAACGTTTAATCAAAGACAGGGCTTAAATGAACTGAGCAAAGCTTAAATGAACTAAGCAAAGACAGAGCTTAAAGGAAAAGCTCAGGATTTGAAAGTGCAGACGAAGAAGTGCATACAGCTGTATTTATACACACACACATCTCACAGATGTTCTACCTTAACCATCCTTAAAACACCACAGATCCCACAGCCTTTGATTCAATACCCAACTGTCCTGCTGGATAAAAGTGAGAAAAGCACCTGCTTTTAATCTTTGTGTTACAGCAGTTCCCTCCCCTCTTCCTCCTCTAACTCCAACAAAAAGGAAAACTGCCAAGCAGAGAAGAGCCCAAGCATGATGATGCTGGGGCTGAAACCACACAGATGAGGGAGAGGGGGCAGCTGGATACCCTGAATCCATCGGGAAGGAAAAACCCCCTCCATGAATGAAGGCTGGAAGCAATCTGAGCAACCTCACCCAGTGATGGCATCGCCGCCCATGGCACTGGGTTGGAACTGGATCATCTTTAAAGTTCCTTCCAACCCAAACCAGTCTGGGATTCTGGGATTGAAGCCAAAAAGCAAAGCATTTTGAAGCCAAGAAATGCAGACAAATGTGTTTTCAGGTAAAAGTTCCTCTCTGGGGTGAGTTATTGATGGTCTCTCCTTCCCCCCCACAAGCCCTTGTGAAGATAGATTGGTGTCCAGGTATTTCCAGACTCAGATGTCACTCCTCCCTGGAGCACTGTGACCCTGCACACCAAGATGCAAAACAGGAAAAGTAAACCAGAAAACAGGAAGCATCAACTTCTGCTGAGAGTGCTCAGCATTGAGTGCTCAGCATTGAGGTTACACAGGTTGGGTTAGGGGGATTCAGCACCTGGCCAGTGGGCTGGGGATGCTGCTGGGGACTCAGAATCACAGGGATTGGAAGGGACCTCTGGAGACCACCCCACCTGGAACAGGTGACACAGGAACATGTCCAGGTGGGTTTGGAATGCCTCCAGAGAGGGAGACTCCACACCCTCCCCGGGCACCTGATCCAGAGCTCTTTCTCCCTTCCTCATGTTGAGGTGGAACTTCTTGTGTTTTAGTTTATGGCCATTGCTCCCTGTCCTGTCACTGGCACCACTGAACAGAGTGTGGCACCATCCTCTGACTCTCCTTGGAGACATTTATGTGCACTAACCAGATCCCCTCTGAAGCTTCTCTGCTCCAGACTAACCAGACCCAGCTCCTGCAGTCTCTCCTCAGATGAGAGATGCTCCAGACCCCTCATCACCTCTGGACCCTCTCCAGCAGCTCCTTGTCTTTCTTGAATCATGAAGACCAGAACTGAACCCAAACCTCCAGATGTGGTGGAGTAGAAGGGAAGGATCATCTCCCTTGACCTGCTGGCCACACCAAAATGCCCTCCAGCCTTCCCTTGGCCCCCAGGGCACAGTTTGAACATTAACAGTTCAACTGGCTCATCAGTTTAACACCTCAGAGCAGGTTAGCAGCCTCATGAAACTCATTCATCCCTCTGCCATGGTTTGGGGCCCTGGTGTCACAGCCCAGCTGTGCCCAAGGGATGCTCCTGCTCCAGGGCTGCCCCAGGCACATCCTTCCTGCAGCAAGGGTCCCAAGCCCGGGGAGTGCTTGGTGCACAGCTGGGTGAACACGTAAAATCCTGAAGCACACTTTGCTCTGCCTGGCTTCCTGCTGCCAGCCTCAGCAGGGGATCCCAGTGCCAAGTACCTGAGGAGAGCAGATTAGTCCTTCCCTCCTTTCAAGCTGCCATCCCTGCACCTGGGAATGCAAAGGCTGCAGCTGTTCAGTGGAAAGCAGCACTTCCTGTGCTCACAGCAGCTTCCTACCTGCAATAAGAGGGAGAAAAAGGAAAAAAAAAAAAAAAAAAGGCCCCTCCAGGAGTTTAAACCCCTGACAGTCTCTCAAAGCAGGCTGAAGTTTATCTGAGAGCAGTGACTATGCAGGTCTCACCCAGCACTAGGCTCCAGCACTGTGGCTCTTGTAAAGCAGCTGCCTTGGGTGAGGGCTCAGAAACACTGGAGCAAATGGAGAATTTCATTCCCAACACCCATTCCTGCTCCTTTGTGCTGCTGCTTTACTGGAACTTTCCACCCCTGGGCTTGGGGAATCAGAAAAGGAGTGGTTTGCCTTGAAAGGTCAAGGGAGACGCAGAGCTGGGAGTGAAGCACACGAGGAGAGCTGAATTCACTTGCGATCCTTGCAAAGAAACCACTTTTTAATAGTTTCTCTCTGAGTCAGACTAAAGACAATATGGCCTAATAAAAGCTTTTTTCCACTCATCTCCCATCTCCCTGCCCCCTTCCCCACCCTGTCAAAGGGAAGTATGGACCTAAGCTTACACCCACATGTGAAACTGAACTGGAGCATTTCCCATGGACCACAAAACAGCCTCATCCACAGCTTTTTTCTATCTGTGTTGAGCAATTTTACACAGACAGGGACACTGAGCCTAGTGAACGACTTCCACAGGCTGGGACTCACCCCAAGAACTGGAAATGAAAGCGCTGGAATGTGCAAAGAGCTTGTTGCTACAAATACATGTTACATTTAGAGCTCAATTATTTCTCTTTATCAGGATGAAGGCAGAAGAGGACAGCCCAGGTGGGAACCACAGGGCTTTTCTACAACACCTCCCTGCTGAGGAACACAGAACAGAACACCACAACTGCCCACCCAAGGGCCTCCCACCCTCAGGATGCTCCCTGAGAGCACCCACCCCATCCCAAACACCTACAACGCACCCCAGCTACTGAGATGTCCCAAATGAAGGCTGAGGACCACCAGGAAAGGTCCACTGCCTCAAAGCAGCACATCAGTGAGGGCCAGGCTGGATGGGGCTTGGTCTACGGAAGGTGTCCCTGCCCATGGCAGGTGGTGGGATGAGATGAGCTTTGAGGTCTCTTCCAGCCCAGCCCAGTCTGTGATTCTGTGATTATGAACTGGGGCAGCTCAGCTCTGCCCCACCAGAGCAGGGGCCTTCCCTGAAAGACATCTTCGTGGAGATCTCCACCAGGATGATGTTCATCAGTGCTGGAGGCAGGCCGTGCTCACAGGCACCACTGCAGCTGACAGGCCTTGCTTGGAGTCACACCCCTGAACATCAGGCAAGGCTCCAACCTGAATTTCCTGTCTTGTCTTGGGCTCAGGCAGAGCTCAAGTTTGTACAGAGGTGGAACTGGTGCAAGGCCATTCAGAGGCAGCAGTGGAGCTAGGGGATGTGCTAACACAATTCCAACAGGGACCTGACTGCCCTCAGCATCAGCACCTTTCTGAGGCAGGAGGGAGTGAACAGAGGGGAAAACAGAGCAATTCACAGGAAGCTTTTAGCCCAAACAGCACCTTTAGTCAGCCTTTGGATCTGCAGCTCCAAGCCCCTGGAAGTTTAGATGCCAGGTTAATATTGGCAGGTCACCTGCTGGGGGGGTTTTCCTAAAGGGAACACGAGCCAGAGCAGGTTCAGTCACACACTGCAGCCATGGCTCCCCCCACACACATCCTCAGCAGCCCAAACCAAGCTAGTCTGTGCCACTGACAAAGATATTCAGCAGCACCAACATCCTCACTAAAGGGAAATGACTGTTCAAGAGAACTTGAAGACAGGAAGCTGAGACTTCAGGGTGCTTTTCCAGTCCACACATCCCAGCTCCATCCCCGAGGCAGGAAACTGGGCTCAAAGAAACTATTCCATGCCATCCTGCAAGCCTGCTGGAATGATTTAATGTTCAGGCAACAGTCAAAAATGTGAATTCTGTGCCAGCACTAAACACTGTTATTAACAGGCTTTTGGGCTGTGAACCAACGTTCTGGTGGTGATGATCCTCCCAGGATCCCAGCTGGGGGGCCAGGGGCAGCAGGGACAACGTCCCAGCACAGCAGCACACACACCACAGTCTGTGACACTCATGGTATGCCTGGGGAGGCAAGGACACCTTCTGAACATTCCAGAAGAACTGAGACTCACATTTAGGAGCCTCCTTTCCCTGGGAATAGAGCTGGACAAGAGACTGGAGTGGTTGGAATTTCAGCACCTTGTGAAGCCTCAAGACTGTCCCTGCACAGGGAGGGCTCTCAACTTCCTTCTGACACAGCATTTGCTCCAAGTCAAAGTCAGTCAAGAGGCACAGAAATGTCTCTTCCCACCCTCCTTTTGGATTTTTTACCTGCACAGATTCTTGGCACCTTAACATCAGCCAAGAGCTACACAACAAGCTTTATAATCCCGAGCTAAGAAAGGCAAGGGATCAAAGTGAGTTTCCCCCAGAGCAACACAACCTCCCATTAGCACCTCCTGACACCTCAGACTGTTTCTGCTCTGCCCAGACCAGAGGTCCCTGTGCCACCACTGCAGGCAGCAGGATTCCTGTGCTCCCAGTTAATATCCAAGCACCTGTCACATAATTCAGTATTTCTGCCTGTTCTGAGCTTTACTTTCTAACTAGAGCAGCTTGACAAAACATTGTGCTGGACAGAAAAGAAAGAAAAAGCACTGCTGTACTCACACACAACTGAATTAAGTCCAAAATTTTGCTTCTAGGTAAGAGTAGGGATTTTGATGGGGCCAGTTTAGTGCTTTCATAATGCTCTATTATGGAAAGGAGAACAAAAATACACCAAATCCCTGAAGAGCTATCAGAAGTAACTAGTCCAGGAATAATAAAAAATGGAAAGAAAGGAGGGAGTTGGGGGAAAGATAAAGGGTGGTGGGTTTTTTTCCCTAATCCCACTGACACATTTATTAAGCCCTTAGATTTGTGTGCATGTAACTCACAGACAACCCTGCAGACAAAGCCTTTGTCCATGGAACCTGTGCTGCATCCTGTGCAGTAAGAGCTGCAGAACCCCCACAGGAGCCATGAGGTATGGGGTGTCTGACCCCTCCAGCCACCCTGCAGCCATTGGGGCTGCTCTGCAGCAACAGAGAAACCCACAGCAAAACAGAAAGTCAACATTCCTAGAGAGAGGAAAAGGTCAAGGTGGGGAGGGATCAGAGTTCAGCTAAAACCAGTCACACACAGGAAGTTCAAAGTAACTCCTGGGCGCTTCACACTAATGCAGAAGTGAAAATTAGATCTCCTTCTTCAGGGGAGCGGTGAGGGATGGACAGAAAAGCAAATCTGCATCTCCAGTGGAAGAGCCCTGCTGAGAATAAACACAGGAGAAGGGAGCCTGTGTTTGTGGGAGCACACCTGAGCTGCTGGGGGCACTGAGCACATCTCCAAGCCCCCAGTTTTGTCCCCATCATGTGCCCATCTCACCAGCCAGCTCTGACCCTCAACCAGGGCAGGTGCTCACCTTCCTCTTTGTTGTTGGTGATGTCTTTCAGCAGCTCAGTCTTCATGCAGCCGTCTTTCCTTGGCTCTCCCTTACTCAGCACTGCTCGCTATGGTGGGGGAGAAGAAAAAACAGAAATATCAGGGTTGAGCTCAGTGCTCAGACACACGGTGCATTCAAAAGAAGAGACAATCATGGACACATCCTGTTTACAGCACAGCCAAACCTCCCTCTGCAAAATAAAGGCTGCCAGGAAGCTGCCACCAAGGCACAGGTCACAGATAAAACACGGCAAGGCTGGCCCAGGCTGACAGCCCGAGGAGCACAGGGGCTGCAGGCTGTGCCCAGGGCTGGCACTTCCCAGCTCGGGGTTGGATGCAGCCAGACAGATTTTCCCAGCGCAACGTGCCTGGGAATCCAGCTGAGTCCATCTGTGTGAAAGGCATCTCGAGGAGGTGACTCTGGCTGCCCCAAAACTTTTTAGCCTTTGGGTGAGGGAGGCAGATCTATCACACTTCTCACTATGACCTCATTTATCAATATTTCCAGCCCCTGTGCTTTTGGTGGCTTGGTTGGGTTTTTTTGCAGCTCATTCAAATGAACATCCAAAATTGCAAACCATCAGTCAGCTACAGCTACCTCCTCATTCATAACATCCATGTTTATTAAAGTTAATGAGCTCTATTTTTAATTCTATAGAAAGCAATTTCTCTTTTCCCCCCTCTTTTTGAAAAAAAAAAATTACATAAAAAGGGAACACCTGCTCATCTTCTCTGCCTTTCACACGCCTGGCACAACGTTGTTAGTTCAGGTTCGCAGCCTTAATACCTTCTCCTTCTCTATTTTGAAGTAGCAAGACCAAACCAAAAAAACAAAACCAAAAACCTACTACCAAAATAAACCAGAAGGAAAATGGTATTTTAAAAAACTGAACTAGAGGGGGTCTTTGCCACAGCTGTGTAGTGGAGGCAGGGATGGGGAGTGCCCTGCAGAGCTGGAGGTCGGTGCCGGGTTCAGCACGCGCTGCCGGCGCCACGGCACAAGAAAAAGCCCAGGTCAAGCCAACTGTTGTAGGCCAGCACGGGGAGCAGATGGTGCCTGCAGCCATGCAAATCACAGGGTTTAAAGCTCACTGGGTGATAAAGAAAGAAAAACAACCTGCCCACCTCCCTTAGAGCAAGTGAGGGGGATGAGACACACATGGAGCCCGGTGTGGCAGCTCCCGACCCTTCCCAGCAGTCGCCCGTGCCTGTGCGGAATTGTCCAGAGCTGGCAGGGGAGATGGGCTTTGGTGCTGCTGCCACTGTCACCAGCCACCCTGCCAGGCTGGGGAACTCAGTGCAATGCCCTGTGCTGGCAGGTGCTGCAGAGCAGTCCCCAGCCCTGTGCAGGGCTCATCCAGCCCCAAATCCCTGAAGGATCACCCTGTCCTGCACCCAAATCCACCATGGCAGAGACATGCACCACAGGAAGGAGGGAGACAGATTCCTGGGAAAGCCTCCACCGCCTGCCAGGCCCAGAGCTAAGGGCACTTCAAGGATGGCTCCTGCAGCACAGGACAGAGGCTGTGGGTGGCTGCCTGTCCCTAACCTGCCCCAAGCACAATCAGACACAAACCCAGCCACATCCCAGGGCTCTCAGCACCGGCAACTTGTGCTCCAAGCACAGCACCTTCAGATCTCCAGTCACAGACCAAAAAGCTGCTGTGAGCATTGCAAAGCTCAGCTCAGCCCAGCCTAACGCAGAACCTACCTTCAGCACACACTGGCCAACAGCTTCCATTGAGAAATGGTCATGAAACACAGCCCAAACTCTGAACACAGAGCAGCTGTTTTATTTATTCATTTGCTGAGCCAGTAGTTTATATCCTTGCTGCAAACATAAGCTTGTAAACCCTACCTCTCCTCTAGTCAGACCTCTTGTAAACTGGAAATAACCTCAGTTTTTTTTCATGGATTATCCTGCTGCAAGACCTGAGCAAAGAGAGCTCAGAGTGCTCGGGGGCACCCCTGGCTCCCCCCACAGCCAGGGGCACCCAGGCCCTGGCCACAGGCACCAGCAGCAAATAAAGAGCCTCAGTCAGTCTAACAGGGACCAGTTTGTTTTCCCAACCTTTGTTGCAACAAGGAGAGGTCTTGATATTCCTGCTCCTCCACTGACTCATGCAAGAAGCCCCAGGATTTCCAGGGGCCATTCTTTGCCATCTGAGCATGATTTTTTCCGTGTTTTCTAAGCAGTACCCCCACTCCACACACTGCCCACGCTCTCCCTTCCACAGGGGCATTGCTGCTGCTCGCCCATGAGGAAAAGCCACCGCAGGAACCCTGGAGTCAACGAGACCTTGACCACCCTCCCTGCTCGCTGCAGTCACCAGCAGCTCAGAGCTGCCTGCCCAGCTCTCAAAGCAGAATTCCAACTCCAAGAGAGAAACCACCACTTTTGTCCTTTGAAGAGTACAAAAGCTGGGTGCCAAGGCAAGGCTGGCTGAGGTGGCATCTCCCAGGCCCTCCTGCTTCCTGCCTCAGAGACAAACCCCTCACTAGCAGAGGCAACACGTTACAACTTCCCAACAAGAACTCGGCATCGAGGTAGAAAATAAAAGAATAAGTAAAAATAAAAATAAAATAAAAAGCCAACTGTGAATTTTGAAGCATTTTGATCAGAAGGAAGCCACAGGAAATCCTGCAAAGCTCTCGAAGCCTCGTCCCCCCAGGCCAGAGCTCTCCCGTCCTCGCTCCATCGGCGCCCAGCACCGAGGGGCACCCATGGGGCACCCAGCACCATTCATTCCCACCCAGCTCCACCCAGCCAACTTAGCACCAACTTCACCGCAAGTGTCAATACCTCCAGCTTTTGTGTGTGTGTGTGTGCGTGTGTGTGTGCGTGTAATGTTGGGTTTTTTTGCCCTCCCCTCC
Organism: Motacilla alba alba; assembly: GCF_015832195.1. NCBI lineage: Eukaryota > Metazoa > Chordata > Aves > Passeriformes > Motacillidae > Motacilla > Motacilla alba. The sequence continues at coordinate 2,048,884 of NC_052032.1, read as the reverse complement.
CTTAAATCCAGAGCAAACTTCCCATTCTGCTCACCCTCCCCATGCCCCATCCGTCCGCTCCCGATTGGCAGGGAAATCCTATACCCACCCTCCCCGCCGAGAAATGTCTGCTCTTGCAGCAGTCCCAACAAAGCCAACTGCCAAGCACACGCTGCTTCACAATAAAAGTCTCACTCGCTCCATTTCTTTTTTTCCTCCTTTCCCCCTTTCCCGCAGCCGTCTGCCTCCATTCCCTCGCCCACCCCAGACTGATTATTAACCATCCGTGGCTGGAGAACCTCCATAAAGAGCACACACAACCAGCCACGAAGCATTCTTCCCCCCCCCAGCCTTAATTTTTAGGTTTGAAAGGGTACAAAAAATTAGTGCATCTGAAGAAAGACTGATTGGGTCTTTGAAAGGGCTTTAAGAGCCATGAGGAGCCAGGCAGAGGAGCTACTGCTGGTTTAGTTTTTTCCTCTCTACCTCTGTTTACAAGAAAACAAGCTTCCTCTCCTCCATGAGGTCTTTGGAGGGGATGGAAGACAGGTCAGACCGGCCAAGGAAAGGCTCTGCAGCATTTCCAAACAGATGATGACTGCAAACTACAGTGGTGCCTTTAAAACAAACACCAAAAAAAAAAAAAATAAAAAAACAAAAACGCCACCAAAAAAAAAAAAAAAGAAAGAATAAAAGAAAAAAGTCCATAAAAAAATAAAAAGGGAAAAGAAAGAAGAGAAAAAGAACAAAGCTGGGAAACACAAAAAGAGCTTTCGCAGCCTCCTCTCCTTGGTATTTTCATCAGCCATCCGGGTGCCCTTCGCAAAGGTCCAAACAGGTTTTATAGGCAAAGACAACACATGCACAGCAAAACTCCAACATATTGCAGCTTACCGAGCCCAAGGGACCAGAGTTACATCATGAGCCCGAGCTCTCTGCTCTCCCGGCAGCCCGGGAAGGAGCGCAGGCTGAGGTGCCAAGATGTCTACCTTCACCAGGGTCTTTTTTTTTTTTTTTTTTTATGTCTTAAAAATCAACGGTCTGGGAACCCGAGGCTCGCAGCAGCGTTACTGTGAGCAGAGCTGTGCACACACAGCAGGTCCATCTGGAAGAGGGCTGGGAGCAGGAGACCCCTCAAAGTGCCGGTTCCCATCCGGGGCAGCGCTTGCACCAACACCTCTGCGGGATGGGCAGCACCGATCCTGCCTGGACCCAGCCTCCAGCTGGTCACCAACCCCTCCGAGGTGACACCAGACCCTACTCAGGACACAGCCCCAGGGAAAGCTCCCACCAGCCAGGAAAATGAGGGCTGCAGCAATGCTGGAGCAAGGCAGAGGCAAATCTCTCAACAAATGATGCAACCTCAGAAGTGGCAGATTCTTATTCACTCATTTTTTCCTTCCTTCTCCTAAAAAAAATACAAACTGAAATAACACAACCCAAACCAGCCTGCTCATAATAACCTTTGCCTTGAAGAGAAGACAAACATTTTGTAGTTAATTATATAGGAAGTAATGATTAAGAGAATGTTTGTAGAAAGAGAGTGTTTCTTTTGTAGGCACGGGGAGGCTGCTCATTTCAGATCTCAGCACTGTGCTTGGGCAAGGCCTGGGCTCAAGGCTCGTGGGGACGCTGACCACGGGCCTGTCATTAGAAACAACAGAAGCATTTGATCTGGAGATGGAAGGAAACACAACCACCAGCATACCTGGCCTACAAAGCAGTCACCATCTCAAAGCTCCTTTTTTTCAGGCTAAGGCCACTTCCTTATAAGCCTCATGCAATCATGTGAACATGGAATTTTATCTGCAGCTCACAACAAGCACTGCCCTCAGCCTGAAGTTTGCTCCCAAATCAAATTCTTTGCAATGCTTTTGTCTCCTGAAATCCTTTCATCCAGACTATTCTCAATAGAAAAGAAACATTTCCTCCTCAACCCCCATGTCCTCTCTCCTATTCCAGCCGCACACGCCGACTCCCCGAGAAGGGGGGAAGCACAGAAAGAGGTGCAAGTCCCTGCATGCAACAGCTGGGAACACGGAGACACGTGCATGAAACACAACAGGACTTAAAGTGACTTCTCCCAAGACAAGGCATTCCACGACGGCGTGCAGCCTTCAGGCAAGGGGGGTCTGCAGAGCCCGTGCCCTCTTGGAAAGGGGAGATCGATTTACACTTCCTCACTGCTTCCAGGCCCATCTAGCTGCATCCCAGTAGAGTTAAAGCCAGTGCAACTTGTGTGTGCAGGCAAATGTAAATCCAGAGCAGACAAAGGCGTCCCCTCCTTCCACAGGCTGAGGGTAGCAAGGAGTCCAGCTGCTGCCTGCCTTCTCCTAGCCCCCGGGAAGGGAGGGGGGGAAGAAAACCCTAAAATGGAGACCAAGATTCATCACTATCTCTAGCAAAACCAAACCAGCCGTTTCAGAAACACCGAGTCCCCAGGAACTGGCTGAGCCAGGACAAAAACAGAGCACCAAGAGGAGCCAAGAGCAAGCAGATTCCAGCAGTCCAGGGCAGGGGAGCTGGGAGGCAGCTCACCCCCATCAACGGGGCTCAAGTACCTCTTCAGCCTCCAGCTCCTCTGCCTCCCACCCCAAAGCACCGCAGCCAGCGGAGCAGGTCCCTGTCCCCCTGCCCATCCCCATGGTGCTCAGCCAAAGGGCACATGGGGCAGCAGCGGTGGGAAAGCCCCTCGTGGGTTCCCGTGGGACCACGAGGGCCTGGCTGAGCTGCCAGCACCACCTCCACCTGGGTCACCTCTGGCCATCGAGCGGCCAAGCAGCGAGACAGCGGTGCCTGTGAGCCAGGAAAGCGGATGGGGAAAAGGGGGGGAAAAAAAAGACAAAATAATAATGAAAATAATCATAATCATAAAACTTGCACCCTCGGGCCTGTCCCTCTAATAACTACAGCAAAACCTCACCAAGGCCTTACTCTGCTGGAGGGCGAGAAAGCGACACAGCGCTGCCCAGCACCCGAAGTCCTGGAGGTGGGAGATCCTCACACCCTCTCCTCCATGGCCTACGGGCTTCGTCCCCGGCGTGGGGCCTGGTTTTTCTGCTCTGTCATTAAGAGTGGAGCCTGGTCTTTTCCTTCAATCCCAAGAATTGCACGGAATTAGATCATCTTTCTGGCTCGCCTCCCCCTACAGGCAGCTCCCGAGCATGCTCAGCGCGGCCGCGCTGCCATTTCATAACCGCATTGTTTACGGACACACGGACCTGCCATCTTTTGACAGGGACACAGGGCCCGTGTCCCTGCCCAGAGCCCCGGCCCCCGCCACAAACACCCCCTTGGGGGCAGGCAAACGGCGAAAGCATGGGAAAGTAGAAGCCTGGAGGGTGATGGTGATGGGTTGGTTGTTTTTTCTGATGGTTTTTGTTTCTGTTTTCTCCTTATTTGTTCCTTGATTTAGGTGAAAATCCACGTGCTTTGGAGGGAGAGGTTAACCCCTGTGGGGGCTGTGGGGAGGAGGAACTCGCAGGGTTCGATGCAAAATGCCAGCCATGATTTTTAGCTTCTTCGAATCACAACTGTGCTTCGATGATACCTAAAAATATAATCCCCAGCCCAGTCTGCCATCCTCTGCCGAGCCTTCCTCTGTGAGAGAAGGGGTTGGAAATATGGTATTTCCCTTAAATAAACAAGTTGGCTTAGTCCCAGCACATACAGTTTTCTCCTTTAAATGCAAACCAGAGTATTTTTGCAGGCACACAGGAAAGCGAGGAGAGGAGGAGGGGAAATGTTCTTCATTTAACACCAAGAACTCCATGAAAAGCCTTGCAATGTTGCTCAGAGCCCCACTCCATTCCAGCCCTCTCCCTGTCTGTGCTGATCATACTTCACAGGTGAAAGCAGCTCTGACTTATGACAGAGAGAAAATGCCAGAAGAGCTGGAGGTTTCCTCATCCTTGGAACAAGGACAAGTTGTGAAAAGCTTCCTTTGCAAGAGCCACTGCGCTGCTCAGGCACAGTATGGCAGTGTTGCAGGGAGGACACTTGCTCGTCAGACTTTCTTAACCCCCACTGCCTCAACCCTTCTCCACGTCCTTCCCCCTCCTGATGGGGACCGAAGGAAAAACATAAATAAATCACCTGGTTTGGAGGATGCAAGTTGTTGTGTTGGAGTCCAGGATATTTTGTAATAGCTTGCTCAACGTTTTTTTCCCCTTCTTTATTTTCCTTTTCTTTTTTCCTAATGGAGGCTTTCCAATTAGCTTGTACAGTTTGAGAGCTTCGCTCCTGCTGCTTTCCTGACTACTGTAAATCCTGGCAGGCTGCCCTCCTCCTCTGCCCCCCTCCAGGACCAACACCACCCTACAGCAAAGCCAGACACGTATCCTCCACCCAAGAGACCACGGAGCTCAGGGGCACAAGAGGGACAAATCCCACTGGAACCATGAGAGGCCATAAGGGGCCTCTGCAAGACGGGCTGGTGTCAAAACTCTGAATTCGGAGGAGTCAGAAAAAAATGACTGGCTGAAAATGAGAGTTGAGGATTATAAACTCAGGGATTTGTTTCCAAATCACTGACATTCCATGTCACTGCAGGAACATATGGTCCTCCAAGGCTTGCAAGCAGGGAGCACACGCCATCAGTGCCCCGAGCCTTTGGGCTGACCCCAACACACGGTCACTCTCCCGCTGCGGCCATTCCTCGACCACTCTCAGCTCCAGGAGCAGGAAGGCGAGAAGGAAAAACTTCAGGGAAAAGCAGCAAAAGGAAAACAAAGAGGAGCAGCAGGAACCAAGCCAGCCCTCCCCCAAACCAGCTGGCCAGGAGAGTGAAGCTCCTTAAAACTCCTTGTTTACCTGAATAAAACAACTCGCTGCCATTGCATGAGGTGCACACAATTCTCTTTCCTTAGGAGGTGGCATCACATGGGAGAGCTCCCAGGAGCCAGGTCATGGAGCTGCCTCTGCCCCCCACCCAGGGCTGGTCTCACAGAGGCTGAGCTGCAGGAATATGTCTCATGTGTGCCACAGAGCCTACTTCCACCCAAACATGTTCTGTGACGAGGGCAAGAGCTCGTACTGGCACCGCACAGTCAGTTAAATACATGAAACCGAACAAAACCAAGACCCAAAGGCCCCACTTTGGGCTCTTAACCCTTGCTGAGAAGCAGTGCCAAGCCCAGACCTCGGCAGCTCTCTTTCCTCCAAAGTAGGTCAGGCTTTTCTGCGTCTCTGCAGACGCTTCCCAAGGGCCCCAGCCGGCAGGGACAGAGCGTTGGGCGCTTTCAGCCGGTGCCACACCGGTGTCACCGTGGTCACCACCACGCAGGAGCACACCTCAGAGGGTTTTTGGTTGTCTTCTCAGCCTTCATCAAGCCCAAAGCCCATTTTCTCCCTGGGTGGAGCTGCTCAGACAGCAGGTCAAGGCCTCAGCTTTTCACTGTCAAAGAGAAATCTCAGCTCTCTCCTCGTGACTTCTGATGTCTTTTCCTTTTCTTCTGGGTGATGAACAATGAGCACATTTATAGTCCAGTGGAGACACGATAGATACTTAGATTAGGTATCACAGATTGTCCTGTGTAGGCTCTCTAATCTTTTAAATGCCATCTTCACATCTTGCTCCTTGATTGAAAATTCAATATTGTGTCTGCATTGCAGCTTTGAGGGTCTCCCCGGAGCACAGCAAGCTCAGTGTTCTGCAGGGGTGTCTGTGCCTTCCAGGGCCCTGGGACCTTCTGTGTCCATCCCAAATCTCACCGAGGTCTGTGGCAGCCATGAAAGCTCTTGCATGTAACACGAATCACAGAGAAAAAAAAAATTCCCAAGGGCAGAACCAGGGGGCTGAGTTTTAAAACATGTTGCAGGCACAGACCTCCTGCCATGAAATCAACCAGGGATGTTTCCTTTTAATCAGATGTTTCCTTGAATTGCTACTATGAAAAAAAAAAAAAAAAAAAAGAAGAAGAAGAAGAGAGGGGAGGAAGTCACCCCAAAATTAAAAGGATTGCTTCTTCCTGGTAAAATACTGCTGGCTCTGGCCTCCACCCGAGTGAGCCATAGGCAGAGGCTGTCAAAAGAGACCCAGTGAGGAGGTGCCATGTGGCCACAGGCCCTCTCCTCCCCTTTAGAATTCAGTCTTCAAGCAGCTCAGGCACCCCAGGCTTTGTGCCTTTTTCTTCTAAGAGCTACAAGCAGAGAGGGCTCCTTGGAGAATTTTCCAGAAACTTCTCACTTAAAAAGCACAAACAAATCCTAAAAACACCAAAAAAAAACCCAAAACCAAACCAACCCCAAGCAAGCCTCCCCACCCCAGGAGCCCAACGGAAGGCACGAGGGAACAAAGCCCGAGGTTTGCCGGGGTGCTGGGAGCCCATGGAGCAGCCATCCCAGCAGGAGGGGCATCCCAGCAGGATGGGTGACGCCAGCCCGCCTGCACGGGCCCGCCGCGAGCAGGGATATCCAAAGAAATGAACAAACAGCCCCGGCCATGCTTCCCCGGCCTCTGCTCCTCCTCTCCTCTCCAAGGCCTCTCCTTCCCCGGCAGGACGCAGCCTGCCCTGCCAGGGCCTCGCCAGGCACGGGAGGTGGACGGACCCTGCGGTACCTGCGGGCAGCTGTTGTCTTCTTCTGGTGAAGACTCCAAGAGTTGCATATTCCAGATCCTCATGAGCAGTGATTCAGTTTCTGCTCATGTGATAAAGCTCCCTCTACAGAGTGAGCATGCCCAGAAGAGCCCATTTCACTGCTCCCTCCACTGCAGCCATTTCACAGAGAACCTGCCGGCTCCAGGGCGTCCATTGGAGCGCGATTATCCCGGGCATCCCGGGGACGCACCGCTAATGCAGATCATCTGTCAACTTTCTGACAGGGCGCCAGGCCTCAAAACTGATCACTCGCCTGAAAAAAAGAGAAAGCTTTTTAAACCAGAGTGCTGTCTCGTGGCCTTCAAGAGTAGCACTTGCTCGTGGGAAAAGGAGAGGCAGGAGGGACAGGGAGGGATGTAGGTGGCTTGGGGATGTCCCCGGGCTGATTTCGTTGTGCTTCATGAAGTGCCCGACCTCTGAGAGCTGGGATGAAGGCACATGGGTTAAACTGATGCAGTGAGCAGAGTCCAAGACAGTGTCTTCGAGATCCAAACTGCTGATCTGAAGGGGAGATCATTTTCACTTTGGGGATTAATAACCTGACCTGGTACAACTGACTTTGAAAGGATATCACAAACACAGTCATGGAAAAGCAGGGGGGGAACGGAATGAAGGGACATCCTCGTGGATCCATCCTCATCCTCTCCCTAATGAAGGGATAGTTAGCTACGAGGCACAGGAGCTCTAAGCTCAGCCTATGTCAAACCCTACAATACTGCTGGCCCCAGCCAGCAAGATAACAGAAGAAAGTTTAGCTTCAAAATAAAAGTAGTTTGTCTCTGTTCCACTTCACAATTAAACATAAACTCTTGGCAACCTTCATATCTGCTCAGGCTCCCAGTAAAACTGCCAGAGCAGCTCGCAGGAACATCTGTAAGCAGAGCTCGGCTGGGAGGGATTCAAGGAAGACTGGCATTTATCGGAGGCAGAAGCAGGAGGCTGCTGGAGCCGGGTGTCAGGCTGGAGAACCTCCCCCCGAGCAGGGGGAGGGCGGCCGGCAACCTCGGGAGGAGGTGAGGAAACTCCGACAGGAGGAAGAGGAAACTCCGACATGGCCCCGTGGCACCACCCGCGTGCTCTTGGCCAAAGGAAAAACAGCTTTCCAGAAGAGGAGAGCACTGGAGAGCGTCCTCCTTAAGAGAGAGTTCTCTTTAAGAGTAGAAACTACAGTGAAGACAAGTGGAGTGAAATGTGTGACAGGGAGCTGGGGAGGGCAGGGAGCAGCCTGCACTGTAGGGAGGAACAAGCCATCCAAATCCATAGGGAGCTTTGGAGGAGCCTGGGGATGATGTTTGCCCTGCCCCAGCACCAGGCCAGTCCAGGCCTCAGCACAGCACAACAGCCACGGCCAGCTCTGCCAGGCTGGGAACATCCACAAGCCACGTTTCCTCCAGTCCCAGCAGCTCTTTCACCGCTGTGGCCAGGCACGTTTGCAGAGTTGCAATAATTAAAGCAGCAAAGAGCTGCTACGGATCTCCCTCGGCTATGAGGATGTTGTTTTCCTCTCTACACTCTGGAGAAGTTTCACTACTAAACAGTTAAAACACACAAGGCTAAATCGAGATGATTGAAATTCATAGGCAAGGAGTATTTGAGGTGACAGTATAAAGAAAGGATCGCTCTTTCACCCACCGGGTTTTCATTTGATGTGAATCTTAAGTTTTAATATACACAAAATGAGATTTTCCTGGCCTTTCTCTCAGTTGCTGAGAGGTGTAGAGGTAACTCATTTAAAGACAAATTCAAAAATCCCCAAACAAAAGCAACAAACCCCAGCTATACAGACAGAAGTTGCATTATACACCGCATCAAAAGATTACTGTACTTCAAACCAAAGATGGCTTTAAAACAGTTGATGTGCTGCCCTTCCTTGCAGCATGAAATTACCAAGCTTTCATTAAAAGCCCAGAAATAGAAACGAAGATATTAACAAAGGCAGTGTCAATGATCCACCACAGTCAACATTCCCTTTCTGAGATAAAGTAACACCAGAGAACGGCGGCACAGCCGCGGCCTCCCCACTGCATCTCCACACCAGACATGTTTTCACTGCTGAGGTTAAATATACACTGCGAGCAGATGCTACCAGAGATGCTTTTCACATCTCATGGCCATCCTTGAAAGCACTAAACACTGTTTAGAAACAAAAAGGAAAAAGCAGGGCACTGCAGATGCTTCAACAACCAACTTGAGTAAAGCGATCGATCGGCGCCGCAGCAGCATCTCTGCCACGGGGGATGCCTGGGTGTCACTCAGTGAAACCTTACATTTCTGCCATCCAAAAGGAGCAAGAAGCTTCCAGGGCACAGCCATTGGCAGTGGGAGAGGTGTCTCCTGCCTGGGACCCCCCTGTCCCTCCCTGGCAGGGGTCTGCACACCAGCAGTCACGGTCCTCTTTCCAGGCTGGCTGTGGAAGAGGTTTTGCTGATGATGCAGGGTGAGAACAGGCCCATGCCCCAAGAAGCTGAGCCCTTTATTTAACCCAAGTGCCTCCAGCAGCCTTTCCACCACAGCCAACACCCCCCTTTCCAAACATGCCAGGGCCCACGGATTACAGGGTATTTTCACTCCACGGCTCTGCCGCCTCCCTTCTCTGATTGAAGGCTCAAGCTCCCCTTTCAGAAATCCCACATTTTCGGGAGGAAGGGAGCAGCACAAACACCTCCCTTCGCAAAGGACACCAGGTTCCTCAGGGCTCTTGCTTAATGACACCATTAAGTCCAGCATTTTCACAGCTCCCTTGCAGGGGAAGCCCAAGTGGGAGGCAAAGGGAGGTTTTTCTTTTTATAGGAAGAACAATATTTAGCTCTGCAAAATACAGAGGGTTTTCCTTATTTTCTTTTTTCCATCAGGCTCTTCTTCTTGCAGACCCTCCAGCGGATCAAATCTGACGCTCCCTTTCAGCCTCCTCAGAAGCAATCCCAAAGCTGAAGGGACTTTGGGTATGAGATGAGCATTTCTGCTGGGATCCTGATCGTTTCTGCATTGCTATAAGCCATTCTCCAGCTCTACCACCAGCTATTCAAACATTCCTTCTGCTCTTCAACTGTTATATACAATATTTCTTAATCAGGATGTCCCAGGACACACTGGGTATCCATCCCCAGCACCCTCCAATGTCCACCTTCAGGCTCAGGTAACAGCTTTGAAAGAACAGGCAGTCATTAATGCATCTTTTGGAATCAGAGCTTTCCCCATCTTTCAAAACCTGGTTTATGTTCCTAAAGCTTTCAAGCCATCTCCCTTCCTCCCCTCTTTTCCCCAGCAGAGCTGAAAACTGTTTTTACTTAATAGGAAACAATAAATGTTCCCTGGGATGCTGCATTGAGTAAATCATACATGCTAAAAAGGAAAAAAAAGGGAAAAGAAGAAAGATTCTCTCGGACAGCAATTGAGATGTGAGCTCTCTGGGAGACGGTGCTATGTTTTGATAAGAATATGCGTTGAATATTTCATTTACAGGGCAATCCTAGAACTTTATTTAGCAGCATATTGGCCAGACAGCTGTAATTTAGAACATACTGTATTCCTAACAGTTCCCAATTATAAATTCCTTCAGCTTTAACTTACAGTAACCACAGCTCCTTCTATTTTGGAGCTCTAAATCCACCATTTCTCCCCTTCATTCAGCTATGGCATATCAAGAGCTCCTACAGTACAAACACAGCCTCACTGGAGAAGGGTCCTAAATCCAGCATTCTCTACCCCCAGCACAGCGAGCAGGCTTCCAGCACACTCAGTGCTCCACAGACCAATGTTTTATTGGTTTATTTGGGGACAGTGGCCCCATTTGTCAGTGCAAAGCCATCCTGCAGTGCCCTGCCAGCAGCAGGCTGGGAAAATGGCTGTGCACATTCCATCCTCCTCCTGCTGCAACAAGCGCTGGAGATCCTGCCAACAAGCCTCACGTGTTCAGCGTGGCCCTGTTCTTTGACCTCACACCTATTTTTTTTAAGGATTAAGGCACCAACATGAAAATAAGCAAGCTCTTCACTGGAGGAGAATGAGTGCTCCACGAAGCCTTTGTGTCTCTCCCCAGATCATGAGCTCCTGTGGAACAGCGCCTGTTGACGGCTCTCCCAGCCATCCTGCTGACTTTATCAAATTTCTGCAAGGAACAGAAGGAGCAGATGAACTCTGTAAAAACAAAGCTCCTGCCTCCATGCAAATATCCCTGGTTAAGAGGAGCGGAGAAATAGAGCGAGCACGATGTGTGTACGGAATTGGCTCCACACACGCTGCTTCTCAGCAACTGCCATAAGGTGGCAGTGGGTCTTTAAGGCTACCTTACACCTTCCCACAGCACAATAGGAACGAGCACACCAGTGGGTAACCAGCAGCTGAAACCGATTAAGTCAAATTTCCTCATCAAGGGAACCAGGCCCCACATGAAAACTTGGGGCTGACATCACCTCCACTGCCAGAGTCACACGAGGAGGAAAAGCCACGGGGGTGAATTCTGCAAAGCCATAAAGGCAGCCCCCATCTGAGCCAAATAAAATCAACCCCTTTTCCCTCTTGTGTACAATCACAATGCTGTTTGTTTTACAGAAACACTTCTCTTTGTGCATTCATCCAGCCATAAACAAGCCAGTGACCATTAAAGAGTAGGAGAAGTTCTGCCTGGCCAGCAAGCTGGGCTCCAGCAGGATTTTATGCAGGGAACATGAAAGCCAGCCCAGTAAGCAAGCTGGTCACCAGCTCAGCACTGGGCTGATGTAGCAAAACAGGCCCAGAAAGCACCGAGGAAGAGTTGGGTTCACAAGAAAGATGGAACCAGGCAATAAACAGGCAAATTACTTTAGGTAATGAAGTGACTCATCATGCAGAATGCCCATCACCTGGGACACAGCAATAAAACCAAAGCTATGCCAGTCCCCCCCTGAACTGTGCAGTGAAAAGTGGCCAGAGGTGCCCTGAAGGAAGAGCTGCTCTACCTTACAGCACAGAGCCTGTGATCACAGAGATTTCTGCTCAGGAAGTCAAACACAATAACTCTGTACCACCCAAGGATTCCCAGTGCTGACAGAGCAAACCCCTCACCTTACCTGTACCTACAGCCAGGCTGGAACACTGGTGGGTCCCCCCATGTGTGAGGGGACAGGTCAGAGAGAGCTGACGTCCCCCTGCTCCACACCAACCCAGAGCTCCCCTACACCTCGCTAACACAAACACCCAGAGCCAATGTAAATGTTTTATTGGCACCTCACCACGCAGCGTGCTTGTACAACAACTGGAGTCAATCGGCTCATGCAGCACATACCTGCTGGTGCTTACACATTCCTTGTAAAAAGCCGGCAACTACGGGTGAAATCCAAGAGCCCAACCGAGCACAACTCACACTGCCTTCCCCCAAACCCACCCACCAACACATTAAACCCCTGCAAGAAGCACAGAAAAATCTCTCAGCCGAAGGAATAAATGTGCATATTCCCTCCTCTCCATGCCACTTTGGAGGACCTGATGTAGCAAGGTTTGTTTGCCATCACTGGAATGCAAAATAAGTCAGGAAGAGGGGAGTTTGAGTTTAACATTCTTCCACCCTCCCACGATCCCAGACGGATCTGGGTTTAAACGGCCCAGAGCAGGTCTGAGCCCGGCGAGGCTCCCCATTAATAACAATTAGCGCCCGAGCCCACGATGAGACGCAATCACGTGCCTGCCAATATGAAGGCTCAGCCCTGGCTGCAGCCCCTGCCTGCTGTCAACCTCATGTCACCACCCTGACATTGCACAGGTCCCTTCTCCACGCCAGCCAGCAAAGGTCAGGATTCCAAACCCCTCCCCGCAGGAAGCGTTTGAAGCCATCTCGTGTCAGTGGTTTAACTGCGCTGCTTCTGAATCGATTCCAACAGTTTGCACTCCATCCGGTCTCCTGGCTGCCCCAGCCCAGGGGCACGGCAAGGAACCGATGGATTTGCCCTACCTCCATCCTGGCTGCGGGTCCCTCCAGGTCCTGACTCCAGGCCTATCCCTCCTCCAGCCACAAATCCATCTCACTCCATGGGTGCAGCCTCCACCCCGGAGCATGCTCAGTACGGGCTGATCTTCAGCCATTTCAGAGCTTTAATGAAATGTAAGCATAAGGAAGTGTCATTAGCAAAAAAAAAAAAAAAAAAAAAGGGAAAAAAAAAAAAAAAAAGGTGCAGGATTCATCCTGATCTGGCCAACCTTCCTCTTCCCATCCTCTTGTCAAGGAGGCAAAGCTCTCACTGCACGGATAGCAGGCATTTTTAGGCAGCAAGCATCTTGTTTTAGAACAAAAGCAAGGAAAATCCTGTCTCAGGCAAGCTTTGTGCAAAAGGAGCATTTCCCAGTGACATTCAAACCAGCCAATTTGTCACTCTGGGCCTTCCACAAATTACAATATTTTCACAAAATACCATTAATATTATTTTTTCCCTCAACGGGCTTCAAGCAAGGCTTTTAGCTGGCAATGCAAATAGTGCTTCCCAGCCATCTTAAAGCTAAACCTACCCCAGTCTACCCTGAACTCCTTGAAGGTTATTTTAACTCCAGTTGCAAGGAAGTTAAACAGCAGGATGAAAGAGAAGGAAAGAGACTGCAGTGTAACACACTTCATGCTATGCTCTCCTAAGGACCTGAATTTTAAAAGAGACATTTGTTTTTCACTTATCAGCCCTGAAATTCCTCCATCATTGCCTTGTCTCTTCAATGTAGTAGGATTGTTTCAATGAAGAATTAATAGAGGAATTTTTTTTAAATCCTTCCTAGGTTCACAAACAACAAAACATGAAAGACACACATTGTTGGAGCACACTAGGGGAATAAAGCCCTGCACACTCTGAACGACATGCACATGGAGCTTGATTATTCCTTAAAAACTTGTATTTCCCCACATATTCTTTGCATATCTCCTACAGATCCCTCCCAGCTCACTGAACTACCCCAGAAAGCAAAAACAGTTGGTAAAAGTAAAGCTTTGCCAGGGCAAAATATTGGTTATTCAATCCCAACAAAATTGGAACATATATATCCTGTTCCTCTTGTTGGGCCCAGGCCAAAACCAGCTCTGGATGCTGAAATCCGTGAATTGTGTGTGCTCTGCCGAGCCATGTTCGCTTCCCGTGGAACACAAGCACTGTCTGCTCCAGAGCTGGAGCTGGAGGAAAATTCAAAAATAAAGCCAGTGACTTTATCAACACAGCATTTCAGGAAACACCAGGGTGGCAGCTGAACACCAAACCAGCTTTTTCCCTGAGCAGAACTTCCAAGGGAATGGCAACAACGCTACAGCCGTTCCATACAACGCCACAAGCCAAGTTCAAGCCAAGATTTTCATCAGGCCCCAGCACATCTGTGCCAGATGCACTACACAAACAACTCATGATGTTGTTCCCTCATCCCTCCTCCGATAAATTCAGCCCAGTCCTCAACACCAAGCCACAGCTTTTTAGCAAATTCTTTGGGCCCTCAGGAGCGCCAGGCAGCCTGGCACGCCAAGCGCTGGCGAGCTGCTTTTTACTAGAGTATTTTTAGAGCAAAAACATTTGGTAAAGTGACCCAGGATAAACCACACTACTTCAGTGTGCTGAGCTCTGCTCAGACCTCTCCTCCTGCTGAAGGATGTCACCAAAGGCCATTTGGCCCCAGGCTGTCCCTTCCCAGGGACCTCCATCCCGGCCCAGATCAATTCCCTCCACGCTAGCTGGGCAATCCCAGATACCGCCCAGCGCCTTCATTAAGCACAGATTGATAAACCCTGCCAACAAATTCTATTCCCATCCTCTGCCTTGCCTGGAAATTGGAGGTAGTTTAAAAATAATATTCAGACCATAAAATCCCGAGGCATGTCTGCTGAATCGAGCGGTGTTTGCATCTCGCACAGCTCAAGCATGTCAAATTTGTTTCCTTGGAAACAAAGACCAATTTGCAAGCATTGCTTTCTTCCCTTTTTTTTATTTTATGTAACGAAGACATCCATACCTGCAGCTCTTGCTGATACAAAGGAATTAAAGCAGATTCACCTACCAACAGGGTTCATAAGAGAATTATTTATGTATTTCACTAATGAACCATTGGTTTACTACACTAAGGGAAAACCAGAGTACATTACTATTTAAAAATCCCATTTTCCCTCAATGGACGCACACTCAAGGAATAGCATTGATATTGTTTCCTCGGAGACAGGTAGAAAAAACCAGCAAAACCCAGAGTGATTTCCTTACCCTGGGCTAGGGATGGTGGGTCCAGTGGAGGAGCAGAAAATCCTGTCCTGCTCCTGCCACACCACTCCAAAGGACACACAGCTCAAACACACCTGCCTCCAACACAGGCTGAAGAGTCAACACAAGCTTCATAAAAAACAAAAGTGATAACATCTTGTAGATATGTTTTGGCAGTTTTAAGCCCAACTTTTCCCCAAGACACGTAGTAGGGAAGTTGGGAAGCCAGACCTTCTGTGCAGCCATAACTCTTCTCCCAGACCCACTCCCACCTCCCAGGGAAGGCAGTAAATCCTAAAGCAATGACACACAACCTCTCTGTGAGAGCATGAAACAGGAGGGAGGGCAGAAGTGTCAGAGCTGGGTTATCCACAGGCTCATTTACAAAGGGAGTCAGAGCCCCCAGCCTCCGGAGCCTCTGTCAGGAGCTCAGCACCTCTCACAAATCCGTCAGATACGGCGAAAATTGGAGACGTGAGAACAGCGAATAAAATGATGGCTCCTCAAACATGCCTCCCCAAGGCCTGCTCAGCACAGAGGTCATTCCCAGCACACCTGGGCTCAGGCTGGGTTACAACCTCTCTCTGAGAAGGTCACCTTCACATCCAAGGGAACAGAGCTCCAAACTTCTCCTGCTCCTGTTAGGATCACTGCATAGAAAAAGCCACAGGAGCCGCACAAACAGGAGGTGACGGGAGAAAGAAAACGCTCCTTCCTCCACACAAGGGACAAAGTTTCACCATTCCCTGTCCCTGGAGAGTCCCAGAGTTGTTACTGGAGCCAATGGCCAGCACTAAATCTGACATAACTGTGGATGCTTCACACTTCAGGCCTTGGACTCCAGCATTCCAGGTATTCCAAAGGGGTTCCAAGCTTGGCAAGGCCACTTTCCTGACAGAGCAGCCTTGCTCTGCTCTTCAACATGCCCACAGTAGGACCAATCACCTGGAGGGCAATCTGTAAACAAAAAGCACCCATAAAAACCCTAAACCCTGCAAATGTCCAGCAGAACTCACACAGGGTCTCACCCTCGAGCTTGAAAAATTAAATTTTTTTTCAGTACTTTCACTTGGAGAGCTCTCAGCACCACCAGCTCAAGGTTCTAATCTTGCTGCTGCCAAGGAATCCTGGAAACAAATCCCCCAGACTACCAACAATGTGCACCTTTCCCAAGCACTGTAATTGCTAAATTGTATTCCAACCAATGCCACAGTCTGAAGGAGTTTTGGAGACTGTTGAATGAATTCTGGGGGAAGACCAAGAAAAGCCATCAAGTTCTTCCTGATCAAAAGCAGAGCAAATACTGAAAAACCATCACCAGGTAAAAGAGAACCTGACAGATACATGGTGATTTACTTCGAGATACTGTAACAATAATTAGGACTTTATAAAGCAATTTATAATTAAAGATGGGAATAGTAGGCAGTATTAACGTATCCACTTTTGCAGATGGGAAAATCAAGATTTGGAGAATTAACTGCCAAAAATTTCTGGAGCAGCCCTTCCCAAATGTATGGAGCAGAGGAGCAGGGTACAGGAGAACTCGAGTTGAAGTCATGCTCAGCTGCTGATTTACTGAGTCACCTCAACTGAACAAAGCTGGGCCAGCAAGGAATGTGTTTGGACAGCCCATATGAGCTGAGTCAAATTTAAATTCCACTGAAGTCTGAGCACCTCAAAGCTCCCTTCAATAAAATCCTCCGTTATTTAAAAGCAACCAGAAAACCCCAAACCACATAATGTACGGAACAAACACATCAGTATTTTCTCCCTCTGTCTGATATTCCCTTAACCAACATGTTTTTGGAGGGGAGGGGAAATATTTATGCAGAACAGTGACCATGCAATCACTAAGGAGCTCTTTATGCCCACTGCCAAGTTTGAAAGTGGGTGGATGCCATGTGGGTGAATCTGTGACACCAGGACACAGGCCAGACTCATAAAAGGAGTCAGACACGCTGGAATCAACCAACAGGAGCAATAAATTCTGAGAAATTCCTTAGAAATGTTTTGTCAGATAACTGGGCTGCAAGTCAAAGCCCCTGGGGCAAGGGCATGAGCTCCGTTATGGGGTTTTAATGCAGATGCATGAAACACCTGGCAAAGGCTTGGGTGAAAAGATGGGATCAAACAAAAGGAAATGTGGAAATAGAGGAAGATGACACCACTTCCTATCAAATTTAACTATTGCAGGTGTGGGAGGGACAATGAGCTGATGGGATGCTGAGAGCCCCAGGTGTGTCTGGAGACCTCTGAACTCAGGCTTGAATTTGAGGTGACATTCATGGGATTTGTTTTAATATCCAAAGCATTAAACCATCCTGTTTGCTTGGGCTCCCAGAGCCACAACACTACAGCCTTGCTGTATTCTAGAGAACAGAGACAAGGACAGTCTGTGGAGCTCAAGGCCAAGACTGACAAGTTCATCGTGATGCTTTCCCACAGGGAAGCTCTGTAGAATAAAAAAAAATAATTTTAAATCAAGAGTCACACACTGATTTTGGGTGGCCAGTTCAGGTAAAGTTTTTCAAATCTATTTTTAGAATCACAGAATATCCTGATCTGGAAGGGGACCCACCAGGATCACCCAGCCCAGCCCCTGGCCCTGCCCAGACCCCCCAGCAACCCCACCCTGGGCATCCCTGGCAGCGCTGGCCAAAGGCTCCTGGAGCTCTGGCAGCCTCGGGGCCGTGCCCATTCCCTGGGGAGCCTGGGCAGTGCCAGCACCCTCTGGGGGAAGAACCTTGCCCTGAGCTCCAGCCTGAGCCACTCCTGACACAGCTCCACACCATTCTTCTAGAAGAAAATCTCCTCCCCATTTACAGACATTACAGCAAGAGGCAAATGGTCCAGACACTTTAAAATTAGGCAGTGGTTTCACAACAAAAATTAAACCATTCTTTCAAAAATAACTTCCCTCCAATTCTGCCCCTTCCCACCCCCTCTATAAAACCCATTCATCTGCCTCACAAGGAGGCACAGAGCTTCATTTTGTTAACTTTTTTAACTGAAGGACTCAAAATACAGTGAAACACTAGGAAGAAAAAAACCAAATAAACCACAAAATGTTGCAATAACAAGCAGCCCTCAGAGTTGTGAACCAGAGATTGGGAAAGATGAACTTTGCAGAACGTCTGCCCAGCAGCCTCTCTCCTCTCTCCCACTCTTGGCCACAGGAACCAAAATCTGTTTGGGAAGCAAAGCAAGGGAAGGTAGGATTCTACCAGGGAGAAGTTCTGCACACTGAGAAAAAGACCATTTGCACTATTCTTATTATAGAAGAAACAGGAAAGGGCTGTACAGGGCCCAGACTCTCCCTCCCAGTGCTGATCTACTGAATTCAAATGTACATCAAAAGTATGATGGAAGTTTCTCCTCCACTCTCATACAGCCTCACCTCAGAGGAAAAACAAGTAGAAGTCATTGGTTTTGGTTTGGTGATAATAAATTTTAAAAAAATAATAAATGAAATAAGCAATAAGGATAAAAAATAAATCCTGAGTATTTCCCTTCTGCAACAGGAAGCCAAACACCAGCCTTGATCACTCCTGAGCTCCAGTCAAACAAACTCAAGGACTGCTGGAGTCAGCTTCCCTTCCTCCAGCAGTTTTGTAAGACATTAACTGGGTAGCTGAAAGCTCTGGAGTTTCACATGAAACTTCTCAGCAGCTGGATCACGACCCAGAGCCAGGCCCAGAGCAGTGCAGCAAGGCAGCTTCGATGATGACTCTGCTGCCCTTGGGCAAAGGAGCTGCAGCAAGGTTTTCATGTAAAAGCCAAGAAAAACCAGCCAGGGGGCAGAACATGGCCCTCCAAAGAAGATGTCCAGGATTCCCTGCCCATGAGCAGCTGAGGATACGGAGCCAGGCCCCAGGAGCAGAGCGGGGAGCTTCATGGGATCACCACAGCACGTTCCCTACAGCCACAGCTGCAGGGTGACCCTTCTCCAGACTCTGAGGGTGGAGCCCAGAGCTGCTGCATCACCTGGCAAACATCACGCAGCTTTTAGTGCCTCGCTGGTGTGTTCAGCTCTCAGCACAGGTCCCATGGGAGCTGTGCCTCTGGACTGGGAGAGCCCTGGGAGCCACAGGCATGGACAGGGCTTGCCCAGGGCACTCCAGAACACGGCTCAGTGATACAGAGTTTCAAAGCAAAAACCCCCTTCACGATCTTTGTTCCCTGCATGTGCACCCTGCCCCTTTCTCCCACCCACAAGGCACCGGCAGCCCCAAGGGGACAGAGAGGGACCTTCCAGCCAGCCCTGGCACAGCTGTCGTGTCCCCTCCTTCCTGGGTCAGGTCTATCAGCAGGCAAACACAAATGCCTTGAGCACAGTATTCCCACCCTAGCAGCAGAATTGCTGTGTGGCATTTTTCCATTTTTCCTTTAAGGAAGGAGGAGGGAAAGCCCCACTCAGATCGTGGTAACAACATCAGCGAGGTCAATATAGAGGGAATATCAGATAGGGCAGTAGTGGTGGCAGCATCTCTGATATTCCCCTTTCCTGACATGTGGAAAACCTGCAAGGCTGGATATGTACAGGTCAATATCCTGTGACCTGCCTGGAGCACCAGTATTTTTTTTTCCTAAGTCCTTTATAGAAGGCACAGAGTTAAGGATCAACTCTAAAGCAGCCCAAAGTGCCTGTCCTTTCAAACTGCATCTCTCCACACAGAAAAAAGCATTGCTGAAGGTCCTGTAAAGCCCTGCATATCCCTCTATGAATCTAAACATGCCCCATTCCCAAGGGGAACAAATGGATATCATAAATCAAAGTTGGGAGGCTGCATCCACTGCATTGCACAAGCAAAAAACCCACAAGTACACACAAATCTTCCTGCAACAGCATCATCTGTACACACCAGCCTAAATAACTGCCAGGTGTTTATACAGCGGGACTAACTCTGCAGGGAGGGAAGGAAACCACTCCAGTGATTCCAGGGATTCCTATCCATTTGTTTTTCCCAGGTTCTTACACCTCATTTCAGTCCCAGCAATGCTGCCTTGCACTCAGCCGTTGACTTCACCTTCAGTCAGTCTGCTTGGGAAGAAGGAAGGTTGTTGCCATCATTTTGTTTTAAAGAGCTACTTCCCCGTGGATCCAGCTGTGCTGATTTTCACAGCTGCATTGCAACAAGATCCTTCCACAATTAAGGTCAACTCAGCCTGTATCTCATTGAAAAATTCATCAAATATTTTGTCATGTATTTTTCCAGAGGTCAAAGCCAAATTCTGTGGGAAGAACCAAACTCCACCAAGCTCGTGCCTTCCAGACTTATCATGACACAAAATCTACCCCAGCACAACTCATTTCTTTCTTGCCACATAATTGAGAATTAAATGGAGGCTCTGTCTTCACTGCAAAAGCCACGTCTGTGCTGAAAGGACTGCTGGAAGATGGGTTATGTGAAGGTTGAAATGATACTGCCTTGATTTGCTAGGAAGGATCAAATTGGAAATTAACTTCAATTGGCTCTCAAGGTCAAAGTATCCTTTGTTTTGTCTGCACTGGGCTGCAGTGCTGGAATAGCCACCTGTACACAACATTTTGGCACTGGGGACAGTGCAAGACTGTGGCAAAACCATAAAACAAGCCTGGCACACCAACTTACACAGGTTCTTCATGCAGGCAGCTGTGCTCCATTTCCTCTCCTTCAGCCATTCAGGGTTTGTGGGACACCTTCAAACCCAGGTTTCTCAGCCTGGTAGAGCCCTGTCCTCTCCAGCCTCTCTGAGATGCTCCCCGTGGAGAAAGGAAGGGTCAGTCCTTCCCACCCATCCACATTCAGGGCTCGGGGAACTTCCTTGGATCACTTTTTAGTCCTGGGCCTGGAGGACAATTAAAGGAAATCTCCTGCAGCCGCTGCAGACACAACCAGCAGCATTTGCCTCCCAGCCTTTGCCATCCCCAACTGTTTCCCACCTTCCCACCTCCATCCCCAAGTGCCTCCCTTGAACAGTTTTGGGGTAAGTTTTTCCTGTTTGCAGCTGTTCATTGCACTGATGCTCAAAGTTTCCTCTCGTGTTTCAAAACTCTCTTCCCATATTTTTAACTCCAGTATTTTCTCACACTTCTGTTTCTAATTTATTCTCTCCCACTTCTTTCTCTCTAAGTCTTTCATACTCTCCTGTTGGGGCAGGTTTGAAAACGAGGACCTTGCTGCTGCTTACCTCGAGGTACAGGCAGCAACAAGGCTTAAATGCCTTAATTTCAGATTTAAATTTTTCTACCATCTTGGCCTAATATGTCCTGCCCAGCTAATGATGCTTCTCTATCAAGCACATATTGCATCCTGTCAGGAAATGCAGTTTTGAAGCAGCTGCCTCTATCCCACGTGGAGAATGAACTGTCAAGCAAGTATTAGTGCAGCAAAACCAGGAGCCCAACTTAAAGACCAAGAGAAAGATCCCTTTGCAGCAAACAATAAAAATAAACCTGCTGGATGAAACAGGGGGTGGCACTGACACCTCCCCTTGCTCCCCACAGCCCAATGAGTGCTCCAGCTGCCCCCCTTTAAAAGCCCAGGCTTTACTGCTTCATCAAACCCCCGAAGGTCAGAGAATCACTAGGGTCAGAAAAGTCCTCCAAGACCATCCAGCCCCAACATTCCCCCAGCCCTGTCAAGGCCACCACAAACCCACATCCCCAAGTTTTCGGGAACATAAGTTTTAGAACACTTCCAGGGTAGCCTGCTCCAAAGCTTGGCAGCCCTGAAGAAACATTTCCATGAGGAAATTCCTGCTGTGTCCACCCTGAGCTCCCCAGGCCCAGCCTGAGCCGTTCCCTCTCCTCCTGTCCCTGTTCCCTGGAGCACAGCCTGACCCCCCCTGGCTGTCCCCTCCTGTCAGGAGTTGTGCAGAGCCACAAGGTCCCCTTGAGCCTCCTTTTCTCCAGGCTGAGCCCCTTCCCAGCTCCCTCAGCCTCTCCTGGGGCTCCAGCCCCTCAGTGTTGGTGGGACCCTCCAATGGTGCATTCCACAAACCCCGGCCAAAACAGGGATTGCTGCTGATCCCCTCCCATTTGCTTTTGTAGAAGACATTTTCAGCAATGACCCCATTCCACTGTGCCTCCTACTTTCCCTTGCTTTCTTCCATCATGAATCATTAACCATCCCCTTTATCATCAGATAGTTTTATATACACACGGCTTGGCTTCTTTACATATATATATAACTTTGCATATGCTTGAAATTAAAAGAATAAAGAAAATTGCACTGAACTTCAGGGTTTAGAGGGTTTAAAAAAAAAAAACAAAAACAAAGCTGCAAAACTATCCCACAGAAAAGTATGAACTTTATACTAAAAAGGGAAAGTCAAACCTGGTTGAATTTTGAGCCTACCAACCTCCTACCCTTTTGATGTCTGACAACAAAGAGGTGTGAATGCTATCAAATCACACAGGTACAGGCAGAACCATCCTCCTCTGGGCTCATTTTGATGCAGCACAAGCTGCCGTGCAATTCAAAAAGCCCCAAAACCAGAGACTTTAGAAAACCTGCCCATATACCCCAGTTCCCTCATTTTGAACTTTAAATGAGGGTTACAAAGCACCAGTGTAGGATTGCTTTGGCAATGTGTCAGATTTCAAATCAAACAGCTCCTCCTGCCCCATTGGAAACCCTCCCACAGGGGTATTTTCCAGATCCCATGTATTATGAACGTGTCCCAGGGCACAGGCAGAGTTTCATGGCTCTCTGTGCCACCCACTCCCATATTCCCAACTGCAAATTCCCTCCTTGGCAGGGCTGCATTGAAGCAGGAAGAAGGACCTGCCTTACCATGGGGCAATTAGCAACCTGGGGGGAAAATAAATAGGAAATAGATAGGAAATCTATAAAAATAAAACCAAATAATTAAATAATAATAAAATTTAAAAATAATTAAATTTTTAAAACTAAAATTAAAAAATAATTAAATTATAATTAAATATTAAAATAAATAATAAATAAAATAAATAGGGAATAAATCCTCAGCAAGCCAAAGTGTCCTTGCAATCCACAGCCTTCCCTGCTGGGAAGGAGTCCTCCTGCCACAGCACTTTCAGAGCACACAGGCTCCATCCTGCCAGAGCCACCAGCACAGGGAAAAACCAACCAGCAGCCAGGCAAGCTCGGAGGTGTTTTGTCCCAGGAAATCCTCAGAAAACCCCAACAGAGCAAAGCATCAGCAGGAAAAACCTTTCAGGCCAAGTGTGGGGTGACAAACCCTGTGGCCAGGCTGGGTTTTTACATTCCCCACAAGGATTTTGGAGGCCTGCAGGGGTGTGTCCATTAGCTCCACGGCGTGGAAGGGGTGAGGAGGATGCTCAAAGGGAGCAGCACCCTCCAGGTACAACACAAACCCATCCCCATGCCCTGGTGGGATGGAGGAGCCAGGATGCTCACAGGCCTGGCAGGGGCAAGGAAGCAGCTTGAGAAGAACAGGGACAGTTTTTAAGCACTCTTGATCATCCCTTGGAATAAAACATTTTTTAAAAAATTGTTCATCGAGCGATTAAAATGTGCAAACATTTTGCTTGGTGTTCCGACTGCCACATTTAATATTTCAAACAACATCCAGGCCAATATTGTTGCTTAATTTAACATAACTGGATCCTGAATGCATTTCTAACAGATTAAACCACAGAAATATCCACATGTTTTAATGAGGATTTGGCACTACTCAGAGCCAAACACATTTTAGCAATATTTTTGGACTACAAATTCTTTCATAAGAAAAGAAAGCCCACTGGTAATGGAGCTGCATTCCCTACATTTCAAGCCTCTTTGGATTTATGTAAATTGAAAAACTGAAATATTTAGTGCCATTATAATTCAAGCAACATCTGGACAATTTTCTTTGCCTCGTAAAAGATTTCAGTCAGCTTTGCAGAGGCTCAGGCCATGTTGCTCAGCAGAATGGCTCCTTTTACATTTGCATGCTTCACTTCCATTCTGCAGTTTCTATGCCAACAAGCATTTGTAACTCTTTAAACAGCACATTTGGAACTGGGGGGAGATGGAAGATTGGAAATGTGATAAAGATTTGTTTGTTTTGGGGGGTTTTGTTGACGGTGTTTCCCTAAACCTAAATCTTTTTTTTTTCCTTTTTTTTTTTTTCCTTTTTGAGCCCTGGAAACCTCAGAAAGGCCCAATAACCATCACTGCAGCCATGGCAACTCTTCCACCTGCTTCAAAATGCAGCAGTGACTTGGTAAGAGGGGTTTGTTCAGTCAATTTGACATATAAAATGTATAAATAAATATAGATATATAAAAATATATATTATATATGAAATGTATATATAAATATATATTGCTCCAGTTCTCTCTCTAAAGAAAGACTCAATAGCAAACACCACAAATTTAGGTGTCCATCTCCTACTGCAGCATCCAGGCCCTGTGTGAGTTTCCAAATCTCAAGGAAAAGTAAAGAGAGAGAACCAGCTATGACTGAACTCAAAATCCAGCAGTTTGATTTTTAACCAGATTTTTGGAAGTAACTCCTCCCCTTCCTCCCCACCCCCAGTCCCAGACCTCCCAGATGGCTCAAATTTTATGTTTAAAGCTCATGCTCAGCACTGTGAGATTACAGGTGCAAGGAGATAGAGGAAACCACAACCATGAAGAGGAACAATACAGCACTCAGAGCAAACAACAATGATGATCTTGCAAAACTTGGAGAAAAAAACTGTATTTTTTAATACAGATGCAGCCTACATTGTGAATTCCTCTCCTCCTGAAGTTCCCCACAGGGCCAGGATGGCACTGCCACCCTGGGAGACCAGCAAAGGTGCCCAAAAAAGCCCCAGTCAGAGCTGGCCATTGCATGGACAGTGGGGAGAAGCTGTTCCCACCCAAGGCAGGATTAGGAGAGGGTTTCCTGAGGGAGCTGCACGAGCAGGGAGCACCCACTAACACCTGGTCCTCAGCATTTTTATTATTTAGTGACAGGACAGGGGGAATTGCCTCAAACTGAAAAGAGCAGGAATAGATGGGATCTTGGGAATTAGGAATTGCTCCCTGGGAGGGTGGGCAGGCCCTGGCACAGGGTGCCCAGAGCAGCTGGGGCTGCCCCTGGATCCCTGGCAGTGTCCCAGGCCAGGCTGGACAGGGCTGGGAGCAGCTGGGACAGTGGGAGGTGTCCCTGCCATGGCAGGGGTGGCACTGGATGGCTTTAAGGCCCCTCCAACCCAAACCAGTTCTGTGATTTCCTTGTCCATGAGCTGCAGAGGATGGAAAGCAGAACCCACAGTGATCCTGCCAGTGCTGAACTTTCATTTACAGGCTCCTGGGTGACGAGGGGGAGCCATCAGCCCCTTCACTCCACCTCCTGTGCACATGTGACACTGCCCTGATGTGCTGGGAGGGGACAGGATGATGGAAAAGCTGTGCAATAATCAATCCTAACCACAGGACCAAGAGAAAAATCACAGAATCATTAAGGCTGGGAAACACCTCCAAGATCACTAAGTCCAACCACCCCCATGCTCACCATTAATCCATGTCCCCAGGTGCCACATGCACATGGGTTTTGAACACTTACAGGGATGGTGACTCCACCACTGCCCTGGGCAGCCCCTTCCAATGCCTTACAATCCCCAAATATGATCAACTCCTCTTCCTTCAGCTAGACAGGACACACGGAAAGGCAGCCTGGGTGCCCTTGGCCAAAGCAAAATGTTTAACATTAACCAGCTCCTCCCTGCCCTGCACAGCCACAGACAGTGCAGCACATCAGACAACTCATTTCAGCACCAGTCCAGGCTTTATTTTTGCAAGAAGGGATCAGGATGAGATCCAGTAAAGGCAAAAACCCACTCAGGGAGGAGCAGGAGACAGAAGGACAAGATTATCAGTACCATGGTGGGACTAGGAAAAAGTTACTAATTTTCAAAAGCTGTTTTGTTCCCCAGGAGCAGTAACGGCTCCCAGGCCCCAACCACAGCTCCTGCTGCTTAGAGCCATGCAAGGCTGCATCTGTGAAACTCCTGCATTCGCAAGAGGCCTACAGGCCACTGCCTGGCACATGGCATGCTGCAGCACAAGGAAGGGCTCCTGCAAAAACAAAGCCATGAACGCTCACTTTTCCAGTCCTGGCCCTGCCGTAGGAAGGGGCAGCTCCTCCTCTGGCTCAGCTCCAGCCTCTGGTGTTTCCTGCCATGATTTCCCAACCTTTGCCATTTCAAAAGTCCTTCTGGCAGCCCCAGCAGCGAGCAGGGAGCTATTTTACAGGAGTGCGTGACTGATCCACCCAGGCTCCCCTCCCCACGTCGTGCGCAGGGAGCTGCGCTGCCCACGGACCAGGGCCCGACCGCTGGCAATGGGAGCCTTTTCACCCCCCTCAGTGAACTGTATGGGTGTGTACTAGCTGGAAATACAGCTCCATCTGGGACTGAAGAGACTGAGCCTAAAATACTGAAATCAACAGCAGCTTTTGACAGACGGGAGCTGGCCACACGGGTGTTCTCTGACTGGGATTACGCCTTCCACGCCACGCACGAGCCAAAGGCACCAACAGCAAGAAAAAGCAATCCTTATCAGCCACAGAATGAATAAATCTGGGCAAGTATCTGCTGCAGCCCACTCCTACACCTTCCCAAGATGTCTGAACAGGGAGAGGAGAGAGATCTCACCTATTAAGAGGAGGGAGAGTGATTTGAAATCAATGTTTGGCAAAATCAAAGTCTGTGGGGACTTGTGTTAATGAATTCCCCTGCCGGGTTTATGATGTTTAAAGGAAAATAAAAGATTGCTGCATGCAGGGCAGAGCAGGTGAGACCTGGGGAGCTTGTTCACACACCTGGTTTTATATTCCCTAAGCTCCCCCTAAGCACGAGAGGCTCCCTGCCCTGTGCTCAGGGACACTCAGGTGATGAGCCACAGTGCTGGGTGGTGTTGAGATGCCCCTGTTGTTCTCCTGCTTGGGATGGCAGCTCCAAACTGGCTGGAACTGCAGCAGATGATCTCATGTGCTCCTCAGCTAATGTCAATACCCAGGGGCCACGGGTCCTTCCTGCCCAGCCTTCCCCCAGTGGGTCCCTTATGAGATTAGGCAGCGGCCAAGCACGACAATTCACTATTAGCTGGACTAAGTGCTACGGAGAGATCATGAAAACCAATTAACTCCTGCCCTTCTCTCTTCTGTGATGGATTACACTCTGCTCCCTTGGAGCAGTTTCACATGAGGGGAGAGGGAAACACAGGAGAGACGGGAGGAATTTATTCCCAGCCGGTTTCTCATGGGGACACACAACACTGGAACTGCCTCGTGCCTGCAGCCACGCTGCCAGATGAGCAACGAGCCAGGGCCACATCCAGGTGTGGGTGGTGCCAGCAGCCTCTCCCGGATCCTCAGGAGATGAGCTCCACCTCCACTGTCCCTGGGCCTGGGAGCCCCACCTGGACGTGCTTGTGGGGACATGAGTGACTGGGCAACACCCCCTGGTCACTGCACAAGGCTCTGGGGTTAGCACTCTGGGGTTTGGGAAACCCCACTGGAAGCACAACCATCCCCAGCTCCAGGGTTTTACCTGACTCCCAAAGCTTGCTGGGGTAAAACAGGAAAGCAAAGAGGAGCTCCAGCACTGCCCTGATGCTGACCTGGAGCTGGAGCTCTGTCAGTGCTCCCACACCACCTTCCCCAGAGCAGCCCTGGGATGAAAAATAAATGTGCAGGGTGATAAAACACAGAACTCCCTTCCCCACCCAACCAAGGCACTCATTTAGCTCTGAGATTCATCACTGAATATTGCATCACTCTGGAGCCTTTTAAGGAAACATTCCAGCATCTTCCCACATTAATCAGGTAACTTTTTTATAGCCAGACAGAATTAAAAATAACCAAGATCCAGGTAGGTGTCTGTGAAAAGCTCCAGCAGGGGAAATCTTGTCCCTCACACCTGTAAGGAAGGAAGCCCTTCCCCTCTCCAGGCACTGTCCCTGCAGACAAACACAACCAAGCCCAATGACAACTCTCCCCATTAATGCTGGATAATTTTAGGGTCTCAGCTACGGGCAGTCCATCTCTCTAGCAAAATCCTACCTAAGACTTGCAGTATCTACCACAGCAGGCTTGACCCTGTTTCCACATGCAGAAGTGAAAAAAAAAAAAATAAAAACCCCTCCTAATCCTACAGAACCCAGAGCAAATAACACTCTGGGACTGTGTGATACCACCCTATTAAATACAAACATGTTCCGACAGTAGCTCAATGATTTTAAGCATTCACCATCTTTTCATTTCAGATTTAAGCACTTTGCCTGGCAACTGTCTGAAGGGCAAACCATTATGGAAATAGGAAGACAATTAATTTTCCTTTATTCTGGAAGAGAGGATTATTGGAATAAATAAAATAATCAGCTTAAACAAGAGCACAATTCACAACTTCTGAAAAACAGAGGACAGGTTTCTTTCATTTTCCTTTCCAGAGAAATGATTTCTGGGGATGGAGGTTGCAAGGCAAGTGCAGAAGTTTTGGAGTTAACCTTGGACTGCTGACTCACAAATCACTGCCTCCATGCCTTCAGCAGGAGGAAGGCTGGCATTTCACTCTTAGAGCCACTTTATATATTTATTTGATATAGCAAATCAGAACAGCCCCCCAAAAAGATACAGAGGCCACTTCCCTATCCCATTTGGAGCAGAGGTAAATCTGAAGCAGCCACTATTGGACACCAGCCTTTGGCAGCATCACAATTAATATGGTTAAAGGGGGATCTGACACCCTGTGACATACATGTACACCTACCTATATGAATTAAGTTAAAGGTATTTCACTTCCAAATCCCAGAGGAAGAAGAGAACAAATGGAAGAGAAGAGCTTTCAAGCTCATATTACCAAGAGATGAAATTATTTACTGAGAAAAATTTGAGGTATCTTGGTAAGAAATGTAGAGTTTTTTTCTGCAGAACTCCTCTAATAAGCAGGAGGAGTTATAAAAATAGGATGGGAACTGTGGTTCAAGGTTGCTACAGCCTCAAAAAGAAACAGAGATAATAGATGGAGGCACAGATTCCCAGGAACACTAAGGACTGTAGAAGTACTGAGAAATAAAATTGATGATCTGGAAAATAACACAAGATTAAGAATGATCAGGTTAGGGGGGCTCCCGAAGGAGCAGAAGCAGGAGAAGGCAGACTTCCAGTTTGCAATGGATTATGAGGAGGCGGGGGATGAATAATCCCCACAGTCCAGGGGTGGGGGTGAGCCATGTCCCCACACAGGACAGTTCTCCAGGGCTCCACATCCCTAAGGGAAGGATCTCCTGCATCCAGGAGCCCATGTGTTTCACACAGCTCACAGACCTGAGCCTGGTTCCAGGACCCAGCGCTGTCTCCCTCCAGCAGGAATGGCTCAAACTCCCCCTGTCCTTCCTCCAGTCACAAACTCCGGGTGCCCTGGCACAGCCACATCCCAGCAGCTGAAGGAAGAGTTCCTGCACACCCCAGCAGCCTGTGCTTCCCACAGGGAACAGCCATTTCCCATTTCCTCTGTTTCTCCTCCAGCTGCAGAGCACTGTGGCAGCAAGTAGGTCACAGACGAGGCACAGCCTGAAGAATCACTTGCACTTTGTTTCCTCTCCCTTGTTCTGCCTTTTTGGGGTTTTAGGAGCCACCAAATCACTTCACCACCACCTTCAAACCCCATCCATCCATCCATCCATCCATCCATCCATCCATCCATCCATCCATCCATCCATCCATCCCAGACCTCTCCCTACAGCCCAGTCTCCTGCCTTTCTGCTCTCTCCCAGCTGTTCCAACTCCACCTCTCCCCTGCAGGTCCTTAAAGCAGGATTTTTCTTCCATCTTCCCCTTCCCACAACCATATTTTTCCCAGCATGATGTACCCCTTGCACTGCTTCTCTCACCCTCAGATCCCTGGATGTCCTCTGTGCTGGTCAATGCATTAAACCCATCCACCATGGGAATGGAGTTCTGTAATTCCACATCTGGGTTAAAAATCACAGCTCCTTCCCCTGTGTCTGTAACTTCACTCACTAATCCTCAGAGAAAAAGAGGGTAAGGAGTCCCCTTTGCCAGCTGGTGCTTTCAGGCTTCCTGAGGTCCTCTCTCCATGCAGGGCTCCATCAGCTCCAAGGAGCACAGCATGCCCGAAGACCTTCCCTGCTTCACTCAGGAGCCTTTGGACAGGGGGACAGCACTGCCAAAGCACATAAAACAAGGATGCAGCAGCAAGGACAGAGCCCAGGTTGTTAAGGAAGCCAAAATTCAACCATAAATTAGATTTCAAAATGGCCAGGAAGGCAGGGGAGCAGGAGATAAAACTCCTCTGAAGGTGGAGAAATGCTGTGCGTGACAGCAAACCCTCCCACACAGCATCACCACAGAGAGGATTCACCACAGCAAATAATTACAGGGCTCCTGTCATAATATCTGCTCTTAAAGGCACTGCCAGCTGAGTCCAGGCTGGCTGAAGCAGTTAGAAGGGAGGGAAGCAAAGCCACCAGGCTTTGAAGTGGTCACCATTTGACTGTTAAAGACTGGGACCTGCGTGCTGTGTCTATCCAGCAGTTACCTTCTCCTCCCTGGGACTGCCAAGGCTGCATGAGCATTTTTCAGATACACCTGTTGGATTCAGTTCCATCTTGCTCTTTCTGGTTTGAATACAGTCCTGGGGTGATATGATACTAAAAAGGTGAGCAAGTCTCAAATTCAGGTTTCTGTTTCTCCACTGAACAAAGCTGTGCTGGTGGAGAAAGAGACAAAACTGGCCACACATGCAGAATTTTCCACACAAATCTAAAGACAGGAATGTGCAAATTCAAGCAATGAATCCTCCTCCAAAGTCCAAGTCACCCATCTCAAAGAAAGCATCCAGGAGTCCCTGCCCTGCATGCCCTGCAAATCCAACAGCCTGCACAGGACACAGCTCCACGGGCTGAAGGATCTCCCTCAGCTCAGCCACACCAGAGTGCTCGGGGTTTATAAGGGGAGAGAGGTGCCCACCCCATGGGAACCCCCAGCAGGGACCTGCAGAACCCCTCTGGCAGAGCCCAAGAACAAACTGAAATTAGATTTGGTTGTAGCTACTGTTTTCCTTCCAGACTTATCAGTCCCAGGGCTTGCTGGAAAGGCACGGAATGCCTCCCTGGAAGAGAGCAGCCTGGCACAGCAGGGAAGCAGCTCTGGGATGAGGGTGCCCCAAAAGCTGCCCTGATCCAGAGGCATCAAGTCCCCAGGCCACCAAAGGCTTGGAAAGGCTGAAGAACAGTGCCCTGTGCTGGGGGCTTTCCTCAGCCACTGAAAATAGCTCATTTCCCCCATTTTACCCTAAAACAAGAAGAGGGGGAGGGCTTTATCCTCTGGCTTGGAGCCAAAACCCATAAGTGTGACATTAGTCTTTTTGCTGAGCCTTTACCCCACTCTGGGACTGGAAACAGGAGGAAAAGGTTTAAGGCTGGTCCAAACCATTTTAGAGATGATTAAACCTCATTACTCTTCCCAGTGAGGGTGAAATAAACAATGAGATGATGGATCCAGGCTCCCTAAAGTCACCCTGTGGAAAAGGGAAGGACAGCAATGACCTGCACTGGGGGACAGCCAGGGCCCAGCACCTTGTTCCAGACCAAGGACGAGTCCTGGTGTCACCAGACCTTGGGTCCTGTGCTGGTGAAGAAGCCCCCACCTACACACGTCAGTTTGAAGATGCATTTTTGTTACATCCTGATCACAGATTTTTACAGTTTCCTTTAACCTTCTTGCTTTCAACTTGGCTTCTCCAAAAAACTATTTCCCAGTTCTTCCACCAAACATGGTTTTAAATAGAATTTGATCATTTTTCTCTGAACTAAAACCCCTTGTCATGGTGACAGATCCATCACTAGCATCAGTTGAAAGAGAAAACCCTCATCCACCACTGAGAAACAAGCAGCACCACTGAATCCTGACACAACCATGGTCCTCCACAACACGAGTCTTTGTTCTCACAATCATCTCCAAAACAATATTCTGACAACATCCTTCCCTATATAGATTTATATTGCTATATCTCTATCATTTCCCTCACGCCCATCAAAATGAAGTTATAATTAACCCATCATCAATAGAAATTACAATGATTTTGAAACAGCAAGAAACAATCTATTTGCATTTGGTAGCTAATTATTCCCCCTACGCACACAGCCACCAATGTTCCCTAAAATCATCCACAGAACAGACAGTCTGTGCTAGCCAGAGCTTCTGGAAAGGAAGGGAAAAGGAGGGACTAAGCAAAAAAACCTCAACGTTGGGGTGGCAAAATTTTCTTCAAATCCGCAGCATCTCGAGCTCAGCCAAGTCTGTAATAGAATTGCCCTTCTGAACTCATCCAGCAGTGTTAGAATCCACCTGGGCATCACATGGAAGCTGACAGCAACCTCAGGACGAACCTAGTGGGAGCCACTGACATTTGCTAAATTATTGAATTATTATTCCCTTCTTCACACCACTCCAAGGAAACACGAAGCCATTTTCCAATAAAAGCCGCTGGACATAAATTTCACACCAGGAGTGCTCCCAGAGCCAGGCAACCCCGGGATCTGCAGTTGCACTCGTGATTATCCCCTCCTCAAGGAGGAAGGGTGTGCCCTCCTTGCAGCCACACAGGTCCTGGGGGATGCCTGGGGTGACCTCCAGCCCCTCCAGTTCCCACTCATCCCAGTCAGGTACAGAACAGAACAATGCCCTGCCCCACCCCCGCCCCCACGCCAGGCAGGTTTTGCTGACAGATCACCTCCATTTCCTCACCATCCCCAAGGATTACAGCGATGTTTGTAAGAGGTAAAGACACCAGCCGTGGTCAGGGAGCACTGACTCGAGCAGCTCCAGCAGCCTGACAAAAATCAAGCCACCCAGGCATTTCTGCCTGATGTCCTGGGAGCCCCAGGTTGGCCCTCCATGGCTTGTGCTGCGTTCAGAGGAAGGTGATAAAAGCTCCAGGGATGGTAAATCACATCCTCCTTCACCCACGCTTCTGGAGGCGAGTAGAGAAAACACTCTTCGCTCATTAGGAACCATCCGAGGTTTCCCTTCCTCTGGGATGCCCCCACAAAGCAGGGATTGGGGAAGAAGGGGCTCAGTTTCACCTCGACACAATCCCTGTGCCTGCAACACTTACCTGGCTGCCAAGGCATCCCTCCTCAACACGCCGGGAGTCATCAGCCTTCAAAGCAAAGCCAAAATAGCTCAAGGATTGTTTTCCTTCCCCCATCTGACACGGGATTGCAGCTCCTCAGGCATGGGGAGGAGGGGGAGCAAAATAATAGTAATAATCAAAAGCAAAAGGCTAGTCTTCTGTAGGCAAAGCTAATCCTGTCACACATTTTCTTCCCAACAGAAGCATGATAGATCGAGTCCCACTGGGTTCTGCTCACAACTAAACAGGACGAGGTGTTTGCAGCTCCCTTCTGCCAACACAGCTCAACGAGAAGCAAGGCCTCACCTCCTCTAATGATTTCACTCAACACGAAGCCACCCGGGTGCTCTACCCCAGCTCTAGAAAGCCAGCCCGAGCCCCAGTATGGCCTTGCACGGAAATAGGATTACTTTGGCCTGGAGGAAAAAAAGAAACCACAACATGAAGGTCACCCATAAAATCATTACACAGCTCCCTCTTCCCCGGCTCATAGAGAAAAAACCTTTCTCAAACCCTCAACCTGAAAGGAGAAACACAAAAAGATATGTACATTAATGCCATATACCTCCGTCAATTTTTTTCCTCGTGTCTTTAGAGCAGTTGTTTACTGCAGCCAACTGCAGAGAAATTACAGTAGCTTAACTCTCCAACTCCCTCTAAAGGATTAATCTTCCAGTGAGCATGCTCACGCGGGAGCTTTTTCAGCACTTGCATCCATTTCATGAGTGAGGGCTGCTGCACACATGAGGAAATGCCATTTCAGGGCTCCAGGCAGAGCGAGCAGCCCCCAAACCAAGGGCTAAAGCCCTTCCCAGGGCTCCACAAAGGATCTGTGCCCAAGCCTCCAGCTCCAAGGAGGTTGAAAGATTTCACGTCCATGGCCCCTTTCAGGAAGGAGGGGGGCGGTGGTTTCCCTGCGACACTCGTTTGAAATGTCTGACCTTGGCTTTTCTCTACAGCCTGGTGGACAGTTCACCCACTGAATCTGGAGTCAAAAATAGCTTCTTCTCACTGGCACATTTTTCCTTTTGCATCACTTGTTGGCTCATCTTTGCTTTTCAGAAAAATTCAGGAAGATAATTTGGGGTGCAGGGAGGGGGAGGGGAAACATTCAAATAAAAAGGAACAGCTTTAAAAATCTAGTTCTCAACTCTGCATCACAGTTGGTAACAGATCCTGAGACACATTTAACTCCACAGATTAAGGACCCATGCAAATGAGGATTTGCTGGTAGACAACAAATCCAGTATCTAAACAAGGCTGTTCAAGTAATCTTGTCCATTCTCTCCTAGACCACTGTAGATTAAACTGCTCTATTTGAGATATTTCTCCCTCACCTCAAAGGATGACCCTCAATTCAAAGCCTTCCTGGTGAAAATAAAATAAAGCTCCAACATTAAGGACAAATGCAGAAATAGTTTCTTCCATTTTCATCTTCTCATATTCCACGGTTCTGCCCTTCCCCTTCTCATTTATCTATTTTATGTCCTGTTGCTTAATTGCTCTTTGTAGCTGAAAGAGATCCAAGCCTCCCCCTCCCCCCAAAGGCTCTTATTTCAACTTTTAAACCCAGCTTGAGTCTAGGACATGCAGAAACCAGACTGCAACCCCTGAGTCCAGGGAAAATCACAACCTCTGAGCCCAAGGAGAAAAAACCCAGAGGGGGCTGCAGCCCAAGGTCTGAGATCACTTCCCAGATCCAGCACCAGGCTTCACCCCAGCCATTACAACCACCTAAACATGAACTTATTTTTCAAAAAGTCTTGAGTGTCTTGCCTTTAATGTTTTAAGCCCTACAAGTGAATCTACAAAAAGGCAGGATGCCAGGAGAGTGTTAAAGAAGGGCTATGGCTGCGTTTGACAATGCTCGCTCACCATAGCGACCGTCCCCGCAAGAAATGATAAAA
Source organism: Motacilla alba alba (assembly GCF_015832195.1). Lineage (NCBI taxonomy): Eukaryota > Metazoa > Chordata > Aves > Passeriformes > Motacillidae > Motacilla > Motacilla alba. Next base: position 2,014,096 of record NC_052032.1, on the reverse strand, counting down.
CCTATGGTGACACTGGATATTTTGCTCTGTTGCCACCTAAATAGAATCACCCCCAGAAAGGGAATCTCTGTTACCATGCATTAAAATAGAGGCTTTGTTTTATTTATAAAGCATCCAAACTGGTTGGTTTGGATGTGTCAGAGCACAGGCTGCTCAGCCACCCCTCCCCGCTCCATCCTTCGGGGACTTAATGACTGATGGCTGCACTTCATCCTCCCCTCGCCTCCCACGGATCTCGGGTGCTGCTGAGCCTGCCCTAGCTCCTCCAGGGAAGGTCTGGAGCCAGGTGGGATCTGACCCTGAAAACCCCAGCAAAGAAAACCCCAGACTTTGGAGAAGGCAGACGTGAAAAAGCCTCGACGGAGGAAGATCATGTCCCGCGCTTCCTCCTCCACGGCAGGATTACACCCACACGTGAAGGTGGGATAGCAGCTATGGAGTTATCCTGACCTGTCATTCCTAATTTGGAAACCAGTCATACTCCCTGAGAGTTTAGACTTTGAAGATTGACTACTATTGATTCTTCTGCAAGCAAACAGCCCAAGCTGGCAATCAGTCAATAATAAGCAATTACTCGACAGCCTCTTATCTGCAGATGCCAGCCCAGACAGCTCGATTTGTGGAGGCAGCAGGTCAATAAATCAAAGCTGTTCTCAAATTTTAAAATATCATCATTTAAAAACCCACCCAGCCTTCAAACTGGCTGGAAGAGCAGCCAGGTCACGGGGATTCCTGCAGAACAGTGTGGTGGCTATCACTAATTTACAGCACGGGAGATAGAAGGTGATGTGCTGAAATCCAGCCCTGACACTCCTCACCTCTCAGGAGTAGCATGAGTGGCAGCTGGACGAAGATGATGAGAGGGAGAGGAGGAAGCAAAACCCTTCTCCTTCGAACAATGACTTGTAGGGAAAAAGCAGCCTTCCCAAAACACTCTCCAACCCCTGGGACACACCTTGCTGCTCATCAGGAGCCTCAAATCCCAACAAAAACATGTTTAACACCCCCAAGACAGCAAATTAATGGCACTTCTCTTATCCCCCTGCTGTGACCTCTGTACCCTGGGTGTACAATTAATCATTTCATCCCAGGAAATGCACTTCCTTGCTTTTTCAAGGCCTAAACATGATACAAGCACAGGAGCCAAAGGCTCCTCTTGAGCATTTCAGTGTGACCCAGAGGCGACGCTTTAAACCCAGCAGTGCCAACAGTGCAACAAAGAAAACCAGCTGAAAACTCAGGGAGGCATTTCATGCTCTCAGTGCAGACTCCCTTTACAGGCTCATTTATACAAAAAGAGATAAAAATTGCCCATTTCATTGGCAGAAGACTGAGCATGCAGCTGGAATGCCAGCCCAGTGCAATGGCAATATCTATCTATCTATCTATCTATCTATCTATCTATCTATCTATCTATCTATCTATCCATCTATCCATCTATCCATCTATCTATCACTGCAAGGGCAAAAACAACCTTCAATCTAGTTCTGGAGACTCTAGAAACTTCTGTTTGTCCACGGTATCTTGCACAAGTCATGGAAACAGCCTAAAAGTACCAAAAGAACAGCAACAATCCTGCTCGTGCTGAGGAGGGTGGTGGCCTGCAGGATGCTCTGTCCTCCACATCAGGAGTTCACCAGGGGCACAGGAGGATGGAACCAACACACCCAGAAGCTGCCCAAGCACTGTAAATCCAAGCCCCTTGGAGCCTGTGAAGCTTTCAGTGATACAGAAGTGTCCCAGATTTGTCAACTTTGGGGCATCTCCACCACCACACTACAGTGACCCCATCTAGGCTGGCTGCCAGGGGCCCAAAAAGTGCAAAGAACCCAAGAGAGGAAAAGGAATGACTTGGGAATATCCCACCATTGGTCCCAGGCAGGGGACTGTCTGTATAATGATGATCAAATCTTGCAGACTGAGTATCTGCAATCATACCAGCTTGAAAAAACAAGATTTTGAGCCTAATATCTAAATAAAAAGGGATGGCCCAATGGAAACAAGATCAATCCCATAGCTGCTACTCTTCATACTCCATTTACCACAAAATTCAGGTATCTGAGGATACAATCCAAATATCCCCACAGTCTTCAAAACTTTTCAGTGGTCTGGGAGGGAAGGGTGGGTGAAAGGCAGCAGATAATGGATTATTTCAACTGTACTTGGCAGTCGGAACAGACTTCTTGAGGAGCCTACTGAGGTTTTCACTTCCATCTACACAGGGTGCACTCAGGTCCCTGCAGCAGTGGCTGGGCCAGCAGGAAGCTGTGGGAAGCTGTGCCCAAAATCTCAAAAAGATTTCCTCTCTTCTTACCCACAGAGCTCCTACAGGTGGCTTTTACACCGCCAGCCTTGTCTGCAGCACCGTGGCAAAGCTTGGGAGAGCACTCAGGAGGAAAAAAAAGGTGTTAAATGCATCTTCCTGTATCACTCTCACCATATATAGAGAAGCTACAAAATGCCAGAGCAGCTGACAGGATCCCACAAACCGCACTGCAGAGCACCAGTGGCTCCTGAGTTGTGCAGGAAAGATTTTCACACAATACCTGCAGTTTTCTGATATCAAATATGGATCCTTTTCCTTCCCCCTCCAGAAGTGAAGATGGCCAGCGGGTCAGTGGATCCACACTGTAAGGACAGTCCAGTGGCAGCCCAGCTCTGGGAGGAGCCTGCAAAGCTGCTGAAGTTGCTGGGCATGGAAAACATTCTTTATCTGCCCAGAAAGGAGCTGCCTGCCATGGGCCTGGCTCCCACAGCCCCACTCAAACCAGTGCTGACCTACCCCACACAAGGAAAATAATACAGCAACTTTACAAACCACAGCTGTGGCAGGAACACAAAACCATTTCTCACTTTTTATGACAAAAGCAATGCCGGTTGCAAGACAATAAGATATCACAACCTGCCATTCATCCTCCCATCTCAAGGCACAGCCATTCCACACAAAAGCTGGAGATCACCTGTCGTGCTCTGCTTCCTTCTTTCAAATGCAGCATTGTGTTAGCACCAGGATCCCGCTGCTTTGGGGCTGGAAGTGTTGCTAGAGCAACAAAAATGCTGGAAAGTAGAGCAGAGAACAAAAGGACTCCACAGCCCCACCGAGGATGTGATCAAGGAGACAGCAACAATGTAAAATGGGACCAGGAGACCTCCCTCAGAGCAGGGAACTGCCATCTCCCATCCTCTGCCGGGTAAAACGATAATTTAGCAAGTAGATCATCCCAGTAAGGAATTCCAGCAGCTCAGCCCCATGTCTGCTTCTCATCAGGAGCCCCATGACTGACCAGAGCCCTGCTCCTCTCCATGATCCATCCTTTCCTGCCCAGCACGAGGCTGCCACTCCCAGCTGACTTTGTAGGAATTAGGGACATGGTTTTCTATAAAGGCAGAGTAAATCCCTGCTTGCATGTCCAGCAGGTTGTCCTCGCAGCAGGAGAGGTGGTCAGAATTCCTCTCACTGGGCAAATCCAAGTTAGGTGACATTCCAGAAGTTCACTGAGCCCATGGGATCCCACTGCACCTTGCAGGGCTCAGCAGAGGGGCCCTTGCTGTAAGGAACACGGATGCTTTAGCAAATAATCCTCAAAGCAGACTGATTCAGCGATCCCCTTTGTCCCTTCTGGCATGGTCAGCACAGGGACACTGCACCCAAGATGTGTGGAGAGTGTCCTGGTTGGAACTGTCACCCCCAGAGCTGGGCAGGAACAGACAGCAAACAGCAGGCTGCAGTGTGATGCTAAGCTGCTGCCAAAATCCATCCTTGGAGGGTTGTGTTTGCTGCATCAGGCTGTCTGCAGCCCCATCCTAATCCTGGAGAACTTTGCAAGAGCTCAGAAGATCCTCCACACACACTTGGATTCCTTTGCACCACACTGGTCACAAGGACCTCTGATGTGTAGCTCACGACAAAAAACACAGTTTAAAGGCAACCTTTGTAATGTGACAAAAACTGTCCCTCTGTGCGTGGTGGGCTTGTCACCTGCACCTGTGGCTTTAACCCTGGCTCTGCCAACAGCTTCCAGAAGGCTCTGAGAGAAGAGGGAGTCCCTTGCAGGAGTCACATTTGCTACATGGGATTACAAAGCACTCAGACAAACTAAGCAGCAGCATCAGGAGAAGTCCTGGAGGTGTCTGGTTTGAAGTGTAAAAGGAAAAAAGAATTATTTTTTTTTTAAGTTTAAGCAAATCCTTCATCAGTGAAGCTGATGAAGACATAAAAACCCTCAGGGTGGATTATGAAAATGAGCAAGGGCAGGACCAGCTCCAGGGAAGCGAGGCTCAAAGCGTGGCTCAGAGCTGGCCTCAGCTCCTTGTGACCACCTGCACAGCTTACAGACCAAGCAGCAAAGAGGATAAACAGTATTTATTTCCCCCTCTGGATTAAAATTCAGAGGTGGGGAAGTCACATGAACTGCAAGGATCCCAGCAGCAGAGCCTGCCTGGCCCTGGGAACACAGGGCCAAGGTTGCTCAGGGAGACTCCACACCTGAGGGAAACTGAAGGGTTTGCTGCAACTTGATCCAAGGCCCTGCTACGCGTGGCTGTGACTGTGACCTTCCAAACCAGCCCAGTGTCCATGCTCAGGTGCCTCCTCGTGCCTGCTCACAGCTCTGGGGAACCTGTGTCCCCTCTGAGCTCTGCTCAGCAATGCACCTTGCCCATGGCACGCAGAGCAGAGCACTGGGATGTGCTCCAGCCTCACCTCCACTGGCACCTCCAGCCCAGCTTCTCGATTCCAAAATAGCTTCTTTCCCATTTGACCCATTACAACAAAAACCACAGAAAAATACAACTCAAACAGACAGAATGACAAATGCTGGAACTGTATAATGTAAAAGAAGAAATAAATTAACCCAAGGACCTGAAGACTGGTCCATTCACAATTTTGGCATCTTTTCAGCCACTCCTGATAAAGACACCTCTATACATGACAGTTCTGTTGAGACAGGTCAGTTAGACCCGGAGAAATGCCCTCCTGCCTGAATGTGCTGATACCAACACATCTGCACCCCAAAACTTCCCACAAAGAGCTTCAGCTTGGGTATCATCATTGTACAAACACAATCTTCATTAATAGTCATTGCTTTCAGCATGCAAAGGAGCTGCCATGATCATCCTGTCAATTATTTCTACAAATCCAATGGATAAAACCTGTAACTGAGGGGAAAACACATCACATCTGCTTCTTCCTGCTCTGCTGAGGAGGGCTGGGAGGAGCCCAGGAGTCCATCCAAAATGATCTTTATGCCATGGAAGCAGCTCACTTCACTCAGGAAGGCTGATTTTGCCAGCAAAAACTGCAGCCACGTTCAAGCCATGCAAGACACCCACACAGCGTTCCGAGGCAGCGCTCCTGGATGGAGGCACAGCTCCCACCTGCCCACACAGCCAGGGCCTGGACCCGCAGCCTGCTCCCAGTGTGTGCCACTGTGCCACCACAAGCAGCTCTCCCTGCAGTGCTGAATGCTCTGAACAGTATTAGTGTCATAATTAGTAATTACTGCTCTGATGCATTCATGCTTGCAAGTCCCAAACCCACCAGTCTGGCCTCGTTGGGTGATTCCAGAGCAGAGCCCTCAGCAGCACTGCCCTGCTCCTCTCCCTCCTGCTTTGGGTCTGCCCTGGACCATGGGCTATTCCCCCAAGGAACTGTGTTCATATAAACAACCCATGCCACAGGGAGATCCCTCATCACACCCCTGGGGGCTGTCAAGGCAAGGAAAGGGCTTTTAATCTGATTTTGGCCACCATATCCCTGGAGAAGCTGCTGCTGCCACATCAGCAGCTCAGAGGATGCACTAGAAAAGATAGAGATGTTAACTGCTCCTCGCAGAAGCCGCCCAGCCCAGCAGGCAGGGAGGAGATACAGCCTCCTGTGGGGAGGGACAGATGTGCCCAGTGGCACAGCACAGCTGGGGAGCTCAGGGGAGGAGACACAGCAGCCAGGTAATGGCAGAGGTTACAGGGGATTAGTTCTGAAACTCAGCTTGGGAAAACTCACTACTCAACTCACATGGAGATTAACAATCATTCTGATTCAAGAACTCCCACAGAAAGAAAGAGGCCTGGTGAGCCACTGTGGTCCTTCCAGCCTGATTGATCCAGTGATTCTGTGGTTGCCCATTTTCCTGGGAATTCCCTTGCAGAGGTGGCCTGTGTCTCTCAGTCCCCAGGCAGCAAGGGAAGAACAATCTGCTGAGACACCCAGGAGCAGGGAATGTCTGGCAGAGACAGGAAACCATCTCTTTCCTCCTCATTTCCTCCCTGGGTGCTGTGATACAGCGGGATATTTCCAGTTAGCACAACCCTCCATTGGCCAAACCTTCACACAGTTCTGATAATGCAGTGAGAAAACAATCCTGGCTGATTTTCCTTCCATGCAATTTAACTTCTAGCACTGGATATAACACACTCCTTCCTACTCCTGTGCCCAGAGCCAAACAAAGCTGATCTGCTGGAGAGGGAGGTTTAAGTAGGATTTAAGATCTGCCTTGAACTCCTGGTGGCAGCCCACGATGAAGTGGATCCTACCCAGGCTGAGAAACCACATCAGTTTGTCACATGTGGAATAAAAGAAAGCATTGAGAATTTGTGCCAAAACATTCAGGGCTTTTTCTCATTAAAAAAAAATTAAAAATAAAAAAGTAAAACAGTTGAACCAACCAAGAGAGCAGAGCTTTCCCCAGGGTTTCTGCAAGGCCAGATGCAGCCTGTGGCTGGGAGGATCCTGCACTGTGACACAGCAGGGCAGGGGATGCTGGTGGGGGGATCCAGCCCTTGGGATCCCCTCCCTGCTTTCCTGCACTCCCCTGCCCTCTGAAACCAGGCCTGAACCTCCAGCTGCAGCTGCTGTGCTCTTGCAAGACCAACAGAACAGAAAAGAAAGGTCGCTGAGGTGACTGTTTCAATTTTGCTTTAGAAAAGTCCTTGACAGGTTGTCAAAGTGGATTTGTTTATTAAAAGTGTATTTTTCCTAGCAAGGAGCACAGAATGTCTGTACAATAGATGTCATAATTGCCCAGGTTTGTTAATAATTGCATCAGCTGGAACAAGATGCATTAGCCTAATTTAAGAACGAAATAAGAATATATGAAAGATCACAGGTCCCATTTTCAAGGTGAATCCAAGGCTGCTATCACAAGTCCAAAGATGAGGAGCTGGACCTTCAGAGTCCCACTGCCTTTGAAGCCAAATAGTTCATACTTTACAAAGTGCTTCTAGAAGTCTTCTGTTCCCTTCCTCAGGCCTGGCCACGATGTCAAGGAATAAAGCCAAAAACCAGAGCATATAAAATAGTGACCGTTATGTAACTCGCCATCTCTTACCTAATGAAGATAATCTCTACATTCAAAAATTAGCATTCTGCACTTCTTCAACAATTCCAGTTAAAGGCTTCCAACACCAAGTCAGGCCTTTGAACTTTGGGGGAAAATTACCTCTGTTTTACAGCTGGGAAAAGCACCACAGGCAGCAAAACCTCAACCAGCCTTGCCTGGACACTTCTTAAACTTCTTTTGTTTCAGCTGCTGCCTGCCCCATTGCCTGGGTACACCACAGGGAGGCTGCTCTCACTGTAGCTGATGGCAAATCCCTCCCTGACTTCTCTAGGTTTGGATCAGGTCCCAAAACTCCTTTTAATATAATACTCCAGTCTGGGTAATCTTTCGTCTTATGGAGGGTCAATGCTGCAAACTCTGCTTGCACTAAAGTCCTTTTGTCTGACTGTACTAATTCTGCACAGACAGCATTTCCTCAGCCCTCTGCTCAGGACCACACTCACCAGCCCCAGACATGAAGCCAGGCAGCTGCTAAGAGAGAAAAAAGAAAGCCAAACCCATAGATTTGCCTTTCCTCAACACTCAACCACACGCTCCAAGCCTCATTTCACACATGGGACCATGCTGCAGGAACCCAGGGACACAAGCTCTGTGCTTGCAAAGCACCCTCCACACTTACAGGACAATAAAAATTAGCTTAATTAATAATACATCGGCAAGGAAACGTTAACGAGCACCCAGCAGGGGGGCAGGGACTGCTGTCTAATCTCCTTGTGTGGACTGCTTGCTTTGGCAGGGATCAGCAACTGCATCAGCATCCCCACGGGGCAGGGAGGGCTCTGAGTCACCGGGACACGCAGGAAACATTCACATCTCTCTTTAGAGCAGACACTGTTGCATCAGGAGCTACTCTTGGCAGCCCCACGCCAACTTCCACTTGCGGAGTTCTGGTCATTTAAAGAAGAGTTTTGGCTATCCCGGGGCATGCAGAGTATAAACACACACAGACACGGGGCCTCCTCCTCCTCCTGCAGCTCTTTGGCCACGTCTGCAAATTCTGCAGCTCTGCCCACGCCAGCCACGAGCTGCTGGGTCACGAGTGGAAGGCACCAGACCAAACATCCCTGTTCTTGGGAGCCCACTGGGAATATCCAAGCCATTTCCTTAGGGTCTGCCCACCCTAAAGAGGCACAGGGTGCAGAGGCTCATCCCAAGGCAGAAATGGAAATCCCCCCTCGCAGCTGGTTCTCCTCCCTGTCGCAGCAGGCAGCTTGGGCACCCCACAAGTGCCAGCCGGGGGCTCCCAGCCCCAAGGCAGCCCCGGGGCTCATCCCCTGCAGGGCTGTTGTGCAGTGTGGGGAGGAGGCTTCCTGCAGCCAATGGAGCAGCCGCACTCCTGCCTTTCATGGGAAGCGTGGCTGGGAACAAAGGCCCGGTGAAGAAAGGCAAGTTGGCTGGTGAAACTTGCCAGCACTGGCCAAGGCCCAGACCTGGCAGATGAGCCTCACTCCTCATCACCTCCTGCCCTTCTCCTCCTCTTGCACAGCCCTGGGGTCACACCGGGTCGGTACCTGAGCCACACGCTGGCTGGGGATGGGGATGGGCATGGGGACAGGGACAGGGATGGGGATAGGGATGGGGACAGGGATGGGGACAATCTGTGTGTCCCATGTCACTGACACAGCCTCAGACCCCAGTTCCAGCCCACACACGAGCCACAATCCCAGCAGCAGCAGCCACACAACGCGCACGTCCTCCCTGCACAAAGCACCAGCATCTGCAGGAGGAGGGAAAATTTGGGGCTGCTGTCAGCCAGGGGCAGGAGATAAATGATGTCTATAAAGCAGCCTCTGTGAGGGCAGTCTGGAAGGCTGAGAAAACATCAAACCAATAAGGTTTTAATAAAAGCCATAAATGATTAATACCAACGTGCTCTTATCAAAGGCAAACTCCTAGAAACACAAGAACATAACCAGATCACCAGCACAAAGGGCACATTCTACAGGGAAGGAAACAACAAAACTCACAATAAAAACCCAGAAGAAGTGGGAGATAGGCATGGAGCTCACTGTGTGTGGCAGAAATCTTTAAAAAAATCTTGAAAAGAACCCATGAGAAATACAACTTGCAGCTCCTAGAAACCAGAGTGGAAATAAAAGACAGAATATGATCCCCCCTCGCTGGCCTTTCCCAACGCTGCACGCCGGCAGCTCCTGGCGCTGTGAATCCCAAATTCAAAGCAGACAGAGCTGCAGTTTGTCTGTCTACTCACTGGTGGCACCTCCCTGCTGCAGGGGGATGTCGATTAAAGGACAGGCAGGACCTTCACCTCACCTCTCCACACATGCTCCTGGAGCTACAGGAGCTGACACCACAGCAAGAGGAAATATTCCAGCTCATCCAGGGCCATCTTTAAAGGAACAGTCCTTGTTTGTCCTCAGAGTGCGGCAAAAAGGATTAAATATTCCAGATGTCACCTCCAGGCCCGACAGGACACCTTACAAACAATCACCTTCGCATATTAAGAAGGCATTAAAGCACCAATCTGAATCCAGCCCAGCAAAACTAAAGAACACCCTTCCTAATCCAAAGAACAAAAGGATTTCTAATGTATGGGATTCACAGACCCTTAACATTTAAAACACAGAGCGACAAAAGCCATTACAAACGAGTTTGCAATTAAAAGCACCTCATGTCTTGGTTAGCAGTTCAGCAGCGGTGCTTTCTGCAGAGCCTTCTGGGTGTTGATTTAAGCCATCAAATATTAATAATACTCTTCAATTAATAAAATATTCAGACTCATGTTTTAGATTCTCATAATCTGGAGGTTTATGTGCAAACTGGCAGGATCCTCCATGGAACCATACAAACCAGCTCCCAGCCCATTGTTAATGGTTTCATCTCCCAAATACAAATATTCTCTTCTTTACACCTCCAAACCCACACTTGACAGGCTGTAAATTTGCTGCCAACCTCAGTGGACATGTGAAATGCACCAAAACAAGAAGATCATTTCCCAGGTCCCAAAAATGCAAGTGACTTCAACACCCATCTCCTATTTAGTGCATGTCCCAGTGACCTCCAGGCTGGAGGTGCTGGCCCAAATCAGATCCCAAATCCTCCTCACAAGGCAGGAGGTACCAAGAGGAGCCTCCAGCACCTTCCATGTGCCTCAAGCAAAACTCACACACAGGGAACGAACTTCAGTCAAAGCAGCCTAAAAATGTGCCTTGGGTGACACCCCAGGAGCTGAGATAATCAAGAGAGGACAAATTAAACTACAGGGAAGACAAAATAAAATATACAGAGGGTTTTTCCACCCAGCTGCTCCCACCTGGGCTGAGTTAATCCAGCATCAAACCTGGAGTCAGTCTGGCAATAGGGCAAGGCTTTGGAATCACAGATTTGGGACATTTGCATTCACTGGATGCTGAGGAACACCATGTTTCAGTACCTCCCTCCCAATTCTGCAACAGGCATACTTTCAATTCCCAAATCAGCAGCTGGATGAAGCATGTAATTTTGAAACCCATTAATCCTTTCTAAGTCTTCTACCATGTGCATGTTCAATTTCCCACTTCTTGAAACAATATTATGATTTTTGAGAGAAGCAGAGCTTCTGAATGCTCTGGGTCAGCAGTATGAAACATCCCCAATTCCCACTGAAGTTGGATAAAGCATTGGGGTAATTTGCTTTCTGGCTTTGAGCCTGTGGGAGAAATTACCTATTAAAACTTCCTCTGAAACTGCAAGGATTGGAAATGTGCAACTGGAGAGGAAGAAGGTAGCTCAGATTCTCAAGAAAACAGGAGCTGATGCTTAAAAATTAAAAGAAGGAGGGAAATATGTATTTCATTGCTCTCAGGGCTGTACTCAAATGCACCTGCAGGTCATGGCCAAGACCCTGGGGAGATCAGGGCTTCCTTTTGCAAGACAGCATGCTCAAATCCTTCTGTCCACATCTGCACTTGAGCTCCATATTAATTAAAAGCCTGAAGCAGCACTCTGAACAACTTTTACCACGATCAAGGCCCCAGCACAGCCTGTAGCAGCTCAGACACCTGGACTGCCATTCCCTGTCCACAGAGGCGCCCTCATGCCCTGCTCCCTTCTCTAGGGATGGCTCAGCCCACCAGGTTCCTCCTGGCTGTCTCCAGAAGCAATAAACACCTCATTCCTCTTCTTTCCACCACCGAGGGCAGCAGGAGCAGGCAGTGCTGCTGCAGCTTCCCAGGGCTCCTGGACTGGCTCTGCCCCCAGCACTGGGAATGGATCTGCGCCGTCTTTGGGCACCTCTGATCCCCACCCAGCTCAGCCCCCCAGTCCTGCTGCTGCTGTAAATGCTGTACTGAGCTCACAGCACCTTCTGGAGCAGGTTCTGGCCCAGCTGACCCAAGGATATAAAAGCACTGTCGTTATTTTTATCCCTGTTTGCAAAATTTCACATTTCCCTGGAACGCTCAGTCACTTACCTGGCTTTATTTTGGGTTTATCCATGTCAGCCTGGTTATCTTGCTCCATATTTACTTCCTCCCCAGCTGCACCACCTGCAAATTTCCTCCCTGTCCATGTGCTGGCTCTGCAGGATGATCAGCCTTATGCAAACAGAAGTGGACCTGAATTTTCTGCTCTGCCACTCAGCATCTCCCTGTCCTGAACTGACACGGCCTCAGAGAGCTCTCCTGCCAGAAGGAGACACTGAAAAGGATGGATTAATATGGAATAGCCCATCCCCACCCCCAAGGCAGCCCCTGGTACACCCAGACAGCTCAGGTGGGCTCACCTGGCTCAGGATTTGCCTGTGCCATGAGTCAGGCAGCAGCTTTGAACCATCCCAAAGGAGATGGAAGCAAATGGCCAGACAATGGTGGGGATTGTGCTGGGCATTAAGGAAACAGGAATCCTCTTGGAGCAACATTTCCTACTCAAAAAGAGGATGTGCTTGATACTTTGCTATGCTACAAAGTATTACTTAAAAGCAGGGAAGCTTTGAATAGTTTTTTTCTATTTTAGACACAGCAATACCACACTGAGTGTTCTTCCAAGCACGGCTTATTCTGGGTTTATGAACTTCCCAGAGCTAGGAGGGCCACACCAAACCCTTCATTCCCTGTTGGATTCACTTTGCCACTTCACCCAGACTCCAGCCATCAGCAATGGGATGTCCCTGTCCACACAGCCCCACACCAAGGGAGCACAGACTCCAGGACTGCTCGCTGTTCCACCTGATCCACACACAGCCGGATGAGCTCCGTGGTGACCTCTGGCTTCCACAACAGCCAGGAAGAGGGAACTCTCCAAAATGTGTCTTGAAGCACCCAAACAGACTCCTTGAATCCCTCACAAAACACAGTCCCCTCTCACCTCCTCCTTCTCAGGGATGCAGTGGCCCAAACCAGCACTTCGCCAGGGAGAAGCAAGAGGGGAAGTGTGGGAAATGGATTTATAGTAAATTTCAGCATTTCTTATCTTAAGGTTTGCAGACAGATGGGTACTATGTGAGCCCTCTGTCAGGTTTTGAGAATTTTCTATCAATCCATTTCCCACAGGGAAGAGCACTTCAGGGATGGAGAGGGGAAGGGACAGAGCACAGGCCAGCTGATAAAGAGCGAGGCCTCAGACTGGCACTCCAGATCAGCCCCTGGCCTCAGACTGGCACTCCAGATCAGCCCCTGATCATCCCAGCACCAGCTGCCCCGGTGCACCTTGGAAAAGGGATTCCCAGGGCCCCAGCAGCAGCTCAGGGATGCCCGTGCCCTCCTGGCTCAGCTGCTCCCAGGGAAGGGATCCAGCTCCAGAGACTCCAACGGGTTCCCTCCATGGAGAGCTGCTTCTTCTCCTTGTTGCTGTTGGGCTTTTTGCTGGTAATTGCATCTCTCCAGGGCCTCTGCTGACACAGCACGGGGAGAGCAACTCCTTTGTATTCGTGGACAGAGAACTAAGTGGGCAAAACTCCTCAAATGGAGACCAAGGCTCTGCTTTGAAAAGCAAAAAATAAGCCACCTTGGTCTGGGATCACCTCTAAACTAATAAAGCTGCACCCACAGCAAGGACTTTTATTACAATTTCAGCAAGAAGAAATGAAAAATCATTCTCTCCAGCCAGCATAATTATATTGGAAGAGTTTATTTAAAGTATAACCCAGGCCTTTGATTCTGCCTTGACTGACAAAATGTTCTTCAGAGGCTCTCTTCAGTCACATTGGCTCAGTCACATCAGCTTAGCACAGCTGAAGGGCACTTCTAAGGCTTTCTTAAAGCTTCACAAGTCCTATTTGCTCATTCTGTTATTATTTAAAGTTTCTCTAGATGGAAGAAAAGGATGAGTTCCCCACGGGCCTTTGCCAGCCCACAACATGTGAGAATTCTTGGAAAAAATAAAAGTTAGCACCTATTTGACACTGGATAAGACTTTGCCAGGGCCAGGGCTGTGTGCAATTATAATCTTGTTAACAAAGTAACCTCTCTACTTCAGAAAAGTTTTAAAACCTCTTTATGAGTATCAGAGAGGGGAAAAAAAACCCCTTCTTTTTCTGCCCGAAGACACAGTTAAAATGTTAGAATTAACCTGGTGCCCCAGGAGAAATGTAACACAAGTGACACACAGGTGTGTTGTGTGTGCTCAGCGTGGTGTGAACACACCTCAGGGATCCCCGGGGAAGCAGCTGCTGTGCAGGACACAGCTCCGAGGAGGAGTGCTGGGGTTTAAAACACACCAGGTCTTCCTGAGATAAGTGACTGAAATGGGATGTGAACTAAAAACCACAGAGGCCTCTCCTGACTGGCAGGAGGGAGTGAGGGAGGGCAGGCCTGGAAGCAGAGCTGGATGGTGTGACACCTGGCAAACACAGAGTGACACCCTGCAGCTCTTCCCTCCCTGCTCCCAGCTCCTGGGATCCCTCCTGCACTCAGCACCTGCTGCACGAGCCTCTCCCCAGGCAGAGCTGGGGAAATGTTGGCCCTTGATGCCGTGGGGAGGTGACTGAGCTGGCAGGGGGCTCAGGGAGCTCCCAGCGCCGGCTGGAGGGGATGAGAGGCAGGATCAAAGCCAGGGAGAAGCCTCAGCATCACAGCTGACCTGAGAACTGCTCAGCCCCAGCCTGGGGAGCTGCTGGGTGCTGAGCCCATCCCAGACCCAGCCCCAGCCTGGGGAGCTGCTGGGTGCTGAGCCCATCCCAGACCCAGCCCCAGCCTGGGGAGCTGCTGGGTGCTGAGCCCATCCCAGACCCAGCCCATGTGGGGAGCTGCTGGGTGCTGAGCCCATCCCAGACCCAGCCCATCTGGGGAGCTGCTGGGTGCTGAGCCCATCCCAGACCCAGCCCCAGCCTGGGGAGCTGCTGGGTGCTGAGCCCATCCCAGACCCAGCCTGGGGAGCTGCTGGGTGCTGAGCCCATCCCAGACCCAGCCCCAGCCTGGGGAGCTGCTGGGTGCTGAGTCCATCCCAGATCCAGCCCCAGCCTGGGGAGGGAGCTGCTGGGTGCTGAGCCCATCCCAGATCCCCAGCCAGGAATTCTCCTGCTCTGCCGGCTCGTCGCTTTAGAGATCAAAGCTGCACCTCCAGAAGAGAGATTTTACAGATCCGAACAGACAGAAGGGAAAAAGATGATGAAAAATGCAGCGTGACTTCTAAGGGAACCACTTCACTCAAAGCCACACACGCACCTCGCTTCCTGCACCAGCCTCCCCAGGTCACCACGAGCCCCAGGAAAAACATCACGGCCTGAACTTCAAACTTGCACCAAACAAGTATTTTGGGAAGCACACAAACACAAGGGCAGCTCTCCAGCAAACTGATGCAAACTGGAGGAGCAGCATCAAATCTGATGAACATGCACCATCATACATGCTGGCTGAGCGAGCCTCAATTCCTCAAATCTCGATTCCTTAAAGTTTAAACTTTAGTGCAGTAGGTCTGAAGCAAACAACAACCCCAAACTGGACTAGACATAAGATCTACTAAAGAAATCCAACAGCAAAATAAATTTTTTCTGCAGCCTCGTGGTTACTGCACCTAAGGACTGCAGCACAGCCACTCTCCAACACAGAGATCACCTGGGACAGGTAACAGAAGAGAACAACATCTGAAGTTCACAGGATTTAGCAAGAACTTGGTGTTTAAAGAGATCCTCCCTCACCCATCAACACTAAGATCTGGCAAGAAGCTGTTCTAGACTGGGAGTTTTTGTCTGGAGTTCAGTGGCTGCCAGCAGAGTTGGTTGGGCACTCCCTGCAGACACACAGACATCACCTTCCCAACCTACCCACTCCCTCCCAGCTCTTTGCAAGGATCTCCTCCCAAAAACACACCTCTGCACCTCTCCTAACCAAATGAAACAATTCCATCTTGCGCTTGGCAGAACACCATGGATGGGGGATGTTTTTCCTTGCTCTCCCACAGCAGCACTGGGGAAGCAAAGAGCTTCTCCTCCAGTCCCCACATTCCAGCCTGACTTACACCAACTTCCTCCCCTCTGGCCTCAGAGGGGTATAAGCAAGATCTGGCCTCAGACAGGACTGAGTTCATGGGGGAGGGGAGGAATTAAACTCCAAATGAGTCACTGTTCCCTCCCCATAATCCACAGCAACATCTGGGGATACTCTGCCTGACTCGGAGAGCAGTGGTTCTTAATGCTCTGCTCACAGGGCAGACCCAGCCAGGGCCCCTGGAGATGCTTCCCAAAATAAAACCTGTGTGTCTGCAGGGTTAGGACTGACCTGTGCATTAGGAGCTGATGAGCTATGAGCCAACTCCTGCCCCACTTACAGCCGTGCCACTCTCCTGGAAGCAAAACTGGACCACGGAGTCACAGAGGCACTCAAGGGCTGATTCCTCTGTCACAGGGAAAAATTAACACTCATCCTGTGCACCAGGGAAAGGCAGCAGGGTCAGGCCAATTGGGATGGAACAGAAAACATTAAGGAAGCCTTGGACAATCTCCCAGCAACAGTGATGGGAATCCTGCCTGAGGAATAAATCCAAGCTGTCTGCAGCACTTCCAAAGCACTGCCAGTGTCACCTGCATGGCCGTGCCACAAACCTCACCCCGCACAGGGCAGACATTCCGGGCCAGAGCACAGCCCTGCCAACAGGGAACTGCAGAGAGAGCTGGGAAAGGCAGCAGCCAGCCTGGCACACCTGGCTGGGCCCAGAGCAGTGACCACACCTGGCTGTGGGCACAAGCTCCAGTGGGTCTGCACATGAGCGTGCACCTGGATCACAGTCTGTGTACACTGCACACCTGTATGACAGTCTGACAATGATGCACACCTGTATTACAGCCTGGACATGCATGTACACTTGTATTACAGCCTATGTACAACTGTACCCCTGTATTGGTCTGTGAACAGTGCACATCTGTATGACAGCCTCTGTACAAATGTACACCTGTGTAATAACCTGAGCACAACGCACACCTGTATGACAGCCTCTGTACAGCTGTACATCTGTATGACAGCCTGTGTATGATGCACACCTGTATGACAGCCTCTGTACAGCTGTACATCTGTATTACAGTCCATACATGAGCGTACACCTGTATGACAGCCTGTGTATGATGCACACCTGTAGGACAGTCTCTGTACAACAGCACCTCTGTATTACAGTCCATACATGAGTGCACACCTGTATTAGTCTGTGCACAATGCACACCTGTATGACAGGTCTGTGTACAGTGTACACCTGTATGACAGCCTCTGAACAACTGTACACCTGTATGACAGTCTGAGAATGATGCACACCTGGATCACAGACTGTGTACACTGCACATCTGTACTACAGTCTGTGTACAAACGTACACCTGTATTAGTCTGTGCACAATGCACACCTGTATGACAGTGTCTGTACAGCTGTACACCTGTATGACAGGCCACACACGAGCGTACATCTGTATGACAGTCCGGGCACGATGCACACCTGTATGACAGTCTCTGTACAAGTGCACACCTGTGTCACAGCCCGCGTACGATGCACACCTGTGTCATTACCTGGTGGCTCTCTCTGTGCACGGAGGCTCAGCAGCCAGCCCAGCTGCTCTCCGGTGTTCACCTGAGGGCACAGACTGGTGACAAGTTTACATTCTCCGCACAGCCCCGTGTGCCCTCGCGTGCCGGGGCCCGGTCACAGCCCCGGCGGTGTCACCCACGGCAGTGCCCGTTCTCCCGGGGATGCGGGGCCGGGTCCCCCCGCGCCCGCCGGGTGACGGGGGCTCTGCGGGCACAGGGATGCTGTGGCCGCCCCGGGATCCCCGCGATGTCCCGGGCTAGGCCGGACAGGGCTTGGAGCAGCCGTGGGCAGCGGGAGGTGTCCCCGCCATGGCAGGGGTGGCACGGGATCCTCAGGTCCCTTCCGACCCAAACCGCTCCACGACTGACTGTGCCCGCCCGGCGCGGCAGGGCAGCCCCGGCCGCGCTCGGGAGCGCCCAGGCGGGTCGGCGCGGCTCCGGGGAGGCTCGGGAGCGCGGCTGTGCCCCCGTGCCAGCGCAGGGCAGCGCACGGCCCGAGCCGGGCTCCCCCGGGACGCGCGGCCCCGGCCGCCCCGCGGGGCTCCTCCCGCCCGCGGGCCCCGGACCCTGCATGGCTCCCGCCCGCCGCCGCCCCGGACCCTGCATGGCTCATAGCGCCGGCCCGCCCGCCGCCGCCGCCGCCGCGCCCGGCCGGGCCCCGGACTCTGGATGGAGCCGCGCCAGCGCCGCCCCGCCGCATGGGGCGGCCCCGGAACGTGGATGGCGGCCCCGCCGCTCCCCCCTCCCGCCTCCGCCACACGCACTCGCTCCCACTGGGGGGAGCCCCGGAATCTGTATGGCACATACCACTGACTCACCGTGGAGGGGTGTAACTTATACAGAGTCCCGGGCCCCCCTACACACAATGGCAGCAGCTCCCACATTCTTCCCCTCAGAGGAGTTGGACTGAACCATGGGGCGGCGGGGGCACGGCCCCCCTCCCGGCCTCCGACAGAACCCGCCTGGCCCTGGGCGATACCACTCCACGCTCCCCCATCTTCCTTCCCCCCGCCCGGGTAGATGGACGCCGCCGCTCTCACTCACCTCGGCATCCACTGTGGCCATGGCCGGAGCCCCGGAGCGCAGCCCCGCCCCCACCGGCGGCTCCTCGCGCCTTGGCTCCGCCCCTTGCCCCTCATTCTTCTCAATGGAGACTCTCGCCGGGCACGGCGCATGCGCGCGGCAGCATGGCGGCCCCCAGGGGCCCCGCTGTCCGTACGGCGTCATGGCGGCGCCCGCCGGGAGGTGCCGTACAGGCGGGGCGGGGATGGCGCTGCGGTGACACGGGGACAGCGCTGGGCTGGGGACGGACCCCGCGCTCCCCGCACCGGCTCCCACAAACCGCGGCTCCTCACCCATCCTGCCAGAACACCCCCAGAGTGCGGGGGAAGAGCGGCCGCCGTTCCCAGCTGAACGCATCGTGAGCTTCCCAAACTTTCAGCAGCATCCAGCAGCACAGCTTGTCCAAAAACCTACACAAAATAAAATCCCTGCAAAAACCCCAGAAAGCATCAAAAAGTCCCTTTGTCTTTCCTGCCAAAATATTAACCATCGAAATCACCTCCTTTTTTAGCTTCTCTGCCTTTTGGATCATTTCAGCCCAGTTTGTGAAAGGGTTTTGGTGTCCCTGTCCCCTAAAGACAGGGATGGGGCAGAGGGAGCAGCTCGCCCTGGCTCTGCCCCACTGAGGGGTCTCTTCAGCATCTTCCCTCCCTTTCCCACACCTCAAGCACCCACAACAGCTTCAACCCTCCCAAGCCCCACAGGGCCCCTCCCAATGCCCGGGCCCTAAACCCATGATTGTAAAACAATTATCCCTTTAACAGCTCTCCAGTAAAGCAGAAAATAGCACAAGGGGGGAGATAAACACCTGCAAGGGTTCCTTGGCCCCACAGCTGCATCAGAAGCCACCCTGAGGAAATGACACCTGCCCCAGGGAGACGCAGGGATGGGCAGGTACTGCCGCACCAGCCCCCTGGACAGGGCAATCCGTGCGTTTCTTGGAGGGAAACAGGAGCCTTTGAGTGCTCTGAAGTCAATTTACGCATTTCTTATCTGCTCTCTGGAGGGACAGGCCCCATCCCTTGGTTCTCAGGCTGCTCTCCTGCAGCCCCAGCTGACACCTCGCTCCTCTGAGTGGGCAATGGACGCTTCTGTTCCAGCTCCTCCCGAGGGGCAGCTCCCATCTCTGCTCTGTGACAGGGACAGGAGCCAGGGAACGGCTGGGGCTGGGCCAGGGCAGCTCAGGCTGAGCTCAGGGCAAGGTTCTTCCCCCAGAGGGTGCTGGCACTGCCCAGGCTCCCCAGGGAATGGGCACGGCCCCGAGGCTGCCAGAGCTCCAGGAGCCTTTGGCCAGCGCTGCCAGGGATGCCCAGGGTGGGGTTGCTGGGGGGTCTGGGCAGGGCAGGGGCTGGGCTGGGTGATCCTGGTGGGACCTGTGGAACCCCCTGAGGGTTCCCGCTGTGCTTTACAGGGAATCTCTCGCCCTGCAGCGCTCCGGGCGCTGGGCACAGCGGGGTTATCCCGCTCCGTCCCACACCGGCAGCCCCGGACACTCCTGGCACAGCTGTGCCAGCTCCGGGGCTGTCGCTGTCGCTGTCGCGATGCACTGACTGCCCCGGGGGGGTTCGCGCTGCCCCCGCACCGCGGTGCCCCGGGCTGGGGGACAGGCTGGGACAGCAGAGCGCCGCAGCTCCACCGGAGCCTCCAGCGGGGCCCTCCCGGGCTGTGTGTCCCTCCGGTCACCCCGAGTGTCCCTCCGGTCACCCCCAGTGTCCCTCCGGTCACCCCGGGCCGGACCCTGCAGCCCCCGCGGGTGCCGGGGAGCGGAGGCACTCGAGGGTGCGTGAGGGGCCCCGAGAGGCTCCCACAGCGGCTCAGAGCCTCGGGCGAGCCCCCAGGACACGGCGAGCGGCTCCGGGGCCGCTGCGGGCGCTGCCGGCCCGGCAGGGGAAGGAGGCGGCGGCCCCGGAGCGCGGCCCGGCAGCGGCGGCAGCGCCCGCCCGGCAGCGCCGCGGTCAAAATAAGAGTCCCCGGGCCTGGGGACCCGCCCCCCGCCCGCTCCATCCCCTCCGAGCAGCCTCTCCCTCGGTTTGGCAGCAGCAGCTCATTAATTAATTAATTAACCAACCCCCCGGAGAACCCCCTGCGCACCGGCACGGCCGCGGCAGCGTCCCCGAGGAGCCCCCGGCGCGGCCCCTCCGCTGCCTCCCGCTCGCTGGGGACACGGAGGGGCCCCGGGGGTCCCATCGCTCCCGGGGGATGGGCTGAGGAGGAGGAGGAGGGGGGTGGCGGGGCGGGTGTCCTTCCCCTGGGATGCCCCCGGGATGGGGCGACTGTTCCCCGCACAAAGAACCACCTCTGGACACCTCTGCTCCTGCAAGGGCCGGGGGCAGCCTGGGCATCGCCCACCCCGCACTGGGAGTGCTCAGCATCCCCCATCCCGCACCGGGGATGCCAGCATTGCCCATCCCGCACCGGGGATGCCCAGCATCGCCCCATCCTGTACTGGGGGTGCCAACATTGCCCATCCCGCACCGGGGATGCCCAGCATCGTCCCATCCTGTACTAGGGGTGCTCAGCGTCCCTCATCCCGCACCGGGGATGCCCAGCATCCCCCACCCCGCACTGGGGGTGCCAACATTGCCCATCCCGCACCGGGGATGCCCAGCATCGCCCCATCCTGTACTGGGGGTCTCAGCATCGCCCACCCCGCACTGGGGATGCCCCATGTGGGATGTTGCGAATTGCCTGCCTTCATCCCTGCTCCTTCAAACCAGACCCGGCACGCCGGGGTGGCAGCGGGACAGGGATGAGGGCGGTGGCTGAGGCCGGACGCGCACCGGGACGGGCTCTGGTGGCTCCTCTCCAGCATTTGCTGCAGCTCTGTCTTTCCTAGATGGACGCAGGGACGCAGCGGCCACTGGGACAAACCTCCCCAAGCCATCAGGGAGGGGAGACGCTCCCAAAAGAAGCCGAAATAACCAGGAACACACCGAATTTTTGTAGCCCATCACCACCGGCCACGGCTCTTGTCCACCTCAAACCCACCCTGAGCGAGGGCAGCGGGCCGAGGACGGGCTGTGCTGTGCCAGCGCTCCCCGCTTCCCTGGAGCAGGTGCTGGGCCCGGGGCAGGGCTGGGCTCGGCCGGGCAGCCGGAGCCGCCTCGCGGCCGCGCCGAGCTCCAGCCGGGCGGACACCGCCCTCTCCCGCCCGAGCGGAGCCGCCGCTGCAATGCTGGGATTGCGGGCAGCAGGAAGAGCCCAGCCCCGCGCCCGGCGCTTCCTCCGGCCGCAGCCGCGTCCTTCCAGCGGCACCTGCCCACGCAGCTCTGGCGGGGAGGATTTTAGGCTGGAGCTCAGGGCAAGGTTCTTCCCCCAGAGGGTGCTGGCACTGCCCAGGCTCCCCAGGGAATGGGCACGGCCCCGAGGCTGCCAGAGCTCCAGGAGCCTTTGGCCAGCGCTGCCAGGGATGCCCAGGGTGGGGTTGCTGGGGGGTCTGGGCAGGGGCTGCGCTGGATGATCTTTGTGGGTCTGTTCCAGCTCAGAATCTTCCATGATTCTGTGGTTCACCACGGGAGCGAGCAACAGCTCCTTCAGCCCAGCAGGGCCTCCCCCCAGCCATTCCCCTGCCGAGCTGCAGGAGCCATGGCTTTGCTTTAACCTCAGCTCTAAACCAGGTTCCAAGCTCCAGCTCCAGTGGGGATGCATCCACTGACAGCCCTGAACCACTTCTCACCATCAGGTCTCAGCATCCAGACAGCTGAGGCATCATTTATGATCATCACATACCCAGAGCAAAACACCCTTGGTCTTAAAAAAGATCATCTTTATTTACATTTTTCCAGTTCTTTACATTTGGGGGGTTAAAACCCAGGACAAAAATACTCCCCACAAGCCATGGTAAACATGGAAAACTGCGAGTTTACCTTTCAAAACCCAGTTATAAATTGCACAGAAGTCTTAGGTTGTACAGAGCCATCACAAATTGTTGTATAAAACCCCAAAATCTGTAAAGAGAACCACAGGAATAAAGAATTACAGCCACAAGTAGTGGTACAAGAAAGGGCACAACTTTTCTGGGTTTTACCCTGCCAGTCTCTCCTGGGGAGGAGGGATAGGACATTCCTGTTGCAGATAGTTGCAAATATTTTAAAATACAGAATAAAACCCAAATGGAGCCTAGAACACCCTGTATCTCCTGTCTTGTGCTGGCTCAGCAGGAAAACGTCCTAGCAGAAAATATTTATTTTTACAAAATTCCTGGAAGTTCAGTGGAAAGCTAAAAAAGAATCATTGTAAAAAGAAAGAAGAGCCTTTGCATCCCCCAACTCCCCTTTCCCCATCTCCTGCAGGCAGTGGGACAGCAGATGCCAAAGCAGGGTTTAGTTTAAGACACAAACAACACTGAAAAAGCCAAAGGTATGGAGGTGGAACATGTGGAAAGTAGGGAAAGAACAAAACCATGCAGGACATAAAAGCAGCAGGGGAAAAAAAAACTGATAACATTTTTGGTGTTTTCCATTGGACACTGAGTTTGGAAACAATTAACTCACAAGCTTCTCTCATGCCCCACTGCTCCCCCTCCCCATTTCAAACAAACTCAAAAATAATTGCTTCAAAGATCTGAGCCAGAAAGTAGAATGAATCCCTACATGCTGAAGTTCCTTCCCCAGAGCTGTGATCAGAAAAATGGGCTTTTTTCCTCTTTATTTCAGTGTTCAGCAAGAGGAGGAAGGGATGATCAAGGGCCTAAAGGAGCTCCCCAGGAGGTGGAAGCCAGAGAGGCTGTGGACAGAGGACAGAGGGATTGATCCTCTCTGGAGAGGGTGAGTCCAAAGTCAACCCCAAATCCAAACCCAAATACTGGGTTTGCCCCACATCCAAAGCCCTCCCCGAGGACCTGCTGCCAGTGCCCTGGGGCCACCCCTGCAGCAGGGTTCAAGGAGAGCTGGACCAACCCCTCCATCCCGCAGTCCTGGCCCCTTTCAAAGGGCTCCATAAAACATCAGCCAGGCTCTTCGCGTCAGGCTTCACTTCTCTGCACAGCCAAGGCAGGGCAGGAGGGTTGGAAAGCGCTGATTGTCACTTGTTATGTCAATTCTCCTGCACAGCAAGGCTGCTCAGACAGCCCTGGGTGACGGGCTGCTGCACCCTGGCCAGAGCCACCTCCCAGGGCTGAGAGGGGCCCCTGCACAGCAGCTGGGCTGGGGAGCAGCCCTGGCCTCCAAAAGGATGAAGACCACCCTGAGGTGTAGCTCCAGCTCCTTCCTGCTCCCTCCACAGCAGCTGGTGGTGATGGACACTCCTCACCACACAGGAGTGTTCCCATTTTCTCCCTGCTTTGGGAAGTGTACAGCAAGAGGTCCCAAAGACCAGTTTGTGGCAAATATAATTTGGGAGAGCTAGCTGAGGTGCACAGGAGCACTGCAGAGACAGGGCACAGCACAGGGTGAGGGCTCCCTCCTCCACAGCCTCCACCATGGATGGGCCACTCCCAAAACAAAGGTGGAACAAGCACATTCCCAAAACAAAGATGGAACCAGGAGGACAGCTGGTGGCTGGGAGTCTGGAAAAACAGCCCAGTGGCTCTGGCCACAGCAACCAAACAGCAATCCCATTTTCTAGCCAAGGAACACGGGCGGGACTCAGCAGCAGCAGCTCAGCCCCAGGGATGGAGAAGGAGGAGCTGGGAGACCAGTCCTGGTCCCAGCCCTGCCTGCCTCTCCCTGAACCTGGCTGGCTCTGGAGCCTGCAGCCCAACCCAGCAGGTCCAGAAGCACTGCCAGCTCATAGGAATTTTTCCAGGGGTGTGGAAGGGATTTGGGTTCAAGGATTTGCACAGCCAACAGCAAGGAAGGCCACAGGAGCTGCAGGCTGAGCCAGGCAAGACAGGCTCAGCCAAGTGGGAGGAAGAGCACTGGGGAAGAGCTGTACCTGCCTTTGGCCCATTGTGGATGAAGAATGCTGCTCATGGCAGGCTGGACCACCCGCCAAAGGAGAGTCTGAACCATGGCAGCTGGGCAGAAGCATAAGCTGAGAAGAGAATGAAGAAGGATCTTTGTGTCTGAGACAGAGATCACACCCCAGGCTTCCTGCAGTGACAACATTTAGGCAAACACCTGCATGCTTCAGACATGGGATGCCCAAAGTGGGTTGTGGGGAGAAGCCTTCTTCCACTTTCAATAAGCATATTCCAAATGGCTCTTCAGGAGAGGGCTGGGGCTGGTGGCCTCCAGCCCTTCCAGCCAGACCTTGGCTATGCTATCTCCTAAAGACAGAGTCTGCTCTCCGCCTCCTCCCCTGCCAGCAGTGAGCACTGCCCAGGACTCCTGGGCCACTTGGACAAATCCTGGCTTCAGGACACAGGGCCTGGGAAGCAGCAGTGCACTGGCTGCTCTCTCCAGAGCCAAGCCCACGTGGTGCCAAATTCCCTCCAGCCATGTGGAATTATGAAGCTGGCAATGTGGTCAGGCCACACCGTGTTTGTTTTCCCCGAGCTGCCTTGGCAGAGTTCACCACCCTTCCTGGTGAGAGCAAAAAAACTTCATTTTGTAAGAAATCAGCAAGGTGCATTCCTGATTTGGCATGAACAGGCACATGGATCAGCATCAGAAATGGATGAAAAAGCACAGCATTTCTCATAGAATAATTTATTAAATACAGCATTAAAATTTGTATTTCTGAATTCAATCATTAAAAACAGCTTCATCTCATATATATATATATATTTATATATATTCAGGGACAATGACAATCACTCTATCATCATCGGTGCATGTTGTGCCAGCACTGCTCAGAACGGCACCTTTGCTACGCTACCCTTAAAGCAGTTCAATGCTTAAAAAAAATAAAATAAAAAAGCAGAGTGCAAAGCAGGGCCTGTCCCAGCTGCCTGAAGGGTGTGCAGAGGTGGCTGAGCAAGGAGGCAGCAGCTGGAAATGCTCCTAAAGGTCTGTCAGGTATTGCCTGCCCAGCCTGGGGCCATGTGGGGACCAGCTCTGAGATGCCAAAGCTCTGGAGGCCACAACTCCAGCCTGGCTGGGCACCTGTGGCTCTGAGGGACGTGGCTTGTGGTTCCCTCAGCTGGGGCAGCCAATGCTAAACAAACTAAACAAGGTGGGGGAGGCAGAAAGGCGCAAAAGAAAAATTGCAAGAAAACCCAGCTTGTTCCCCCAGCTGCCAGGTGCAGCGCAGGCTGCAGCTCCCACACGGGTGGTGTTCATTGTCACATTCTGCTCAGGCCCAGGGGACACACAGCAAACCAGTGCCACTACAGGCCCTGGCCCAGCACCCTTGTGGGCTGCCCGGGCAGGGACAGCCACTCCCAGGGACAGCCCCACGGAGGGGGGGCCCAGAGGGGAGGGATCCCACAGGCAGGGCCCCTGGGCAGACTCAGAGGTAGCATCAGACAGACTTCTGTGATTGATGGTCACTTAACTGCAGCCTGGGAGGAGAGGGCACCCTGCAGGGACATGGAGTGTGGTCCCTCTGCCCCAGAGTGAGCAGTGCTGTTGTCCTGTGTGCCAGGGCCCAGCAGTGAGCAAGGGTGGGCTGTGTCCCACAAGGCTCTGTGGGGAAAAGCCACTCGTGTTGGAAAAGGGCACCCCATCCCACACCAGGATCTTCCCCAGAGCTCTCACCAGGGCTTATCAGCAAGGGCCCCCACGAGCCCCCCCTGTGCCCATGGGCACTCACACTGCCAGTCACGCCCTCCACAGCTCAGGTACAGCGAGGGCTTGTGCTTTTGGCTTTTTTAAAGTCCCTGACCTTCCAAACCTGCTTACTCCCAAGAAACCTCCTGCTACCCTTAGGACCTCTGAGGACAAGGAGGAAGGGCTGTCAAAACCATTTGTGGAGAGCACACAGCCCCCAAAAGAGGAGAGCAAGTCCACACAGCCCAGCCTTCCCTTAGAGTGGAGCTGTGCCAAGTCAGGAGCGTTTCAGATAAGGCATCGCAGGTGCTTTGATAGTAAAGCAGTTAGTGTTGACTACAGTACTGGAACAGGCTGCTGCCCAGGGCACCAGGGCCACATCCAGCTCTCCAGCACTTGGTGCAGCAGCAGGAGACTGTTCAGTTTCCCAGACCTCTCCTACACGCATGCAGGCTGCTCTGGCTGCCCTTTTTGGTTTTTTACCCCCTCCCTAGAAAGAGACTTAAAAAGCCCAGGCTGGGATGTGGCAGTTTTCCCCCCAAAGCAGCCAGAGAGACAAGAAGATGCCTTGTGCTGTACCAGACTTTGCCACAGGCGGGTGCCCCGTGGTGCCGGGGCGGGCAGCGCCGGCGGGGTCGGAGCAGGGGAGGGCTAATTGCCATTGCTGATGCTGGAGTTGGCACTGCTGCAGCTCTGCTCGTAGGATGGAGGCGCCTCTGTGGGGGAAAGGAAGAATGAGAGAGATTATGCTGGGCGTTTGGGAGGTTCCCTTCACCCCAGTCTGTGTAACCCAGGGCAGAGTGAAGCAACCCACCAACACCCACTCCCTGCCAGGGCCCCACAGCCTGCCCAGCTGAGGTACAGGGGGTTTGTAGCATTTGAGCCAGTCAGTCCCATCCCTGCCCTGATGCCCATGGACGTTAAAATCACCACCTCACAGTTCTGTTCTGTTCCTCCCTTTCTTTCCCAAGCATCCTCCTGTCTTCCAGCATCTCCAGATCACTCGAGCTCCATGTGTTCCCAACCCAGGGCTGAAGTAACATATGGAGTGTTCTGTTACCCCAGTGCAAAGAGAGATTTGGGTACAACTGTGCTAACACACACTGCTGGCCCTGCCACCCCAGCGTGGCTCCAGGAACCCAGCACACACTGCTGGCCCTGCCACCCCAGCGTGGCTCCAGGAACCCAGCACACACTGCTGGCCCTGCCACCCCAGCACAGCCCCAGGAACCCAGCACACACTGCTGGCCCTGCCACCCCAGCACAGCTCCAGGAACCCAGCACACACTGCTGGCCCTGCCACCCCAGCACAGCTCCAGGAACCCAGCACACACTGCTGGCCCTGCCACCCCAGCACAGCTCCAGGAACCCAGCACACACTGCTGGCCCTGCCACCCCAGCACAGCTCCAGGAACCCAGCACACACTGCTGGCCCTGCCACCCCAGCACAGCTCCAGGAACCCAGCACACACTGCTGGCCCTGCCACCCCAGCACAGCTCCAGGAATCCAGCCTGCTGGGATTTCCCCGAGCTGCTCCACCCTGGACACTTTCTCAGCTCCCACCCCCACAGCTTCAGACCAGCTGCAGGCCCACTCCAAGTCAGACAGAAGATTTCAGTGACATCATTTTCCTGGCTATGCTCCCACCAGCCTCACCACAAGCCAAGAAGTTTTTCTATCAGTGGGAGGCTGAAAGCTCTTTTAAGAACAGGGAGATCCTCTCACGACAAGCCCAGAGCAGGCCTGGGCGTGGATGTGGGAAGGACAGCCGGCTTTTACAGCTGGAAGAGGGGACTCCTCCAGAGGCTAAAAGCAGGCAGAGAGATGTCACAATCCCCTCTGACAGCAGCCTGCAGCAGACTGACTGAATCCCCAGATTCCTAGCAGTTCACAGCTAGCAGAGACTGCTGGTAGGAGCTCTTTCCCCCCAGCTGTTTCACCCCCTGGGAATGCTGCTCACCATAGGGGTATCCCCACGTGCTGTACTCCGGGGGCAGGATGAGTGAGCTGGCTGTGGGGACAGGCACCACGTTCCCCTCAGCGTAGTAGGGGACAGTGGCTCCCGTGGACAGGCAGAGCGTGGGGTGGTTTGGGGAGCCCGTCTGCTCCGAGTCCGCCCGAATCTCCTGGAAGCTCAGTCCTGGGGCGTAGCTAAAGGGCTGCTGCTGGGAATGGCTTTTGGTGGGGATGGAGACATTGTCCATGGGGTGATAGCCACTGGCAGCCTCCTCTTCCTCTGGGGGGGCACTGGGGACCACCACAGATGGGATGTGCTGGATGGAGCGGGAGGGGCTCAGCGGGACCCTGTTCACAGCAATGTTTCCAATGTAGATGGGGAGAGTGACAGAAACCTCTGGAGACTTGAGGGAAACCTGGAAGAGAAGGGAAAACAGTGGTATTCTCATGCTACATGGCAGTGGGAAGGTTCACCTGATGTCTGGACCACCCAGACCACACTGCTCAGCCTGGGAGGGGGCACAGAGCCATGGCCCAGCCCAGGGATAGCCCAAATGAACTCACCTGGATGTAGTAGTCAATGTGGATGAGGCTGCAGCCCTGCAGAATGGACTGGGGCAGTGCTGGAACCAGGATCTGCTCCTTCCATTCTGCATGTTTCCAGGCTTTCACCCCTGAGCCTTCCACCTCGGCGATGGTCCTCAGGTCGTAAATCCAGCGCTTGGATTTGTAGGCCACTTTCTGCACAGACAGGAGGAAACACAGCTGGCTCAGAGGCTGCAGGTGATCTGTCTCCCACAAATGCAAGTCAGGACACAAACCCATCCAACTGCTTTGTCAAACAGGCACATGCACAGACCTAAGGGGCATGTTCCAGAGCAGGAATACGCATTGTTGTGGGACATACTCAGCAGGGGTAAGCAAGACAAGTTCTTGGTCCTCTTTCCCCAGGAAGGTAGAGAGGACCAGAGGTGGACATTTGGCTCCTCACTGTCCCAGTTTCACAGAGGCCTCCATGGGGTGGAGCAGGAGCACAAGCCAGAGAATGGCCCCACGGGGCACCCACCTGGAGCAGACTGGCCACCACAGCGCCAGTGTCGCGGCCGGACTTGTTCTCTATGTCTGTGCGGAGCTGGATGGCCTGGCCCACGATGTAGCCCTTCAGGTCAGACGTGGCTGTCAGGATGATGTTGCCACTTTTCACAAGCTTGTAGTTGAACTTCTTGGTGATGGACATGGTGTTGGGCTGCTGCAGGACGGCAGAGAGAGCGGTGTTGGCTCAGGAGAGTCAGAGAGCCTCCAGGAAAACACTCAAGAGATTCAACACAAGCAAGCAGAAATATTTGCTTCTAAGAGGATGCAAAGAATCAGCAACATGGCAATCCTACAGACAACAGGTCTCACTTCTCCAGCCCCCCAGTTCTACTGTCCTATTAGTTGCTTTCCCCTCCAAAGCAAGTTCCCCAAAACCAAGTGTCTCCAAGCACCTGAAGCTGTTGGCCAACATGTCTCTCTGCATGCTGAAAATTCAGATAAACCTTTCAAAGCAACACACACAAGAGTAAGAAATCACCTGGAGCAGGTACTGACTGCAAGGCAGGAGAGGTGAGGAGTCCTCGTCCTGCTCTTGCATAGTCACAGCACGCAGTCAGAGCTGTCCAGCCACTCAGTGACTCCTCAGACAGCAGGACAAGGACAAGAGCTGAGGCGCTGGCATTTCCAGCCGTGCCCCTCCTCGTTCTTACCTCAATGTCAGGGATGTCGTTCAGGTTGAGAGGGCAGAGAACGTAGAAGATCTTGTTGCATTTGTAGTCCTTGGAGAAGCGAGGTGTGTCTATCACAGCTTTCACCTGATGCAGGACCTTGCCAAAAGGGCCTTCAAATGATGTAGGAGCAGAAGCTGGAGTTGAGAGAGAAAGAAGAGGTCATAAGGCTGAGCCAGGCTAGTTTCTGAACTAGAAGTATATGCAAAATCCAAAGCTTACAGGGAAGGGCCTTCAGCCACTTTTCTGCATCTTACCTGGTAGCAGGAACTGGAAGGGAAAGTTGTGCTCTCCAGCTGCCAGGACCCCTGTGGAAACAAGAGTGAAGTGTACGTGGGACAGGCTGAGAGGCTGTTACCTTGAAATGTGTGATCTTCTGGGGGAGAGAGGCCACCACCCAGGAAATTACACACCACCTCTTCTGCTGCCTACAGCCACTGGACAGCTCCAGATCCAGTGGGCACTGCTGGAGCCAACAGGAGGACCTGCTGCCCCCCACCCCTCCTTGAGACAGGACAGGTTCTGTAGGAAGATAAGATATCCTGTAAATTAGGTCATTTAGGGCAGGCTCTATGGCATCCCAGTGCCACAGCTAGTGGTTACCCCAGGCCATCGGCACAGGACACAGAGCAGGGCTGCAGTGGGTTTATTTTTCCTCAAGTCTTTCCTCTGTCAGGCAGTCAGGGGGAATATGAGAAATCACAGGCACTGTCTGAGGGTGGTAGGGAGTTCTGGTGGGCATCAAGCCACTCCACCCTCAGCCACATACCAAGCCCTTCACAGACTGCACAGGATTCGGGAGCTGGAACCAGAGGTCCACCCACCCTTGGACCCAAGAAGGGACCTGCAATACCTCAGCCTGAGCCTGCTGAGACAACAGGAGCTCAGAAAAATATTGCCACAACAATTACCTCAGCACTTGTTTCCTTCAACCACTGCTCTGCAACAGCCTCGAGGGCACAGGGCAGAGCCAAGATCCAGCGCATGGCTAAAACAATAGATTCCTACTCCCCAACTCCATCCACCCTCCAACACTCCCAGATTCCCTCCAGGGCAGTGTGGCAGCTGAACTGAGCCCACGGTGTGATCCAGCAGCTCCTAAAGTTGCCTTCAGTAAGAAAACCAACGAGGTTTATCCGTATTTGTTAAACCCATGCACACATGAGAGGTTTTGTTTTTCAAGTGGTAGAGCTGAGAGGGAACCTGGATGCCCAGTAAATCGAGCTGTGTTTGTTCTGCTTTGTAGGATCATTGCTGGAGGTACCAAAAGCCCAGCTCTGGCTGGTGCTTTTGTTGTTGCAAGACGGGGAGGCAGCTTGCCCGTTAGCAACGCTGGCTCTGCAGAGCTGGCAGTAATCGAGTCCTGTCGTCAGGGGATTAAGTGGATTACATGGGAGGGGAGGTGGGGAAGAGAAGAGCAAATCCCCCCCACTGACACAGCAGCCCAGGCAGGACTTGGTGCATCATTCCTGCTATGAAAAGCAAGATCTCTGCCTCTCTCCTCGCTCAGCCACCCCGTGGGGACGAGACACAGCGAGCGTGTCCTGCCCACAGTGCAGGGACAGCAGGATAAACAATCCAACACACGCACATCGTGGATCCCTGCAAAGGGAGAACAGCTCCCTGCAAAGGGAGAACAGCAGAGATGTCTATTTGTACACTTTGGCCTCACAGAGAGGAGCAAGATTTGCTCCATCACCTCCCTGCAGATTCCCCTCCTGTCTCCCAGACAAACCCGAGTTATGTAGGCTAAAATGCAGCACCCGGCGCTGTCACCAGGTGGAGGCACCAAGCCAGGCTCTGCCCTGGCTGCCAGGGCTGATGCTCAGAGCTGGGCAGGCCCGGAGGCAGCTGTGGGACAGCCTCTCCTGCTCCCTCTTGGGCAGCCTGGCTCAGTGAAGGTGCCAGGTGAGGTGCAGCAGGTGCCTTGGCTGGTTGGGTCCAGGATAAAGCCTGGCTAATGTGAACGACTCGATGAACCCAGCCCTTGTTTGCTGCCCTGAGGGTTTCTGTCTTTTAACAGGCACCATTCAATGTTGACCTTATACCCATTATCCTACTTTTAGAAAGCACATGGGTAACTGGAATACATCCACTGTCCTGTGCAGCTTCTGCATGGCAGTACAGGGACTCTCTCCACCTGACAAGGAGTGGGAGCAAGTGCTGTTCCTGCCCCGCAGAAGGGAGGAAGGTGGGAGTTCCAGAGGGTAATGGTCACTGAGTTTCCAACAGGAGAATTCCCAGCTGTGTGACATGCAGAGCCCCACATGAAGGTGCAGGCAGTAATTCTGAGTCTCCTACTAGGAGCATGAAAGTTCACAGCCTTTCCAGGACCCTTAGGATGAGCCCACAGACTGCACCAAGTAAAAGTCCCTATTCTACATTACAGGCAGCACCATCCAAGAAGTCATTTATGTCCAAGTCCTGCCGAGCTCAGGTGCACCAACAGAAAGTTGGGCTGGAAGTGAACCTGTGAGCACTTTCACAGTTTCTAACTCCCACAGCACCACTGAGCAAGGCCATGAACTCTCCCAGGAGCACGTGTGGGCAGCATCACCCGCAGAGGATGTGGTTTGGCTCTCAGAGCCACTGTGCGACTCGCTGGCACCGAGGCAGTTTGTGCACAGGTAGCCCAAGCTCTGAGCAGGTCCCCAGATGGGAACTGCCCACAGGTCAGCCTAGACCAGCCTGATGGTCCTGACCAAGCCCAAGTGCCCAAGGACCAGTTGGCTGTGACCCACTGAACAGGCTGCAAACCTCTCCTGCAGCTCCTGCCTGCAACAAGCTGCCCAGGAGGCCTGGAAAAGGCCCTTCCTGCTCTTTGCAGCCAGAGAGAAGTTCCCAGACCAGCCACCCCAGACTGAAGCTGTGTCCTGCCACAGTTCACACAGACAGCAGCGCCTGGCTCATGGCCACAGAGCCCTGCCCCCAGTCCTGAGCTGAGCAGGGAAGCACAGTGAGCCCTGCTCTCCTCTCCATGGAGCAGGGAGATGCTGCAGGTGACTGAGAACAACTCTTGTTTGCAGACCTGCTCCTTCCAGCCCACTCTCACCTTCCCCCAAGAGGGAGAAGCATCTTTAGGCATCCTCAGTATCCCAGAGGGGACATTCCAAGGCACCCACTGGTGCAGAAAGGAGTTCAGTGCCAGGGCTATTTCACAGACAAGGGTTAACAAAATTAGGACAAAGAAAAGCCAGTGGTCCTGACCAAGATAGGAGGCTCCTGTGAAAGCACAGGCATATCCAGAGTGCCTGGCAGAGTGACAAGGTAGCAGAGCCCACAGGTGAGCTCGGGTCCTGCCTGCCTCCCACTGCACCAGGAGGAAAGGCAGATATTTAGCAGTAATCTGGGCTCTTTCTTCATTCTCCTGGCAGAGACTCCTCCAGCATGGGCACAGCAAAGGCTCCATTTGCAACTCGGAATTACAAAAACATCTCTGTCTTCTGCCTGCTGCCTGGTGGAAAGTTGGCAAATCCCAAACCAAGCACCCTTACAGCAGGAAAGGAGATGGCAACTGCTTCTAAACTCTCCAGCTGGCAATTTGATCCAAAAGGCTGAGCTTTCATTACCAAATGCTGACTAATCTTGCTATAATAGGGAAAATCTGCAATTTGCCTTGTCCCAGCTTCCCTGTGAGCACGGGCAGGGCACAGACTGACCCTGAGCCAACACCCAGGTACTTCTGCCATGGAACACAGGAGCAAACGCCACCTCAGCAAGGGACACTCACAGTGTCAGTCCAGCACAGCCACTGTGCTGGTGACACAGGGCAACGTGTGTCTCACCAGGCATTCACAAGCCTTGAACAGATCCCCAGATCACAGCAGGGGAGATGCAGCATCAGGCAGAGTGTCCAGAGCCATCCCACAGCTGCATCCCCTGTGCAATTCCAGCATCCCAGCAGTGAGGGGAACACACAGCCCATGGGAGGGCTCTCATCACCCCTGTCCCTCCAGCCCAGAGAGCTTCAAGCAACAATTCAGGACATTTAATGTGCTAATTCCATCTGCAAGTGGACTTTGCAACAGAGACTGTTGGCAGCAGGCAGAGGTGAGCTGGTTTCCAGCCGTGGTGGGAGCCCATGGCCACCCCAACACCTGGGAAGAGCAGCCCTTTCCATGCTCCTCCAGAACCAGAGGCTTTGCCAAAGCACTCCCCAGCCTGAGCAGGGCACAGCAGGTCAGCAGGGGCTCAGCACTGCTCAGGGGGGCATTAAGACCCCTCAAACAGGGGCTCCTGGGCAGCTCACATACCCTGTGAGGGGACAGGGCTGTGCCAGCCACTGCAGCCACACCGAGCCAGCACCTCCCCATTCCCAGAAGCCAGAACAAAGGCCACAGTGTCCTCGGATGCAAAAAAGCTTTTCCTGAAGTTTATGTGCAGCTAAAAATACCTTGAGAAAGTCATTAGGCAGCAGAGGCAGCAGGCTTGCAGGGCTCTGCTGCGGGGCCATACCTGCAGCAGCCTGTCCCCCTGAGGAGTCAAGCCAGCAGAGATCTGCCACCCCCGCATGGCCTTGGGAAACTTCCTCCCAGAAAATTCCTGGAGGGAAAGAAGCTGCTGCCCCAGAGAGCCTGGAGAAAAACTCAAGTCCAGATAGCAGGAGCAGTACAACACACTAATAGTGCAGAAGAGCCTTGGAGATGTCCCTGACTCCAGGAGAGATAGGTCTGGTGTCTCTCATTCATGGCTCAGCTGCTCCCCTCTGTTCCACACTGGGACTGGGGTTGTTCACTTGTACCACTGGATGTGGAGGAGTCCTGGAACATTTCATCTACAGAAAAGAAATGCCTTGATCCAGAGGGCTGATGCCAAGTCTTCTGGATCCCCTGGTAATGCTGGGTTGCCATCCAGAGAGACCCCGCCAGGCTGAAGGGGCTGGGCCTGGGAGAACCTTGGGAAGTTTGACAAGGCCAAGTGCAAGGTCCTGCGCCTGGGTCAGAGCAATCCCAAGCACAAGCACAGGCTGGGCAGAGAATGGATGGAGGAAAGCCCTAAGGACAAGGGCTTGGCAATGTTGGTGGATGAGAAGCTCAGTGTGCCCCAGCCCTGTGCTGGCCCCAGAAACCCCCCTGCCCTGGGCTGATCCCAGCATGGGCAGCAGGAAAAGGGGGATTCAGCCCCTCTGCCCTGCTCAGACCCCACCTGCAGAGCTGCCTCAGCCTTGGGGCCCAGCACAGGAAGGATCTGGAGCTGCTGGAGAGATCCAGAGGAGGCCCCTGAGATGCTCCAAGGGCTGCAGCCCCTCTGCTCTGGAGCCAGGCTGGGAGAGCTGGGGGTGCTCACCTGGAGAGGAGAAGCTCCAGGGAGAGCTCAGAGCCCCTGCCAGGGCCTGAAGGGGCTCCAGGAGAGCTGGAGAGGGACTGGGGACAAGGGATGGAATGACAGGACACAGGGAATGGCTTCCCACTGCCAGAGGGCAGGGCTGGATGGGATATTGGGAATTAGGAATTGTTCCCTGGCATGGTGGGCAGGTCCTGGCACAGAGTGCCCAGAGCAACTATGGCTACCCCTGGATCCCTGGCAGTGTCCAAAGCAAGGCTGGATGGGTCTTGGAGCAGCCTGGGACAGTGGGACATTTCCCTGCCCACAGCATGGAGTGGATTAAGGCAATCTTTAAGGTCCCTTCCAAGCCAAAGGTTTCCCTGCACTCATTGCAAACCAGCACAGGGCTGCACCACTGCATGGGAAAGCTGCCAGCAGCATAGCCACTGGGGCTGAAATGACCACATGTCTGTATTTACACTGTGAAACAAATGATCCAAGTCAAGTTTGCTCCTCCACAGCTGCTGAAAGCGTCTGGGCTCCGGTCCGAGCAGTGACCCCTCGCTGGCTGGTGCTGCCAGGCCCCTGCCCAGGCAGAGCTGGCAGCCAGAGAAATCCCCAGCCCTTCAAAGCCATCATCCCTCCAGACCAAGGGGAAGCTCCCTGCCCACACCCTGCCCTGCCTGCAGCTGGCCAAGGGCTGGGAAATGTCCTCCAGCAGCCTCTGCCTGGCACAAGAGCAGGGCTGGGCTCTGGAGGGGCTCAGGAGAACACACAGGAACAAGGAACAAGGACACAGCCCTACCTGCTGTGTCCCACCCACCTTTCCAGGGCTGTCTGGCAGCTTTCTGTGCAAACAGCCCGGTCTGACAGCACTGGTGGGGCCAGCTCTGCTGGGCTGCACGTTCCAGCCAGTGCCACTGTGGGGACACTTGCCAAATCCTCCTCCCAGGCTGGCTGCTCCAGCCCCAAGGTCTCTGTCTGGCAGTCACAGGTGGTCACAGCCATCTCTGCACAAGGGTCACAGCCACCACGACAAACCAAACTTCAGGATAGCAGAAGGGAGTCAGGAGGTGCCTTGGTCACACAACAGACTCAGATGAGGCTTACTGCTCTCCTGTGAGGGCTCACCCTGCAGTGTGCTGGGACAGCCAGCCCAGATGTGTGACACACAGCAGGCTGCAGGCCAGGAACCATGGCGTGTGGACAGCACACACCTCTGCCTCACCAGGCTTCACCCATAGCTACACACAGCAAAAGGGGTGAATAATCCTTTTTGTCACTCCCTCCAGCCCCCAAAGAGAAGGATGATATCAGCTCTGTGGCCACCACTAGGAATCTGGAAAGTGTCCCCACAGCCCAGGCACAGGAGACAGGGAGTGGCTGAAATGGGGCTCCTGCCCCTCCCCACCAGTCCCTGCCAGGCTCTGCTCCCTCCTGGATGCTAGGACGGGAACAGGCTGCACCTTTGGAGTACACAGATTTTTTGGTTCTTCTAGCAGAGGAACAGCAGGCCAGACCATATGGCAGTTTCTCCCTGGCTATTTAACAAGTGATGCATTAACTGTGTTGGCCAATTCAAGGAGTACAGAAAGGAACCTGGTGCCTGCTGGCCCCTGTGCCATCACTTGTAGCAATATGTCTCTTTCCTTCTGCTGCCTAAAGTCAGCCCTGGGGAAGGCAAGCTCCTCCAAAGGTGCCGAGTTAGACTGATTCTGGCGTTGCTGATGCACAGCTTGAGTACTCTCCTCTCCAGGCAGAGAGCAGGAAAGCAGAAGGTTCCTGATTTCCACTTTGGGGTGGAGAAATGAGCAGCCCTAGCTCTGCACTGTGCCACAGGACCCCAGGTCCCCAGCTACAGGCAGAGATGTCAGTCTCACTGCAGTTCCAGCAGCCAGCGCCCCGCTCACCCCTGTCCTGCCCTCTCTCCTCACCCATTTTTGCAGCCAGAAAACTGAATATTAGATACAAGCAAGAGCCAGAGCTCTTTAGCTCTCAGGAGGCTCTATCAGAGCTGTCAGAAGGGAAGCATTAAGTCTGTGCCAGGGCACTTGAGGTGACGCTGAGCCACTGCAGCTTTAGCACAGGGCTCAGCTCAGCCTCTGGTGAATGGAGTTAATACAGGGGATTACAAACTGCAACAAAGGAGGGGAAATGCACACATTTGCTCGTGCCATCAGCAGGCACAGGTGCCACAGAGGGAGCAGCCAAGAGCCAGAAGAGCAACCTGCCAGCAAGCACAGGCAAAGCTGCCAGGAAAGCCTCAGTGCTCAGCCCCAAGGAGAGCTCTCCTGCTCTGTACGGCAGTGATGGAGCACAGCCCCAGCAGGCTCCACGCTCCCTTTCAAGGCAGCAACTGTCTTGCTCCAGCTCTGCAAACACACAAACACACAGCAGGAACAACCTCCCCATGGGTAATGCTGCTGAGATCAACCTTTCTGTAACACAGGAGGTGCAGCAGAGCGCCCAGCACTGAGGCGAGGGCTCCACTGCTCACAAACATCTGTGTCAGCAGCTTCCAGAGACATTCTCAATGAATTAGCAGGATCTGGCAGTATGGCAATGCTGCAAAAAAACCCAGAGGATTAACTGGTCTACTGAGGCAAGAAATTGGGAAGTGCTGAGGAAGCGGCTGTGACCCAAGGCAACTGCAGATCCCTCAGTGTGGCTTTCCTGGGCTGAGCCTGCAGCTACTGCTCCTGAACCCAGCAGCACACTGTGGCCAGGAGCTGGCACCAGAGCATCCTTAGAGGCTCACCACTGCCCACGGACACCCTGCTACTCCCACCTGGGCAGGGGCTGTCCAGGAGCATCACCTGCTGCTCTGAGACCTCCTGCTCAACACAGAACAAGCTGCACAAGTCTCACAATTCTGCTCAGTCAGGTCACCAAGATTTTTAAATTCAGCTGGGAGCCAGGATTGTTACCCTGTGCCAACTGCTGGCCATGAAGGTGTTGTGCCAGGCTGGCAGAGAACCACCCCAGGGAAGAGGTGATGCACAGCTGCCCCTTTTTAGCTCTGTACAAGAAATCTGCCAGCAGAGGAAGCATGTGAAGCTGCCAGGAAATCCCTGCAGTGCCTTCAAGCTAACTAACAAGCTGCCAAAAGAAAAGGTCAGCTGGAAATTACAGCCAGCTCCCTGCATGAGTTCAACTTAGGTACAAGGAGGGAATGAAAAAAACCAGAAGTCTACCTTTGCATGCACAACCCTTCCACAGGGCAAGAGCCGTGTGTGCAGCTGGAGATGCAGGGAAGGGACAGCCCCGTGGGGGTACAGGCACATGATGGACCTGCTCCTCTCCAGCTGAACAAGGGCAGAGCCACAGCAGGGAGGGGGAGAGGAGCAGGAGGCTCCGCAGAGCTGAATCACTCCATTATATTGGACCAAGAGAAGCATCTCTGTGTCCCAGAGCAGTGGGTACAAGCAGTGCCATTCTGTGCTCGCTGCCACTTGATCCCCTGCACTGCTGACACCTACAGAAACCCAGCAGCCCCCACCCCTCTTGCCTTTCTTTGCAAAAGGAAAAATCAACACCAGTGAGCAATCAAAGTCCAAGTGGGAAAAGTAAATACCCTCTTAGCCTCCCCTCCAGAAGGCAAGTAACACTCCCCCTGGGAGCCCTTGGTGGCCGAGTGACCTCTGTGGCACAGCAGCAAACAGAGCAGCGAGAGGCTCCGCAGCAGCTGGCACGCTCCACACTTCCCAGCAGCTTTGATGTAAAGAGCCTGAGTTCATTAAACTGTTGGCCTGTGTGTGATTGCCAAGGCTACAGCACAATCCCCTGCTCCTCACGGCTGCCTGCAGCTCCTGCCCAGCCCCTCCAGAGGCTTTCTCAGAGCACAGAGGACACCCTGCTTGAGGAGGGACAAGCCCTGAGGGGAGCAGGGTCCTCTGCAGCAGCACCAACCTGCTCCAGTGGCACAGCTGGGTCCTCTGCATCCTGTTCCACGGTGGGGAGAGAAAGGAAGGTGCCTTAAGTGCCAAAGTGGGCATCTGAGTTATTTCAGGGCCTGCCTCCTTTTTCATGCAATGAAAAAATACCCAAAGCAGCTGATGCCAGAGGACGAGCTGCCCCCTCACTTATTTCAATGCAAAGGTGTGTGGGAGGAGAAGTGTGGAGTCACTCCTAGAGGCTTAAAGAGCAATCTGAGCCTCGACAGTTTTGCAAACCTCCTCTCCCCTTCCCCCCACGTGTCCTCAAAGAGCACAGATCGGTGTTTTTGAAAGTTACTGCTCAGGATGTGGGAAGGGATAGAGCGAGGCGGGCTGTTTGTCAGGCTGAGCCTGCCTCCCCGCACCACCTCCACAGGTGCCAGCACAGCAGTGGCACCACTGGAGCTGAGCCACTCACCAGGCATGGGCAAGACAGAGCCCCATTCTCTGTGTGGCCTTGGGGACACCTGGGATCCTTCCTCAATCCAGGCCAATGCCATCAGACTGGATGAGCCCCCTTCAAGAGAGCTGGAGCTGGTGTCAGAGGACAGCCTGGAATCACCCTGTGCCCCAGGGCACAGCCTGGCTGCCAGTTTTCCCCCAGCAGGGACGTGCTGCTCCTCACCTTTTTTTTTTTTTAATGCACCTGTTCAAAAAGAAGAGATAACAGCATTGCTGTAGTGGGGGCAAGGCAGGAACAGAAGAGTCCTCTGAGGCAGAAGCAAATTCCTCCCTTCCTCAACTCATTTTCAGGCGGTGGCACCCCCTGTGTAGATAAGGCCTCCAGGGGCATGGCAGGAAGGCAGCCCCTCCACCTGACACCAGGGTCTCCCACAGTCCCACCCTCCCTTCTGCTGTTTGCTTTTTGGTGGGAGAAGGTGGGCACAGCCACCCCTTACCTGGAGTAACAGGCACAGATTCACCCTGGGGGGTTTTGCATGGTTTTTATTCCTCTGCAGGACCATACCAGATGCCACCTTTGCTTGTGGTGCTCCGTCATGGGTGGCTGCTGGTGCTGGCCAGGGAAGGGGCTGTGTGCTGGCACTGTGGGCCAGCAGCTGGGCTGGCCTCATGCTCCTGTTGGAGTCCTTGCTTGGAAATGCTTCCCTGACTCACCCTGGGCTCCTGCTATCACCATCAGCTACCTCACCACCCCACGCCCCAAGAGCCAGCAGGCCAGCCTGCCTCAGTTTCCCCTCGCAGCTGGGTCAGCCCTGCAGGGAGGCACCCAGGGAACACCCACATGGCACACTCCATCTGTCTGGAGCTCCTTCATGCTTTTTTCAGGAAAGGCCAGGACAGCTGAGAGCTATTCCTGGAAAGCCTAAAAATGCCACCGCTGAGTCAGCACCGAGGCTCTGCCTGCACAAGGCCATCCAGGGCTCCCCCAGCACAGCCCTGCAGGGCTGAGCTGTGCCAGGACACTGTGCTGCCAGCAGCCCCTCAGAGGAGGCAGACAGACAGACAGGCAGGCAGACACAGAGGCAGGGACGTGCAGTAACAGCCCAGACACGCATCAATGTCACAGGGAGGGCTGTGACAGCAGACAGCTCTCTCAGTCCCTGTGCCGCAGGCTGGAGCAGTGCCAGTCCCCAGGGCTTTTGTTCCACATCCCTGCAAGCCAGCACAGCAAATGCGAGGGGCAGCTTCAAAGCCATCCCTGCTGGTGGACTCAGGTCTAAAGGCAGCATTGACACTGTCCCTTCCATCTCCATCCCACTGCTCCCCTTCCACCCTCCCAGGGGCCCAGCTGTCCTGTCTGGATGCAGACGTGGAACAAACCTGCAAGTCCAGGGCAATAATTCCTGGGCGTGAAGGGCAAATCCCCTGTGGCTGCAATCCCACACACACAGGGACTGCCCACTCTCTCCCCCTCTGCTTCCCTGCAGCTGGGAATCGGGCTGAGAGCTCCCAGCAGCTGGGCCCACACTTTTTGGACACAAAAAGCGAAAGAGCAGAGGTCAGTGACTGTGAGTACCCAGCACACTGCTCCAGACCAACTGCTGATGCCTGGGCTGGGCTTTTCCTCATAATCTCACTGCAGCTCTGCGAGGCAGGACAGGAACAACATAACACACTTTACTTTCCAATCACACCACTCCACAAGGACAGATTTTCCCTTCAATTCCCTACACCTAAGGTAAATCATGCACTGCTGTCGCTTGCCTCACCTGCCTGCAGCTGGGGCAGCTCTGGGAGACATCAGCCGGCCCATTGAGTCCCACTCCCAGCCCAGGCTCGTGGCTCTGTGACCAGCTCCAGCGCAGAGCCAGCAGCCCAGGCACCTGCTCAAGGCTGGCAGAACCTGTGATGCCAGTGGGTGACAGAGCAGCACTGCCCTGGGAGGTGTACAGGAGTCTGGGCCCCAGAAAACCAACAGCCAAAAGACCACAAACACTTGAAGAACTGAGACTACCAAATTTTGGCCACATTTGGATGTCAGGCCTTCAAAGGGCACACTTCAGCACATGGCTTTTCTTTCCATCCTTCCCAATTCACTCTAGTCCTAGTTATCAAGGGGACAGCTCCCAAGGGCAACCTCACAAGAACTGACTGCCAAAGCAGCTATCAAAGTTTTCCAGAGGCTGCAAACCCAACAAACAGC
Source organism: Motacilla alba alba (assembly GCF_015832195.1). Lineage (NCBI taxonomy): Eukaryota > Metazoa > Chordata > Aves > Passeriformes > Motacillidae > Motacilla > Motacilla alba. The sequence goes on along the minus strand of NC_052032.1, from coordinate 1,972,639 downwards.
ACACCCACCTCTTCCCACTCCACCTTCCTGCCTGGCTTTTGCCACTGCTCATCTTGCCCAGCACACAGATCTGACCACAAGATCACAGTTCTCCCTCGAATCATTAAATATTAAAAACAAAAGTTGGAAGGAGCATTTTTCAGCACAGCTGCAGGTTTCAACCTCTCCACAAGTCCACACTCACTCGCAGTCTACAACTGCCAGCTCATCTAAGCCCAATGGTCTGCAGCACCTTACAGACCCCCTGTGACCGTGCCCCCACCCCGACAGCCACAGCTGGGCTCTCTGTGCTCAGCACATCCAGAATCGGGCAGGAATGTTTCCCATTACCCTCACAGGCAGTTTATCTCTGACTGCAGCCCCCAGGCTGTGAGCCAAGAGCCAGCCAGCCAACTGTCTCCCCTGGCAGGGACCTGAGAGCAAGCAGCCCTCTCACCAGTTGCTGCAAGAATGAGCTCAGTCCCCTCGATGCTAAAAGCTCTGCTTGGAAAATTGCTGAGCTAGCAGAAACTGCCATTTCAGTTTTACCCATTTCCTGTTACTTGACAGAACAGTATCAGAGCTAAGCTCTTGCTACCCTGGGCTTTTGCCATGGTCCTGTTACAGCCACTGCCTTCAGCAGGTGAATACTGGCACGTCTTGATTTCAACAGGAGCCAGGGCACAGCATGAATTATTTGTGGTAAGGCTGACCTATTTAACAGCAGAAAGACAGCATTCATTCAGGCCCAGATTCCCCAGAGGCTGCTGGTGTCACTTTACCCACAGGACAATACAACCCCATCACTATCTCTGTCCATCTCACTGGGAGCAGGGGTAACTCTCCTAGGCTGATCCTGCCACGCTCCCAGCACTTCTCCTGGAGCACAAATGACACATCCACATCCCCTTTCAGAGCAAACCACTGGCTTCTGCTGACCAGCTTTGATCAGCTTTGATCAGTTTATGGTTTTGTGACCACTATAAACACACGTGGGAAGTGGAGCAGAGCTGTGGAACAGGGAGCAGCCCCTGTGACAGCCCCTGTGACAGCTCTGCTTCAGAAAGACCAGGGCCTGAGGATGCCAGCAGTGTTTGCAGGGTAGCTGCCAAGTTCTGCTCAGGACCCTTCCCTGCACAGCTCCTGCTAAGCTCTTGTAGTCTCTAGTCCTGGCTCCCACCCTCTGTGCACAGGCCAAGGCTGCCTCTGAGGGGTATTTCACATCAAGGGGATGCTGAAGTCTTGGTGATACGTTTCTGTAAAGCTTCTCTGAACACAGATCTGCACCAGGCCTTTGTGGACCATACCTTTGTCTGCCAGGGACAGCGTGCTGTTGAAGTACTGCTCCTCCACAGTCCATGCTGTGTCATTGATCTTGTTGGACACCCCACAGGATCCAATGCAGCTCACCTTGATGGCTGTGGAGAGACAGGACACATGTCAGCACTGGGAGAAAGCAAAACCTCAGGATCAGACCTGCCCCAGGTACTGTACTGTGCAGGAGCAATGCCTCATGAAAACACACACAGGGTGGGAAAATGGAGCAGAGGAATCAGGTCATGCTTTCATTCCAAAACTAGGTTTTCCAGCACTCCCTGCTACCCCAGTGCTATTCCTAGATATTATCACCTTTGAATCCCTCAAGCTGGTTTCCTTGCACGGTGGAAGCCCTTAGCAGCAGTGATTGCAGCTCCCTGACAGGCAAACCTCTCTCCCAAATGAAGCAGTGTTCCCTCCCAAAACATGCACCAGCCTGGGCACTCTGGCTGAGAGCAGAAGCCTTGGGTGTCACTGTCCACACAGGGATGAGCAGCCAAGCACTCTGCTGCTCCCACCCCACAAGGAGCCAGGCATCCCACCAAGTGTCTCACCATCCCTGGGAGGAGAGACATGTTTGGCACAAGCCCATTAACCAGCTGAACAAGGGGTTCAAACAGCCCCATCTGGAGCAGCAGCAGAGAGCTGGACCCCCAGTGCAGTCTGGACAAGCTCTGCTGCTTGAGTTCACAGCCCTGTCACCCTCAGAGGACATTCCCAGCCTCTGGGAGCCTGCTCCCTGCTCGTGGGCTCAGTCTCAGCTTTAATGGCTTGCAGCAAAAACACTCTGCCATTAACACTTGTCCTGCATCAGGATCTCCAAAATGTCCATCCACACATCACTTCCCCGCCAGACAGCAGTTCTAAGAGAGTGGCTTCCTCCTCTGTTAGAGACACAGCACTCAGCAAAGCCACACAGCAAGGTCTGGAAGCATCAGAGGTGCCATCTGACCCTCCCAAAAGCAAGGACAGTAATTTGAGCTATGTTTGTGCCTTGCCTGGAGAAAGTCACCCCAAGAGCTCAGCCTGCAGCGCGGCTCTCCGTGGAGCTCCCCACAGACATCTTCAGTGAGTCTTGGCCAATACTCAGCAGGTTGAAATTAGGTTCTGATGTCGACACTGGACCACAGAGACAAACAAAGGGGACAGACTGGCCTTGCTGCATACAAGAGATTATCTGCACTGCTACCCCCACATAGGGAGGACACAGGCAGACCTATCATGGCACAAACAGAGCCTTCAGGGCTGTCCCAGCCTGAACATCTCCCACCTGAATCCCATCAGGTTTTGCAAGAGCTGGAGCTCACAGAACTCCCTGACCCCACTGGCCAGGTGAATAGTTCTGCTGGCAGAAAGGTGACAGGATTGACCAGACAGACTCTTTGCCTGTTTGACCCATCTGCTCCCCTGTATTCCAGCTGCATCTACAGGAAGCATCTCCCTGGGAAGCAGGTGGCCAGTTTGCCGTGGCTTAGGAGCTCTCCCCTCCCCTCCCCAAGTGTCCTCAGCCCTGTTGATATCAACACCTCCATCCACCTATCTAAACACCGAGGGCTGCACGTTATTGCTGCTTGCAACCACCTCAAACAGCTCTCCAGAGCACCTGCCTGGCCAAAGTGACTGACTCGAGACAGGCTGGAAAGAACCCCAAATCCAGCCCTCTCTGCAGGGGCAACACACAGCTCATACCCCAGGCACAGCGAGGGGGGTCATGCAGACAGGCGGAATGAGCTCCTCAGGGCTTAAAGTCTGTAATCCCACAAGGAAGAACAGCCTCCCCCATGGGATCTCCTGCCATACCCTCACAGCTGATCATGACTGTGAGATGAGGAGCCCCTTGCAGTCCAAGTGTTGTTCTACACTCAAGGGCAAAGGATAAGCAGCTCCAGATGCCAACTCTTATTATCCAAACATCAATACAGCAGCAAGGCTGACACATCACTGCCTTGTGTCTGTGATGTGCTTCAGCATTTGCAAGGCAGGGAAAGAACAGGAGAGCGTGGGATGGGATGGAACTCCCCCACCACAGCACAGAGCACACCTGAGCTGATAGAGGTGCCCTCCCGAGGTGAGCCATCACAATGAACCCCCCGCACATCCCCAGGTGATATCCAATACTCTCTTTTGGCAGATGGCAGAGCCAAAGCCATGGAGGGGCCTCAGCATCAGGAGCAGGAAAGATTTTAACAGGGTGGTGTCCTGTGCATCTACACATTGGTGCCGAGCTCCCGCCTCGGACATACTGCCACATCTCTGGGCTCACAACAAGCCTGTCCCACTCTGAATTAGCCCACATAACACAGATGGATCCAGTCAAATCAAGCCCAGACTCACCCACTCCATTCCCTCATTTTCACACAGGAGATGTGAGCAAGAAAAGCCGAACCAAAAACTGGAGAACGTTCACATCCTTCAGGAGCAGCAGCTCCTGAGCCGGCTCCCTGCACAGCAGTAGTTTATAGATCACCACCATCTGTTCGATGCCCAGATAAGGGGCCCGCAGACTCTGATTGCAGCCCCATGCTGCACTGTGGTGAGGAAGCTCTCCTGTTCCAGGGAGGCAGGTGGGTGGGAATGCTCAGGAACACACGCTGAGGCACAGCTCCCTTCCCTCAGCAGACAGGCTCAGCAAGCAAAGGCAGTGGGTTTGCAGTCTGACACCCAGAGCCAGCCCATGGCTGGGGCCCTCCTGCCATGGTCAAGTGCTAGGACTGAAGTCAGACTGTGTCCAAAAACCCTTTTACAGCTTGCTAAGGAGTTTTCCAGCACAGGAGCTGTTGGCTCCAAGGCTTCCCAATTAACCAGTGACATCCCAAACTGCATGGTCGCAGTCAGCCTGTGCCTAGAGAGGAGGGACAGTCCCCAGAGGGACTGCTCTGGGGCTCCAAGGGGTTCCAGTCCTTCAGCCCCACCAAGCCCTCTCCAGCCACATTCCATGACCATCACACACCCTGGGGTTGCCATTCCAGCCCCAAGCAACAAAAAGCACCATTTCAGGCTGAAAAGTTTGAAGGAATTTCACTCTCCCCTTCCCTTTACGCTCCCCAAAGTTCTCAGTGTCCCCTGACCAGGCACACCAAGTCACCACACTAAGAACAAGCCTTGGAGCAGTTCAGGGGGCAGAGGTTTGTTACAGAGCATCTTCTCCAACCTGCTCCAGACACATGAGCACCCCACACCTCATTGGGGAAAAATGGGGTGGACAATAGCTCTGAGCTACTGCCCCACAGCTGACAGTGTGGCTGGACACAGGGATTGCATAACCCACCTCATCCCCCAGGCTCCTGGAGGAGCCAGCAGATCCTCAGGCCCGTGCAGGGTGGGTGATGCTGGGGGCAGCAGGTCCAGGACAGCCAGAGAGCCCCCCAGTTTCATGGCCAGAGCAGGAAAGACTGGCAGCTACAGGGCCAGGTTATTTGGGAGGTTTCAGAGGTGCCTGGTTCAACAGATCAAACCATTCATCTCACTCCCAACCAAGTTTTGGAACAGGGGACCATAAAATCAGCCTCTCCATGAGCAGCCCATGGGCAGAGGGAGATACTGGGGACTTGCCTGGCTCTCTCTTGTACAGGCTCCTCCCCACAAGCAGGAGGAGGGACACGGATGTGTGACAAGCACAGCTCAGGCACGTGGTTCTGGGGGCAGCTGGAACCCAAAAATGGCATTGTCAGGATGGACCTGGCAAAACCAGCACCATCACAGCTGCTGCAATGGAGCCACCTGAACACAGAGCTTGTCAGCTTGCCTGTCAGGAAGCAAAATGCACAGTCTGAGCCTTTCCAAGGAAATCTTGGAACTGCCAAGCTGCAGACAGAGGAAATAAGAATAGTTTCTGCATCAGAATAGGCCACTTCCAGTTATTAGAGACCCATTAAAAATGCCTCTGGAATCCAGTGCTACCAGTGGCCCCAGTCACCTGCCCCCTGCTCCCTGTTTACCCCAGCTGATTTGAATAAATACAGGAAAAAAACAAAGTCCAAAAACTCTAAAGGGAGTGGAAGGGGGAGGCATAGAGAAGAAATGAATGATGAAGCCATGCAGAAGGCAAGAGCCCTTCACCCCCAGAGTCCCTCAGGGACTCAGGGAAGCGGGCAGCTCCACATCCAGCCAGACACATCTTTAGCAACGCGCTGCAGCACGTGCCAAATGCTGGAAATAAAAGGAGACAGCTCAGCCATATCCATCTCTGCACAAAGTAAAAATAGAGATGCCAGGAGCTGGGCACGTCTGCCTCCTTCCAAGGTGATTTAAGGAGAGCAGCCGTAGATTTCAAACTGCTTTTTCTCCCGACCCAGTGAGTTACCCTCCTTGGGGGAGCTGGTGTGGCACCTCAGGCATGAGGAAAGGACAAGCACACACATCCCCTCCTCTGCCAGGGGCAGGTTGTGTGTGCACATCCCTCCTTCCAAAATCCAGCCACATGCTGAGCAAGCAGAGGCTCAAGGGTCACCCTGCACTCAGCCCCAGTCCCAAATGAACACCTCTGACTTTCAAGTCCCATCTGTGTCACACACCTGCTACAACAGGTATGGGCAGAGGGGGAGGGAAGAGGCTGCTACGTCTTGGTCAGCTTGGATTTTCTGGGCTGGGAGGGAGAAGCAGCAAAACCAGTTCATAGAATCATTGAATATCCTGAGCTGGGATGGACCCACAAAGATCATCCAGTGGAGCCCCTGGCCCTGCCCAGACCCCCCAGCAACCCCACCCTGGGCATCCCTGGCAGCGCTGGCCAAAGGCTCCTGGAGCTCTGGCAGCCTTGGGGCCGTGCCCATTCCCTGGGGAGCCTGGGCAGTGCCAGCACCCTCTGGGGGAAGAACCTTGCCCTGAGCTCCAGCCTGAGCTGCCCTGACACAACCTGACACAGCTGGAGGTGGTGGCTGTTGCAGTTGGCAGCAGCTCAGGCAGGACAAACAGACCCTCCTGTCATTCCCTTTCCTCCACAAGGATGGACGAAGAGCTGGCAACCGAGCTCTGAAATAGCACTTACAAACAGCCTGGGATTTTGCCAGCTGAAGCTTACTCGGGTCCCCTCAGCCATGTCTGCTGGACCCAGAGGCTCCAGCTGTCCCTGCTGCAGGGAAGGAGGGGCCCAGCCCTGCACACGTGGGATGAGATGGATGGCAGAGCCACTGTGCCTGCAGTGACCCCACACAGCACAAGGGACCAGGGCATGCTTTAGTGACAGAATCAGAGGGCACCGAGGGACTGAGATACGCTTTGGAAATCCCCTGCATGCCTGGATGCAGCTAACATGGGAGCAGAGGAGGAGAAAGTGCTGTGGGAGTTGTAGGAGTCAAGGGAGTCTGCATCGGGGAAGTCTTCATCTCATGGAAATCAGCCACAGGAAGGCAGAGCCCCCTTCCCTCATGCCTCTCCATCAGAGCCATGGCAGACAGTGATCACCACATTTTAATGGATTCTCTCAATCTGCCGGGACTCAGAGCATCCATGAGCTGGAAATGAGCCATTTTCCATCCCAGGGGCCAGAAGCAGCCTTGGGAGAAGGGGGTGAAGGATCCCCCTGAGCCCCAACCCCTCCCCAAAGCATGGTAGTAGGGACCTGGTTTTGGCAGAAGGATGGGCTGTCACAGGATGGGCAGCCGGAGGTCACCTCAACACAAAGCACCACAGCTCCACCTTGGAGTGACACCTCTGGGTTCAGCAAAGATCACAAAATTGGGTACACCCTGAGATCCTCCAGCCTGCATCTGTGTGAAGATGAGGGGTTTGAGGTTCTCACCCTGCCAGCAGGGCCAAGTAGCACTGGGAAAATGGAAAGCCTGGGAGAGAGCAAGACTCACAGGCAGAGCAAGTTACTCTCAGTTTGTAGAGACTGGGTAATTCCTAGAAAAGTTCCATGAGAAGCGGACACCAAGAGGGGCAGGATGAAGTTTTTCTACTGATGGCCTTTACACAGAAACACACCCATACAGCTTCAGAGAGAAAGGACTGAGCAGGAAGGCTGGAAACTCACGAGATACAGAAGTCCCTCGTGCATGAATATATTGAGACACTACTAATTAAACCAACAGCTCCTAATTAAATCTCAGCTGTCCCCATCCTTCTGGGTCCGTCCTGTCAGTTCTTGAGACACAAATAGTCTTGAGCATTTCACGAGCCAGTGAGGCAAGAGCAGAGCTTACAAGTGCTGGAGGCAGTGGCGGGTTTGGCACAAGGTTAAGGATTGTCTGGGGAGGTTTTTATCTTCTTCCTTCACAAGAACCCAGCACAGGAGCAGGAAAGGGATCTGGCCTCTAACGTGGAAGGAGAGGAGTTGTCTAGAAGAGTAGTCTATGCTTTCCATCTCAAATCAAATCCAAGCCTGTAGCCAGACCCTGGGAGGTGACTTGTCTGGAGCTGACACACAGGGAGCAGCACCTCCCACAGCACCAGCAGCCTGCAGCTCCTGGAGGACTTGGCTGCTGCTCCCTGTGACCCAGGGGTTCATCCCACCTCCCACAGCCATCACAAGCTCACAGCCAGTGCAGCTCTCAGCTCAGAGGCTCAGACAGGCTCCCAGTGAAATTCTGAGTGGTTGCTGTGTCTGACCCCTCTCTGTCCCTGTGCTGCTGCCTGTGGCAATGCTCCTGCCACACATGAGCCCAGCTGCAGCCCCTCTGCAGTGGCACAAACTTTAGCATCATTTAGCCCCCAGGAGCAAGAGCAACCTCTGCTGTTCAGCCATTCCTTCCCCAGGCTGGCACTTGCCCTCTGCACCTACAAGGGGTTGGACCAGCCAAACCCCTCACAGCAATGCAAGGGACAGTCCCTCCCTCCCTGACCTCTCAGTCTGCTGATTTCCAGGGCAGCAGAGCCAGCTCTGCAAATCCAAGCTCAGCAAATGCAATCCCAAGAGCCAGCAGTGCCTGTTACCCTGGCCATGGCAACAGGGCTGTACGTGTCCAGTGGCAGGCTGAGGCAGGAGGACCCTGGGTGTCTCACCCACCCTGCAGGAAGCCCAGCCCCTCCAAAAGCAGCCCCACACTGTAGGAAGGCTGAAGCAGCTCCTCAAGACAGCCTGGAAAAACTCCACCTGTAGCAACCCCAGGGGAGTGACAGCCCTGCCACAGGGGCAAAGTGACCCACAGTCATTATTTCAGCTACGCATGAATTATTTCAGCCAGTCCAGCCCAGCACGAGGAGGGGCAGGTAGTATGGACACACAGGGATGTCCTCATTCCAGCAGTGCAGAAGCCTCCAAAGGGAGGCTGGGCAGGAGTGTACCTGCAGAAAAGCAGGGGAACAAATCTTGTCTAAGTCCTTTCCCAGGTAGGTCAGTCCTTCCCCCCATTACGAACATTTTCTTCCATCAGGCTGAGAGTAGCAGGAAAACCTACATTTTCCAGCTCCTCCCCAAAACCAAGGGTCAACATAAATCCTGAGACAAAAAAGCCAACTCTTGGGCTCCTGTTTAGAACAAACTCCTACTCAAACCAAAGGCTTTTCTCCCTTGTGGAGCAGACAGGTTTATTTATAGCATCACAGTGTTTTATCAGCACGCTGGCTGCCCTCGGAGGAAGGGGGTCATCTCGAACATCTGGAATTAAATCCTCAGCTGAGCACACTTAACAAGCCTGGCTCTGCACATGTTGGGCTGCAGGGGGAAAACTCACCAGTGAACAAGGCCACACAGGCTGTGGCAGGGGGATGAACACGTGCCACAAAATCTGTGCCTTGGATCTGCCAGAGGCAGCTCCCTAGCAACAGGGCATGAAACACCCCAGCACCTGCACTCAGGGCCTGACCGAGGGGCTTCACCCCATCCAGCCCCTCACCCCAAACCCACCACGCTACTGCTGCTATGACCTCCTCACTGATCCCCAAACATGCTCCAGAAGGGGATGCTGGGGTAATACTCCAATACTGCCTCTTGCAAAACCAGGACAAGTTTGGGACATTTTTTAAGCTTCAGACTGATGTAGGCCCCAGTGCTGAGGCACACAGACTGGGAAGAGGAGGGGAGAGGTGGGCTTGCTCTGCTCGAGAGCCCACAATGGCAGAGGTGGTTGTACCATAACAGCCAGGCAGGGCAGAGTCTGGCCACGTCCTGGCAGTGCCTCAGACCAGTTTTGGGAGCCCAGACTTTCATCCCATCCTAAACAGAAGGCACAGTCCAGCAGAGCTGCTCCACACAGTGCCTGCTGCCACACCCAGGGCAGAGGTCAGCGATTTCATTCCTTGGGTACTCCTGCAAGGAGAGCAACGGTGCCCCACCCCAGCATGCTGAGGGACCATCCTCTTCCTCCCAGGCCAGGCTGGCAGACACGGGCACCCTGACGTGCTGGGAACAGCCAGATCAAACAGCAGTGAGAAACTACTTGGCAGAGAGAGGCAGATCTCACATCTCCCCAGGAATATCTCCATGCCAGCCACCCACCTGAGCCACGCTGCCAGCACTCACAGCCTCCTCCTCTCCCAGCATCCATCCCTCCAAGTATTGGAGGGGAAAAGCAGAGAGGTTGCAGAGGAGCAGAAGGCTGGAGGAGAGATGGAGGCAGCATTTCATGTGGAGCTTCAACTGCTCCAGGGTGTGAAGCCAACTTTTATCTCAAAAGATTTCTTTCCTTTCTGTTACTCTGGACAGAAATTCAGAGTGGGAAACTGTGACCTGTTTGGAGACTGCAGTGCCTGCCCTCCTCCTAGAACTGCATTTGAGGCTCACTTCTGGTCATGCCATCCATGAGGAAGCAGCTCTGTTGCTCTCAGGTGGGATGGACGGGGATGGGACCAAGCTCCAGCCAGGGCCTGCAGCTTCCAGCCTGGCACAGGAACATCTCATACGTAGGATCTCAGCAGGGCCCAGAAAAGTTTTACTCATGATCTCCTGCACAAGACAGATTTATTTTAATAAATTTAATGTAGATTTAATTTACTCCATCTTTCTCAGGGGACCCGGGTAATAAGCTGGATTTTGTGAGCCCTGAATTTAAGTAAGCTGTGCTCTTCAAAGCAGAATAAGGCTGTACATACATAAGCAGTCAGGGCATCTTAATCTTCAGCTCTTGGCCCCTAGAGCAGCCCCGTGGGAAGGGAATGCAACTCCCAGATGCCCAACATGCAGCCAGACAAGTGGAACAGAATCAGCAGCTCACCCTGGCTCACAGGAATGCTGATGGATGCCAGGACCTGCCAGCACTCAGCACTTCAGCCAGACAGGGACCACAGCCACCCTTCCTCAGACTGAGCAGTGCTAAAACAGAAGTGAGGAATGTAATTTTTTTATAGCTTGCCCAAAGAGAAATAGGTTTCCACCCAGCACTTAACACTACTTTAGGCCAGAGGAGTTAAGATATTCTGGTACAATTGACTTGGCTGTCTAAAAAAGGAAGAACTGAGCAAGAAACTCCACCACAACCTACCACAGAGCCTTGCAGGTCCTGGGGGGATGTGCTGGATGCTGGTGTAAGAAAATGCCCCTTTAAACTCATTAACAAACACAATTGTTCTTTCCCAGCAAGTGCAAAGCCTGGCACCTTTTCCCACCTCGCTGGCAGAACAACTGCGATTCCTGTGGAGAAGGAGCAGCCAGGGAGGCTGAGCTCTCTGATGTCCTGGGAACACACCTCTGTCCTGGGAACACACCTCTGCCTGCGACCCCTGCCAGCCCTGCTCCACTCTTCCCACACCCTGGAGCAGGTCTGACGAGCTCTTTGCCCAGACAGCCCCTCTGCCCCCGCCACAGGAGCATCTCCCTCCACGCTGGCTGCAGAAGCCACTGCAGAAGATAAACAGCCGACTGATCAGGTTTCCCTACTCACCACAAAGAGGCTGATTCACCAGAGCCTACTCCCTTTTCAGACTCTTTCTAAATAAATGCTTCAAAGACTTCTGGAAATTCATGCTTAACAGGCTTACTATAATACCAGAGCACCAGGGCTCCTGTGGGCCAGGCTCTGCTGTGGGACTGAGTCACGCTCATTTTCTTCTGAGACTCTCAGATACCCTTTTCTAAGAGGTGAGGCTACAAATGCTGTTGGCTGAGGCTCATTTTGGGAGACCCTCACTGCCACCCACAACACAGCCAGACACAGCTCTCCTGGCCTCAGCAACACACAGCCCTGCAGATGTAAGGTTCAGGAGAGAGGACACTTCTCCATCCCCTTCCTGGGGCTCAAGGGATGCTCCTGGTCACAAATTCCCCATCACCCACTCTCCAGATGAGGAGCACATGCAAAGTCAGCCCAGCACCTGGTGGGGCACGAGGTCTGTCACAGGCTGGACACCCCTGGGGCTGCAAGGACTCAGCACAGAGCAATTGTCACAACCCGGCGTCCTGAGTGAGCCCCTGCCTCCACAGCAGGGGAAGGACTAAAGCAGCACTCTCTGGACTGCTCAGCCATCCTGGGAACAGGAGTTTTTGTGTGAGGGGTTAGAGCCCACTTACAGGGAGAGGAGGCAGGAGCAAGGAGTCAGGCAACCACATGGAACCACACCAGGGTCCTTCCTCCTGCCACTCCAGGCACTGAACTCACAACTCAGCACACAGAACTGCTGAGACACCTCCAAATGATTTAGTGCTGCTGCAGCTCCCAAGCATGAGCAGGGAGCCAGCTCCCCTCCTCCTAGAAGGGGAGGATTCAAGGGCTTTTTCCTGAAGAGCCTTATTTACAAGCAGTAAAGCGAGCCTGCATTTAGTGCCTCCTCATCCTGGCCAGATACCAGCACAGGCAGGTTCTTGTTGGGGAGGCAGGAAGGCACAGCATGGGATGAGAGATCCAAGCCCAGGATGAGAGATCCCAGCCTGACCTGCTCTCTGCTGAAGATTCCCCATTGAGCTCTCGTGCACTGCTTTTGCACGTCTCAGCTGTCAAGAAATCTCCCATCCCCAGCATCTTCAGAGAAAACAGCCAGAATCCACTTCACTAAGCATAAGAGCTGCTCCTATGATTTTCTTTGATGCCATTCAACACAAGCAGCTGGATTCTCTATTTATAGCAAGATCATCAGTTTGGAAAGATGACTTATGTTCTTGTTATCACCAGAGCACCAGATACATAACAAATCCTTGCTGTGCTGGGAGTGCTACAAGTTGGTAAGACAGTCCTCGTGGTCAGGCTGGGCGCCTCAGAGATCCAAGCAGACAGAAACGGAACATCTGGGGCCTGAGCTGAACCTCTGGCCCTGACATTCAGGCCCCCTCCCCATTGAAGGGGCTCCAATTTCTACCCATACACTGAGCATTCCTCTCTAGAGTTTGTGTCTTCCAGCCAGTTTTATCCCACTTTTATTGCAGGGAATATTTGGGATTCAGGAGGGTGTTTTGGGGAAGGATGAACAGTGAATTTCTGCAGCATTGTTACCTCTGGTCTGAGCTGCCTGAGCAAGAACGACTGTCAGAGAGCAGAGTGCCATCAGCAAGAACAAAGGAGTGGAAGTCATAAGCATTAGTGCTCCAGAAATGATTCATGCTTCTTGGAAACAGCTTTTGCTGCGGATATCTGACAAACTCCGGTTTTTAATGAAGATTAAGGTGCTCAGAGATCAGGGTGTTTTTAAACTAGGTCTCTAAATAATTCCAGGTTGGAACTAGCTTGCCACCCTCATCTTGTCAAGGGAGTGAAAAGCAGCTCAATACTTACCTTAGGACACCCCATATCCTCTCCACTGCCATCATCCAGCATCTCAAGATCCCAATACACCTGTGAGAATTTACTCAAGCCATGCAATTCAAACCCATGGCACTGGCTGCCCCTCTGCACAGAGCAATACCCAGCCACAGGTACCCACATTGGGGTGAAAGGCCTCTACCCACAAACTTAGGTTCAGCAAAACACCTCACTCCCAGATGACTTGTGCACCCCATCACTTAGTTTTAATTTGCCATCAGAGAGAGTGGGGAATGTGGATTTGCTGTTTAAAAACCATCACAAGCAGACAGAGGCCTGAATACCTTTGTGGTACAGATCCATTTCACCTCTGTTTTGGATCCTGAGCACAGCCCAAAGACTCTGAGCACATGCAGGCACAACTGTGCACAAGGCAAAAAATATGGTGACTGGCAACACTCTGGTCCTTTGCTCATTTTCTCCTCTCCTAAGCACTTTGCATTTCTCCACAAGAGATTTGAAGAGTGACAGATTTTAAGAGCAGCACAAAGAGGCAATTAACTTCCACAGCAATTCCTGTTGCCAGACTCCAGAGGTCACACCAGTAGCCTAAAGGCTGCATGTTGGCTATCTCAGCAATCAGCCCTCAAGAAAAGAGGCACCAAACCAAAGCCCAGCCCCTGACATGTTTGCCAGGCCATTTCAGGAGTAGCTGCCCTGAGCAGGAGAAGGAAAAGACCTTCCCCAATGCCTGGCAGAGCACCTTTCTCTATGCTTTGGCACAGGTCATGTCTACAGCAGCCCTGCAGCACAACCCAACCACCCCACTCCCTTCATCTCTTGGAAGGCCTGAGCATCCCCTCTCTGGATAGCAGAGGATGATCCACATGTCCATCCTCCTCTTACCGGCCATGAGAGCCTCTAGCAAGACTTCACCAAGCCAAGTGACAGCTCTGTGTCTTCTACACACCTACTTCTTCCTTGGGGATGACTTACAGCACAAAGTATTCCGCAACATGCTCTGAATGGAGCAAGCCCATCCATGCACCTCCCTGGCTGCTCCTCCTCTCCCAGCACAGCCAGGGACAGGGAGCTGCCTCAGGACGAGAGGGACGGAAACCCACAGGCTTCTTCCTCCCAGCCACGGAGCCTCCCTGCCGCCTACCTGACTCCAGCCCAGAAAGACAAGCTACATCTCTGACAGCTCTGTGCCGCTCCAGGGAAGGGATAAGCACTCACACCCCGTTTGTCACACTTGGAAGCAAATCAGACAGACAGAACTCCACTCCACTTGTCCTCCCATTTTGTTAAACAAGGGATGGGAGGCCGTGGCACGTCTCCTCGCCAAGGAAAGCAGTTTTTCAGCTGAGCACAAGCGGTGCGCGGGCGGGGGGAGCGGCGCAGAGCGGCTCACTGCAGCGACAGAGACACAAACCCATCTCCTGATTAGTTATTGACTCCAGAGGAGTTGGAGCTCTAGCAGCAAGCCAGCCAGGAGAGCAAAAATCCCTCTTTTGTTCCCCAGCCTCAGACAGACTTGGCCACACAGCTCCCCGCTGTTTCTTCACACAATGAGAAAAGAAAGTTAATCCAGCTCCTCTACAGCAGGAGCCATCCAGCCTGAGGGAGTGATGCTGTGGAGCCATCCGTGAGCATTCCTGAGCCTGGCCTCATCCTGGCACCCACCATTGCTGGTGGATACCAGACAGCTCAAGGACCTCATGGGACATTGCCAGGATCACCAGGGACAGTGCCCTCCAAACTCCCAGGCCTAGCTCAGCTCTGCAGGCACCATGCTCCCTCCCCACACTGCCCCCCAAAGCAGGGACCAGCCACGGGGTCCCTGCTGCCCCAATGCTGAGAGGTGACCCATGCTGCCAGCACAGGGATTTCCAATCCTCCTTTACAGACAAACTTCTGACTCAGGAGAGAGCCAGACCACTATGCAGGGACTGAATCCACCTTTTCCCCAGCACTTTCCCAAGCCACAGCCTTCCTGCAGGAACAATGTTTTCCACTGTACCAGAGGTCAAGTGGTAGGAGAATTGTGGCCAACAAAGTCCTTTGGTGTCATCCCTTCCCCTCAGGAAGGGCACAGGTTACACACACGTCAGAACCACCAAACCCAAATTCCTCCCTGCTGCCCTTCTAGGGAACAGAAGCTACCTTTTAGTTTGGACACCTGACCCAGGATTTCAGAGCCCTGCTCTTCCTCCCCCTTCACCACCAGCTTTCTCTGCCCTCCATATGAGAAGTGAGAATATTTACTACATTTAAGATCAGAAAAGAAAATTGTGATTCATTGGCTCTCTGCTCTGTGGAAATGGGCATTATGTATCTGTATTTCTAGAGCATGAACAAACATGAGTACTTGTGTCTGGAGCTTTGTAGTTCAAGGGAGTGATTTTGAAGTCAACTCATCCCTGCATAAACCTGGACAGCCAAATAACAGAGTGGAGAACAGCAAAGTGCTGAAATCTGTTCCGGAAAGCACTCGCTGTTTCTTTGCTCTTGGTGACCTGGCAGAGAGGGCTGTTATTTTAACATTACGCTTGCTGAAGCCTCACTGAACGGCAGGCGGGACCAAAATAATCCGCATGGCCCCTGGAAGCCACAGAGTTGAGAGGAAAGTGCTCCAGCATCTCCAGGCAGCACAAGCTTTTGTTCCCACACGTTCCTGCCAGCAAGCAGGACTCCCTGCCCTGCTCCAAATGAACTGGCTTCCCTCCTCCTTCCCCACAAATTAACTCCATCTCCAGCTGTCCCTGCACAAGCTTCCTGTAAGATTAATTATTCTTTGTACACACACGTTTGATGATTTACCCAGCAAACCAGGCACAATGATCAGGAATTCTCCATTTCCATCAGCACTCTCCCCTGAGGCTCAGAAGTTTTTGGGCAGGTCCTTCACCCTGGCACAGGCACAGGAAGAACTGTGGCTCCTCAGAAGGTCCACGTGGGTCACCAAGGACCAGTCAGTATTTGTGATGCTGCTGCAAGGTCAGCTGAAGAAGATTGCTCCTGAAGAGCCCTCATTGCCAGTCAGCAGGGCTGGCACTGACGCCAGTCAGTGGGGACATTAATGATCCCAAAAAGGTGTGTCCCCAGCTACGCTGTCCCATGACCCAAGATTTCTCCTGTGTTTAGCAAGGCACAAGGAGCTGTGTTTGTTTGCACTGTCACCTTTCAGAAGGTGTAATTTTCAAGAGCCAGAAGTTACCGTGTGAGGAGTCACCTACAGGCTGGTTCCGGCTGTGACCTCACACACCGCAGCACTGACAAGTTACCGCGCCGGGCTCGCCCGGCTCAGGAAATGGAAAGCACCAAGTCACGGAGCTGTGGGCCAGACCTGCCAGGGATGAGGACTTTGTGTCTTCTCCTGGAAGCAGTTTATTAGCCTGGAAAGTCACAGTTGGCCACAGAAGGTGTGTGGGGGGGTATATACAACATAAGATGAGCTGAGTTGCCACCCAGCTCTCCCCACAGCCCAGCAGGAAGCCAGAGCATGTCAGGCTGTCTGATCCCTCCAGTGCTGAGCCCACAGAGCTCAACAGGGCTCACGAGTTCCTTTAAGATCTCTTTCAGCAGGTAGTCACCTGCTGTTACACCAAAAGGATGTTTCAGCAGCTACATGAGCCTCTTCCTCTGAGGGTGAGACATTTCCTCCATCCAGAAAGAAGGAGAGGGTGCCCAAGAGATCAAGTGTGGAGGGTTTAAGCACCAGAGACCATGAGATACACAGCAGGAGGGAGAACACACACCAAAGAGTCACCTTGTGCTTGGCAGAAGTTGTTTTCACATCCAAATGTGACTTAACTGGGTGAGTTCTGACACTGGTAATGGAAAGTTTCTAACCCAGCTCATGAAGCCACTGTACAGGAAACAGCCTAGAAGAGCTCCTCAGTGACCTAAGCACAACAGAAGCATCAACCACACGGAGCCCAGCTCAGATTTTGGCTGCATGCTTCTGACAGCTTTCCTAGAGCTTAGCTGCCCCAGCTCTTACCAAAATCCCTGCACTAGCCCCAAACACCAGATCCCACAGTAAAACCCCTCCTGAGTTCAGGATCTGCACTTAACACCAGACCCTGATGCTTCTAAGAATCAAAGCAATAAGGAAGCAGAAAGAAGGTCTAGAACAAAGAGACACCTTTCTCCTTCCTTACAACAACACCAGGAAGCAGAGGAGAGCTGGTGTAGAGCAGAACCTGGCAGGTCCTCCCCAAATGGGAGTTGTAGAGGCAGCAGCAAGTAGCTTTGGCCAGCTGGCAGCACAAGGGGCCAGCACACCAAACCCTCCAAGGCCAAACTCTTGTCCCTCCCAAGGAGCACCTTCAGGAATGGATGGAAGTCAATGGGATGGGCTGAGGAGGGAAGTCAGCCAGACTCATTAAGAACATCTTTGCTGGAAGTGCATCTGGGAGCACTCTCCACTGAGATAAATGCTGGATCTGCAACTGTTTTGCTCTGACAGGAGTTAAACAGGCTACAAGTTTATACTTGTCCTAGATACTTTTTTTTTCCACAAAGAGCTTCCAAAAGCTATTACAGTCAACTGGGAGAGGTGCTCTCAAAAGCAAGGTACAGGCAAGCATAGGCGCTGTCATCCAGGCTGACAGCTCTCAAACAGAGACTTCGCATTTTACATTACTTGGTCTTTTTTTCCCCCTCCAATAATTTGTTACAAAGGAAGCAGCATGCACACACAAGAAGCAAGCAAGACCTCAGGGAAAACAGCAAATTGGTTCACATTTCCACAGCACTGAGCACAAAGCTGACTTGCAAATGCGAATGACTTCTCTCAGGTGGGGGAGGAAGCTCCCAGTTTGGATGATCCGAGCGCAGTAGCTCATTTCCCTACAGACCAGCCCCATCCCTCTGCCCTGACGGACTGCACCAGCCACGAGCACGGCCTGAGCCTCGCGTGGAGCAACAACAACCCGGTAGCCCAACACCTCCGGCTCCACACCACGGCTGCCCAGCGGGCACTGGCACTCACAGGACCTCGTACACATCGCGGACAAAATCTCCCATACTAGCAGAGCCACAGCTCAAACGCCCGAGTTCATTCGAGATGTTCCAACACAGCTGCTCGCTGCGGACGGTGCCTGCGAGCCGGTGGGTGGGTGCCGCTCCTGCCAGGACACAGCATCGCCCATCTCCTGCCGAGGCAGGCTGCTGCCCACCGGGACACGGCATCGCCCTCCTCCTCCCACCGCCCCGCCCTAACACATTCGGGCTCCGTCCGACCCAGGGGCACCGGGCTCGGGGGCCGTGCCAGGGCGAAGCCGGCAGCCCTGGGAAGCCGCAGGACTCCGGGAAAGCAGAACGAGACGGGCGAGCCCGTCCGCCTCCTCCCGCTGCCCCCTGGGCACCCGCCAGCTCCGGAGGCTGCTGTGGCACAGCCCCGCGCCGGGCTGTTTTGGGAAGGGCATCGGGAGGATGTTTCCTTATTTATGGGATAGGAGCAAAAAGTAAGAGGAGGGAGCGGAGGAGGAAATAATCCAGCAGGTTGCTCCCATCAGCCCCTCCCGGCCGCCGCAAGGCAGCGGGGGCAGCAGCGATGGGGCAGCCCCGGAGCCGCCGGTCCCCAGAGCCGGGGAAGGGAGCCCGGCCGCTCCCGGCACCATCCCCGGGCGCCCCGCGGGCCAGGGCAGCCCGTGAACCCCTCCCCGGGATATCCAACCCCGCCGTGTGGCCCCGCGGGCGGCGGGCACGGCAGGGCACGGCAGGCCGCGGGCTCACCTCGGTACTGCAGCGAGCCCGAGAGCCGCACGGTGACGGTGCCGGCCAGCGGCTCGCCGGGGCTGTAGACGACGCGGCTGTCGCCCAGGCGGATCTCGAAGAGCTGCACCTTCCCCATGGCCGCGCCGGCCCGGCCGCTCTGTCCGCTCCGCTCGCCGGCTGCGCTCGTACCTGCGGCCCGCGCTGTGCCTGCCCCGGCGGGCGGGACCGCCCCGCGCCCGCCCCGCCCCGCCCCGGCCGTGAGGGAGCGGGGCGGGCCCCAGGCGCGGGGCAGCGGCGGCGGCCGGGCCGCGAGCAGGGGGCTGCGGGTGGGTCCCTGAGTGCCGAGGGAACGGGGCAATTGTGCGGCCAGGCTGAGGGGAAAGGAGCAGGCTGTGGGGCTGGGCTGCGAGGGAAGGGGTAGCTGATGGATCCCTCACTGCTATAGGGTCAGGCTAGGAAGTAAGGGGTAGCTGATGTATACCTGATTACTATACGGGAAGGAGCTGTGGAGGAAAGGGCAGCTTCAGGGGTTGGGCTGTGCTGCGAGGGGAGTGCTTGTGGGGTCAGGCTGTGAGGGAAGGAACCACTTGTGGGGTCGGGCTCTGAGGGAAGGAGCTGAGTGCCCAGCATGGGGCCATCTTGCCTCCTGGTGATCCCTACTCCCTCTAATCTCATTTCCTCCCTGTAATTCTCCAGGCCCAGCTGTCACCTCTCCCTGCTCCTGTTTTTATAATCCCAGTCGCTTTAAGTGTCCAGTAAGAGGTAAATACAAAGGACCCGATAGCAACCTGGGACTGAGGAGTCAGTGATGACCCCATGCTCTCTGTGGATCAGTGGGTGAAGGTCAGGGTGTCCCAGAAAGCCAGCAATGACCAGCACACTTCATGAATTTGCCATGTTCCCCCCTCATCTCTGCTGATTGAATAAAAGCCATCTGTAAAACCCACACCAAAGGCAGCGCCGGGAAAAGGCACCTCCCGGCCGCTGGCGAGCAGGCTGTGTACACAGGCAGAATGAATAAGTGTAAAAGGAGCTGTTTATCTGCAGAGCACACCCAGCCCGGACCTGGCTGGACAGACAGACGTCCTCCCACGGCCCTGCAGTGACGCCAGCCTGGCTATGTGGGGCTGTGGGACCCTTCGTGCTCCCTTATGGTGGCTGTGGGGACCTGAGACCCCTCGCAGGGCACCAAAGGAGCTCGCGTGCTCCGGGCACACGGGGCTCCCGCTGGGCAGCCCTTCCCGGCCCTCCCACCTCCGGTGCTAAGAGCTGCCTCTCGTTCGCAGGCTGCGTGTAGTCACAGGCTACACACACACAACAGTCTTGTGCCAAGGCTTTCTGCAGCTCATCTCCTCCCGCAGGGCGTACCCTGGGATCCATCAGCGCACCGCTCTCCTTGTGCTGCCCTTAGCTTCTGTTTTCCCAGGCTAGGCACGCCAATTTGCTCCAGCCTTTTTATTTTGTAAGACGAGCCTGCAGCCTCTTTCATCAGTCTGAGCAGCCCCTATTTAGCTCTGCCAGCAAAACCAAACAAATTAGGAGAAGGGGGGAGGGGGGGGGGTGTGAAAACACCCTGAGCTACAGCAGATTTGACTGAACCCTCTTCCCCCATGAAAAGTGGCCAAAGGCTCATGATTTGAGCCACAATCGGGGCCACCCCGTCTCTGAGGCAGCACTGACACCCTTGCCCCACAGGGACACTACACATGTGACAATTCAGGGTGGAAAAATCCTTTACCAAACCCGAGCCACTCATGCCATGCCGCAGCTTCTCCTGACATGGAGATTTATGTGCCTGGTTTGCAGAGAAGTTAATTTTAAAGCACAGCAAAGTTGCTCGCCCAAGGTCACAACGTGAGTAAAAAGGATTCCTGCACCAGGAGCTGAACAAAAGCAGCCAGGCACAGCTACAGTACTGCAAGGGTTTGTGCTAAGATACACAGGGTCCCTTGTCCTGTTGTTATAGATATATTAAAATTCGTGCTCAAATAAATATAGCACCAGGGAAATATATATATATATATATATGTATGTATAAATACATATATGTGTTCAAATCATGCTTCGGGGTTTTATACAAAAAGGCACCTGGAATCCTAGAAATCTTACACAGGAATTGGGACATCGGTTTCTTCATCAGAATGTAGCTTCCACAGGTGTCCACTGAATAGAAGCTTCAATTTGCAAGTGAAGGGGAACTTCTACAGAAATTCTAAGTGAGTCTCGGAACATCCGAGCCATCACCGGCCCATAGCGATCACAGATAACCGAAGAGAGCTAGTCCTAATCTGCCTTGTGTGTGAATACTGGGTTCCTGTAAATTCACTAGCATGTGAAAGGAAGGTTCCCGTAACCATTATTGTACACGTATGTGTTCCCGGACGTGTAATGTGTTTTCCAAGGCAGTAAGACACAGAAGTCTACCACCACCGACCACCACACAAGGGAACGGCATGAATATTCGAGCGACTCTCCAGACTCTACTCGTCAGATAGGAGTCTTCCAACACCGGAGGACCGTATGAATATTCGTGGACAAAGAAAAGGACACAGGAAAAGTAGCTCCGGCCAAGAAAAATAGTATAAAACCTGAACTCACTCGAACGGACTATGTGAACTCACCAGTTCTGATGTGTCCGGGGGTCAGAGCTGTGTTCACCCAGAATCGTCTCCCGGGCTCAGCTCTGCTCCTTTGATTCGTGGCTGGCAAAAATTTACGATTGGATACGCGAAATAAATTCTATTTCTTTTTGTTACCCTGTAATTTGGCTCTTGCAAATTATTGATTTGGCCTAATTTGGCTATTTATCTATAACAATGTCATGGCCAAGCAGTGATCCCACAGCACTGATCCATCCTCTGGATCACAGCTACACCGGGTAGAGCAGTCTGTAAAATGTAACTGCATGGATATAATTGAAGCATGGAGAAGAGAAGGCTTCAGGGAGACCCCATTACAGCCTTCTAGTACCTTAAGGAGGCTTTAAAAATGTAAAGAGAGGGATTTTTTATATGGGTAGATAGTGACAAGACAAGGGGCAGTGGTTTTAAACTGACAGAACAGGGATGTTGGGAAGAAAAATCTTAGATTGGATGTTAGGAAGAAAAATCTTTACTTAGAGGGAGGTGAGGCGCTGGCACAGACAAGCTGTGGCTGTCCCTGGAACTGTCCAAGGCCAGGCTGGACAGGGCTTGGAGCGTCCTAGGATATAGTGGAAGGTGTCCCTGCCCCTGGCAGGGGGTGCAATGAGAGGATCTTTAGGTACCCAAACCACTCTGTGATTCTATAATTCAATGTATTCAATGCCTGCAGTGCCAGGGCACCCATCATTCCCTCGGTGATGCCAGATTCAGGAGGATTTTACTCATTGCAGTCGAAATGTGTATTTACATTCCTGCCTCTCTGCTTACCCCAGAGTCATTCCTCTTATCTACTTGTGTGAGGAGTCATTGGAGTTAAAACTCAGAGCAGTTTAAAAAAAAAAAAGTAAGCTAAGGATGTTTGGTAAACTGCCACAGTTTGCTTTCTGATATTTTTGACTATTGTTTTGGTTTAAAAAAAAAAATGTTTTGAAGAGTTTTGTTGTTGTGGTGGGAAATCTCACTTCCTCTGTATTCTGTGTGCTCTCCCTTCCTCCTTTTCCCCTCATTAAAAGGGAAATTTAAAAAGAGAGGAGAAAAATGTCAAGACAAGCTTTAGAATAAAATTTTCCTTTCAGATGTCACCACATTCCCCTAACTTCAAGGAACATGAAATTTTCTGACAAAGAACATAGTAGTTATTAAAAGGAAAAAATTATCAATAAACCCCCCTTCAGGAGCACCTGAACCGTGCTCTGCCAGCAGCACAGACGAGCTTCAAGCACAGGAGCTGGGAGAGCAGCTGTGAGTGGTGTCACATGTGGGAAAAACGCGCCCACGGAGGGCTCAGCCGCGGCTGCAAGTGCGAGACACACAAGCCTCCATCACTGAGTCAGAGACATTGGCTTGTGACTTGAATTTGCTCCCCTCTTGTCTTTCCAGGAGTTTCCAGCTGTGCACGCTGACACGGAGGAGGCACAGCCGCACCTGACCGTGCCTCAGTTTCCCCTGCGCTGGGGCGGCTCGGGGAGGGGCAGCGCGGAAATGCCGGGGCATAGCTGGGCCGTGACTGAGGCCGCGCTCAGGACGGCAGCGCGGCGGGGTGAGGCAGCGGCACGGTGCCCCGGGGCGCTTTGTGTCCCGAGGTCATTTCCACCCGCCCGACGCTCCGCGGGGGCTGCAGGGGAGAGGGGCGAGCCCGGCCGGTGCTGCCCGGCACCGCGGGGACAGCCAGAGCCTCTCCCGCTCTCTTGTTACATGATGAGTCCATCTCTCCGCCCTCAAATTCTCTAGCTTTTGCGTTTCCAGCCTCTCCCCCCGCTCCTACTGGGTTTGGCGAGGGCGTGACTTGCGGGATCCCACCACACCCCATTAGGGCAGGCACCGGAGCGGCTGTGATGGAGGGGGAAGTAAAGCAGCAGAGCTTTGTGGAAGTTGACCTTTAGGTTTCTTAGTTCTTTCCATACACAGACGTGAACTGCCGTGAAGGGCTCTCTGTGCTACCTACACCACTGACAGCCATTCTGTATTCCTGTATACATAAAATCCATTACCCTAATTTATTTATATTACACTTAGGTTTACTACCTTCCTAAATAATTTCCCTGCTTCACTCAGTGCCTCACTGCTTCTCAGCTGATTTGCTGGTGGGTAAACTACGTCATCTGATACCAACAGCAACAACAATTACTCATTTGTTTCAGGCTGACACCTTCCAGCAGTTCAGGCAGAGGTGGTGCCGTTCAGCCACACCTTCCAGCACACCGCCTCTCTCCTCGCAGGAGGCCACAGCCAAAGTCCCCTGTCCCCCTTCTGTGGGTTCATCAGGAGGCCACAGCCAAAGTCCCCTGTCCCCCTTCTGTGGGTTCATCAGGAGACTACAGCCAAAGTCCCCTGTCCCCCTTCTGTGGGTTCATCTACAAGGCAACTCCCAGGCAGCTTCCCCCTGGATGGAGTTGGATGGTGGTGGAGGGTGGAGTTGGATGTCCCACCAGTGGTGTACGAATCTCTGGGCTTAACATGTGATAAAATTATAGACTGGTTTGGGTTGGGAGGGCCCTTAAAGACCATCTCCCCCTGCCATGGGGAGAGACATTTTCCTCCACACCAGGGTGCTCCAAGCCCTGTTCAACCTGGCCTTGGACACTTCCAGGGATGGGGGGCAGCCACAGCTTCTCTGAGCAACTCTGGCACAATGTCCTGGGACTCTGCAGCAGGTCCCCACTGCTGCTGGAACTCCACCAGCCTATTGGTCTCACCAACCTTCCCAGACACAAGGGCCACCAGCCCAAAACAGCCCAACCCCTGGGAGGATGAGAGGAGAGCAGGAAACAATCAAAAACCATCCACAGCACAGAGCCAGGAGGCACCACTGCTCAGGGGCTCTGCAGGGAGGCCAGGCAGCTACTTTGGGCTCCATCCCACAGATGCTTCACCAATCTGTACCCCGAGACCATGCCCCAAGCCTCGCCCAAAGAGTAAGAGACTGAAACATGAGTGGCTCTAACAGCATAACAAATAACACTGGCTTACCCTCACACTGAGTGCCTGATGATGGAGTGGCTTGGCTGAGACACCACCAGAGGGATTGCCCTTCACCAGGCAAGAGAAACCCTGCCATGCCCTCCCCCAGCAGTTTGTTTCTACTGCTCGTGCCATTTGTGCCAGCATGCACACCTGCTCTTCAGGCCAACTTTGTCAGCTTCATCCCTTGCTTCTTGTTCTGCTGCTCTCTGATGTTACAGAGTCCTTTGGTGCCACATCCTTTCTCCTTGTGACAGTGTTTCCACTCTGGAATAAACACACCTCTCAATGTCTGTGGTAAACAGAGCAATTTGAGCTCTTCAAGCCTCTCCCTGTAAAGCATTTTCTCCAGCCCCCATGTTATTTGCTGGCTTGTGTCTGTGCAAGCCCACGGACTGGCATTCGTGTGTCGACTGAAACGTGTGCAGGAGTGGCCTCCCACATACAGACGCGTGCACAGACAGGAGTCAATGCAGTAGAGCTCATTTGTGCCCCTGCACACACACACAGGCCCTTCAGCCCACATTACTGGGGCCAGATGAGCACCAGAACACACAGGGTGCTCCTGACCTGGTCTTCTCCCCCATCCACTAACCGGGGTTCTTAAAGCAGCTCCTCCTAATCTTCCCCTCCAAACCATGGAGAAAGATGAGGGCAGGGAGAGCGAGTCCCCAGCTGAGGCGCTGAGGTCCCGTGGCTCAGCTGGCACCCATCCCCTTCACGTGGGTGCTGTGGCTTTGATCAGTTAATGCCCAGCCAGCACCTGGCAAGCCTCACTAGCAAATCCTTAGAGAGAGACAGGGCATTAATTACTATTATTATAATTCTAATTGCACTGCCTGCATTTCTGCTCTCCTTTGCTGGGAGAGTTCCCGTTGCTCAGCGTGAGCCTGGGGAGAAGGATTGGGTGGTGGGATGCTTGTCCTCCCTTCCCTGTGGGGTTCAGCATCTGCAGGGATGGCAGATTGTTTGCACAACTTACAGGGTGTGGGAATAGGAGGATTCACTCGACCTCAGTGATCCCAGTGGGAACTTGCCTGAGAAAAAACTGAAACCACAGGCTGAACTCTCATACTCCAGCACCACTCAGGATTTTGAATTTCTCCCTCACTGCAAAATGACAATTCATAGACTCATGGAATATCCTGAATTGGAAGGGGTCTACAAGGACTATCAAAGTCCAATTCCTGGCCCTGCACAGGACCACACCAAGAATGACACCATGTTTATGAGGGCCAAGGAAAGCAGCTTTTCCACACATAGGAGCAGGCTGAGGTCAAAGGGTCATGGGGTTTCCTCCAGGGAAATGCTGTGCTGTGGGAGCAGGGCAGCCCCATCCCTAGTTGTATGCCATCCCAAGAGATGTCCTGGGCAGGCACAGGATCCAGCAGCACGAGATCACTGACATCACCTGCAAGGTGCAAGGCATTTGGATGCTGTTTTTGGACTTGGCTCTCATGCTTTCCTCCCCTTCATTGCCCAGTTTTTCTACTTCCCTTTTCTCCTGCAAAAATATCTCAGCATGGCTGCCAGGACAGTGATCCACTACAGACCCAGCCAACAGCTCTTCCCACACTCCTGATGTTTGATCCCATCCCTCCCTGTGGGGAGGTCACTTCTCCACCACAGACTCATAATCAGGGAAGGGACATCTCTATAGCCACTCCCAGGCAAGGTCCACAATCACACTTCCTGCAGCACTTTCACCTAAATCCACTCAATTCTTCCCAGAAATGGCTGAGGGAAATGCCCACATTGTTGGCTGTCGGGGAGAAGCCTGTGACAGAGAGCCAGTGACAACAGTGGTGACATGAGACCACCCCTGCTGCCAGCCAGAGGACTGGATCTCTGTGTGGCTCAGCAGCCCCCTGCTAGGATTAATTCACTCAAGCAGCCGAGCTGCCCCAATTCTAGCTGATAAAAAGCTGGCCCCTGACCAACAAAAGAGACAAAAGTCACCAAGAAATCCCTCAGAAATCCCTCAACTCTCCACACAACCCAGAAGTAGGTGTCTGAGGACAGGAGATAGTGCACCAAGGGTTACATCAGTGACAGAGCTGGAGACCCCTGGGGTGCAGGGTTCCCACAAACACCTCTCCTCTTCTCCCACACCTGGTTGCTTGTGACAGCTCATAGACAATCCCTCTCTCTCCCTCAGCGTCAGGATCCGCCCTCAGGACTGGACTGTGATGGTTCATTACTTGATCTCAGGGTACAAAACACCAACATGGCAAGGGGTTTGCAGTAACAATCAAAACCAGTGTACGTTATTGAATAATCACAGCAAAATGAGTTGGAGGGGATTGGGGAAGAGAGAGAGAAAGCCTATGGAAAGAAAAGGGTTGAGAGAAAGGGAGGTAATAGCTACCAACGTAGAGGCGACGTAGTTCTTCGAGGTCCAGTTGAGGTCCAGTTGAGGAGTTGCTTTCATGCTGGGGAGATCTCGATCTCAGGCTAACCCAGGGGGGTTTTATTATGATAACTCTATTGGAAATTGTGAAGGGGAGGAAACAAATACAATCAGAGTGGGCAAGAGCCATTGTCTTCTTGCTCCAGTGGTCCCACCTGCAGCAACTTGCCTCCCCACACACCCCCCCTGGGTTAGAGGTTTCAATCTCAGTCTTCAGGAGAAAAGGAGAGTTTTCTATTTAAGGGTCCCATGTCTCAGTCTTTGAGGGAAAGACTTTATCCATCTTAGTCCATCTGTCATGGTGGTTGTACAGTAGATGAAGGGTCTTCTGTGGGGACCACCAAAAGGTCATTCCAGAAAAGAGTCCAGCCAGGCTTGGGGGTGGAAAACTCCAGGCCATTGTCGCAGGGCGAGATGCAGGCGAAGAAAGGTCAAGGTGCCCCTTCTCCTTTCACTGGGTTCAGTGTACCATGGGGTGGACAAACACACCTGCGAGCAAGAACTTGAGCTCTAGTCCCGAGGTCCTGGCAAATTCCCATCAAACCAGGATACTGAACAGAATGTTCGGTGGTCTAAAAATCATGAGGCAGATGAGAGCATATTCGGACAGAGTATCACACTCAGCTCACATCTCCTCACCCCACTGCTGCAAAAAACACTTCATTTCTCTGCTGCTCACCAGTTACTCTGTGTGTCCAGAGCAAAATACAGCAATCCCCAGCATGGAGAAACATGTCCCAGCAGCTGCTCCTGCAGGAATGCAGAGAGCAGCCCTCTTGGCACATCCTGGAGCAGGATGTCTGAGCCAAACCATGGCTTGGTGCAGGAGCAGATGCACCCAGAGGAGCAAGGCTCAGGGTGACACTGATCCCTCTCCACCTGCTGATGAGAGTGGCTCCAGTGGAGTGAACAGCCAAACCAACACTTGGTGACACAGCCAAGAGTCCCCTTCCAAACAAAACCACCCCTTGGTGGTGTTAGGCTGCATGCAGAGCCCTCCCCATCACCCAGGGCCTGGGTAGGGGACAGGATGGCACCCCAGCAGCGCTGACACAAGGACCAGAAAACCACCCCGAGCAGGCATGCAGAGGAAGGAGTTAATGCCTCAGCCCAAGCTGCTGCTGAAGCAGCGCTCTGGCTCTGCCCGAGGGCACCGTCAGCCACGGCACATTTCTCTTTGTGAAGTAATGCTTTCCAAAGGAGTTTGCTGGCTGGCTGCATCAGAGAGGGATGCTGGAGGAAAAAGCTGGGAGAGCAGAGGTGTTCCCCCCACCACACCCTGCTGCTCCTATCCCTGCTCATCGGGGCTGCCCGGGGATTGTCCCTCACCAGATATTTCCCTTTCCCAAGCCATTATTTGGGTTTCCATGAGCTAATACACCAGACTCAAAGGTCACCGCTCCGGGCCAGCCAGAGCCGTCACGCGGCAGGTGAGTCACACCTGGCAAACCCGCCCTGGCCAGAGCAGGAGGCAGCACTGAAACACCCTCCCCTGCCAGACAGGAGCGATGCCTTCCCCATCCACAGCCTGGCACAGTGCTGCTCGCATGAGGTGAGTCCCGGCCCGTGCCAGAACCCCCAGCCCGTGGCACGGCCAGCTGAGCTGGTGGCAGGTAAAGCAGCTGAGGGGAGCTCCACAATGTGCTCTCACCCAGTGACCAGGCAGCAATGACACCTATGCAGCCACTTGCTTTGTGGCCCTTGTACTTGCCCAACTGGCAAGAATCAAACCTATTGTCCCCACAGGATGGAGCAACTCGTGACAGGTTCTATCAGCAGCCCCTGGACACTGCTCCTGCCAGCAAGCCCCAGCCCTCTGCATGGAAGAAAACTGCTTATCCCACCTCCACAGGTCCACCGGGGCTGCAGGGTGATGACAATTGAAGTACAGGTGATTTTGGTGTGGCCCAGAGCTGGCCCTGGGGAGGCACCATGGGGACAGTGATGGAAAGAGCCACCAGAGCATCCCCAGTACTCTGCCAGCCTCCACACCTCCCACGCTGGTGGGAGCAGAGCAGGATGAGCTTCTACACGTCCCTGTCCACTCCTCCGACTCTGCCTCTCTGGGGAAACCTGCCAAGGCACCACCACCCAGTTTTCCCACTGAGACAGTGGTTGCTGAAGTCACTGTGCTGCCCCAGGGACCTGTCTTGACACAAGGTCCCAAAGGAGCACATCAGGGGCAACAGTGAGAGCCTCCAGCTGGCTCGTACCAGGGGAGGTACGAGCATGCAGCCTGGCAGAGAAACACCCAGTGGGTGCAGCCAGGAGGGCAGAGCCTCAGAGACCACATACAGACATCCGAGAGGTTCATCCATCAAACTGAAAGCCAAGAGCAGGTCAGCCTGTTCCAACAGCATGGGTCAGAAGGCAAAGGAGGACAGAGAAGCAGTGAGGGATGTACAAGACCCAAACAGCCTCTCCTTTCCCCATATTTTGTGGTCTTGAGAAAACACATGCTGAGCACTGAAAGGCTGGTTAATAAATCTTGGGACCTTGGTCTGAGGACAAGGAGGGGAAAGAACTTGGTATGCCTGAATTAATCCAGCCAGGATCACTTAGCATGCTTCAGCTCCCTGAGAACATGTGGGTGAGGTGGAAACATCCCAGGCACAGTGCGGGTCCATCTCCATGGAGCTCACTCCAGGACAAGACAATCACCCCAGCTACATCTCCCCAGACTGATTTTACCCCTCAGGGTTGGAGTTTCCTTATAGGTCAGCTGCTGCCAAATCTGTCAAACTTTTACTTTCCCTGAACTACAATTAGGGGGCTCTACTTCCCCCCTCCCTTTATGCTGGGAGCTGAAGATAGTTTGGAATTAAACCAGTTCATTTACTAGCAGCTGTTTCCCAACAGCACCCACCATCTTTGCAGACTCCTGCCATGGGCAAATATCACAATCCCAGCCCTCTTACAGCTATTTTTACAGAGTCCTTCCAGAACCTGCCTTGCATAGACATTTCAACCACGGAAAACACCTGCCCTGATGGGAGTCAAGGGCAACAAATGCATTCAATTTCTGTTATTACTGTTACCAGGCTAGAGCAGCACCAGGAGAAATAGCTTCATCTATAAATACCAGCAGAAAGCTTCATTTGGGTTTGGATTATCTTTCCACTAGACACCTGCCTGGCTGCAGCTACAGCCCAGCTGGTGTGGAGTCTCTCCCTCCTTCTCTTGAGCAGCTCTGCTGGTGTAATTTCACTGCTGGCCTCCCTTGCTGCAACCCAAGCACCTGCAGAAGCTACAAAGAACTTAAAGGAAAAAGAGAAAGGCAGATGGCATCTCGTTATCCTCTCACATCCCATCACTGCATTGCTCCTCAGCAGCTGCAGGAAGTTAGGATTGAGGAAGAAACTCCTCTCCCACCCATCAGGGCACAGCAAGGGGCAGGGGCTCCCAGAGTTCCAGGAAACCAGAAGAGACCCCCTCAGCTCCAGGGCAGAGTCTCACCAGCAAAGGCCTGTCCCTCTGTTCCCAAGGAACCCATCCAGGAGGGTAGGATTGTTCATCCAGGAGTCCAGATCATCAGGAAAGTGCCCTACAATAAGGCAGGTCTGAAATGAAGCCAGAAGGATGAAGCCGGGTCAGGGTGAGGTTTGGTGAGGGCAGCCAGGGTGAGACACAGCCTGGGGATCTCCTGGCAGCTCTGCAGTTCATGGGTGAAGGTCTGGGTGGCCAACACAGGAGTCCCACACTCCCCAGTTCAGCTGGAGCAGGGAGTGATGGCTCTGGCAGAGCTCAAATAAACATCTCAGGGCCCATGGGCTGGGATCCAGGTGAGGCTGCTCACAGCCATCCATGCCTGCTGGTGGCCTGGCACCCTGCGCAGCTCCCAGCCTGCAGCTGGTGGTGCCTGTGCTGGCTTTCCTGGCCCTGTTCCCCCAGCAGCAGGACTGAGGGCTCAGGAGAGTGCTGGGGTGAGCAGAGGGAGCTGCTGCAGGTCATTAAGGACTCCTTTGATGAGGCTGCTCTAGGAACACCTGGGGCAGCCCTGTTCTTGGCAGAACTTTCTCAAGCCAGTGACCAAGAACTGCTTGACCAAGTGACCTCACAGGGACTCTGCCCATCCCAGTGTGACTGAGCCAAGCAGGGACAGGGCCTGGTCTGCTCTGCACTGTCACAGCCACTGCTGCCTTCTCTCCCAGGAGTGGGAGGACAGGCCTGGTGGCTCCTTACGCCCAGGTACAAGCCCCAACTTTACCCAGGCTGCTCACCCTGAGGCCATTTGTGCCATACAAACGTCCCCCAGACAGTGAGTGCTGCCCCAGGGCACTGCAGTGCTCAGGATTGCTCAGCTCTGCACCATCTGGATTTATTCTTTTCTCAGCAGCAGCAGCAGCCAGGTCCTGCCATGGTAACAGGCTTTCCTGGAAGGTCTGATTGCTGCATCTTCCCAGCAGTGAGGAAGCAGCAGGTCTCAGGCAGCCTGACCCCTTCCCCAGAGCCCCTGGGACCGAGGATGTGGAGAGGGATTCAGCACAAGCAATACCAGAAAAGCCAGAGTGCATCGCCAGGTCACTGCTGCATCTCAGCAAGACACTGCTGTCACCCGGGGTGTCCCCAAGGACTCCCCAAACAGCCCACCTGGAGCTCAGGTCGGACTCAGGGGCTCTTTAATCCCACATTTTTGGGGATAAAACCAAGCTGAGAGCAGCTGGCTGCAAACCCAGCACCATCCTGGTGACCACCCATCTGCCAGCCTGGGGGCCAGGCTCGGGCCAGGAGAGCCACACGGGGCTAGTGGGGTCTGGGGCCAGGGACCCCCCAGCCAAACCTCTCCCTGGCTCTCTCTCCATGGTGTTTGTCCCCCTCCACTCACATTTCAACAGCAACAAATTGCTGGTAATGAGCCGTGTCTCTCTGTGAGCTGAGAGCCTTGGAGATCAAAGATGCTCTCACACAAAACCAAAATATCATCAGTGGCCTTTAAAGGCCAGACTAATCTTCTGAGGGGAAAAAAATTCAATTTTCTGTAGATCTAATTTGAAACCATTTTAATGCTCATTAAGATAGAGGGACCCAAGCAGATTGTGTGGGCTGGAAGACAGGGAGAGAAAAAAAGGAGTTATTATTGACATTTTAGTTTAGGTCTTTATTCCATCCAGAGCTCCCTACTTCTCGGCAGCAGCTTTGAGTAATGCTATTGTTAGCACTGGAACTGTAATTCCAATGTCCTTTTTATAACTGGCTTGGAAAAAAAATAAATCCTGAAGGCTTTCACTAAATTCAAAGTAATGGAATTTATAGTGGTAAAAAGAGAACTTGAAAAGGGAGAAATGTGCAAACCCCTGCGCTGTTGCTCCTGTCATGGGTGGCCACAGTGCTCACCCATCCTGGGCAGCCTCTCTGCAGCACCTGCCTGGGGTGCTTGGTGAAGGAATGGACCCCAGGGGATGCCTGGATGAGGATATGAGGATGTGCCCCAGCTTGGTCACCCACTGGAGCCACATCTCAGAGTCTCTTATCCATCTGCAGGGTCACAGCCCTGGGGACAACCCTTCCTGAGGGGTCCCTCAGCAGCACCCAGCTGGGTTCCTGCAGCCCAGGGCTGGCATGGGAAATGGATGCAGCCCCACAGGGTCTTTATTTGCCATTATCTGTGTGGAAACAGAAGGTTTGTATTTGCCCCGTGGGTGAGGGTGGACCTGGGGGCAGGTGGGCACCGTCAAAGCCTAAACCAAAGGAGCTTTATGTTTTGGTTTGCTGTGGTGCTTTTCTCCCTAAAAGTACTGCTGACAGTTCTGGTTGATGCAGGCAAAGCTTCTGTTGCAATCTGCTCCCATCTGACTAACTTGAATTTTGCTTCACAGCAGCAAGAAATGGTTAGGGGTGCGTTAATCAGATGTATTTTCCTTCACTTCCTAGTATTTCACTGTACTTCTGTAAGGTGTAAGAAAGCCAAATCAAATCTGGGATCAGATTGTCATTTAGTCATAGTCACTTCTCTTGGCGTTGTGGCAGCTGCTGGACTTCTGGCTATCAAATATCTTTATTGGAGTACAAATATGTGGGGCAGGGATCCATGTTTTACACAGCGCCTTCTACAGCCACCTGATGACAGGAAACAGCCTCAAGCCGCGGCAGGGGAGGTTTAGGTTGGATATTAGGGAAAATTCCCTCACCAAAAGGATTGTCCGGCCCTGCCCAGGACAGCGGTGGAGTCACCCTCCCTGGAGGGTTTTTAAAGCCATGTGGATGTGGGGACATGGGGACCTGAGTCAGTGGTGGCCTTGGCAGTGCTGGGGG
Organism: Motacilla alba alba; assembly: GCF_015832195.1. Classification (NCBI taxonomy): domain Eukaryota; kingdom Metazoa; phylum Chordata; class Aves; order Passeriformes; family Motacillidae; genus Motacilla; species Motacilla alba. The sequence continues at coordinate 1,939,805 of NC_052032.1, read as the reverse complement.
ACGGAGGGACTCGGCGATCCAGGAGGATTTTCCCGGCACAAACCGGGCGCTGCTCCCTGCGATCCCTGTCCGCGTCTGCAGAGGGCACCAGCCCCCCAAATGTCCCTGTCACCCCCGGGCCGGGCGGTGACACCGGGGGACAGCCGGATGCTCTGGGGAATGCTCCGGGTGACACCGACCCAGCCACCTCAGGAAGATCCTGGGGAATGCTCCGGGTGACAGCAACCCAGCCACCCAGGACAGTCCCTCAGGAGAGCCCTGGATAACAGTGACCCATCCACCCAGGACAGTCCCTCGGGAGAGCCCTGGATAACAGTGACCCAGCCACCCAGGACAGTCCCTCGGGAGAGCCCTGGATAACAGTGACCCAGCCACCCAGGACAGTCCCTCGGGAGAGCCCTGGATAACAGTGACCCATCCACCCAGGACAGTCCCTCTGGAGAGCCCTGGATAACAGTGACCCATCCACCCAGGACAGTCCCTCGGGAGAGCCCTGGATAACAGTGACCCATCCACCCAGGACAGCCCTGGATAACAGTGACCCATCCACCCAGGACAGTCCCTCAGGAGAGCCCTGGACAACAGTGACCCATCCACCCAGGACAGTCCCTCAGGACAGCCCTGGATAACAGTGACCCATCCACCCAGGACAGCCCTGGATAACAGTGACCCATCCACCCAGGACAGCCCTGGATAACAGTGACCCATCCACCCAGGACAGTCCCTCTGGAGAGCCCTGGATAACAGTGACCCATCCACCCAGGACAGTCCCTCAGGACACCCCTGGATAACAGTGACCCATCCACCCAGGACAGTCCCTCAGGACACCCCTGGATAACAGTGACCCATCCACCCAGGACAGTCCCTCCAGGAGAGCCCCGGATAACAGTGACCCATCCACCCAGGACAGTCCCTCAGGAGAGCCCTGGATAACAGTGACCCATCCACCCAGGACAGTCCCTCAGGAGAGCCCTGGATAACAGTGACCCATCCACCCAGGACAGTCCCTCTGGAGAGCCCTGGATAACAGTGACCCATCCACCCAGGACAGTCCCTCGGGAGAGCCCTGGATAACAGTGACCCATCCACCCAGGACAGTCCCTCTGGAGAGCCCTGGATAACAGTGACCCAGCCTCAGCAGCCCCATTCCAGGCTGGATCCCAGCACTGCTCCCACCCATTGCAGTCCAGCACGGAGCACCAGGTGATGCTGGCTGCATCTCCTCCCAGCATTGTCCAACCCTTGGATAGGGATGGGGACACCTTAACCCCTGCCACGGCCTCAAGTCACAGCCCCATGGCTGGCTCCATCCCCGGCATCTCACCAAACCCAAAAATCCACCTCCAACAGCGGCAAACACAGCAAAACTATCGGAAAAATTCTTGTGGGACTGTGGTGTTGTCCTTGTTTCCTCTGTTCTATGGGCCCTGTGGGTGGGAATCACTTCTGCTTTAGGAAAAAAACCAAAACCCTGACATGTGTTTTCTGGCCCAGTTTGACCTCAAAAAAGCACCAGTGAGGAGATCTGTGTTTTGCCAGAGGATAGCATGAGCACCTCCAAGCACACAGTGGCTCCTGGCATGTGGGGACAGGACTGATCCCAGCTCAGAGAGAAGCCCCAGAAGTGGCTTTGGGAGAGCTCCTGGCTGGTCCCTGGAGCCTCACTAGCCCACCCTGGAGAGGATGGTGCTTGGTTGCAGGGGAAGCCAAGGGTGAGAGCCAGAGATGCAAAAGTTTGGACGTCCCACGGTGCTGTGTCCAGCCACAGATGTTCCCATGTTGGGAATGTGAACTCACATGATCCCAAACTTTACAGTGTCTGTAGAGCACTGTGATGAAAGCTGAAATACTTCAGCCACTGTTAGAGCCAGGGAAGCAAACAGGAGTCTCCCCACTCCAGATTTAGCTCTTTATTGATTTTCCAGCTGCATCCATCAGTCATTGTCCCAGTGCTCAAATTACCCATTAGAGATACCATAGAAATGAGAGGAAAACAAGACAGGCTTGTGGTTTTGATGAAAAACACTAAATATCCCAAACAGCAACTTCTGGAAGGAAAATCCTTCCTTTTTGGGGTTGGGACTGGGTTACATTTATTCTTGAACAACTCAGAGGCACTGAGGGCTCCTGGCTCCTTGTGGTCTGGGGCTTGACCATCTCCCTTATTCCCTGTGCCACTGGCAGCACTGTGCCCTGCAGGAGGGACTCAGAGGCCTCCCTCCAGCCCAGCTTGTCACCTGTGTCAGATTCAAGGATAAACAAATCCAGTTTCAAAATCCACATGACTGCACTGGCTGCTCTCTGTCCACGCTGCTGCTTCCTCTGTCCTACAGTGACTCCCTGCTGGTGACTGCAGCTAGGTCACATCCTGCAGGTCAGTCCCACAGGCCTGACCTGTCTGAGATGTCTCTGGGATTAGAGGGATGTCCCCTGTGCTTGTACCCATCACCCCACACCTGCATTGTGGAGGGACGCCAGGGTCTGGGACTGGAGATGCTGTTAACATCCCATCTACATGGAAATGCCCTTCCTCAAGTTTTACTACATGAATTTGAGAGGGTGTGGGTGAATGCCTTCAAACTGAAGGAGAAGAGGTTTAGATTAGATATTAGGAAGAAATCCTTCCCTGGGAGGGTGGGCAGCCCTGGCACAGGGTGCCCAGAGCAGCTGGGGCTGCCCCTGGATCCCTGGCAGTGCCCAAGGCCAGGCTGGACAGGGCTTGGAGCAGCCTGGGACAGTGGAAGGTGTCCCTGCCCTGGCAGGGAGTGGAGCTGGATGGGCCTTTAGGTCCCTTCCAACCCAAACCCTTCTGTGACTCCATAAATAAATCTATGGCCTCCACCTTGTGCAGAGACTCCAACCCAAGGAGCTGCACCGTGACCCTGTGGTTCACCAAGGCAGCAGGGGGGAAGTCCCCAGGGTCCCCTGCTGCACCCAAAGGTGTCCCTAGAGGGGAGGTCTGTGCTGGCCGTGCCGGGGCGGGCTGGCTGTGCTGACTCAGCAGCACACACCCTGTGTAAACGCTGCCAGCTGCTGCTCCGGCCGCTGTTTGCTCAGCCCGCTCTGCTCTGTTTGCCTTTGGGATCACGATGGAAGGAGATGGCCTTTGATCCAGAAAATGAGGCAAGGCAGCTCCAGGCACCTGCCTCAAGGATCCTCCAGCATCTCCGCTCCTCCAGCTCCTGCCCAGGCGCTCAGTAGCTGCAACCCACCAGCACCACCCAAATTCAAAACTCCACAGAGCTCCAGGAGTTCCAGGAAAATGCACTCGCTACAGCATAACCCAGCTGCCATGCAGCCAGGACAATTATTTATTATCATTTCCTTGCAACAGAGATATGGAAAAAAAAAGCACCCACCCTCCACAGGTGCAAACAGCAGCAGCTGCAGCATCCACGTTGGAATCTATGTACATCACAGTGTAAAGTCCACTGGGGAAAAAAATATTCAATCCAAGTTTTAAAAAAAAAAACCTCATGACCTAAAACCAGGAACCAGAACAAACAAAGTGGTTGAGAAAATAGGTTGGGCCCCTCCCTCTTGCTATAAAATACATATTTCTAAGGCAAAGTTTCACAAGACCAGAAGCGAGGTTCCTAAAGAGTCTGAGCTTGCAGCTGAAGACACCGCACAGGCACAAATCCCACGTGAGAAGCTACTGCAGGCACAAGAACCTCCACCCACCCTGGTGCCTCAGTGGTCAGCATAGTCCTTGGTCTCCACCCCGGTCTCGTTGAGCACCGTCGTCCTCATGATGGCCTCGGTGACCGCGTAGGGGTCGCAGTTGGCCGCCGGCCGCCGGTCCTCGAAGTAGCCGTAGCCATCCTGGCCGACCTGGCGCGGGATGCGGATGCTGGCGCCTCGGTTGGCCACGCCGGCGGAGAACTCGAAGATGTTGGAGGTCTCGTGGTGGCCGGTGAGGCGCCGGGAGTTGTCCCTGCCGCCCCGCGGGTCGTACACGCAGATGTGGTAATCGTGCCGCTTGCTCAGCTTCTCGATGGCAGCTTCGATGTGCCTGTGGGACAGCAGAGGGGGCTCAGCAGGTCCATTTGGGGGGTGTCACCCCCTCCTCCTGTGCAGGGACAAGGACAGCCCAGGGGATCCCTCATATGATCAGCTGCTCTTAAAATAATGAGCTGGGACAACCCCAACCCTGCCTGGTGCAGCCACACAGGTAGGGAGACACTTCCATATGGCCCAGGCCCCCCCCAAGCTCCCACGTCCATCCCAGGGAGCCCCTGAGGACTCACTTGAGTCCTGAGACTCTCCTTGAGACCCCCCAGGACTCACTTGAGACCCCCCTCTCTGCGCATCTCCTCGGTGCTGTAGTTGGTGTGACACCCGGCGCCGTTCCAGTTGCCGGTCATGGGTTTTGGGTCCAGAGTGGCCACCACCCCAAAGTCCTCGCAGACGCGGTGCAGGATGAAGCGAGCCATCCAGAGGTGATCCCCCATCTCAATGCCTTCACACGGGCCCACCTGGAATTCCCACTGGAAGGGCGAGCAGATGCACAGGTAAGGAGGGGCAGGTGGGCGCCTCTCCAGCCACCACATCCCTGCCACCCCAGCCCGGGCTGTGGCTGAATGTTACCCTTGGGAATCAGCAACAAGGATGGGGAGCATTGAGGCAAGCAACAGGATTACTTTGGCATGCAAAAAAAATGGGAAGAAACTGCTCATCGCTATGTCAAGCAAATCAGAGGGGTTTTTAATCAAAACAGAGGTAAATAAACACCACATCTGACTGAGGCTGGAGCTGCTGTGAGCAGGACCCGCAGCCCACACTGCAAACAGGGCAGAGGATTAACGAGGAGCCTGTTAGTCCTTCCCAGGGCTGCTCCCTGCCTGGCCGGAGCCAGGGTTGCACCACCCACGGTTACTAAGCGCAGGGTGACGTCTTTGTGGCTGCTGGCATGGAAGAGCCTGAGCCCAGGATGTGGAAGACAGCCAAGAAGGACCCTTAAGAATTTGGGGCAAACAGCAGGGTGGGTAAAAGTCCTGCCTCGGCTCCACTGCTGATAAGCCCCTGCTTATCACCGCCACATCAGCAGCAGGACAGTCAGCAGCTCGGGACCGCAGTCAGTCAGTCTGGCCACCTGCCTAATGCAATCAGGGGCTCCCTGCTGCTCACTCCTAGATAAACCCAAATCCTCCCAGCTGCTCCCCAAGGCCATGTCCCACCCGAGCTTCCTGCTTCCCAGTCCCAGAACAGGGCTCAGACCCCATCACTCCACATGGTGCTCCTGCAGCTCATCCCAGCTCCCATCTCCCACATCCCTGCTCCCACGCGGGAGCTCCCAGCTCCACTCTGGCAGCCGGAGCTCAGGCTGAGCTGTGCAAGGAGCTTGGGTGAGTTAGGAGAAAATCAAATGCACATTTCCATTCCAGCAGTGCAACTGCTCCCTCCTAAGCAAAACCAATGCGAGGAGTCACTGCATTCAGAGCTCCAGAGGAGCTGGGAGCTGCTGGGTTATTCCAGCCTCACAATATTGTATCCATCACTGGGAATGGGCTGCCCGGGGCCATCCACACGTACCTGGGAGGGCATCACCTCGGCATTGGTGCCACAGATCTTCACCCCCGCATAGAGACAAGCCTTGTAGTGGGACTCCACGATATCACGCCCGTACACCTTATCTGCTCCAACCCCACAGTAATACGGGCCTGGAAAGAACAAGGAGTCATCACCCAAGGGAAACTTCAGGGAGCAACAACAGCACTGTAACATAATCCCACTCTCCCAGGTACCTGCTGCCATGGGCAGGGGATTTATGGGAGGGAATTAAAATGATGTTTCTCTCCACAGGATATCAAGCCACCGACCCCAGCTCCAGCACTGGCAGTGTGAGCAGTTCATCTGTGCAACCGCAGCCTTATCTGGGCAGTTCAATAATACTTGTAACACATCAGCTGGGAGGTGGCCTCAAGATAAGCAAAGTTTGGTCTGCCCCGGGGCACCTCCCTCACCCTCTGAGCACATCAAGCTTCCGAGATTGTTCTGACAACAGCTGGCATTGTTCACAGCTAGAAAGTCCAATTCGCTGGGGTTTGATATCTTCCTCATTCAAGCAGGTAAGGCAAAGATCTTCTCCTCGCCTGGGGGAAGGGAGATGTTGCAAGCAGCCGGTCCACAAAAAAATCATCTTGGGAAACCTCTGGCTCTGTCCCAGGAGGCAGCTGAGGAGCTGGCTGCTGCTGCAGGAGGGCACAACGCGCCATGCCAAGCCCTTTCCTCAACAGCCAAGGGGAGGAGGTTTTTCCAGCCCACTTCTCCAGCCCTTGCCAAACAAGTCGTGCAGCCGAGCTGTTTGTGCAGGCAGGGTCCGGTGGGAGCGGCTCACGTGAGCCACGGGGCGCCAGGTGCTCTCGGCAAACAGCCCCTGCCTGGGCTCATCCCTGACGGCAGAGCTGCACCGAGGCTGGGGATGGGCTCGCTGCCACCTCCCAGCACCCCACAAGCAGCAGGGTGGGAGCTGAGGGGGGATTTGGGCTGGGGCAGGGAGGCAGCTCTTACCCTGCGGGCCGGGGAAGCCGTTGTCGGGCCAGCCGTAGGGGTGGCCGTTGATGCCCAGCAGAGTGTACTCCTGCTCCATCCCGAACCAGGGGTGGCTGTCCTTCACCAGGTCCATGACTTTCTTGCACGTGTGTCTCAGGTTGGTCTCTGGGGGCAGAGAGGTCCGGGTTAGAGCTGTGCTGGAGCCAGCACCGACCACACTCGGCTCCATCCCACCCTGAGACCAAGGCTCCACCACTGCCAAGGGCTTCCCACAGAAGCCTCAAGGAAATAATGAGTGAATCCCCCTTCCTGCTCATCAAATTCCTCCTCACAGTTACTCCATCACCGGAGCATCAGGCCACAGGTCAAAAGGGTTTAATTACCCTGTTCCCCAAACCACTGCTGATGGTCCATCCTCCTCCTCTTACTCACTGAGACATGAGGAGCCTTACCCCAGCCCCATCCTACAGGCATTCTGCAGACCTGGGGCTTCCATCACTCCCTCACCCCATCCTCTTTCTACCAGCCTCATCTTAATTATCCTTTTCTTTCTGCAGCTCCATGGTTTTGGTTAGCATCCAGACTGGCTGGCCCTGTCTTGGCCTTTTGAGGTGCTCAAGGCAACTGGGGCTTTGCCAGGAAAACACAGATAGCAGAGAACTGTCCAGACATGAACGAGCCAGGCAAGGGGGATGAGAGCTTGGACCAAGACATCAGCGAAAAAGGCTGAAAAGCTGCTGTTTCAGGGAGAGGCAGGCTCCAGGCTGCACATTCTGCCCTAACTTGCTATAAAACTCCAGAGCAGCTACAACGGAGCGTGGGGCTGGAGGGAAGCAGTGGCAGATGGGGGGCAAGGCTAAGACAATTTCTTCCCCTGAGCCTACACAGCCCTTAAGGTCCATGGAAACCCACCACGGGAAGGGCTGGAGGGTGCACGCTTCTCACCATCGGGGCTCTGGGCTGAGCTCTCTGTGCCCCGGGAGCCCCAGGATCAGGGGCTCTCTTTACAAACTGCTGCAGTGGAGGAGCTGCCGGGCAGGAATCTCAACCAAGACACTTCCCCCACCCGTGTCTGGACGCTGCTGGAGGAGGAATCAGCCCCGTCTTTCACCATCGCTGCCCGCTGCCCTCCCGGCAGAGCTGCATCACCCGCGGATGCCCTCTCCCTCCCCCGCACGCACACCCAGCGGGGCTCAGCCCTGCTCGAGTGGCAAATATCCGGTTATTTGCCGGCAAATAACCCCTCCGGGAGCCTCTCAGCGCGTCCCTGCAAACAGGCTCCTCTTCCTGTGTCTGGGGCTTTATCACAGGGACAAGACGGACTGCAGGCTCCTGCCACCGCAGCCTCGGCGATAAGGCCGAGAGCCGCGCGTCCTGGGGCTGTTTGCAAAAGGTCGCTCTGAGCGAGCACACGCCGTCTCAGCATCTTCTCCTTCCTTTTCTGCAGCCTCCCACCAGCGAGAAGAGCCACCACAACCCCGCACGTCCAGCTGCCGCTGCCGCCGGGGCCGGGCGAGCTCGGGCTCACAGCCGGGACACGCCTTTGGCGAGCGCCGGCAGTGAACTCCGCGTCTCGCTGCTCTTCTCCTCGCCCCGTGCCACTAAAACGGGTTCCCGCAAACAACCACCGCCACCAGCGCTTGGATTTCGGAGCCTCGGGCCAAGTGCTCGGCGCTCAGCTGCGCCCCAGGGCCAGCGGTCCCGAGCAGGTGGCCCCTGGGGGAGGTGACACCCTAAATAATAAGGGGGTGACCCTGGGGAGCTGGAGGTGCTCACCTGCGGGCTTCCTGTTGTACTTCAGCACTTCGCAGAGCACCAGCTTGTTGGGGTCCAGGCAAAAAGGGTCCCTGAACATGCAGACCGGCACCAGGAACATGTCACTGTTGGAGCCCTCTGCCTGTGCCGTGCTGGAGCCATCGAAATTCCACTCGGGGACATCTGCGAGGCAGGAGGGGAACGGAGGAGGGAGTGAGGTTGAGAAAAGGCCCACATACGGATTGTGCCAAGCGCTGGCGGCTCAGATCCAGGATGGAGCACCCGAAGGGTGCCGAGTTCCATGGCATGTCAGCCACAAAGGTTTTCTTGCACATCCCCGGAGCCCATCGGTGCTCCCTGAGCATCAGTGTGCTCACCCCACCCCCAGCACCATCAGGCACGGGCAGGATCAGTCCCAGCCACTCCACCTCCCTCTGCCAAACCCCATCCAGATGCCGACACGTCTCCATGCCTGTTTGTCTGGGGGAAAGGGGCGAGGAACTCATCCTCCCCTTCCCACCCAGCGCTAATAGCAGAGATTAGCGGATTAAGCAAACCGCAGGGACGCAGGTTGGATATTCACCCTGCTGCTTGCTACAACCCCTCCTGACAGCTGCAACAGGTATCACGGGTGCCACACCACCAGGGAGAGCGCGTCTCAGCTCCCACCGCCCCAAGCACCCCAAAACTTTTCCCAGGCTATGCTCAGGGCCCTCCTCCACACCCCCCATCACCCGAGGGACAAGCAGCCGCGTTACCTTCGATGCTCTTGGGCTCCTTATCGAGGGTCCTGCTCTTGCAGCGCACGCCCTCGCCGCTGCCGTCGATCCAGACGTAGGTGACCTGAACCCTCCCGTCCTGGGGCAGCCTCATGTACTGCTCCCGCACCAGCTTGTTCAGCCTGGAGCTGTGCGACACCGACATGGCGACGTCCCTGCGGGGGCGCACAGGTGAGCGCCACATCACCCCCGGCCCATCTCCCCAGGTATTTTACAAACCAACCTCCCAGCCCATAACGAGCCCCCCCAACTCCCCCCGGCTCCTTCCCCCGGCGGGATTCGAACCTGTCACGCCCTCGCTCACCGGCCCCAGCGCTGCCCGCGCCCGCTCCGCCCGCGCTTTAAAGGCGCCCGCGGTCGGGGGCGGTGCGGAGGCGGCTCCGCCCCGGGGCGGCAGCGCCGGGCCCCGGCCCTCACCTCCGGGACACCCACTGAGGACGTTTGGTATTGCTTTCTTTTCTTACTGAAATATTACTTATTCAAAACGACGGCTATCTCACGGCTAAAGCATCGCTTTATTTATTTAAAGTAGTGAGTTATTGGCTAGATAACTTGTTGTTTATTTAAAGAAACGGGTGTTACTCATTGAAAATTTTATTCACCACCTCCGGTCCCCTCTCTGCGTGTGTCATCCATTTTGGCCCCTTATTTGTGCAGGGTTGGCCTCGTACACGCGTGCAGGTGTTTTTCTCCCAGCGCTGCTAAGTTGCTGCCGGGGGGGGGAGTTGGGGAGACTGCTGAGTTGTGCTCCCCCAGCACCCCAAAACCTGGCTGGGACCATGTGGATGTGTGATGGAATGGATCTGCGTGCCCAGTGGGTGGTCAGTGGGGACATCAGTGGCAACGAGATCCCTGGGACAGGGGCAGCCAGATTCCCGGGACAGGGGCAGCCAGATGCCAGGCAGCCCTACCACTACCTCCCTCCCCCATCCTACCCTGGCCACCCCAGGAACGGCCCCTTCCCACCCGGCTTCAGCCTCCCCGTGGCTGCAGGGCTGGGTTTGCCCCCAAGACTTTCCTTGGAAAGGAAGGGAGGAAAGGCAGAGAGCTGCTGGGAAAACACCGCAATCTCCTACTTCAGCCCTTCCCGTCTATAAACCGCTGAGTTAAAGCACAATTTTTAAGCACCAGAGCATAGTAGAGTCTCTTTAAACCCCCGAGCTATCCACGCTCAGCACAGGCTCTGCTGTGATTTACAGTCAGCTAAAAATTCTCAGCCAACAGGTGTGAATGTGAGTCGATTATTTCAATATAGCAGCAATTTCCAGCTATCGAGCCGAACGCAGATCCAATTAGGTGAATTAAACGCATCGCTGCCTTCCCAGTTTTCCATAGATCCTGCGTGAGAGGCTCCCACGTGTCGGAGCAGACAGACCCCAAACGTGCCAGGGCACAACCAGCACGGGCACAGCCCGTGCCGGCGCCTCCGGGGCTTATCTCAAATACTCCCGGATTTCTTTCTGGGAGGAGGGCAAGATTCCAAACAACACCCCCAAGCAAACTCGGCGGGGTGAGCGCGCCTCGACTCTCCAGCCTCAGGTTTCAAGCAGTTTTCCGATGTTACAAAAGGAGAAAAGGCTTTAAGGCATGACTGGGCTCTAAAGCAGTTGGGGTTTTGCTAATTCCCCCGGTTCTTAAGACAGCCTCATGTTTGTGGCTGCCTGACTCACCCCAGGAATGTTTTTCTGCAAAACACCAGGGCAGCTAAAAAAAAACTGCTTCATGGTTGATTGCCCCCCCCCGGACATCTCCTCCCCGGGCACTGACCCAAGACATCAGCTCTGTTTTTCTTCTGAAGGTGTTTTGGTCCCACAGGCAGATAAAGAATCGGGAAGAAACCTGAAAGCACTTGGGATTGCACAAGAACCAGGAAATGAGATTGGCAGCGACAGAAGCAAAACTTAATTAGCAATTTCGGTGACCGGGCGGTGACATCAGTGGCAGCGGGCTGCGGGCGGGCCAGACGTCACCCACCCCACAGCTCGCGGGTGCTGCCCCGAGCAGAGCGCCTGGGAAGGAGGCTGGCACACGGGGATGTGCCCAAGGTCCCTGGAGCAGCGGTGGCAGAGCCACGCAGGTCTCCCCCGTGTCCTTGACGCTGCCCCGGTGACATTCAGGGTCTCCTGCAACTGAGGCTGGGGTGCAGCTCGGAAGCGGCCACCTCCCTCTGCGGGGTATTTTAGGGACACATCCACGAATGTGGCTGCAAAGCTCAGCATTTCCTCATTCTTGTTTGGAAATCGTCCCGGGGCAGGAGGAAATGCACCCCTGGGTGTGCAGCCGTTTCCCGGAGGCGTTGCAACACCGAGCCGGCGCCGTGCCGGGGAGGCGTCAGCGGCTCCGCCGGGTCCTCGGCTGCCGTCCCTGCTTCCATCTCCATCTCCACCTCCATCTCCATCTCCATCCCGCCTGGGGAGCTGGAGCCCGCGGGACCGGCCTCAGGGCTGGAGAAGCAGCGGCTGATGCTGAGCAGAAAGCACAGAGGTGGATCCGCATCCCTTGGGAAGGATCGCAGACCCCGCCCGAGGAGAGGGGAGCTGCAGCCTCCAGGGCCAGCAGGGCCAGCAGCGGTGTGCTCAGTGTGATGGGAGGGTTCTGCCGAGACCCTGCACCTTCCTGACTCAGCTGGGTGGGGGAGAGGCTCATTTTATCCCCAGTGAAAGCTCTGGCTTCCCTCCTGGATGTGCCCACCTGGGCAGAAACACCCCGGAGCTTGAGTGGACTCAAACCCAGGGAGAAATGGAACAAAATCCGGGCTGAGTTAACCCAGTAATCTGGACTGGGAAGCTCCTCTGCGAGCAGCTGCAATCACTGAGCACCAAAACTCCCTAAAGGGGAAGACGAACAAACACCAATAATCCCTCACCTGGTCAGAGCCCCCTGCCCAGGAGGGCAAACACGGCGTGTTTGTGGCGTTTGGGGACAGCAGGGACAGCAGCAGCCTGTGGGGGCACAGGTGTGGAATCACAGAATTCCTAAGGGTGGAAAAGGTCACTGAGCCCTGCTGTTACCCCAGCGCTGCCAAGGCCACCACTACACCAGGTCCCCAAGTGCCACGGTACCATCCCTGCCCAAACACCGCCGCCGAGGCAGCTTGCCAAAAATACACAATTATTTCACACCAAAAAGGATTTTGGTAAGCAGGAAAAAGCGTTTCTGCCACATAAAGTTGGGCACCTGCTTAGTCAGTTTTTCCTAGGATCCAGCCTCACCTCACCAAGCCTAATTCCAGCCATTTCCATAGCAACAACCCTGTTACACCAACAACAGCGAGCACAGCTCACACCTGGGTCCTCGAGGCTCTGCAATAACATTTCCCCCAAACAAGGGCGGGCTCTGCAATCAGCGGGCTCCTGCCTGCTCCCCTCCACGCCAGGTACAGTAAATATTAACCACCACCAGGCTCCCAGAATCAGCCACTGGCCCAAGGTCGGAGCCGAGGGCAGGAAAGGGAGCAGGGGTGTCCTTGGAGAAGTAAAAGGTCACGGATGAAATCTCCAGAGGACTTTGTGGAGCCCGTTCAGAGCTGCAGCAGAGGGGTTTCTCCACATGGAGCACAGCAGGGAAAGAAGCTGATTCTGCTGTGCAGCTCCAGCCCGGACCAACCATCACCTCTGGTGCCATCTGGGATGTCACCCCCGTGCCCACAGGGATGCAGGATGCAGCAGGGCTGCTCCCCTTCCCGGTGTCTTTTTTTGGATCAGTCTGGAGACCCAGCCTGGGGAGACCCGGCCAAGCCCTAAACAGTAAATATTCCAGTTTTTATCTGTCTTCAAGGCTTTATCAGCCAGAGCATTTTCCAGCCTTGCCAAAATACACCAAAGCTATTTCTTGCTTTGATAGGATAGTAATAAAACATTAAGAAATTTCTCAGATTGAAAATCTTCACTAACACAATATGTTTTACCACAAAGGGGTTAAACACGGACTAATTTACCTCATGGGGTGACTTTTTACACCTTTCCCTGGTGCAGCAGCAGGGCAGGGGCTGGGCCTTGGCTATCAGATCCCGCCCCACACTTGCCCAAGATCCCTGGGCACAGAGTATGGATTTTGGGACAGAGAGTTTGGGTTTTACTCTAAATCATCCTCCAGGATTCAGGACGCTGCTCAGAACTCAGGAAATTCCTCCCTGGTTGTTAAACCCCCAAAGCACCTCCCAGAGCCCTGGAGCTCCGGGGAGAGCATTCCCTCTCCCCAGGATCAATGTGACCAACCCGGGCTGGTTTTTGTGCTGCCAAACAGTCCGGTGGGGAGATTAGAGGGAAGGCAAAGAGCAGGATCGGCAGGAGAAGGCCCGGCACAAACACCATAAAGGGATTAGAGGGGCTGGGTGGGAATTCTGCTGCGGACACTGTGCCGGGAGAGGGGGCTTTCTGCAGCTGAGGAACCCGGGGGATGCTGGGGGGGAAGGTGCGTGCCCCAGCAGGGCTGGGAACAGTTGGGATGGGGCCAGGGGTTGGGATGGGGCCAGGGGCTGGGATGGGACGGGCTGGGATGGGACAGGGACTGGGATGGAGCTGGGGGCTGGGATGGGGCTGGGGGCTGGGATGGGGCAGGGGCTGGGATGGGGCAGGGGCTGGGATGGAGCCAGGGGCTGGGATGGAGCCAGGGGCTGGGATGGGACAGGGATGGAGCCGGGGGCTGGGATGGAGCCAGGGGCTGGGATGGGGAAGGGGCTGGGATGGGGCAGGGGCTGGGATGGAGCCAGGGGCTGGGATGGGGAAGGGGCTGGGATGGGGCAGGGGCTGGGATGGAGCCAGGGGCTGGGATGGAGCCAGGGGACTGGGATGGAGCAGGGGACTGGGATAGAGCCGGGGGCTGGGAACGGGCTGGGGGCTGGGATGGAGCCAGGGGCTGGGATGAGGCCGGGGGCTGGGATGGAGCCAGGGGCTGGCATGGAGCCAGGGGCTGGGATGGGGCAGGAGCTGGGATGGAGCCAGGGGCTGGGATGGGGCCGGGGGCTGGGATGGAGCCAGGGGCTGGGATGGGACAGGGATGGAGCCGGGGGCTGGGATGGAGCCAGGGGCTGGGATGGAGCAGGGGACTGGGATGGGGCAGGAATGGAGCCGGGGGCTGGGATGGAGCCAGGGGCTGGGATGGGGCAGGGATGGAGCCAGGGGCTGGGATGGAGCCGGGGGCTGGGATGGGGCCAGGGGCTGGGATGGGGCCGGGGGCTGGGATGGTGCCGGGGCTGGGATGGGGCAGGGGCTGGGATGGGGCAGGAGCTGGGATGGAGCCGGGGGCTGGGATGGAGCCAGGGGCTGGGATGGGGCAGGAGGTGGGATGGGGCAGGGATGGAGCAGGGGGTGGCCACGGTGGGTCAGAGCCACTCTGAGGGGTCCAGCAGAGACCAGCCGGTGCCAGGGGGGCTGTGCTGGCATCTCCCTGTCCCCAGTACACAGCCACTTGTACTCTTTCCTGCAAAACTGCGGAACTGGCAGCTTTCCTTTACAATTAAAACACATCTAGGCAACAGCAAATCTCCTTAGATTTGCACCCAAACCACTTTGCCTTCATTCAAATAGTGCTGCCTTTCCTGTGCACACACATATAAATATATATATATATCTGACATTTAAATGCATATATATGGTGTATAAATACATATATATGGCAAATAATTACATATATATGGCATATAAATACCCATATATGTGACATATAAATACATATATATGGCATATAAATACACATATATATGACACATAAATACATATATAGATGACATTTAAATACATATATATGGCATATAAATACCCATATATATGGCATATAAATACATATATGTGATGTATAAATACATATATATGATGGATAAATAGATATATATAATGGATAAATACATATATCTATGACATTTAAATACGTATATATGGCATATAAATACATATATATGGCATATAAATATGCATATATATTAGATATAAATACATATATATATGACCTATAAATACATACATATATATATATATATGCACATACACATCACTGTTTATGTCATACTTGAATATGCCTGGGAAAGCCACAGTCCCAACCCAAACAGCACCCAGCACCAACCCTGCAGAGCTGAAATCCTTCCACCCAGACAGGATTAGGAGCCCTACTCCCCTGCAGGGATTCCCCTGCAGCCTCACAGGTCTGAGTGAGCTCCAGAGCAGGCCAGGCTCCCTCCCAGCGCAGAGCTGCATTAGGGCTGTTTGCAGAATGCTCTTAGAAATCATTTTCACAGACTCAGAGAACCAGTGAGGTTGGAAAAGACTCTGAGCCTTCTTTTCTTCAGCTTGAACAACATTTTGGAGGTTATTTTCGGCTTCAGGGTACATTTGTAAGGGTAAGGCTTTTCTGCTTCAAGGCAGCAGAAAGGGCTCAGCAGAGCTGCCCTGAGCATCCCCGTGCAGCCCCTGAGCAGCCCCACTCCTGCAGCCCACAGACAGAATAAACCCCAAACAGCCTCCCCCTGACAGGCTTTCATCTGAATTTTCTTTATAATCCTGTGGCAGTCACTTCAGGCTGCAGGAAAAGAAACTGGGGGAAAAGGAGGGGGCACGCGGCAGATGCCCGACCCCAGGAAAGCAAAGTGCCAGGGGACAACCTCCAGCCAAAGAGCTGATTGCCAGGGCAGGAAGAGCAGCACAGGAACACAAAACCCACTGGGTAGGTGACCAGATGGGCCGAATTTCACCCAAACCTCCCCTGGGATCACTCACAGCCAGGGAGGAAAAGCTGCCTGTGGGGCACAAAGCAGGGCTGCCCCAGCTCACAGGGGAGCAGGCAGTGGGGCCAGGGCACCCCAGGGCTTCCTGGGCAACAGAAGGGACCCATTTCCCTGGGATCTCTGCAGAGGAGGCCCCAGCAGGCTCTGACTCACAGGGGGAACCACCTTCTCATCTCTTCAGAGAGAGAAACCACGAGCTGGAGCTCCCCACCCTGGAGCAGGAGCTCTGTCCCACAGGCTCCCACCCAGCTCTTGGCTTCAGGGAGAGGACAAGACACAGAAGGAGAGGAAAGTTGCACCAGGGAAGATTGAGGTTGGATATTAAAGAAAAAAATAATTTAAAAGCTTGTAAAGCACTGGCACAAGCTGCCACAGGAGCTGATGGAGTCACCCATCCCTGGAAGTACCCAGAGAAATGTGACAATGTGGCTCTTGAGGACATGGTTTAGTGGTGAACAGTGGTGGTGCTGGGCTCACAGTTGGACTTGAGGGTCTTAAAGGTCTTTTCCAGCCTGAATGATTCTACGATTCTCTGATTGCTGCCCTGTGACATCCTTCCCCAGGCTCCAGGCAGAATCCTGGGATGCAAATTTTAACCAGCAGCATTTATTTCAGCAAAACTGAATATCAAAAATCTCAGTGCACCAAAGCTCCCACAGCAGCAGAGTGCTCAGAGCAGAGTCTAAACAAGCAGTGAGCCACCAAAAAGATCAACTCCTTTCAATGTAAATACAATTATCAGCACTGGCAACTGATGCACCCGGGCAGCCACAGCCTCCTTGCCCAGCTGGTTTCCCAGCCTGTATCCTGTTTGGCAACCCCATTTTGCAGCCTTACACAAATGCAAAGCTTTTTCACTTCCCTCCCTGCCCACACTGCGCCTGGCTGCTGCCAGCAGGGCCTCCAAGCCAGCACCACTGTGTTTGTCCCAGTCATGAGGGGATTTTTCCGAAGAAAACGGGAGGAGACTCCTCGCTGGTGGTTTTTGTTTTCTCAGTGCTTACCCAAACCCTGTGCTTTCCTCAGCAATGTCATCTCCTTGCAATCACATGATTTCAGGAGCTGGGACTTTTAAAGGGTAAAAAAGTGAATTAAGCACTTTTAAGGCAACTTTAGAGCTTGCAGGGTTTGGCCTTTGCTACACAGAACAAGGCTGCCTTGAGGAGGGGCTGTGTCTGAGGCCTCTGGTGCAGCTGGGTGGGTATTTTGGGGGAAAAATGTTTGTTTTCTAGGGAAAACCACCTTGCTGCCAGCTTTCTGCAGGCCTCTTCACAAAGGAAAGGTAAATTCTGGCAGGTTCCTGCAGAGCAAAGCAGCCAGATGTGCTTCAGCACTCTGGGCACTGGGCTTCAACTTCAGAGGCTGTAACTCAATCCAGATCCTACCCACGTAGAACCAGAAGCTGCCCTTGGCAGGGCTTTAATGTCAATTTAAACCAAATCAGAGCCCTAGAAAATCCCTTGTTCTGGGTGAAAACGCTCTCCAAGCCCTTCATTTTGGCCTTGTTTAATTCCTTTTGTGAGCAGATTTGTCCAAAAGGAATTCCTTTTGCTCTCCACCAGGGCATCCCCATCCATGCTGGTTCCCATGCCTTTCCCAGCTGAGATTAAGCTGGCACAGGTTTGTTTTCCTGCCACAGCCACTCCAGATTATCACCCCACCCCATCCCAAGCTCCCAACAGACAAGCTCCGCTCTGGACAACACTGAGCCCCAAAAGCAGCTTCTGCCAGAGCCCAAACCTTGGGGGGCTCTCCCAGCACTGACTGGGGTGAGCTGCTGAGGCAGCCCCACATCCTGACCTGCCCCTCATTTGCTGCCCAGCAAGAGCAGGGACATCACTGATCCTGTGGATTTACCCTGGCCCAGCAGCCAAACCCGACACACCAAACTGGTGACGAGGGGCTGATGAGCCCTGAGGGGCACTGCCATGCACAGCAGCCCCCTCTGCACCCCCAAATCTGAGCCTCCAGCCTGGCCACTGGGCTCCAACACCCCAGCAAGGCTGGAGACACCCCCACACACCCAGAGCTGCTCCCTGGGAGCCTCTGTGTGCAGCTGGAGCAGTCACTGCCCCCATCCCCTGGCCCTCTCTGCAGCCCCATCCCTTTCCTGTTTCACTCCCTAGGATGGAGCACAGCACCCTCCAGCACCTCCTCTTCAGCTGCCCGAAGTCTGGCAGTGAAATCCCCTTGCAAGGAGCAGCTTTGTCTCTGCTCCCCTCTCACCTGCATCCCCACAGCTGCCAGCTCCTGCACCGCTCCCCACACAGCCAGGGCACAGCTCTCACGCCTTAAATCACCTCCTCTTCCACCTCCCCACGCTGCAAAGTCACTAATTACCCCTTGGTAATGAACACAAAGAGCTCTGGGATGTCCCTGATGGGCTGTCTCGTTACAGGTGTCATTTCCCCTGTGCCCAGTGTGGGAAATGGATTTGTAGAAAACTCTCAAAATGTGACAGAAGGCTCACAGAGTGTGAGAAGTGGGCTGACATGATGACTGACGTGAAGGCATTTTCAGCATGGTGTGACTAAAACTGATAGGCCAAGAAACACTTACAGTGTATTGTAATTAAGAAACAGCTTCTGATTGTGATGGCCTGAATTATAACGTCTGTATTGTCTCACCCTTCACATGAGACTGAAAATGGAATAAAAGTTTTTAAAACACCTCTCAGTTGCCCCATGTCTGGTTCAGAGAAGAGTGTGATCCACCACCCGAGGTGCTGCTGAAGGCTCTGCTCCCCTCTTGGCTCAAGCGACCACAGGACAAGTCAGGAAAAGTCACAAAGGAAAGTCACATTTACTGCTCTGTGCGACCAGGAGCCTGTTCCAGCTCAGGGCAAACCCCGGGGTGTTTCTGTGCCGCTCTGAGGCAGCCCCGCCGCTGATCCTGCCCGCAGCCACTGCACCGAGCCTGAGGCAGCCCCGCCGCTGATCCTGCCCGCAGTCACTGCACCGAGCCTGATCCTGCCCGCAGCCACTGCACCGAGCCTGATCCTGCCCGCAGTCACTGCACCGAGCCTGAGGCAGCCCCACCGCTGATCCTGCCCGCAGTCACTGCACCGAGCCTGATCCTGCCCGCAGTCACTGCACCGAGCCTGATCCTGCCCGCAGTCACTGCACCGAGCCTGATCCTGCCCGCAGTCACTGCACCGAGCCCTCCCAGCGCCCCAGCCCTGCTCTGGCGGGTGGCACAGGGGACATTGGGGGAGCAGGGAAGGGCCACATCTCCTCCCACAGCAGCCAGCCTGGGCAGCCGCTCCTCCAGCCCAGGGCCACCTGACGGCTCCTGCAGGAGCTCAGCTTTCCAGCAGCTCGGGCTGCCTGGAGAGCAGCCAGGGAGCAGGATGGTGCTGCCGCGGTGGCCGGCCCATGGACACATGTCACTGTCACCTCGGGGCATGTGGGATCTCCCCGCTGGTCCCCAGCCAGTGGCACTGTGGGGACAGCCCTGCCCTGACACGGCCCCAGCTGGCAGAGCTGTGTCCCTCTTGGCCTGGGGACAGGGACACTTGCACAGCTGCGGTGGCTCCAGCATCCCCGGCCCTGCCCGTGGTGAGGGGAGCAGAAGGACACAGCTCCTCATTTGATCAGTAAAGATGTGCTCAGGCTGTCCTGGCTGCAGCGACCAGGCCGGGTGGTGGCAGTGAGGGGCAGAGGGTCCCTGTGCAGGGAACAACCCCCAGGCCCTCCTCAGGCTCCCAGGGAGGAGGAAGAGGAGGCTGCCCCAGGGGTGGGTGCAGGAGCCAGGGCAGCTCGAGGGAGGCCAACACCCCCCACCCCACAGAGAGGTGTCACTTGGGGCCCACTGAGCCCCCCAGACACCAAAACACAACAAACCCAGCCTGGAGGGAGGGGACAGCACTGGGGACCCCACCCAGAGCCAGAGGAGGTCCGTGGCCCCCTACACGCACCCTGGGGTTTGTGCCACCCATCCCAGCCTGGCAGGGCAGGAACCTGCTCTGGGCAGTGCCCCTGTCCCTCACACCTGAGCCAGCTTTGGGCAGGAGGGGAGGGATGGGGGAAGGGGGCAAGGAAGCAGCAGAGCCAGAGCAGCCCGCTGGGAGAGGCCAGGAAAAGGGGCCATAACCCAGGGAATTGTGTTGTGCCACCCGTGGGATCTCCAGCCAGGAATGGCATCTCCCCATCAGCCCCAGTGACACTGCCCATGGTGTCCTGCTGGGGAAGGGACAGCCCTGGCCACCCGTAGGTGCCACCACGCCTGGGCACTGCAGGTTTTGGGGGAGCCATTCCCGGGCTCTCCCAGTCCTGTGAGGCTGGGGCAGAAGGGGAGCCCTGGACAGGAACCTCCTCCTGCTCCCTCACCCAGGTGCTCCCCACTCTGTGGTATTCACATTCCTTGAACAGAGAGAGCCATAATTCTCTTTCCCAGGATTTTTCCTGGGAAAGGTAGTGAGAAGCTTCAGAGAAGAAAACAAAACAATTCTTATTTCTATTCATTGCTCTTGTTGTTTCACACTTGTGGAAAGTGTTATAGAGATTGTTTACTGAAAGTGATTTAGTTATTGGACACTGGTGAAGATTGTTTTGTTTCTTTAGTTAATTAAGTCAAAGTTGTGTTTTCATTGTCTTACATAGTCACAAGTTTTTCTTTAGTATCTTTTGTATAGTATAGTATCTCTTTAGTTTTAATATAGTATTAGTAATATATTAATATATTCATATGGTATTAGTTTTAATATAGTATTTAGTAATATCGTTTTAATAAAACAATTGTTCAATTTTCTAAATCATAGAGTCAGAGCACATTGCTCCCTGCATCGGGGGCCCCCTTCAACAATACCACTCCCCATCCCTGGTGGCACCACCTGCCTGCAGGTGTGGGAGGGGACCTGGAAGAATAAGAGGGCTGGAGCCAGGGAGCAGTGTCTGTGCTGGGGGCCCTGGGTGCTCAGCAACCCCCTGGAGCTGCTGCTGGGACACTGCCAGTCCCCAGGGGCACTGCTGGCTGAGCCCCACTGCCCCGTGGGCACCCTGGGACCCTGTCCCCATCACTCCCCTCTGCAGAAAGCCAAAATAACACCAGGTTTGGCCCTTACCAGGCAGCTCCCAGTGCTCCCAGCAAGGCTCTGGCAGCACTCTGGGGCTGGCCAGGGCTGCTGCCCCCAGGGCTCCTCCCAGCTCCAGCTGTGGTCACCCTCTGTGCCAGCAGCAGGATGGGATCAGCACCCCCAACCCCTGAGCAGAGGAAGAAACCCCTGGTGCAGCTCCCCCTCCTCAGGATGGGGGATGAGCTTCAGCAGAGGGCACGGAGGGAAACTGAGGCACAAGGATGGGCCCTTGGCAGCTGGCTGAAGGAGGTGCATGAGGAGATAAAGAGTGATAAAGTTCTGGAATGGCTGCCCGGGGAGGTGGTGGAGTCACCACCCCTGGGTGTGTTTAACAAAGCCTGGATGTGGCACTGGGTGCCAGGGTTGAGTTGAGCTGCTGGGGCTGGGTTGGACTCCATGGTCTTGAAGGTCTCTTCCAGGCCAGGGATTCCGTGAATTCCGTGACAAACCAGGAGTTTCTCTGGACATCCCCTGGGTGACAATCCCATGGCCATGGCTGGCACTGCTTTTATTGGCTCCTCATTTTTTAGCTGGGCTGGGCTTGGGAAGGCTGGTACCCCCTTGGGGCAGGAAGGTGCTGGGCCAAATGAACATTGTGACCTTCTGGGGGTACACTGAGGTGCAAAGCAGCCACTGATCACCCCATTTCCAGCAGAAACAGATTTGGGATGGTTCTTGCTGGTTTTGGGGAGACTGACCCCAGCAGGGACCACAAGCCAGCTCAGCATGGGGCTGAACACAGGCCAGTGGGACAGATTTCAATTAATTTGGGGTTTTTAAACAAAACTTGTGCCTGGGATATCCAAAGGCACCTTTTCATACAAATCCATCTTGTAAATATTTATCCTGCTCCCGCCTCCATCAGCAAGCAGCCCTGGAGGTGCTGGCAGACTCGAGCGGCCTCTTGCCAGGACAGGAGCTTTAAAAACTGCTTTTGTTTGTGCTCAGAGCAGGAAAAGACACCAAGGTCCTGGTTGGCAGGTCACAGGGGATGTGGCCTTCCAGTTTCCAGCCTCTGCTCCCTGCAAGTCACCCTTGATGATTGACTGACCTGCAGATTTTCCCACGTCAATTTTCCGGCTGTTTGGGGTGCAAAATGAACTTCAAAATGCAGCTCATCCCCTCCGACACTGCAGAACTGATTTGGTGATTCGGACCCACCTGATTTGGGTGGTCTGAGCCGTTGGGGCTGGAGGAGCAGAGAGTTAGTGGATTGAAAACTGGGGGAGTGGTTGGGTGGTGATGGGTGACACGAAATTTAGTTGGCAGCCAATGACCGATTCTGTATCCCAGGGGTCAGTCCCCAGAGCCCTGGCTCCAGTCCTGATTAACATTTAGTGAGCTGGGTGGTGGGGCAGAATGCCCCTTTGGCAATTTCTGCTGTTGGCACCAAACTGGGAGGGATGGGTAATGTGCCAGAGGGACCTGGACAGGCTGGGAAGGGGGAGGCAGGAATCTTATAAAGCTCAAGAGTGAGGAAATAAAAAGTTCTGCTTCAGAGAGGGACCAGGAAAAGGCAGAAAAGAAGCTGGGGGTCCCAGAGGACTCTGACCTGTACATGAGCTACCACCAAAGGTGACGATGGCACCCTGAGCTGGCAGGTGCTGCCTGAGGGCTGATGGGGGTGATGTTCCACCCTTGGAGATGCTCAAAAGCCACGTGGACGTGACAATCCTCTCTGGCTGACCCTGCTTGAGCAGGAGTTTGGACTGGGTGGCCTCATAAGGTCCCTTCCACATCCACAGTTCTGTGGAGCAGGAATAAATCTTTCCCAGGAGCCCCCAGGCAGGGCAGCATCCCGTGGGTGCAGCCAGCCTGATGTTATATATACATATAAAAATATATACATGATGCTATTTTCTGACCTAGAGATGGGGCAACCGAGAGGCATTTCTGAGCCAGTATTTCTTATCTCAGCGTTTCCATACAAATACACACCATATAAACCTCCTGTCAAACTTTAAAAAAATGTTCTACAGATTCATTTCCCACAGCCTGGGATGAGTTTTAGCAGGGCACCTCCATCCCCGCTCTGCTGAGGCTCTGCCAGCTCAGCAACAGGAAGCTCCTTTGCAAGTCACCACCTAAAAATGAGGGTAAATGGCCACCGTTCCTGCTGGGCAGGAGTCTCTGGCAGCCCGGGCTGCCCACACGCACCAGACTGGCACCGCTGGCATCCCACAGGCAGGCTGGGGCCGAGCCTCAGCCCTGCACCCGGGGCATTCCCAGCCCCAGGGCAGCAGCCTCCAGCTCCTCCCCCAGTGCCCACTGGGCTCTGACATCATGAAAAGCCTCCCAGGGCTCATTATCGGTGTTAATATGCAAATAGCTGATGTTTCTGGGCAGGAGGGGTTGTGGGAAAGCCAGGGAATCTGCAGAAGGAAGCGTTTGCACCTGTAATTTCCTGCTGAAACCCTGAGCTCTGGCTGTAGGATCTGCTCCTAATTCCCCACCAGCAGGGATAATCTGGATTAACCGAGGAATGCTGTGGTCATGCTCCTTACAAGCACAGATCCATCTCAGAAAGGCATAAGGAAATCACCTTAAAATACTACAAGCTGCAAACCATTTTCCTCTAAGTTAATAGGGACCATATTCCCAAAAACTCCTTTAAATCAAACATGTCTGGAATGGAAGGATTTTCCTGGAGTTACTAAATGCTGAGTAACTGCTCCAAGTGAGGAGAAACAGCAGGGTTTGGAGGGTGCTTAGGGTAGGTTTTGGGGTTTAAATGTAGCCTGAGCTAGCATTGCTTGCAGGACTGCAGATAGGTTTTAATTCCTTGTTATTTGCCATGCCTGGGAACAATTCTGGGTTTCACAGCTGCCTGTCCAGAGGGAATCCCTAAAGAACAGTTAGTTGAGAATCGAAAGGTGGCTGCTGACCTGCAGAAGTGTTTAGTACCAGAATCATTAGAGTTATGCTCCCTGGTGGAATAAAAAGGGATTATCCTGATTCAGTTCCTCCCCATCTCTCGCTCAATTGAATGTTGAAATATGAGGCTTCATTTGTTTGCTGCCACTTTGGCAAATGTGGGCACAGGGACAGAAACTTTCCCCACAGATATGTACAAATGTCCTCTTATTTATTCATCAAATCCCTAATCCAAAAGTATTTCCTCACCTAAGTAAGAGCCCGGACCCAAGGTGCAGTTTGCTGGTGACAGGAGTTACCCAACAAGAGTGTTCTGAAGCAGGGAACACCTTTCCTCTGAGCTTGCCAGGTGCATGAGAGACACAAATTCAATTAAGCTTCACAGCAACCCCAGTGAGGCAGGCAGGTGGGGATTAATCAAGGAATTAATTAGTACAGAGAAGCCAAGTTAGAAAACAAGTCTGCCATCAGTCACTTCTGCCCTGCCCTCGATACCAGGCTCTAGGATAAACAGGTTATTTGAAGGGTTACATTAGAGCAGACCCCAAATCCAAAATGGGGTACTGGGGACAAAAACCTTGATGAAAATCCCAACATTGCCCAGCTCCTCCTGGGAGATGAGGAATTGCTTCCTCCCGTCCTCTCACAGCAGCACTCACTACAGCATTCACAGAAACCCAGAGCAAAGCCAGGGCTCTGTGCCCAGCTCTGCTGATGCAAGAAGCAAATCCCAGTTGCTCTGTTAACTGCAGGTTTTCCATTGAAAGAGGCAAGATGGAAAGGGGAAGGATAATTCAGACAGACTTGAGGGATGGAGAAGTGAAATGTGGATCCTGTGTCACGCTCATGGGTTGAGTTTACAGCAAATCCTGAAAATCAACCCCGACCTCCAAGCTGTTGCCTTGCCTAGGGAGCATTTCCTCTCTCCATGTCCTGTTCTAGTCCTCATTTCATTCCCTGCTCTCCCAGTTCGGATCAATACAACCTGAGCTGCTCTGGGTGGCCAAGGGACAGCCAGGGATCTGAACGTGGGGGATTTCCCTTGTCTTGGGGTGCTGGATCCCCCCCTGCACAGACCCTGATCCTGGGGCAAGAGAAAAAACACCAAATATTCATGGGCAGGAGATCCATGGCAATTTTTGCTGGACTTTCCCATGATTTATGATTTTAATTGCAAATTCTTCCCCTGCTCACCCCTTGCATCCAACGAGGTGAGGTCTGGGTCTTCAGGAGCATAAAAAGTCCCACATTTGAGAGATCCAGCCACCAGTACAGGTGCCTGGTCAGAGCTTCCTTACAGCCCAGGGAGTCCCTGGCCACAGGAACAGCCCTCAGTAGCACTGGAGGAACAGAGAGAAACCCCAAAGTGCTGCAGCGCTGCTTCCAGGAGCTCTGCACAGAGCAGGAGGAGGAAGCTCGGGGTCTGGATCTCCATCAGGTGCCCCACGAGATCTCCCAGGAATGTCTGGGCTTGCTCCTGGGCCTTTCCCACTCAGCTGGTGCCCAGCAGGTGTGAAATGAGACAGCAGAGCTGCTCGGAGCTGTCATCAGCAAACACAGAGATCAGGGGAGGGCGATGCCAGGGCGAGCGTCTCACTCGTGCTGAGGGCAATGGCTCAATGCCAGAGGTGCCAGGACGTGGCCCAGGACCCCATAGGACAGCAGAGGGCCTGCAGGAGGTCACAGCAGACAGGAGAAAGCACCAGGAATGTATTCATCATCTTTCCAAAGATCCCTGATCCTGAGGATCTGTGGCCAGAAGTGGTTACTCTGCATTCTGCCTCCACACGACTCCTGGCAGCTGCAGGGGCTGAATCTTGAATTTTGCTTTTCAGGTGCAAATACTCAACTGGTGGGAGTCACTGTCACACCTGCTGTGCTCAGCTTGACATCGCAGAACCTGGAATGTCCTGAGCTGGAGGGACCCACCAGGATCACCCTGCCCAGCCCCTGCCCTGCCCAGACCCCCCAGCAACCCCACCCTGGGCATCCCTGGCAGCGCTGGCCAAAGGCTCCTGGAGCTCTGGCAGCCTCGGGGCTGTGCCCATTCCCTGGGGAGCCTGGGCAGTGCCAGCACCCTCTGGGGGAAGAACCTTGCCCTGAGCTCCAGCCTGAGCTGCCCTGGCCTGGAGCAGAGATCGGAGCTGCCCCTTCTCTTCCTCTCGTGAGGAAATTGTAACTGTGATGAGTCTCCCCTCAGTGCTCTCAGTGCCCTCAGCTGCTCCTCACAAAGTTCCCCTCAAGACCCTTCACCACCTCCTTTGGACACTTTTTGATGGTACAACATCTTTCTTACAATATTTCAATACCTTTCCTATCTTGTGGGGCCCCAAACTGCCCCCAGCACTGGAGGTGAGGCTGCCCTACCCCAGAGCACAATTGTGCCCCAAAGGAAGGAGAAAGGGCTGCACAGGAGCTGTTCCCACCACTCACTGCTGAGGGAGGATGATCAAAGAGCTGATCTTGGCTCAAGGAGTGTCTGCAGCGGCAGCTGGGGGGGCTGGCTGGGGGCACAGCATCCTCCAAGCTGCTCTCTGCACCGAGGACACTCCTAACCCCGAGGTGACCAGGCTGTGCCAGGCTCCTGCTGGCACTGGGTGAGGACTGAGGCCGGCACTGCAGATCTGCTGGCAGGGACCCGGCTGCCCCTTTTTGGGAGGCAGATTTTCAGCCCAGCTGTGAAACACCTCCCTGGCCACTTGGCAGCCTCACCTTCACCTGGGGCTGATCCTGAAATCACACTGCGGTTGTGTTTAAGCACTTGGATTTACACCCTGGCTCCTGTGCCCATTGCTGCTCGCTGTGGCACATCCCAGCACCTCCCCAAAATGCTCAATCCCTGTGGAATTGGGGCCCTGTGGGACTGGGGCTCTCAGCCTGCCCTGCGCCGCGTCCCCAGAGATGAGGGACACATCCCCAGAGGGAACAGCCTGAGGGCATTTCACACGGCCGTGTTTTCAGAGGCACCTTTGCTCTCTCCTGGTTTGGGCAGCCAGAGGTACCCAAAATGAAACTGCCCCTTCCTTGTGCTCCTGGCTGTGGTGACAGAACGTGGCTGGGACAGCCCAGGAGGTGCTGAGAACCCCTTTGTCCCCTGCAGGGCCTCCTGGAGCCTGGCAGGAGCAGGGTGGCATTTCCCCAGTGTACCTTTAACCCCCACTGTGGTAAATTTGGGAGCCCAGAGGCCCAGGGAATGCTGATTATTATTTGCTAAGGACAGTGGCTCCTAACACAGGCAGCCTTTAACCCTTTGCTTTCCTCTGTCTTGCAGTGCCCTTCCCAAAAAGTGAACCTTTCTAAATCAAGGGCTTTTTCATAATGTTTTGTTCCTGCCTTCTGGCACCATCATCCACAAAGCTGCAGAATCCCAGCCCACAGCAGAGAGCTGGCAACAAGTGGGTCCTTGCTTTTCTACCTAAAACTGTGACAGCAACCAGCTCAGGGTGACAAAAATCCCCAAAGTCATGGGCTTTATTTCCCCCCCATAGCCACAGCCTGGCTTCAATGCCTACTCTGTGGAAAGCAAGCTCTAATCGATGTAATAATTTATTAGTGCAAGAGGCAGAGGATGTGTACTCTGAGTGAGAGGAAGAATTTTGAGTGGTAGGATGAAAACACCTAGGAATTACAACAGAATTTGAAATGGGATTTAACTTAACAAGGCAAAACAGAAAAAAAAAAAAAGAAAAAAGTTACTTTTTGTTTAACTTGGAGGGTAATCCCCAAACCATTAGCCAGAAACTTGCCTGGAGAGCAGCAGAAGAAATGGCCCATCCCAGGAAGTGTCCAAGACCAGGCTGGACAGGGCTTGGAGCAACTTGGGACAGTGGAAGGTGTCCCTGCCCATGGCAGGGAGTGGAACAGAAGTTTTAAGGTCCCTTCCAACTCAAACCAGTCAGGAATTCTGTGGTTTTTTTAATCAGAGCTGATCTGGATGTGAAGGGGAGGAATCAAGACCCACATCCAGCCCTCCAGCTCGGAGCAGGACAGAGATTTTCCCACCCTTTATGTAAAAACCCCTTCACCTGTTGCAGCCCTTACAAACCCCAGCAGTGTCAGGGTGACACCCATGGAAATCTTTGCCTTGGGAAATAGTTCCTGTTAAGGCAGAATGTGAATAAAGCACACCCAGAGCCCCAGGGGACACTTACCCTGTCCTCCCACGAGGGCCAGGCTGCAGTGCAGGCACTGGCAGAGCAGCAGCAGCTCCTTCAGGGTCCCCAGGCAGGAAGGGATGGGCAGGAGGAGGCTCTGCAGTGGATGGGAGACTTCAGCAGTCAAACTGCAGGCAGCAAAAGCAGCAGCTGCTTTACCAAAACAGCTGGGTTTTGCTCAAAATGCCCCAAAAGCAGGAGCCTCTGGGCTTGGAGACGCCGTGAGGCACAGTTGAGGATGGATATGAAGGGATTGTTTGGCCCTGCTGAGAGCAGGGTCCAGCCACAGAGGGAACATCGAGGGGGACAGAGCTCAGCAGGGCTGGGGTGACATCACTTCCCAAATCGCTGGGGTGACATCACTTCCCAAATCGCTGGGGTGACATCACTTCCCAAATCGCTGGGGTGACATCACTTCCCAGGCAGCAGCAGGTGAGCATGCACAGCAGCAGTGCCAGCTGAGCTGGGCAGTCAGGGCTGCAGACACCAATAAATGTGAGCAGCTGTGCCCTCCGGGGCAGAATTTGACAGCAACAGAGGTTTGCCTGCCTTGCCCTCAGCTGCAGCACTGAAACCCAGCAGCTGTGGGTGCAGCTTGCCCAGGACGAGCTGCAGAGTGGTGGCACCATGAGCTGTGGATGCAGGGTCGTGTCTCCAGGTCACACCAAATGCCCCAAACAAACACCACGTGGTAGGTCAGAAAATGGGAACTTCTGAAAATGCCTTCCTAGGCCAAAGGAAATCCCCAGAGGGCTTTGCTGAGATGTTCAGATGATCTCCAGTGTCTGGACTCCAGCAGATCCAAGCCCAACCTGTGAAACTGCTCCACCTTCGTTGACCCCAGCTCTCTGCTCTGTAAGGCAGAACATTTCCACAGCTGAGGGTGAGAGCCCAGAGAGTGAAATCCCAGTGCTCCATCCCGATGACCTCTTTGGGACCTGATGGAAACAGTCCCTGCAGGAAGGTTAATCCATGGATGGCCCAAAGCTGATGGTTTAAAGCCTCCCTGAGCTCTCCTGTGAGCAGCTCCAGGGTGACCAGGGCTTTCACTGACTCACTGTGAAAGGGCTGCAAACTGAAAATCAAGCTAAAAAGGAAGTTTCTGACAAAAATATGGTTTAGGGTGCAGCCCACAGAGTCTATTTTGAGCTGAGCAAACAGCCCCCACAGCCTCGTGCCCCAGCTGAAGCCACAGGAGGTGACTTCCCCCTGTTCCCCTCAGGGGAAGCTGCACATCCACAAAGTGCTGCTTTTGGGGGGTTTTGGGTATTTTGGGGCATTTGTCTTCTCTTGCACCAAATAGCCCAGCTCAGTGCAGTGGCTGTGCTGGTTTTGGGTGAGAAGCACTGCTGGTTACAGCCCATGAGGGGAATTTTGGGAATTCCTGTCCAGAGGCATTCCTTGTGTGCTGTGACATCACAGCACAGCCTCTCCTTGCAGAGGAGTCCCCCCCTCTCCTGCACAGGGGAAATGTGTGTCCAGGGGTGCTGAGGGGTGCAGAGGCAGACCCCGAGCCCTCAGGGGGCTGAAGGTACAGACAGGTGCCCACTGGCCACCCTTGGCTTGTGCTCCTCACCCTGGACCATTGGTCAGCCCAAATGCCAAGGGGGAGGCGAGTCCTTACAGGGTCTGGAGCCAGCTTTGGGTTTCACCACTCCCTCAGGGCTCTGGCGTCCACACCTCTGCAGACTGGTGGGTCCTGAGCTCTCCACCATCACCAGCTCCCACCCCAGGGTACATTCCTTGGGCAGAAGTTTCTCCAACAGAGCTGCAGAGTGACCTGAATTTAAAAAACCCAAACCAAACCCACAGCCACCCAAAACCAGGCTCTGGTTGGCAGTCCTGGGTGCCTCTGCAGAAAGGATGAGAACTTGGACATTTGTGCTGTAAATGCAGCTTTTATCCATCCTGCATCACCACCAGATTCCAGCCAACACCTCCACTGGGTCCCAGGCTGGGAAAGGCAGAACCAGCAGAGAGACACAAGGGCTGAATGAGAACAGAGGCAGGCTGAGTCCTGTGTATGTAGAAGAGTTTATTGGGAGTAAACAATCTTATATTTACAGGGATAAATCCAGCATGTGATCATCAGGGCAAGGCAGTCCTGGCCCTTCACCCTTCCTTAAAGGTGCATTTCTGTCCCTGCTCAGGCTGTCTGTCCTGCTGAGGCTGGGAGCCCAGCGTGGTCCTGGGGCCAGCCCTACCCTGCTCCACTTCAGGAATTAATTCAAACCCTTTTTCCACAGCCAGAGCTCCCAAACTCACCCAGGCTCTGGGAGAAGAGCAGGGACAACATTCCCCAGACACACTCAACACCAGGGAAGCAAACTCCCCCAGCACACAGGAGCATTCCTGAGCATTTTCCCTCCTGACATCTCCATTTGCTGCTGTCACTTGTACATTCATGGGTCAGGACGGGGGAACAGCCCCAGTGTCCCAGAGCTGAGGCACAATTTCAGTTTTTATGCTGAATTTCACATTTTTTTTAATGCAATTTCATAGAATTTATGCTTTGAAATGTGCAGAAACTGTTAACACCCATTTCTGCCTCCTTTTTCAAAACCATCTCAACACAAGATGTAAACTTCAAGGTAGAAACTTCATCTCCTCTAGGTGAAAGCAGAGATTTACACCCAAGTCACTGATCCAGCCTGCCTGGGAGAGAGGATTGGGAACTTCCAGCCCTGGGTGACTGAACAAACACAGCATCAACCACCAGGAACCATTTGCAAACAACCGAGCAGCAGACAAATGTGCAAATGTATCTGGTGGCTACTTCTGGATAATGAATGCATAATCTATTCCTATTCCCCTTCCTATCTGCTTCTGGATAATGTGTGTGTGAGCCTGAGTCAGGCTCACAAATGGCTGGCAACGAGGAAAACAGGCTGTGTTTGAGCCAAACATTATGTTCAGCAAATAAGGAGCAGTTTTGCCATGGGCAGCTGCTGTTAGAGCCCAGTGTCAGAATCTCAGAATCCTTCCGTGCTCCACGATTCCAGCTCTGTGGGCTGCAGGATGCACAACTGACTTTTGCCTCTAAAATCTGATTTTATGCTGACCAGCAGGGTCTAAAGAGCACGATTGTATTCCTTCCCCACCTATCTGCTCTTCAGAAAGTGGCTCTTACATTCATTTGCCTCAGCTGCTGGGAAGGCTCCAAAAATGCTAATTACACGGCCATTGCAGTAAATTGCATTTGATGACATAACTCTGAGTCACTGGTTCAGGACATTTTCCCTCCTCTTCCCTGGAGCAACTCGTTTAGCAAAGGTGAGGAAAAGCAGAAAATGACTGGCAGGCTCTTGGTGCATGAGACTTAACAGGGAGCCAGCGTTCCCGAAGTGCTGCGACTTCTGGGTGTCCCAGGGGAGGCAGCTCCTCCTGGCAGTGGTGGCACCCTGGACACTGGAGGTTTTCCAGCCACTTTGGGAAATGCTGCTGACTGGCCACGCAGTCCTGGAGTGAGAGAAGAGGAGCCTGAAACCACCGGGAGTCTTCCCAGGGCTGCCCAGGCAGGAGCAAATTCCATTTTCCCCTGGGAAATCTGCTCTCCAACCACTCAGCCCTTGGGGAAGAAGAAAGAAAAGTCACTTCGTGGTGTTGGGTGGCAGAATCCTTGTCCCACCTGGGGCCATCCCGCTGCTCCGTGGTGTCTCCTCCGCAGGCAGGGATGATTCCCGGGAGGAAGGGGCTCCTTCCCTCTCAGCCGTGGCAAGCTGCAGACCCCCGCAGGATGGATGCTCTCCGTGTGGGAGGCGCTGCAGACCCTGAGGGCGCTGTCTCTGGCTCAGCAGCCCCCGCACGCCCCCTGAGATCCTGCTCAGGCTTTGCGGATGATCCTGCCCGGCTTCCTCCAGTCCCGGTAGCGCTCCCTGCGCACCGAGTGCACCAGGGGCCGGGAGAAGCTGGACGGGGCTGCCCTGGCCGTGCTGCTGCTGAGGAACAAAGCAGAACACATGGTCACTGCCTGGGGCACATCTGCACCCAGAGGAGGCTCCTAAAAGGACAGGGAATTCTGGTTCACCACTGCCGAGGGATGGAGAGCTGGAGGCTGCCCTGGTGCTCAGGGTGGGCAGAGAATCCGGGCTGAGCCTCTCCCAGGGCTGTGCCCCTGCTGGCTGAGGGGAACCTTCCCTGCCCCGGCTGCTGGAGGTCTTGGAAAGAGCTGCTGAGCTACTGGTGCAGCTCAGAACCCCCTAAACAGAACCCCATAAACCCCACAAAACAGAACCCCATAAACCCCCTAAACAGAATCCCATAAACCCCACAAAACAGAAACCCATAAACCCCATAAACAGAACCCCATAAACCCCATAAACAGAACCCCATAAACCCCACAAAAAAGGACCCCATAAACCCCACAAACACTCAGAGCCCCCAGGATCATCCCCTCTGGCCAGGGGGGCCACTGAAACCAACCCCCTTCAAAACCTCCAGTATCTTTGAGCAGCTTTCCTTAAAACCACTAAACCAAACAATGTGCACTCCTGGCACTTCTTTGGGATTTTTGCCAGCCCAGGTTCCCTCAGGGGGTGATCCTGGGGGTGAACCAACATTCCATGAGCCAAGCACACCACGTGCAGAGGGGACAGTGGCACAGAGCTGGCTCTGCTGCAGGAGCAGTGGGGCTGTGTCACCTGGAGCTCCTCTAGGATAGCTGAACACTCAGACCCACTTGCCCTGAGCATTTCTCCTCTCCCTGGGCACTGTGTCCAGGCTTTTCTCCCCTCCCTCCTGGCTAACACCTTCAGGCCCATTTTCACATCTAGATTTGCAAAGTTGGCAAAAGCCTGGCACAGCAGGGGTGCACCCTGTGCTGCCAGTGCAGAGGGTGATGTGGGCACAGCAGGGTCTGTAGGAATTTGGGGTGGCATTGACTCGGGGGAAGCACAGCCCCTCCCCGTTCCTGCCAAGAGGGCTGTCCATGGTGATCTCTGGGGACCAGAGACCTCTCTCCTTTCTAGATCCTGCTCACTTGTCCTGTGGTCCCCAGTGGCTTCATCAATAAACAATGTCCAGAGGAGGCCCCGGAGCTGCTCCAGGGCTGGAGCCAGGCTGGGAGAGCTGGGGGTGCTCACCTGGAGAGGAGAAGGCTCCAGGGAGAGCTCAGAGCCCCTGCCAGGGCCTGAAGGGGCTCCAGGAGAGCTGGAGAGGGACTGGGGACAAGGCATGGAGGGACAGGACACAGGGGACGGCTTCCAGAGCCAGAGGGCAGGGATGGATGGGATCTTGGGAATGAGGAATTGCTCTCTGGCAGGGTGGGCAGGCCCTGGCACAGGGTGCCCAGAGCAGCTGGGGCTGCCCTGGATCCCTGGCAGTGCCCAAGGCCAGGCTGGACATTTGGGCTTGGAGAAACCTGTCCGAGTGACCCTGTGGGGGCAGTGGAATGATCTTTATGGTCCCTTCCAGTCCGGGATCCTGGGCTGCACTGCCCCTGCCCGCAGCAGCGGAGGAAAGGCGAGCAGGGGAGCGGGACTATGAATGGAGCAGGGCGGGGAGCCGCCAGCCACTCCAGGAGCGGAGGAAGACGAGCTGTGGAAAAGCTGTGAATGTGAGAAAAAGCTGCCTCACAACAGAGCCTGTTACTATTGGACAGCCACGAAAGGAGGGAGAGCCCTAAAATCTGCCCGGGCTGAGGCTACAGTCGAGAGAGAGAGCACCCTCCTGTCCTAATTCCTAATTAGCTCGCTGTTTATAACTGAATTTCCTAATTGGTTTTCATGTTAATTACCTTTACCAGTGGCAGGAGATGGAGGCTGAGCTCCCCAGCGCTGGCCCAGCTCCAGGCTGTGCTGGGAAGCAGTGCCCTCACACCCAGCTCATCCAGGGAGCTCTGCCGTGCTCTCACCTCACGGTTAAGCTCTTACAGGAAGGTTTTGGGTGGCTGCCTTGGCAGTGTCTGCAAATCCTTCCTAAAATCCTCTAACCCTTGAGTCCCAGAGCTCAGCAGCCCCTGGCTGTCGTTTCTCCTGGCTGGAGATGGCACCAGCCCTGCCGAGGCCACACTGCTGTGGGAACCTTTAAAATTGGAGGGTTTTAGGAAAGTTGTAAAAGGTAGGCTTTAGAAATAGTAGAACTGTAATTAGAGTTAAGCAGTAGCTGTAAGATTTGTCAGTAGAAAAATTATATGAGAAAGTAGAAAGTAAGGACAAATAAAATAATGGTTTGTGCATTAACACTTGAGCTAACATCGAGTTCTTTGCTGTGGGGGACGTGAGGTGCTGGCATCTTCCCACTGGCATACCCATGTAAAGAGACTGATGCTGGAAAATAAACAGAGAGGAAATCCCAGCAGTCCCATCCCGCTGGTGATTGGTACCCAGACCCCCCCAACAGTACACTGCCACTGCCACTGCCACTGCCACTGCCACTGCCACTGCTGCAGGGCTGGGCTGGCCGGTCCCAGGTCCCTGTTCTCACTCTGGAGCAGGAGCTGTGCCGGTCCTGGCTCGGTGCAAGGCACGAGGAAGCTTTTCCCAACTGCTGAGCCATGGCTTGGACTCCATGGACAGGCTAGAGATGTGGCAGCTGTTTCTGAGCACCTTCTGAGCCCGGGATCAAACTGAAGGATGAACATCTGGTTCCAGCTGTGCTCTCTGGGC
The DNA here is from genome assembly GCF_015832195.1 of Motacilla alba alba. Lineage (NCBI taxonomy): Eukaryota > Metazoa > Chordata > Aves > Passeriformes > Motacillidae > Motacilla > Motacilla alba. Next base: position 1,905,351 of record NC_052032.1, on the reverse strand, counting down.
ACTGGAAACCTCGTGGGCTCATCAGTCAAGAACACCTCACGTTATTGCAGCAGGGTGTGTGAGCCCAGGCTACACCAGAACCAGCAAGGACAGCCTGACCCGGGACAGTCTTAATTCCTCTAAAAGGATCCCAATTCCTCCTGTGATTCTGCAGTTCTCTGGGTCACAGAGCTTCACCTGCTTGTGGTGCAAGCTGTGAATTATCCAGGAGATCCACACAGACCTGGTGGCTCTGCTTTCCCAGCTGGGGGCAGCTGGAGGAGCAGCAGGAGCAGGGCTGTGACAGCAGGGTGGGCTGCACACCCAGCTCAGATGGAGAGGGCTGGGATGGCTCCAGGATGGCTCCAGGATGGCTCCAGGATGTGGAGCCCTGCACAGATCATCCAGCTCGGTCCCACATCCCAAAACAAGGCTGGGTGAGGTGGCAGCTCTTGGGGATTTTTTGGTTTTGATGGGGTACCTAATTCTCTTAAAAAACCCCCAGTCTTGGCACATTATTCTGGCTGCTTGATCCAAGTTGTTTGGTGCCTTTGAGTAACCCAAATAACTCCATTAGGTTTTCTCTCTGACATCAGGGTGTCCCCGAGCTCAGTGCAAGTTGTGTCCCAGTTCCTCCCTGCACTCTGCCTTGGAGACAGCGAGGAAATCTGCCTCTGACCTCGATCAGAACCCAGCCAGCCCCATCCCTTTCAAGCTATTTCTGTGCTGTCTCCACCCATGGCAGTGTTCCCAGTGCTGAGCATTTCACTTGCCCAAGGTGCAGCTGAGCTCTGCTGGTCTGGAAATCCAGCCAGGAATGGTATTCCTGAGCTGTGGATGAAGGGGCTGGGAGCTGCTGGTTTCCAGCGAGCCACGGGTGCATCCTCACGGCACAAACTCTGGGGGTTTCATCGATGGAGCCACCTCTGGGGGCTGTTTGTGCAGCACAGGCGCAGCAGGGCTGGAATTGGGGCTGGGAATGATGCACATCACAGGATTAGGATCAGGACTGAGCTGAGAGCTCTGTGCACTCGAGCTGCAGCAGCCAGACCTGGAGCAAACTGGGTCACGGGCACATTTTTAGGTCCAAAGCTCTGAGGAGGTGTTGTGCCATGGCCTGAGATCTGGCAGGAGGTGGATTTTGGGGTGTGATTCCCTAATCCCCAGGCTGATGGAAGACAAGGAATATCTGATGTTCAGATATTCTTCCTGATAAGACCCCAACCAAGCTGACTACAAGCCCAAACACTGTTACATGTGAACAACACATAAACAATGTTTGCAGGAACAGATCTGAATTTTAAAGATATGCAGCATTTTTCATTAATTTCCCTTATTTCTCCAGCTCATTTTTGTTGTTGGGCAGAAAACAAGGGATTGGTGTAGTGGGCACAGCCCAGGGAGTGGGAGGAGACGGAGAGATAGTGACATGCACAGTAGTGGTTTAACATGAAATACTCTGATTGCAAGCAGTCTCTGGAGGTTTGTGCCTCATTGATGAATATCATGCATGAAGTGTAGCTCCTTGTGCTACCCACATTTTTCTCTTCCAGGTCTGGTGATTGGGAACCTGAGTCACAGCAAATATGCTGAGTTACAGCACATTTCCACTGGAAAAAATCCCCCCAAAATACCCCAGGCAAACGACAGGCGTGTTTATCTGCAAGTGTGTCAAATGCACGGGATGCTCAGACAATGCAGGCTCAGAGGATTAACAGACCTTAATCCCCGCTCAGTGCATAATGCCCAGCAGATGAGACAGACACAGGCACAGACACATCTATCGGGACCGCTGGATGCACACAAAAACAATCCTCCCCATCCAAACATGCCCTTTGGGAGCAGCACAGGCAGCGACTCACCTGGAGGACCACACGGGACCCGCCTGCTTCTTTGGCTTGGCCAGCTGCTTCTGGTACTCCATCCAGCCGCTCACCAGCTCGTGCAGGATCATCACGTAGAGAAGGAAAATGAGAATCCTGGGGTCCATTCGCGGCACCTCGGGGTCTGCTTCATTGGGTACGGGTGACATTTGCTCGGGGGGAGCCGCCGCGGCGGGCAGGGCTCCGGGAAGCCGCGGGGATGCGAAGGAGGCTGCTGAGAGCGGGCCGGGCTGTGCGCGGAGCGAGGGAGCGCCGGAGAATGCCCGGGGATCAGAGCCCGGAGCCTGGGCTGGGGCACATCCAGCCCCCGGAGCCCCCCCGGCTCAGGGCTGTGTCCGCAGCGCTCCGAGGGCAGCAGCAGCCGCCCCTCTCGGGCTGGAGGGGAGCCCGAGCAGCGGCACAGCAGCGAGCCCTGCCAGCCTGCCAGGATCAACCAAACCCCCGGCAGCGGCTGGGCATCCTCCGAGCTGGCTCTTCCCGGTGCCTCAGGATCTGGGGCTGCACCGAGCCGATCTTGTTTAGGAGTGCTACGGAGTATTTTGCAGCTGAGAATTTTTTCTCCTGCTGTTCTCTCACTCTCTTATTTATTGTTTTCCTCGCTGCTATCCCTTACCTGAATCTTCAGCTGCTGTTTTCCCAGTGTGAGGCTCTGACGGGCTCCTGATGTGCAGGAAAGCTGTAGCCACACAGCATCCAGGCTTCCCAAAGCACAGCTCCTCTCCCAGCCCCTCGACCTCCTTCCCTTAGAGTGGAGGATCTCGCTGAGATCTGGTTGTGTCACCAGATAACAGAATCCCAGACTGGTTTGGATTGGAAGAGACCTTAAAACTCATCTTGTTCCACCCCTGCCATGGGCAGGGACACCTCCCACTGTCCCAGGCTGCTCCAAACCCCATCCAGCCTGGCCTTGGGCACTGCCAGGGATCCAGGGGCAGCCCCAGCTGCTCTGGGCACCCTGTGCCAGGATCTGAACACCGTGAGATGCCCTCAGCCTCTCCCTTTTTCCTCCATGGACACAATGCAATACTGGTGCCTGGAATTTCTAGCAGGATAAAAGCACAAAGTGTCTTGCTATGACACTTGTATGAACAAAAAAAAAAAAAAAAAAAAAAAAAAGCCCCCCAGGAATTGTTTTTAAAACCATCTTACTCAAAATTCACGTTCTTCCAGTGCAATATTTCCATAAGTGAAACAATAAGCCCTCAGTAACTATTTATGGTTATCCAGAACCAGAGCTGTGCCCAGTGCAGCTGTGGAGCTGCAGAAAAGGGGGCCCTGAGGAGGGGCAAACCCAGAGACCCCCAGGATCCTCCATCCCACAGCTCCTACACAGACAGGAGAGCCGGGCAGTGCAATTCAGGTGTGACAAACACATCACAACCCTCCCACCATAAACTCACCACGGGGAAGCTGCTGCCCAAGCCAGCCCACCTCACCCACCTGAGGCAGAGGTTCCTCAGAAACTTTTACCCTTGGCTGTGTGAGTGCAGACAAGTGTGCAGTAGCCAGGCCTTTGATAATTTTCTCTGAAGTACCAATTCAACACACATTAGGGAGTGCTAATTCCATGATGGATCTGCACATGAAATCAACCCAAGGGTCCCCAGACAAACGTGCACCTCCAGGAGCTGTGGGGCTTTCCCTCAGCCAGCTGATGAGGAGCCCAGAAGTGCTGAGTAACTCCAAACTGGGAGGAGAAGAGCTCGTGGAGGGGAGTGAGCAAGTGAATGAAAGCAGCCAGGACTGGAGGTGTTCTAGCAGCTCTGAAAATGGGAATATTTGAGGTTCTCCCTGAAAGGATAGTGGAGCTGTTGCCATGGCAACAGAGAGAGTTGCCAGGCTGCGGGTGATGGGTTCCAATGGATGGCACGAGTCAGACCTGGGGAGGGGCTGGAGACCCAGGACAACGCTGATATTTTATACATGTGCAATTTCTGATGAGTAAACTCAGCGTGACTCCTTTGTTCCAGGGAAGAGAAGCTTTTCCCACAGGGAGAGACATTACCAGGGCAGGAGCAGCAGAACAATTCCTAACAACTCACTCAGATCTGTAAGAGATGCTCCAACATCTGAACAAAAATAATACTTACTACTACATAAGGTAGAAAAGCCAACAATTTGTGAGCTGAGAGCACAGCAGCTGATTCCCAAACTGTGACTAGCCATGAGCAGTAAGTTCTTGGACAAATGAGTAAAAAATATTTAGATTTTAGAGTGATTAAAGCCCAGTTTGGGATGGCAGGGTGCTGCTGAGGGACCCCTGTGGTGGCCACAGGGTACAGGGGGTACAGGACCCCCCTCACAGCAGAGGGGAGCCCTGGCATGTTGGTGTGTCCTCTCTGCCCTCAGCCTGAAGGTAGATTTGGATGGGATATTGGGAATGAGGAATTGTTCCCTATGAGGTGGACAGGCCCTGGCACAGGGTGCCCAGAGCAGCTGGGGCTGCCCCTGGATCCCTGGCAGTGCCCAAGGCCAGGCTGGACAGGGCTTGGAGCAGCCTGGGACGGTGGGAGGTGTCCCTGCCCATGGCAGGGGTGGCACTGGATAGCTTTAAGGTCCCTTTTAACCCAAACCAGTCTGGAATTCTGTGATTCCACAACTTCAGCCCATGGGCACAGCCTTGGTGTTCTGCTGAAGAAGTCTGGTGGAGCAGAAGCCCCTGTGAGGATCCTTCATGTGTCCAAGCACGGCCAGCAGAGCCCAGCAGGTGTCTGCAGGCTCCCTGTGGATTCCCAAGGGTTGGGAGCAATTAGCAGCTGGGCTCTTGCCCTGTTTGATAATCATCAGTAGCCAGAGATAAGGCAGTGAAATGTGTGTACAGCGTTACCACATAGCACAGGCACCAGCCAGAGCTCAGCCGCAGCCAGAGCCTGGAGCTGCTCCCCAGCTCTCCCCTGCCCTGCAGAGGGCTTTAGCAGAGCCAGCGCTCCTGCCCCTGTCCCTGCCCCTGTCCCTGTCCCTGTCCCTGTCCCTGTCCCTGTCCCTGTCCCTGCCCCTGCCCCTGCCCCTGCCCCTGTCCCTGTCCCTGTCCCTGTCCCTGCCCCTGTCCCTGTCCCTGCCCCTGTCCCTGCTGCTTCCACGCAGCCCCTCAGCCGTGACCCCTCCTGGGTGGGGCTGTGGGAAGGGGGAAAAGCTCCCCAGCTTGAAGTGAGAGGGAGGCAGGAGCTGGGGGTGTCCGGGGGCCTGGAGCTCAGGCCGGCTGTGGAGAGCAGGGAGTGAAAGCGAGCTGGGGGAGACCAAGCAGCCTGCCCCGGTTCTGGTGGGCACAAAGCCGTGCAGAGAAGCTGGGAGCAGACACAGAAGGGATGCAGCTGAGCTCCTGAGCAATGACAACACCTTATTCCTGAGCAGCAGCAAGGGCAGGTTTGGAATTCCTTTGTAAAACCAGGGTGGACATGAGGCCGAGTTTCTTTGTCCAAGGCTCAGTCCAGCTGGTTGGGCTGGAATTAAAATCCAGAATAATTCACCAGCCCTTCACCCCTTGCAAGCCCAACTGCAGCAGCATTCCCACTGTTTGGGCTGTGCATTGCTGGAGCAAAGGCCCTGAGGAACAGAACTGTGTCCCTCTGCTCCCCAGGGCCTATTTCCATCAGTTTGGGTGTCAACCTAAGCCTCTTTACTCCTGAAGAGATTTTAACAACCAGAGGTGGTAGGTGCCAGTTAATATTTATATTCATTGCAGCCCCAAGGGCACCCTGCAACACCAACAGTCACATTCCTTCAGGCTCCTGGAAGCATCCATCACTCCATTCTTCCTGCTGGAATGTAGTGTGGCTGACCAACAAACGGGAAAGCCCACCTTCCCGAGGCTCACCATTGACCCAGAACTTTCACAACCCCCAAGGTGCATCACAAAAAGGCAGCAACAACTGGGGTTTTTTACACTAAATCAGGATTGACCAAACCTTGCTGCAATTTTTGGCTTTTTAGAAGGAATTCCTGAGTTTCACTGCAAAGACAATGACCTGCATTTCCCTTTTGGGGCCCAAAGGCTGCAGGATCCCTCCAGCTATCAGGGCAGACAAGTTTGGAAACATCAAACATCCCACACACAGGTCAAACTGAAACATCAGGACAAGGAGCTCTTGCAAGAGACCACAAGGTCATGGCTCAAAATTCCTGTGGCATCCAAAAGTCCCAGTGACCCCCCAGGCAGAGTCAGGCCACAAACACCTGCAAGTGCAAGTCCCTCTGCTCAGACACAGCACTGGCCAAGGTGGACTGGAGGTTCTGGTGTCCCCAAATCTCCCAGGCAGGGCCCTGTTGGTTGCAGGGCTCTTTCCTGCATCTCCACAGCCAAAGCCCTTGAATGTTGTCCTGCTGGGTGTAGGTGAGATGGAAAACAGATTCCCTCCCTTGCCCTTTGGCTGCTCTTCAGGGAACCACCTGTAAAACTCCACAGTGCTGGTTTGGAGAACGTGGGCTGGGAACAATCCTGCCTGTGAGCCACTGCAGCAGATGTTTCGTTGTTGCTGGCACCCAGGCTTGGTTTCACAAGTCACTGGTGACACCTTGACCAAGGTGTGAGCTCAAAGCACTGCAGCCACAGCCCTCTCTTTGCTCTCTCAGCACACTGGACTCCCTTCCCTCCATGTCTGGAAGCAGAGAGGAGAGTGGACACAAACTGCCAGAGCAGCTCTCAGCCTTCAGAGCAGAGAGGAAAATGGAGTTTCAGAGTTAAAAAGAGCAAGGGGCTTTGCAGAATGTGTCAGCTCCTTCCACAGGCTCACATGAGTCAATAATTAACAGAAGAAAGAACAGATGCTATGAGACACATTTCTTCTGAGGGTATTTATTTGCTTCTACCTACAACTGTGCCTGAAAAAGTGGTAATATAAAACTGCATTCCTAATCACTGGGTTGCTTTGTATCAGATTGGTAATGATTCATTACCAGGATTTTGTAGACATTTCAGCACTTCTTTGTTCTGTTAACCCTCATCAGGCAACTCAGCTTTGGAACAGCAAATTGATGCTGGCCTGAGGGAAAAAAAAATTAATATTAAAACTACAATAACAATTGTCTCCTGAGTCCTGGACTGGTTTTTTATGACAATGGCACAAGAACCAGCACGGTTTATTCTGGCTCAACCTGGAGGGCTGGTTACAGGAATTACCACAGGAATATCTGGAGTTGGGCAGGCCCTGGCACAGGGTGCCCAGAGCAGCTGGGGCTGCCCCTGGATCCCTGGCAGTGCCCAAGGCCAGGCTGGACAGGGCTTGGAGCAGCCTGGGACAGTGGGAGGTGTCCCTGGCCATGGCAGGGGGTGGAATGGGATTTAAGGTCCCTTCCAACCCAAACCCTGCTGATTCTTTCTCCCTTTCTTGCCACAGAATGACATTCACAGAAGCTGTTGAAGGACAGACTCCGATTCTCTCTCCTGGGCTGCTCTCTCCAGCACAGGCAGATGTGAGGCTGTGATCTCCCAGGGATGTTTCTCCCCTTCCCTGGGCCCAGACCCTGCTGATGAGGGGAAGCAGAGCACAGACTCACCCCAAGGCAGCTCTGTCAGCCCAGCTGGGACACCTTTGCCCCTTGTGCAATTGTTTTGCTAGAAAAGGAAGCAGGTTTCACTGCTCCAGTTGTTCAGCCTTGTCCTTCTCCTCAAACTGCCCTAGCAGGTCCAGCAGGCTGAAATCCACCCACACAGATGGTTCAGCTGCTTTGGTGAAGTTCTCCTTTCAGCTGGACTGACCTCGCTATCTTTGGTGTGGGCTCCCTGTGCTGCTGGACTCTGCTCAATTTGCTGATGGTCCTTTTTGCACCACAGAGGGCAAGAACAGGGAAGGGACTTGGGAAAGAGCAGGGAATGCAGAGGATGCCCATGAACTGGAGCACCCATGCGGCAGCAACCCTGTCTGATGTGTCCTCAGCACTGAGTGACCCTGGGTGGAGCTGCCCTCAATCCAAGTTTTACACCCACCCGAAGCTCTGAGGTGCTGATTTGCCCCTTGTTTTTAATGCTGAGCATGGCCCTGGTGGAAGGGGAGTGCTGGCAAAGACACCCAGAGCATGCCTGGGGTTCAGAGCCATGGGAAGGAGCTCGGTCCTTGTTAACAAACAGCTTGGAGGGGAAATGAAGGTGAGAAAGGCAAGTGGAGAGAGCAGAGAGGTCACAGAAGGATCTACCAGAGCTGCAAGGACACAAAGTACAGAAATACTTCTTCCTCCTGCAAAGCTGCTCCATCAAGACTCCCATCCACGGACACAGCTGGAGGAACAGTGGCACTTGTGTGCCAGGACAGGCTTCTCACTGCTGTACAAAAGAGAACACAGGGTTCTGACATCTGTGTGTCACCCATCAAAACTGGAATAAAGGCTGGAGACCCTGGAGAGCCCCATGTGCTCTGCCTGTGCCTCCAGAGAGACTCAGAGCACCCAGCTCCAGGCTGTGGCACAGCCCAGCCCCACACAGCCCTGCTGCTGGGCACCTCCAAACACACCTCCTGAGACAGCCCCAGCCTGAGGAGAGCTCAAATAGCATTTAGAGCAGACAGAAACAACTTTAATGCACCTACAGGCAAAATCAGAGATGTTCTCTACCCTCAAATGACTGAATTATACTGAAAAAGTAATTAAATAACTAAGAAAAAATTACCTCTCTCCCAGCTGAAACCAGGACAGGAGTTAACAAGATTTTTCATGTCAGTTCATTTTCTGGGCTAGATACAACTCTTTCAAAGTTGAAGACAAGACATTCATCCCAAGGAGCTGGATAAGGGGAACTTCTCCTCTTTTACAGGGGAAGTCACAAACCAAATTCCCCACCACACACAACTCATCAGAATTGACCTAAAGGAGACTGCAAAGCCTGAATCTTGCAGCAGCTCTGCCAGAAAAGTCTCTTGGAGTGAGATAACTCAGTTTTCTGCTGTGCAGCATCTGCTGCAGCCTTTATCACACACTCCTTTTATTGTCCATCTTCCCTCCAGCCACCTGCACCACATCCCATTCACTGTTCCCAACCATTTTCCAGTGGGTGCAGTGCCCACAGCATCAGGAACAGGGTGTTCTGCCCAGGAGCAGATGCTCTGGAGCATCCAGGAGTGTGAGGATGCCTGACAACAGCTTCAGCTGTCCAGCCCCCACCTCTTGTTATGCTGTAAATCACAGCCCAAATGAGCCTGAAGAGCCTCACTGAGTTCCTCTGATCCCTCAGGAAAACCCACAGACCTGAATTCTTTGTAAGAATTCTCTCTGCAGTCAGGCTCAGTGGGTTTGAAGTGAATGCACGGTTTGTTCGTGTCGCAGGGATCCCAGCCGTGCTGTAAAGACAAACTGTCACCTCCAAGCGTGAGCAGGGAGCGATTCCAGCTCCCCGTGTGCCAGTCCGGGAGGATTTCAGGGCACGCAAGGCTGCACCACCCTCTAGTGCACACCCACAGCAGTGCCTGTGCTGAAAGTCTGGGAAAAAATTCCCTAATCCAGCCTGGCTGGACTTCCCCCGGAGCTGGGCCAGCACCAGCCCTGCAACAGCAGCTGCGGGAGCAGAAGGGAGAGAACTCCTCTGAGAGGGAGCCCCAGAGCAGAACCAAGGGGTATCCTGGCCTTGGCACAGGGAACAGCCACTGCCCTGCACCCCAGCACTGTGCACATCCAGCACCCTGCACCCCAGATCCCTGTATCCCTGGAATCCCAGACCCTGCACATCAAGCACCTTGCACCTCATACCCTGTATCCTTGGAATTCCAGACACTGCAAATCCAGCAACCTGCACCCCACACCTCTGGGATCCCTGTAACCTGGATCCCTGACACCCCAGCACCCCGCACCCCACGCCCCTGGGTCCCTGGCAGCCGAGATCCCTGGAATCCCAGACCCTGCACCCCGTATCCCTGTACCCTTGCAATTCCAGACTCTGCACATCCAGCGCCCTGCACACCATGTCCCTGTATCCCTGGAATTCCAGACCCTTCACATCCAGTACCCTGCACCCCCCACTCCTGGATCCCTGGCAGTCCAGATCCCTGGAATCCCAGACCCTGCACCCCATATCCCTGTATCCCCAGAATTCCAGACTCTGCACATCCAGCACCCCACACTCCTGGACCCCTGGGACTCCAGACCCTGCAGATGCAGCACCCTGCACCCCACCCCACACTCCTGGATGCCTAGCAGCCAAGACCCTGGAATCCCAGATCCTGCACCCCACACTCCTGGACCCCTGGAATCCCAGACCCTGCACATCCAGCACTCCACACCCCTGGATCCCTGGCAGCACAGATCCCTGGCATCCCACATCCTGCAGCCCAGGGCAGCCAGCTCAGCTCCTGCCATGCAGGGTTTACCTGCACAACAGGGGTCTGTTAATTCCTGGCACAGGAGTGAAATCTTTCTCATCTCAAAACATGGAAGATTTTCACTATCAAAATGTGCAAGCAGGAGCAGATGTTCGCTACTGAAATTGTTTTCTGGAAATTGTCTCTCTTCTCACTCTTGAGCAGCACCAGGAGAGCACGGACTGGCAGCCACTCCCTCTCAGTTGCCCAGCTCTCCCCTTCTCAGCCAAACTTGCCACCAGCACTGGGTTCATATTCTGGGATTCAGTTTCTTCATGGATGTAAAAAAACTGGGAAAAATCACCATTGGGTGTGACAGTTCTGCAGGTACAGGCCTTTGTACCAAGCAGCAAAAAAATAACCATCCTGGATGACAAATTCCTGCTGCAGGAGAGCACAACATTAGCCTTGGGATATGGGAAACCTCAAGTGACCAAGAGAATCCCCAAAACAATCCTAAAATAACCTCCAAGTCTGAGCAGAGCGTGGGCCTGAGCAGGTTCATGGCCAAGGTTTGGCAGCAGTGTGGGATGTTATTTGGTCTAAGTCACCAGGACCGTTTTAACAGTTTAAAACCAAACCTCTGCAGGAAAGACCCAGTTGTTACACCCAGGTCCTGTTTCCAACAAATCCAGGACCAGAACTGCTGAGAGGCCCCCAAAGGCAGCCCTGACCCCAGGGGCTGCAGTGGAGACAAGAGGAACACAGGCAATGTGGGACACAGGGCAGTGCACCTGTGTCAAACACAAACTTCTCCCACCTTTCCTGTTCCCCCACAGGGTAGCACGAGCTCCTGCACCCAAGGAGAAATACAGCACCAAGGTGGTGAAGAGAGGGTGCCACTGCCCTCACACGGCATTTCTGAGCTCAGGAGGAAGAAAACCACACAGAAGGGGAGGGAGCAGCACTGGGGAGGAAGTTCCACCCCTCTACTTAACTACTGAGTTTGTCTGGAGTTTTTGGACACAGCTTCAGGAAACACAAGAGTCTCCTGAGCATGACTTGGCACTCAGAGTGCTCAAGTCCCAGGAAACAAGAGCTGATGGGGGAAAAAAGGAAGGAGGTTTAGGTTGGGTATCAGGACAAGGTTCTTCCCTCAGAGGGTGGTTGGGCACTGAACAGGCCCCTGCACACTCCAGCTGAGGCACAAGCAAAAGCAGAAGTGGAACAGAAACAGTGACACAAGTGAGCCATGAAGAACAGGCCTGCCAGCCTGGAGAAGAGAAGCTTTGGGTGAATCAATTGCAACCTTCCAGTGCCTGAAGGGAGCCTTCAGGGAAGGTGGAGAGACTCTTCACAAGAGCCTGGAGTGAGAGGACACAGGGAATGGCTTCCCACTGCCAGAGGGCAGGGATGGATGGGATATTGGGAGTTAGAAATTGTTCCCTGGGAGGGTGGGCAGGCCCTGGCACAGGGTGCCCAGAGCCCTGGGGCTGTCCCTGGATCCCTGGCAGTGCCCAAGGCCAGGCTGGACAGGGCTTGGAGCAGCCTGGGACAGTGGAAGGTGTCCCTGCCCATGGCAGGGGTGGCACTGGAGGATCTGAAAGGTCCCTTCCAACCCAGGAAATTTCTGATTCTGTTTTTTCACAAACTGGATCTCACTGCATCTACACTCAAACCCTACTGTCACTGAGAACATCCCAGTCTTGCTCTTTGTAACTGGCTCCAGGACTCACTTCAACCTACTCCTCTGGAGGAAAGTTGGGAGGGGAGAGACTGGCTCAATTTCTGGCTCTCTTTGTGGAAGTCCATCTGAGAAGAAGCTGTTGATTGCTGCCCAGGTTGGTGGCAGCACTGGACACCTCTGATAGTGCAGCACTTCTTACCATGTGCCACAAGAGCTGGAACCTCAAACAGGAACTGCTTTCAGTGGAGCTCATCTCCTCTGAGTCTTCCTCCTCTTGAGCATCTTGTCCAGAGACCCCAAGGGACAGACCAAGGCCAAAGGAAGCCATGATCAGCCTCCATAGCCCACGCCACCTGCTCAGCCACACCAGGGCTCCACACTCACCGAGCAGAGTTTAAAAACACCGGATGCTAAGCTTAAAAATATGCATTTTCTTTTTTTCTTTTAAAAATGTACAGTCAGATTTTAAGTGGATCTACAAGAAGACACTCAGCTATCTTTAAGAAAAGTAAACCTTGCAATGCACTGCATACAGTTTTCTAACCAGCCAGAGTCAGTGAGTTGGGCGAGTTTCCTGAAGGAGCTTCAGTGGCTTTGTTTTTGTTCCCACCATGTGAGCAGAGACACTCAGAAGGCAGCACAGGCTCAGCTCCTCTCCCCTCCGTCCTGCCCTGCAGCCCCAGCTCAGCGTGAGGCTGGGGTGGGCACGGTGGGCAGGGGCAGCTCCATGGAGGGAGTCTCAGTCACTTCAGCTGGGCTGGGCTTGCGGAGCTCCAGTTTCTCGCTGAGCTGGTTGTAAAGCTCCTTCACAGCTTCCCCACTCTGCAGGACGAGAATCAGGGACAGGGAAACAGGACAGTCACACTCCATTCTAGCCAGAGCACCAAGTGTGCTTCACCCTGTGTGTTTAACACAAACCAACACAGGAGGAGGAAGCCACAAGGCAATTAATTAGGGCACAGCTTGGTACGCTTGGAAAGCAGAGCTCGTGCTCCATGAAACAATGTCTGGAGAGGCAGCTGCTTTCATTTGCAATCAGTATTCCCCCCCTCCTGCTTCCCTTCCTACCTGCTTGGTGGGCTCCAAAGCTTTCTGGAGAGACTCCAGTTTGGCTGGGGCCACTTTGTGATGCAGATGCAGCAGCAGCCTGAGCACATGTCTGTGCACGTTCTCCTTCCTGCAGGAGCCATTTGAAAGCACAGTAACCAAGACAAGCATCTTGAGAACAAGGAAGCCAGAGCAACAGAGGAATTCACCCCACCACAGACTGTTATAATTATCCAAAACCCTTGAGAACTGGAGCTTCTGTCAGGGGCTAACTTAGTGTAAGCACTAACACTGCCTTAGACCTTCAAGGATTCAAGGAATTGTTCAACAGGAGTGGATTACCTGCACAACCATGAGGAGGGAGGGGGAGATTTTAAGCACAGAGTGTGTGGAGGAAGCAGCAGAAGCAGCTGCAGATGCTGCTATGTTCCAGCAGGAATTTCAGCCACTTTTAGGGAAGCTCTCTGGAGGCTGAACTTGTCTGCAGGCCACCAGCTAAACCAGAGCGACTGATCAGAGGTAACAACAGATTTTTGCACACTGCTGATTCTGCAAAGAGCTAAAGTTAACTCTACATAGCCAGAGCTACTGCAAAGCCTGAAGGATATTCTCCTTTGCAACTCTACCTTGGGGATAATGAATAGCAGTTTAGATAATAATTCACAGTTAAGACATAACCATTTTGCTGATAAAAACTTCATCCCAAAACATACACCTTTCCTTAAAGGGAAACAGCATCAGGCTGATATTTCCACTGCCTGTGAAGAATTTGGTGAACTACTAAACTATTGTTCAAAGCAGTAAAACTCTGCCAGGCATTCTGTAAACTCCCTCTCTCCACTGAGAAAAATCTGCTTTACCTGGGGCAGGCAGTGAGGAAGAAGCCATCAAAGAGACTGGTGCAGAACTCCTCGAGTGCAAACTCATCACTGAGCAGGGTGAGGTTTCCAGTGAGCAAGTGCAGGAAAATGTCACTGAAGGCCAAGTCACTGAATGTCTCAACTATAAAACACAGAAATGAAAGAGACAGAGACTGACAAGGATGTGCCAACACCTGTCCACACAGCTCCCGTTCCTGCTGAAAACCCTGCAGTGAGGTTTCATCATGGAATGGTTTGGGTTAGAAAGGACCTTAAAACTCATCCAGTGCTACCCCCTGGCATTGTCAGGGACACCTTCCACTGTCCCAGGCTGCTCCAAGCCCTGTCCAGCCTGGCCTTGGGCACTGCCAGGGATCCAGGGGCAGCCACAGCTGCTCTGCCACTCTGTGACAGGGCCTCCCTCGCCTCACAGGGAAGAATTTCTTCCCAGTACCTAATGTAAGCCTTCTTCCTTTCAGTCATTTTTTTTCTCATTTCCTTTGCTAACAGGCAGCCCAGGCAGGTGGCTTTGATCCCTCAGACATAAAAGATTAGGAGCAGATTGCTCCAGAGCTCTCCTGTATCTCATCCCAGAGGAGTCAGTGAACAAGATAATACTGGTGAAAAAATTAAGGTTGTGTTCAGTCCTATTTTGTTACCAATTTTTCCACCACACAAAGCCAAGTCCCAGCAGCTTCTGGCCACCTGCAATCACTGTGGGCAGCAGCAGAATTGGGACACCTGCTCTGTTATCCTTCAGATTCATTCCAAATAGATCTCAACTGATCTCATTGTTAATGGAGCCCTTGATGTAAGGAACCACTGCCCTCAGCCACTGTCCCTGAACTCTCACATCAGCAGAAAACTGCAGAACCCAAACACTCCTGCAAGGACTCACAACTAAGTCACCAGAAGAGCCAAAGGCAGAAGAACATCATGTTCCTGGTCTGACATCGCTGTCACTCCAGGTTTAGTGGCCTCCTGGGTTTCCAGTACAAGGCAAGCAGAAGATGAGACAAAAACTTACCTAGAGCTGGCAGGAGCCTCAGAAAAGCATTCTTGTTCCTCTGTTTGGTGATGTGAAGGATGTAATACAGCCCAATCTCACAAGCTATTCTGTTCTCCTGCAGGAACCTGTTATGGCACAAGCAAAGTTTATTCATCAATAAAGCAATTTTTTTTTAATTTTTAAGAGGTTTACAGTACTTTTGGGATGGTTATCAAGCAGGTACAGCAGTGGCTAATCTCAAACCCACTGAAGAGCAGCTATTCAGTGAGTGAGCAGATGGATCATCCCTATGTTCACTACCACACTCCAGAAAAACTGAACATTCAGCAAACAGCTGCGTTTAACTGTCAACATTTATAATGTATTCCTGATGAAAGTGCTGTTCAAAATGGCCTTTAGAAGAAGCCCAAATACTCAAAAATTACACAAAGTACAAAAATGTTTGAGTCTCCCAAAAGTCAAACATAACACTGTGATAGAGGAGAACACAACTACCAGGACCCAGTATCCCAGATTCTGGCACACAGACAAGAATTGTGCTAGAAATCAGTGGAAGATCTGAACAGAAAAGAGCACCCAGAGGTTTTAATTATCTTTCTGATGTCCCTGGAGTGACAGATTATCAACAGAGAGAGTGTGGGTGTCAAAAATGCCAACTTTATGATTTCCAATAGTGCTCTCCAACATGGGCACTCAGCCAGCTGCACCCAAATATCACCCCAAACTCAGCATTCACTGCCTGGAATACTGAACAGAAACACCAAATACTCTCATATTCAATGAGAGAATGGTCCATTATAGGAAATAATACTTTATGTAGATAAATTTTATTTGAGGGAGCACAAGGGAAACCTGTTTTGTTAAAGGGAAAGTTCAAACTGCATTACTTAGCACTGAATCTCATCCCAGGAAGCCTTGCCTTCAGCACAGGCAGTTTTTCCCTGCCAGGTCTGGCTGGCTCCCTGCTGCTTTGGTGCCAGACCCTGCCGTGGGTGGGGCCGGGCACCTACTTGGTGAAAGCCTCGGGAATGGCGCTGGGGTAGGGGATTGGTCCCTTCTCCTCCGAGGGCAGCTTCTGATCCACAGTGAAGGTGTGGTCATCCACCACAAAGGACATCAGCAGGGGCAGGAACCTGGTGATCAGCTCGGCTTCCTTGGAGGGAAGGAACGACAGAGGGAAGAGAATAAAGCCATCATCAGTCATTTCATGCCACCTGATGGTCCTGAAGTGCTGTGACAAAAGCAAGGCAGCGTGAGGAGCCTCATCCTACAGTGAGGAAAACCAGCTTACAGACATCCAGTTCCAGTCAAAATTCCTGAATAATTCACTTCCACATGTCCCAGGGTAATTAGGAAAACCCTACTTCATCTCACCGCAGAAACACTGCTGCTCAAACCCTTTCTTTGGACAATTGTGCTGCATTCCTTCTGAGAGGCCCTTCCCAGCACTGCTGCAGGCATGGGATGTGTTCAGGATGACATCAAACTGCTGATGTCAGCAATCACTGACCCCCAGCATGGCCCAGGCTTATTTGTGGTAACACAACCACAGATAAATCAGATTTTAAAGACTGATTCAGAGACTCTCTTTGGAAAGAAACGGAGCATTTTCCCTTATAGGTTCATGAGAGAGCACAAATCACAGCACTATCAGAATTACTGGTCACCCTCACTGTTACAGTCCCAGTGTTATGCACACCCTCCCTGGGTGAATTTAAACCTCCTAGCAGCCAGGAGTGAATGCATTTTGGAGACATCAAATGTGCCTCCTAGGTGTTTATAAAACATTTACTGCTTTATAGCTCAGAACAGCAACAGCAAATTCCTCCTGAGTGTAGGAATGTGCCCCCTATGGACAGAGTGACAGAACCTTCCTCTGTCCCCCAAAAAGGAAAGAGCCCAGAACTTTCTCCCGGTGATCAGGTAGAAAAGTCACTGATAGGACCTTGGGGACTTCACCTCAAGTTTGGGGACAGCTAATTGGCCATGAGCCAAAAGGTCCCGCCTGGGCCATTTAGTAGAAAAGCACAGAACAAAGAAGCCAAATGGCTTTTGTGAGGTGTCTTTACCAGGAGCACAAGTCTGTGGCACCTGGATCGCTTTGAGTTTGTTATTTTGCCTTTATTAAACCTTTTTTGTTCCTGACGCTGTCACATCAGCCTCCTGCTCCTTTTATGCCTCCCGATGAAAGCTGAGCTATTCTGGGGTGTAGTGTTGGGGTGTTGAGAGCTCATCAGATCAGCTCGAAACCCCCGGGCAAAACGCTACACCTGAGGAACAGCCCTGCTGTGCAACACCAGGGTTGGCCCTCCTGCCCTCCGCTGAACTACACCAGGGATTCCTGTAACACTGGGAAAGGATTTCCAAAGCATGGAAAGATTACAGTTAAATGTGGCACTACATTAAACTGCTGTAACAGAGAGCTGGGAGGGAAAAAAAACATTTTTCTTGTCAATGAAAAGCTTCTGAACTGCTTCCAGAGTTTAAGACCAGTCCTGGAAATCCTGCTTTCCTCATGCAAGACGTGTTCTACAAACCCATCAGTTGTGTGCAAGACTCCAGGAAAAATGAGAGAGCAATGAGCAAGCAGTGGAGTATTTAAGAGAGGTCCAGGCTGATTTTAGAACAGTAAGGACCAGGCACCCATGGAAATAAAAAGGTAGGTAATGGAAGCTCTCAGCATGTCCAGAACAGCTGCTCTATGATCACTGTTTTTTTCCCAAGAAAGCTCTGATGAGACATTTGGAGAACAAATGTTTAATGCAATAAAATAATAAACAAGTCTAAATTTGATTAATTGTGTTAATTTCTTAACATCAAAAGGGCTCACCATTTTTGGTTCCTTGAAGACTTGGCTGTCAATCATGTCCCAGGCCCCTTGTCCCAAAGACAGCATCCTAAGGAGCAGCAGCAGATCCGGGCTTTCCTCCAATGTTAAGGGGAAAAGAAAAACAGCTATTTTGATCTTCACATGAGATATTTGTTTGGAAGAAGTGGTTATATTCAAAGCTGTTCTGGATTAGCAGCTTTGTCCAAGACTGCTAAAGGCATTCAGTTCAAGTTAATTGAAAACTGATCCTCAAATGGGCATCAAATAACTGCCACACCTCAGGGTTTGGGGGGAGTTGTAAATTCATAATGCACCAGGAAGTCTGCAGCAACCTGAGCACATCTTTTTCAAATGTGTCCAGCCCAATTAGTGCACTAGAATATAATGTGTGAGAGGACAAACCAAGTCATCTCAGCAGAAGAAAGGAGGAGAAAGGGTGTGTAAGAATGCATTGTTTGTGTCCTGAAACCCTAACGACTTTCGGTCCTTTACTGTCACAAGGAAGTTGCTCCACACAACAAGAACATTTAACAACTCAGGGATAAAACAGCAAGTGGCTCCCATTGTTCAGACACCTGTCAGGGTGCCCTTCTTCAACCCTTCAGCACCTCCTGCAGACTCCACTTGCAGGAATTGTGTTTTATCTCAGCCACCAGACCAGAACTGTGCAAACAAACCCATGGCATTCATGGTGGCAGGAGAAAGGTGCTGCTCTCAGACAAATTACTGGAGGGACAAAGCAGGGAGGCACAGATTCTACATATTATTCTGTATTTGCACAGCTGCCAGCCAGAATGAGCCATGCAAAGAATTCACGGTCAGTTTGGAGAGTTCCAAAATGCCCACCATGTCCAAAGAGCTCCTGCAGAGCTCTGCAGCAGGTGCTGCAAATGGACAGGAAACACATTTCCCTTGATCCAACTAGCACATTTGGGAACTTAATGAGACTTGGATGGTGCCACTCCTTCCCCGATGGCTGTCAGCCAGCCTAGAGCACTGCTCAGGTTAGCTGCACAAGCTGCAATGCTTACCCTGGGTAAGGTGTCCTGCCCAACCAGGTCTTGCAGGTGCCTTATGGTACTCAAGGCTAAGGTGTTAATGGCAAAGGGATCACACAGGATCATTGATAAGTCCCTGAGAAGAAGTAAAAATCAAACACTTATGACACATAACCAACAACCCCATTGTTCAGGTCCAACCCAGCTGTGTCCACCTGATGAACCTTGTCCTGCCTTGCAAAGAAATAACATTCATGGTGGTTTTGATGTGAAAGAGCACAAATAACAATTGCTGAAAGTCTTCTGCACTGAGATCAAGCACAAAATCCCCCACAGCCAGCTGAAGGTCTGCTGGGAGACAGCCCACAGGTACTGGGGCTCTGGTGGCCCCAGCTCTTCCAGCCGGCAGGTTTTAACCATCTCCAGAGTGCTGAGGACAGAAAGGTCTCAGAGGCTTTTGAAAAACAACAAGTAAAAGTGAATTCTTAAATAGTTTAAAACACCAATGGACAAAATCTGAAAGTACCAGTTAAATAAAATACTGTGAGGGCAGCCTTCCAGAAATGTAAGTGCACCTGATCACAGCAGGGTTGCCATTTGAAGCTAATGAAGTACTTCAACTGACAAGCATCACCAGCCCATTTTCTCTGCGTTTAAAGACAGACAAGTCATTCATAGTAAGTTATTCTGACTCCTTAAGAAAGGCTCCTGAATTTTGTTATGAGGCCACAGGGGAGACTCAAGGGTGGCAAGTGAAGCAGTGCAAGCTCTGCCACCAGGCCATACTTGGCTGTGCCCCAGTGCACTGAGGGACGTTTGGGATGTGACTGCACAGAGGGGCTGCTGGAGGTTTGCTGGCTTTAGGGAAGAATTAACACCTGTCAGATGTTGTGAGTGCTAGGAAGCCAATTTCAGTTTCTCAATAAACAGCCCAAGTGCCTTACCCCAGCACTTGTTCCTGTCCTTTCTTCACCCCATCCAGGAATCCTTGCAATTCCCGAGCTCTCTTGTTGTCCACGAACTTCTCCCGAATGCAGGCGTCGAGGCACCAGGTGAACTGCCAGCAAACAGAGGGAGCTTTATGAACTCATTAAAGCAGCAACAGAAGACATGAGGTCAGAGAAAACAGGCTCAGAATGACCTCAAAATATCTGCAATTGAGATGCTTCATTAATGCACCAGGCATAGTACCACACTGGTGACAAACACAGAGGTCAGAAAGGCCAACACCCCAAAAGCGGGTTAGGAATGCCCAGGGAAGTTAACCTGGGGTCACTTTCTCCACTTCCAGGGAAGGCATTCCCTGGCAATTAAGGAACATGCATTGATGAAATCCACCACTGCCCAGCACACCTGAGGATTTACACAAGCAGGAGACTGAGAAAGAAGCAGCATCACTTAGAAGTAAAAACGTGGTTTATTTTGGCCACTGCAATAGCACTCCCACTCTCTAAATAAAGGACTGTTGGCAGTGGAGGTGATCCTGCTTTAGAGCTGTATTACTGAACTATCTTTAAAGCAGAATACATGTAAAACTTAACAACTACTTCAGAGAAAAGGCCTTGTTCCAGGTCAGAGTGATGCTACCATGAACAAGGGGCCAGTAATAAGATCCTGCTGTGACATTACCATATCTGTCACTTCCCAGTATTTAAATAGTTTCATGTTTTCATTTTCATGTTTTCATTCAATATTCAAAGAATTTACTGTTACACACACAGTTTACAGATGGAGCATATCCACAACTGGGAGGGAAGCCTGGAGTAAGAACCTGGGGCCAGCTGATGGTTTTTTATGATTTTTGCAGCATCTACATAGACTAGATGTCAGATTAGACATTGCTTTTAACACTGCCAAAGTACCCTAAATTTGAATGATGCACGGGTTATGAAATGAAAGCAAAGTGCTGGTTAACCAAGATGAAGTTTTCACCCAAAGGTCCAAGGAATATAAGATGACATTTAGGTTTAAGGTCTGAACTCTCTTTACAAAAAGGACTCAACTTCTCTGGGCTTTTTCCAGCAAATTCTCCACAAATACCCCCATCTGTCCCACATGACTGGTACCTTGTGGCAGGGATCAACGGTGCAGATGTCACTGATCTCCAGGTCATGCAGTGACATGAGCAGCTCTGCCCTGAGCGTGCAGTAATGGACGTTCCTGGTGCGCAGGAACAGCGTCCTGAGGAACTGCAGCACCATGTCGTAGAGCTTCACGTTCTTCCCGATCATCTGCGTCAGCTTCTGCACCACCTGAGCTCAGAGGGAAACGTGGGCTCAGCACCAAGAGGTGCTCTCATTCTACACACACACAAATGTAAATTAATCACATTATCTGATTTACCAAGATTGAAACATCTGCAGGGACATGAAGTCCTGAAAAGGAACTGTTTACCCCAAGATTTCCAAGAGCATTTGTTGTTCAAGAGAGGTTCACCAAACCTTCAACAGCCGTAACATTTTTTTGTCTCAACCACTAGTTCCTTTCTTTCCTCCCTTCTGATTCACCCCCCATCCCCTGGGTGGAGTGACCAAGTGGAGGTGTGGTGCTGAGTGTCCAGCTCTGCAGTGCAAACCTGGAGTAAATTACACCAGGGCACTTTCACCAAATGATTCTGAAAGCAAAACAGGCCTAAAACAACCCCTGATGCAACAGATGTGCTGCTCTCTCTGAAATTAAAGCTTTACACTGCCTTAATTTAATTCAACTTTTCTGGATGCCAATTAACTACAACTTTCTACATACTTAAAAAAAAAGCAGCAACTTCAGTTAAGCTATGTCCACTAAAAAAGGTCCCAAGAAAGCAAATTTAACATATCAGCATACTCAAACTGATGTGATGAGATGTTCAGCCTTCACAGACTGAACAGCAGAGAAATAAACCCTGTTTTTTTCTTTTTTTAAAGTGCATAAGCAGCTTAGAATATTCACCATTCATTACACAACAACAAAAATAATTCCCGCTGCTTTCATCAAGATGTGTAGGAGAAAATGGCCTGGTGTTTGTTGCAAAGAGTTTGTTCAGCTAAATAACTTCAGCAGTGAAGGTGGGCAGAAGAAAACAGCCCAGGTTATGTGATGGTTGACTGAAAGCTGATAAATTCCCCTCACCAGCACATTGTGAGGGTTTCCTTGTCCTTACCTCTCCTTGACGTCTCGTTTTGGGAGATGGACTGAAGAAATTTTGCAAGAAGGAAATATCATTGCTGAAGAGAATGTTCTCCTTCTCCAGGATGTATTGCTTCAGCAGGGGTGACACCTCATCCCCAAAGAGAGCCTGGTTGTCCTGCCAGATCTGTCTCTTCACCTCCACAGCACAGGCCTTGTACAGGTCCTTATCAGCCATCACCAGCTTCAGCTTCTTCTCAGGGACCTGCAATCCCCAGAGCAGTTACACAGTGAGCAGCACCTCACCTGCCTTCCATGTAACCATCTAAATCATGGAATCACAGAATGTCCTGAGCTGGAGGGACCCACCAGGATCACCCAGCCCAGCCCCGTCCCTGCCCAGACCCCCCAGCAACCCCACCCTGGGCATCCCTGGCAGCGCTGGCCAAAGGCTCCTGGAGCTCTGGCAGCCTCGGGGCCGTGCCCATTCCCTGGGGAGCCTGGGCAGTGCCAGCACCCTCTGGGGGAAGAACCTTGCCCTGAGCTCAGCCTGAGCTGCCCTGGCCCAGCCCCAGCCGTTCCCTGGCTCCTGTCCCTGTCCCAGAGCAGAGATGGGAGCTGCCCCTCGGGAGGAGCTGCAGCCCCGGGGAGCTCTGCCCTCACTCTGCTCCAGCTGGACAATCCCAGAGCCCTCAGCTGCTCCTCACGGGCCCCTCCAGACCCTTCCCCATCCTCTTAACATTTTCCAACAGCTTTAGATGTTTTTTTATCTTGTGCCCAAACAGCCCCAGGACTCAAGGTGAGGCTGCCCCAGTGCAGAGCAAGGCAGGACAATCCTCTCTGTGCCCTGATCCCCACCTCAGGCAGTCTGGGCATCCACCCACCTGGTGTAGCAGTAGACCAGCCCTAAGAGACTTCAGCAACCAAATCACACACTCTTAACTCTTTCAAAGAAGAAAAAAGGTCAACTTTAAATCTCCAGTGCTGAGATTTGAGATGATATTTCCAAACTCAGAAATTTACTGAAGTTACAGCAGTTTTGAGTCCACTACCTTGAGTGCAACATAATGCTTTTAGTAAGAACACTCCTAGAGATTTTTGTTTCACAGATCTAATTCTCCCTCCTGCGTACTTTTCCTTGCAGTCTTCAAGTTTTACCTTCCACTTGTCAGAGATTTGTAAAACAGCTGTGGAAAAATTCACCTATGAGCAAACTTGGCTGTTTAGGAAGCTGCATGGATTGAAGGAAATAGGGAAATAGTCTTGTCTGACTATGAAAACGAAATGCTTTCTGAATCAGTCCACAGAGCTATTAGCAGACACAAGAATGTATTGAATCCTCAGTCAGTCTCTGACACTGAACAACACACTTGCAGAAGCTGCAGAGGGAGCAGAGCCCACCTGCCAGAGGCACACCAGAGATGTCACACCAGTGACACACCAGTGACACGCCAGTGACATGCCACGTCACACCAGGCCAAGCAGCACAGTGGTCCCACCTTGGGCAAGTGCTTCATGACACACATGACCACGGGCTGTATGGAGGGCATCTTGACCAGGGAAAAGCTCTTCTCTAGGAGATCTTCCAGCTTCTTGTATCTGAAATCATGGAGAAACACGAGACTAGGTACCATGCAGCAGTCAAGGAACAAAGCAGACACCTCAAAGCCTCTGGAACTCAGGCCCTGAGGAACCCAATTCTCCTTTAGAGACGTCACCCATGCACTGCATTTTCACACACAGCTCCCAGCTCACTCCAAGGAACCAAGGCCACTGCTGACAAACCTCTCCTCGACCTTCCCCTCCAAAGCGATGGCAGAGACTCGCTCCAGCAGCTTCTCCCGCAGCTCATCGAACACGGACTGGTGGAACTCGAGCCGGGGGGTGCCGTGCAGGTCCAGGAAGGGCAGGGCATACTGCAGCGAGGGCAGCAGCACCCCGTTCTCCGTCTGCAACACAACCAGAGGGAGCTGACAACGGCACTCGCGATAACAAATAAAGCCAGGAAAAGCCCAGAGAGCGCTGGGGGCCGTCCCGTGCTCCCTGTCCCCGCACAGCCCGGCCCCACACGGCACCTAACGCACCTGGAACTGCTCGATGGCCTTCAGCGGCTCCGTGCAGTTCGTGAGGGTCTCCTTGAGATCCTCGCCGTTGGCCACTCCCAGCTCCTGCAGCCCCGCGTACATGTCGGCCTGGCCGGGCCGGCGGGGCCGCTCCCGGCTCAGCTCCCGCTCCCGATCCCGCTCCCGGCCCCGCTCCCGCCTCAGCTCCCGCCCCGGCTCCGCGCGGTCCGCCCCCAGCCGCTCCCGCCGCGCGCGAGCCCCGCGCCGCAGCACCAAGGTTCCGCCGCACCAAGGTTCCGCGGCCGCTGCCCTGGCTGTCCCCGGGCCGCCCGCGGCCACCGCGGCCCCGCAGCTCCGTGCGGCTCGGCTGAGCGCCGGGCAGGGCGGACAGGGCTCAAGGAGCCTTTGGACAGCGCTATCAGGCACACGGAATCGCAGAATGACGGCATGGTTCAGGTTGGAAGGGACCCTAGAGGGTCATCCGGGCCCACCTTCCTTCCCAAGCAGGGCCGTCCCGGAGCACAGGGCACAGGATCGTGTCCAGACAGTTCTGGAATATCTCCAGCGAGGGAGACCTGTTCAGGCTGCCTGTTCAGTGCTTGGTCACCCCCACAGGAAAGAAATTCTTCCCCATGTTCAGGTGAGACCTCCTGGGTGTCAGTGGCTGCCTCTTGTCCACTTGTGGGCAGCAGCAGAGTCTGGTCCCTGCTCTGACACTGCCCTTTAGACACTCATACACATCCATGAGGTCCCTTCTGGGCTGTCTCTTCTCCAGGCTGAACAGGCCCACTCCCTCAGCCTTTCCTGACAAGAGAAATGTTCCAGAGCCTTGACTGTGAGATACAAAGCTGTGTTTCATGTCAGGTACATACAGGCAGCATGTGTACTTGTGATTGTGATATGTGTGGAAACTGATCATGGGACAATTAGAGGATGAATTCTAAAAAAAAAATAACTGAGGTAGTAAAGCATGGAAGAAGGCCTTTGAACTTATCCTTTGTTTGCAATTAACTGTTATAGCATCTGAATGAAAGCTTTAAGGATGTTGCTGCTGGACAGGAACTTTCTGCACGTAGCTAAGCATTAAACAGCTTTGCAATAATAACCTTTTGAAGTATAATTTTAGAATATTGCTTGTAGTAAGGAGCTTTGAAAATATAAGTTTAGAATATATGTAAAGGAAATATGCTTATCTCAACACCTTAGCAAAACAGTAAAAAGCAGCTTGAGAAAGGAAGATGAGCATCAACCCAAGGATTGATGGCTTCGACCAAGGGAAGCTGGACATCACTGCTATGAGATTTATAGTCTTTGCAATTAAAAGGTGGGCCCACATCTGGAGTCTGGACTGCACCAGCTGGAAGACCTCTTTCTTCTTTCGGAAGTCGGACCCCACCATCTGGGGATACTCCTTTCTGGGGTACATCCTGAGAAAACTAACTCACAATAGTGTATAGAATTGTGACTTAAAAATCGGGAATAGAAACTGCTGAGAAAAGCTTATGTGCACCCCTATAAATACCTGTAAGCCACAACCATCGGTGTGCAGTTGGAGGGAAAACTTCCCCCACTGTACCCAGCGCTGTTTTGCTCATACTTTACCACATTAATTAATAAATTGGTACTGCTTAAATATTGGCCTAGTCAAGCTTCTTATTTATAACATGACCAACTCAGTAGCTCTCCACAGGACCTGATCCAGGAGCTCCCACATGGCGGGACTCTCGGGGGTGTCCTGTGCAGGGCCAGGGGTTGGACTCGGTCCTTGTGGGTCACTTCCAGCTCGGGAGATTCTGTGATTCCACGTTCCTATGCAGTAAAACTCGGGGTTCCTGGGCGTGTCTGAGGCTTCCCCCCAGGCTGATCATGGGCAGGCAGCAATGAAAAGAGGAAACGTCACCAAAAACAGAGAAGTGGCATTTCCCCATTCCTGGTTTGATCTTCAGATCCGTGACCAGTCTGTGGACATGAGCAATCAGCAAATTGCCTCAATGTGAACAGCCAGGGAGTTTTCTTCACAGTTTCCATTTGGAGGGATGAGACTTTGTGGCACAGTCAGGACAAAGCAGGCGTGTGTTTCATAAAGCCTGAGTTATTGTCCACAGGGAGGCTGTCAGGAAGGGGGGCTCAAGCCCTCAGGAATAAAGTAAATCCAGTGACAAGCAGTTTCCCCAGCTTCTCATTTGGAAGCTCACCCTGCCAGACGTGGAATACCAAAGGGATGAGTTTTGCCTGCTTTCTGCTTATTACCCAGCTGAGTTAACCCCACATTTCTGTTTACCTCAGCCCCGCTGCCTGGGGCAGTTTCGAGGTTGCAGCGGTGCCGTTGCACAGCTCGCCCTGGGACGGGCACAGAGCCCTCCTGTTATTTATGGGCAGCAGGGATGGAAGGGAAAGCAGAGCTGCCTGACACATCACAGCCAGGCCCACGCGTCCCTGTGGTCCCTGTGGCTTGGGGCTGGGCTGAAGTCAGAGCCTGGCCCCGGCCACGCCTTTCTGCTCTTTTTAAAGGTTGTTGAAGCAGCCGGTTTGCTGCTGCACTGCTTCCTCTCTGGGGAAAGGAGAACGCTCTTCATGTCTTGGCGTGAGCTGCTGCCCCCCTGGCTGGTGATCGTAGCGGGACTGACTGGCATCGTGCTGCTCTGTGTCTCCACCAAAGATGTGCCTGTGGCTCCACTCAGGACCAAGGTAAGGGCTCTCCAGGGGGGAGTCAAGCAGCTAAGCTGGGCTGGTTTGTTGCTTTTGACATTATTTTATTATTGAGCTGCTTACAAACCGAGGAGGGCACTGGGACAAGACTGTGAGGACAGGTTGGCATCTTTCAACACACTGTAGGTTTTCAAACCAGAAACAAGCCCACCCCTTTGATTGCTCAGGGAATACAGGCTGGATATCGTCCATGGATCAGTGGAGATGCTCAGGGCAGGCTGAGGGGAGGCAGCCCATGGCAGGAGCTGCCCCAGAGCAACAAGGAACCAGTGGTGTCAGTGCAGGGAAGTGCTAGGTCCCTCTCAAAAGTAGGTAGGAATTTGCTCCTGAACTGCTGCTTCTGTTTTAAAAACAAATTGTCTTTCATGCCTTCTTCTCTTTGGTCCTATCTTGATTTCAATCAAAGAGCCAGTGTGCTCCTCACAGCTGGGTCAGGTCGGGGGGTTAATGCCCACCTGCTCTGTCTCTTGATGCTCCCGTTGCTGAGGTGAGCTCTGGGGCACACTATGGTTTCACCCAACAGAAGGAGACTATCCTGTGTGTTTAGAGATAGCACCCCTCCTCCATGTTCCTCTCAGAAACAAAACTGGATTAAAAACCCCTTCATTGCTCCATGTTCTGTCCTTTCCTGGTGTTGAGCTGGACATAAATGTGGTGATCCCTCCCCTTCTCCCTTGCGCTTCCAGCAGCAGCCTCTATTTTCTGAAGGAGGAAAAAAAAATCCATATTTCTCCACCAATGCCATTCCTTTCTTCCTCTTCTGCAGCAGCCAACATGTCCCTGCTAGAAATCCGAGCTGTCACTGGTGTGGGAGGGTGCCAGCAGGCTGGGGCAGGGAGCTCCAGCCTCCTTCCGCATTGCTGCTCCAGCCCAGCCCCAGCAGCCCCTGGCCTGGCTGCCAGGACTGGTGCAACTGGGAGCTCCAGGAGGGCAGCAGGCAGCTAGCCTCACTGAGAGCCTGCAGCCAGCTCAGTCTGGTGCTGAAACCCTTCTGGTGGCATTAACATCAACCTCTCAGGAGGTTTCTCCTCCGACTCAGTCACAGCTCTATTTGTGTGTGAGATCCAGCTTCAACCACGCACTACCCTGCAGCTCATGAGTTTCCTTCTTGTCTGTGTAGGAGATATCCCAAACTGGGGTCATGGAATAGGAGCAGAGGAGCCCCAGGCTAGCTCTGGAGCTATTTTTGGTGTGGGGACATCCAGAGGTGTGCTGCAGGGTAGTCCAGTGGCCTCCACTTGCTCATCCTCATGTACTGGGAGCAGCAAGGCTTGGTCAGCAGCAAACAGACAAACACTGGGGACAAAGAGACAGAGAGCCCTTGGCTTGGGCAATAGAGCTGCCAGGGGACAAGGGGCTGAGCTGGTCATGTCCACTGCTGCTGCTCTTCCTGCCAAGACGTCATCTCTGTCTCTGAGGGCTGCTGTGTGTTCAGCGTCTGTGCTGGTTGCTGCAGCTCCCACAGCTCTGCACACATCAGGTCGAACCTAGCCTGTGTCACACCATCACTGCAGTGGCACATCAAAGAGACACAGGAGTCCTGTGCTCCTTGGGACAAGTGAGCTGCAGCCCTCCAGTCCCTGCACAAAAGCCTGAGCAAACCAATCAGCAGCAGTTTGAGTCCCAGAATCCGTGGAGAACTCGTACAGTGCCATCTCCCACTGCTTTAGGACCTGTTTTTCCTGAGCTCCAGGTGGCTCAGCTCTCAGGGGAAGCCCTCTGCTTGGTTTCAGGAGCAGCTCCAGCACATGCTGATGCTGATGTAGGGCTGATGTATTTCTGGGCGTTTCTCCACTCCTGCTGTTCCTCATATATATTCAGAAATGCAGATGGTTCCCTGCAAATCCTCATCATCTTCTGGCTTCGCCTGCTCTTTGAATGTCACAAGCAAACTCCAACACTGCAGTGCAGGCCCAGGGCTCACCCAGAATACCTATATATGCTGGGTAACCCTACAATATCAGTCAGCACGCGTTCAATAGGGATTTTCAGTAGAATGTTCTGGGGTTTTTCCAGTATGGCATTGTTCTGGATGCTGGCCCATCCCGCACCATCCTGTTCATCTACCAGTGGACAACCACCAAGGCAAACAAGACCGGGGTGATCAGAGGGTGCAGTTCCTGTCCTGTGCAAGGTAAGGTGCCCATTTCCTGCTCAACAGTCTGTGAGACTGCTATGGGATGGATGGAAAAACAGAGACCTGTGCAAGGACCAGTGCCATAAATTCCTTGGCTCCTGCACCACCCAGCTGTGCATGAAAACGGTGAAGCACAAGTTGTTTATTTTCAGCATGGCTCTTCTCGACTGGGCAGATTTAGCCACACACAGCTGGACATCAGGCACTTGGCAGTAGCAGGTGTCAGGATTTTGGGGCTGCTGCAGGCAGGGAAGCAGGCAGAGAGGACGTGGCTTGTCTTGATGTCCACATGGATCAGTGGTAGAGCCAAGGTTGCTGGAGCTTCTCACCCAGGAGAGGCAGTGAACAGCAATGGAGACAAATCTGACTGCAGCATGACTCCTGGTATCTTCTGCCTCCTCCTGACTGTGCCCTGGGCAGTAAGTGGGGTAGCTCCAGGACCACAGAGCTGAAAAGACTCCAATCCCCTATATGGCATTTGATAGCACAACAGTGAGTTCAGCTTGCCTTTAGGTGTCCCATTTCAGAGAATTTGGGGGTTTTCCTCACAAATTTGAATCAGTTTGGCCCTGCCAATGCCAGCTGAGTGGGTTTCATGCATTAATGCATGGGGTTTTCCTTCCCTATCTCCTAATCTTGCTTTGATGTTAAAGCCTGGTTGCAGTGGGATGCTGGGAAGGACTGAGTCCTCAGCAGCAGTGTGCTGTGGGAGGCAGCTGCACAGCAAGCAGGGAACAGGGTTTGTGCCCTTGCAGGCTGTAAGCAACACAAATCACACACAGCAGATGCAAGAAGGGCTCCCTGAAACCTTGTTTGTGTCCCTCATTCAGTGGCTGGGTTAAGCAGCAGCTCTGTGAGGCAGTTTGCTGCCAGCCTCAGCACAAGAGGCCCAGGCAGATCTGGAGCCCAGGTGTGAGTGGCCCTGCCTGCATGGCAGCACCGCCACAGAGAGCAAAGCACCTGGTGAGGGAATCAGGAGGATGGGGAAGGGAGACTCTTCCTGGGTAGTAGTTCAAAATCAACCCCAAGACCCCATTGACTTGCTGGAAAAATGAGTCGAGGCTGGCACACAGCTTCCCTCTGCAGAGCCCTGCTTCCTCTAGGGCAGGGGTGTCTTCCTTGCCAGCAGGGGCTCGGTGGCTGGAAGACAGAGGTGACACATCAGCCCGTGTGTGTCCTTTGCTTATTTCTATAGCAACTAAAGCCACATTTCTTCCTCTGTGGGCTGAGACAGCCTCAGCTGTTGCAGCAGTCATGTGGCTGGTATAGATGTCTCAGCTGCAGAGCTAGGGTAGTCTTAGTGTAATTTGGGATTTCTATGCACATTTTGGTCCCATTTCCATATTTTAGCAGCATAAGAAGACCTCCTTCATTCCACCTGTGACAGGTTCTGTCTTAACCATGTCCTAGGATAGCAATCTCTGGGGTAAAAGCTCTAACAGTTCTCCCAAAACTTCCCTTAAAATTCCATTCTGTTCTGTGGTCCTCAGGTCCAGGAGTCTCCAGCTACTCAGATTCTCCTCAGAAAGCTGGGAAGAGCTTGGAGCCATGTTTGAACTGGGCCCAGAAGGAGATCCCAGCAGAGCAGCACAGCCAAACCCCCCTGTACTTGGGAGCCACTGCCAGCATGAGGCAGCTGAAGTGAGTGAATGTTGCAAACTCACAGCCAGAGATCAGCACACATCATGGGATCATTCTGTAACAGGCATCTCACCCTGTCTGCTCTGCAGGGTGAGCCATCCCTAATGTTAGCCAGGTAAACCTTCCCCAGGCCCCGAGGAGAGGAGCACGGCATGGCTGTGTCTCCATGTGTCGCCCCAGGAGCCATGAAGATGACAGTCCTGCAACTGCTACCAGGCGGCCAGTGTCTCCTTCACAATTACACTTTCACAATTAGTGCTTGGGAAAACACCCATCAGCCTGGAAGCTCAAGTGGTTTCAGTTTGTGTGACAGTCCACATGCGCTTGCAGGAGTGCTACTTGTCAGCACATTGGAAATGGTGGTGGGAAGGTTCACCTTATCACACACACTCTTGTGGACCCTCTTCTCAGTCATCACAAATTTGGGACCTTTATCTCCTTTTAGACACTGGGGAAAAGTAAGGTCTGGAGGGGACCAGGCCGGTGGGATAGGGCCAGAGGATTTCCTCAGTGACACAGGGAACAAAGGTCCTGAATTCTTAAACGGTGGCACAGTTGTTCAAACCAGCCCTCTGCTGTTCTTGCCCCCAGTGCCATGTGAGGGGAGAGGGAAGCAGCAGCAGGAGTGGGATTGTCACTGTGTCTCTGAGCTGCTGCCCAAAGTTGGGAGCACAGCAGAAGCCCTGCAGTGTGCCCCCACTGCAGGCAGCTCCTGGCAGGGTCCTGTAACATCAAATGTGCCTTCTTTTTCTTTTGTGTTTAGCCTCACCCATCCCATCCTCTCTGACAGTCTCCTTGCAGCTCTGACTGGCACCCTGAAGTCATCCCCCTTCAGCTTTCAAGGGGCACAAATCCTGTCCAGCGCAGAGGAAGAGGCATTCAATTGGGTTGCTGTTAACTATGTCCTGGAGAACTTCTTCAAGGTAAAAGATGATTCTCCCTGGGGCAACAGAGCTGGGCTGAGCAGCTCCTGTTAAGAGACAGCCACAGAGAAAAGTGGTGGGATGGGTAAACCCCTGTACTTAAAACAATGCTTCAGCACAACTTCCACTGCCTGTCAGAGGAGGCAGCTTAGATCCAGCACCAGCTGGTTGAGGTGAGGAGGTAAGGTCCTGGCACAGGGTGCCCAGAGCAGCTGGGGCCCCCCCATCCCCTCATGCCATGAAGTGCCCAAGGCCAGGTTGGATGGGGCTTGGAGCAGCCTGGGACAGTGGAAGGTGTCCCTGCCATGGCAAGGGGTTGGAATGAAGTGAGCTTTAATATTCCTCCCAACCCAAACCATTCTGTGGTTCCATGGTCATAACTGGGCTGAAGAACCAAATCTCTGCTCTGGCCTTCCATGAACACATCCATACGCTTGCCTTACCAGACATGGGGCTTTCTGGCCAGCATGTCCATGATGCTCACACAATGACCTTACATAGCCTGCCCATGGGGCATCCCCAAGAACCCCAGTGCAGCTGTAGCTCAGTGCCTCTGTCAAACAAGAGGTGCTGCTGTTTGTGGAGTGCTGTGGGATTGCCACTGGAGTCCAGCTGTCCCGTGGGGAGTCTTGTGGATGGTAGCGAAGCTGATTCTGCTGCTGCCAAAGCAAAAGCCTCTCTCAGTGAAATACCAGGGACGCCTGCTCTGTATTTAGAAGGCACTTGCTAAACAAAAAGAAAATAATTTCAGTTTTCTTGTTTCACCCATCACTTCTCAAGCCAAAGGGTCTCAAAAAGAACTCAGAGGGCAAGAGAAAGGTGAGTTAGACTGAGTTATTCCTCATCAGAGATGTGAAAAACAGCTCTGATAACCAGCAGCAAGCACAAACTGGTTAGGGAATTGTCAGCCCTGTCGACAGCTTCCTCCAGCCAGGCACAGTGTTTACCCCATGTGAACTCTCCTGCTGTGCTGCAAACTTCAGCATTGCCAAAGTCAGTTCTGCAGGACTGCAGGAGATGATGCCACAGAGTTCCTCTGACAGAGAGATCACTTTAGTGTCAGGGCAGCACTTGAAAGCCATATCTGCCCTCTTGGAAACGTTCCTGTCATTCCCCACCACCCTCTCCACCGTCCCCCTCTCCTGCCTGCTGGGACAACTGCCTAGTGCAGCCAGCCAGGCTGGGCAGCCCTGTTTGCCCTCACAGGCTGTGGGAAGGCTCTGTGCAGGTGGCAGTGCCTGTACACTGGCTCCTCTGTTCCCTCCAAAACCACTGGTTCAGCATCCTTGTCCTGTGGGCAAAAAAGCGTTGGGCTGTGGGCACTATCGAGCTGCTTTCTCTCTCTGTGCACCAATGCTGGCACTTGGCTCTGACTGAGATGGAGAATTCTCAAGGATTAACCTCTCTTGTTCTTTTTGGGTCAGTATGACTGGCAAGGACAGTTGGTACCCCCCAGGAAGGGGATGGCAGGAGTCCTGTCCGTGGGAAGAACCTCAGCACAGCTCACTTCTGAGCTGGAAGAGAAGCAGGCCCCAGAGGATGGAGTGAGGCTGCAGCTCTACGGGCAGACACGCAGGGTGCACACCCGCCAGTGCCCCTGCCACGGCTCGGAGCAGCTCCGCAGCAGGCTGCTCTCTCTGCTCATCCAGGTGAGTGTGAGTGTCTGCTCTCTCTGCTCTTGCAGGTGAGTGTGAGTGTCTGCTCTCTCTGCTCATCCAGGTGAGTGTGAGTGTCTGCTCTCTCTGCTCATCCAGGTGAGTGTGAGTGTCTGCTCTCTCTGCTCATCCAGGTGAGTGTCTGCTCTCTCTGCTCATCCAGGTGAGGGTGAGTGTCTGCTCTCTGTGCTCATCCAGGTGAGGGTGAGTGTCTGCTCTCTCTGCTCATCCAGGTGAGTGTCTGCTCTCTGTGCTCATGCAGGTGAGTGTGAGTGTCTGCTCTCTGTGCTCATCCAGGTGAGTGTGAGTGTCTGCTCTCTGTGCTCATGCAGGTGAGGGTGAGTGTCTGCTCTCTGTGCTCATCCAGGTGAGTGTGAGTGTCTGCTCTCTCTGCTCATCCAGGTGAGTGTGAGTGTCTGCTCTCTCTGCTCATCCAGGTGAGTGTGAGTGTCTGCTCTCTCTGCTCATCCAGGTGAGTGTGAGTGTCTGCTCTCTGTGCTCATCCAGGTGAGTGTCTGCTCTCTGTGCTCATGCAGGTGAGTGTGAGTGTCTGCTCTCTGTGCTCATCCAGGTGAGTGTGAGTGTCTGCTCTCTCTGCTCATCCAGGTGAGTGTCTGCTCTCTGTGCTCATCCAGGTGAGTGTGAGTGTCTGCTCTCTCTGCTCATGCAGGTGAGTGTGAGTGTCTGCTCTCTGTGCTCATCCAGGTGAGTGTGAGTGTCTGCTCTCTCTGCTCATCCAGGTGAGTGTGAGTGTCTGCTCTCTGTGCTCATCCAGGTGAGTGTGAGTGTCTGCTCTCTGTGCTCATGCAGGTGAGTGTGAGTGTCTGCTCTCTCTGCTCATGCAGGTGAGTGTGAGTGTCTGCTCTCTGTGCTCATCCAGGTGAGTGTGAGTGTCTGCTCTCTCTGCTCATGCAGGTGAGTGTGAGTGTCTGCTCTCTGTGCTCATCCAGGTGAGTGTGAGTGTCTGCTCTCTCTGCTCATCCAGGTGAGTGTGAGTGTCTGCTCTCTGTGCTCATCCAGGTGAGTGTGAGTGTCTGCTCTCTGTGCTCATCCAGGTGAGTGTGAGTGTCTGCTCTCTGTGCTCATGCAGGTGAGTGTCTGCTCTCTGTGCTCATCCAGGTGAGTGTGAGTGTCTGCTCTCTGTGCTCATCCAGGTGAGTGTGAGTGTCTGCTCTCTGTGCTCATGCAGGTGAGTGTGAGTGTCTGCTCTCTCTGCTCATGCAGGTGAGTGTGAGTGTCTGCTCTCTGTGCTCATCCAGGTGAGTGTGAGTGTCTGCTCTCTGTGCTCATGCAGGTGAGTGTCTGCTCAGGGGCACAACACCACCACATGGCAGCTGCACAAGGTGTGGAAATGGACAAAGTGTCGATCACTTTAAAGTCAATGGATGTTTCCATATATTAGAAAAACCCAGTGCATTTGTAAAACTTTCTCTCCCTCCAAGCAGACACACAGGCACCAGTTCAAGGGCTTCCTACTTACGGGTTCTATTTGGCTCCTACTTAACACACACAAGCAAAAAATTGCTCTTCAGAGGTGTCAACATCACCTTCAGGGTGAGGAGAGGCAGGGCTTGCCTTGGCTCCTAGGAACTGCACCTCCATCATTGAATGGGAGCACCCAGGAACCAACTTGGACCTTCCTTTTGGGGTATTTCCTTTGCTGACTTTAACCCTGCAGCATCTTTAAAAGAGCAGTATTGCATTTTGAAAACATGCCAGTGTTTTGATTCTTCCAAACTTTATTTCACTTGGGGAATGGGGTGGAGGAAAGTAGTAGTAGAGGATGGTACAAACTCAAGAATCACCACAGTCCTCATCAAAACTGTGTTTTTCAGGAATTAACTGCTCCCTGCCCATTCACTTTTCTATAAACCTGACCTGCTCTTATTTAAGACCTGAATGTCACACATTGAACACCAACTTCACCACAGTTATAGTGCTAAATTGCTGGAGATATGAACCACTGATTCTGGTGGGGCTGAACCATATTGAAGGCAGATCAGAACAGCCTCCTTCTTGCAACTAGAAAGAGCACAGGATGCATGAAATTGTATTTGTGCTCTAAGGGAGGGTGGTAGGGCTGGGACTCATCACCTCTCAGCAGGTCCAGTTACTGGCCCTGAGCTCAGCAGGAGCTGGGACCTGGCTGGGCCTCATGGTTGACTGAATGCCATAAGATTTGGCAAAGCTTTCACAGTCTCCCTGCTCAATCTCAGGACTGCGGTGCTTGGGGAAAGCTGTTCCTAACCATGTTACAGTCTGTCTTCCTGTGTGAAGCCCTGGAATGCCAATGTCCTCTGTTGCTCCTCTGTCCTTGTTTTATTCTGCCTCCAGGATCAGAGAAGTGCTAAAACCGTGTCCAATCCCTGCTGGCCCCTCACCTACTCCCAGGAAGTGCAGTGGCAGTCGGTGCATGCCGGGCCTTGTGCTGCCAGTGATGACACATGGGACATCCCTGGCCCCAAGGAGGTCTTCAACATCACGGGCTCCAGCAATCCCATAGCCTGCATGAACCTTGTGCAGAGCCTGCTCAACTCTTCCTCTTCCTGCAGCTTCTTCAAGCACTCTCTCAGCAGTGGTCTCAAGCCCCTTCAGACCAGGCTTCTGGTGAGTTCTCATTTACACTGGGGTAAGCAACTGGCATGAGGAACCCATGAAATGGGACCAGTTTGACCATTAATAAATACAGTGGGAACATCCAGACCATGACACTCCTGCCCTCTCCCCCTCATTGCCACACAGCAGTTCAAACATGGGCCACTGGCTTCCCACAGGGACTGTGAGGGAGCTTTTTTTCATCTATGTCTCCTCAATGTCTGCTGCTGAGACCAACTCTAAGGCTCCATGGAGCCAGCAGGGATGGGACAGTCAGGAGCTGTGTGCTGAGCAGGTCTTCCCTCACCAGGTCTGTAAAGCTGGAGATCCTCTGCCCCTCTCTTAGCAAACGTCTCATCATGCTGCACCACAAGCACCCTTCTGCCTGAGAACCTGGGCTCAGTGGCCAAAGTCATTGGATTGTTAAGCCAGGAGTAGCTCAAGATCCCAGGACAAGCTGAGGGCGTTTCCAGGGAGGGTAACTATGGAAATTTCCCCAGCTCCCTGCTCCTGAGTCTCCCACAGACATGGTGCCAAGGTGCATTGGGATCATCTCTCAGTCCTGAGCACTGGTGAGGTTGCACCATGAATACTGTGCTCAGTTTTGGGCCCCTCGCTGCAAGAAGGACATTGAGGGGCTGGAGCGTGTCCAGGGAAGGGAACAGAGCTGGGGAAGGGGCTGGAGCCCCAGGAGAGGCTGAGGGAGCTGGAAAGGGGCTCAGCCTGGAGCAAAGGAGGCTCAGGGGGGACCTTGTGGCTCTGCACAGCTCCTGACAGGAGGGGACAGCCAGGGGGGTCAGGCTCTACTGCCAGGGAACAGGGACAGGAGGAGAGGGAATGGCCTCAAGCTGTGCTAAAAGAGGTTTAGACTGGATATTAGGGAAAATACCTTCACCAAAAGGGTTGTCAAGCCCTGGCGTGGGCTGCCCAGGGCAGTGGTGGAATCACCATCCCTGGAGGGATTTAAAAGCTGTGTGGGATGTGGCACTTGGGAACATTGTCTACTGAAACATAAACTTTAAAACTTTAAAGATTTTAGAGAAGCTAAGATTTTAGTTTGAGATAAGCTTTGTTGAAGCTAATTAAAACAAATAGGTAGGTCTTGATGAAGTTAAGAGTTAGTAGTTAACTAATAATTGATTGCTTGTCAACATAATGTTTGGTTAGCTGGGTTTATAATGAAGAATATAGAAACTGACAAATAGCTTTGAGGAACATAAGACAATTGTGGGCCTCCTCTGCTCTGAAACCAACTGAAGACAAGGAATGGGAGTTCTTCCAAGGGTTCATTTGTCATATTTGCATTGAAAAGGTAGAAAGGTCAGAACGAGGAAGACTACATTTACTTCTTCATTTTGGGACCCCTCCCCATGTAAGCAACCACCGACCCGTTTCAAGGAACACTGCGCATGCTTAATAGCTTTTGAACTAATTACCATACGAAGCGGGGAATGGCATGTACCAAAATCATGAATATGTATTTGTATTTTGGGTATTCAATACTTGCATAGATAAAAGAGCTCTGCAATCACCTGTAAATGGCAGTGTGTATTTGGGAGCTATCCCACACGCTGCCGGCGTCGTAATAAACATACACTTTCTAACTTTAAACTGTTAGAGAGTTTTTGTCCATCACAGTTGGATATCGGTATTAGATCAATATCCATATTTTAATAAATCATTACTGGTGGGCTTGGCAATACTGGGTTAATGGTTGAACTTGATTTTAGACATCTTCTGCAACCAATACGATTTTTTGATTCTATGACAAATCTACTTATCCAGCCAGGGCCAGGAAGGCTGCTGGATGGATGCTGGGAACAGACCCATTTCCATCTCCAGACAGCAGCAGCTCTGCTCATGTCCCTTGAGCCCTTCCAAGGCACTGGAACCAACCCTGCACACCAAGGGCATCCTGGCAATGCTCAGCCACTGCCCCTCACTTCCCTAGGGGCAATTTCTGGTGTGCAGTGCAAGGACACAGAGCACAGTCCCACCTGATGATTTTTTCTGCTGCTGTTGTAGGTGGTTTCTGAGGCCATGGACTTCATGAGAGGAACTGCACCTTCTCCTGACTTGGGTCAGGCTGTCCAGAGGCTGTGTGGGATGTCTGTCAAAGAGGTAACTGTGGAGTAACTCGGTGTGCAGGGAGAGTGGGAAGCAAGGAACAGTTTGTTGCAAAAGCCCACAGGGCTCAGACTGACAGAGCTGTAACTTACTGGCTCCCTCAGGGAAACATTTGGATTTGTCTGGATTTCGTGGGTTTTAGTTTTTCGTGGGGCTTTTCTTTGGGTTTTTTGTTTTGTTTTGTTTTGTTTTTTACTTTGAGGAAACAGGCTCCACTTATTTTCCTTCCTCTCAAATGCCAGCTGCTGCTGGTAACACCTGGACCTAATTAAATGAAAAGCCACAAATACCTTTTACAGTATTTTAAGGAGTAAACAGGAAGGTTGTCTATTCACTCCTGCACATCACCTTGGTCTTTCTGTTATCCTTCTGTCCTTAAGTGCAAGGGACACATCCACTCGGACTCCAGGGTTGCTCTGATTTCACCTGGGCCCATGGAGCTCAAGCCAGAGGGAGTTTGTCACTTCTTTCCCTGAGTTGGTGGTTATGAGGTCACTCTCATTTGCATTTACACTGATAGAGCATCCACAGTAACATTCAAATGGGGCAATTTCTCCAGGGTTTGTTAATGAGCCATAAGCAGTCCCCTAAAGCATTCTCTTCTGGAAGGAGGAGAAAGATCCCAATGTTCCAGTTGGGAGAAAGGCTGCAGCATCAGCTTAACCTAATTAGAGAGCAGGGAATCAATCCTACCAAGCACTTCACCAGCAAGGCAACCTGGCTGTCAGTCCTGCTGCTCTCGGGTCTGGCTGAGTAAGATGGGAACAAAGTACCAGATGCCACGGATTTCTACCCCACAGCCCAGTGAGTGCAGGAAATGTGGTTTCAGTCTGCATAGGACATGAACCTCTCCTCCAGTCCCACAGTCAGTTTCAGAACAGGAAAGGAGAGGCTGTAGCAGGCCTGAAATTCATCTACTGAGTATTTACTTCTTTTATTTTTCTCTCCCATATTCTTTTTTTTTTTTTTTCTTTTTTCCTCTGGAAATGGCACCAGCTGATTAGGGAGTCCCAAGCAAGCCTGGATACACTTGTTGATTACTGCACTGTGTCTGCCTTCATCTTCCATCTCAGTACAAGAGGATACACACTTGACTTTGACCGGCCTGCTTGGACTGCCTTCCAGAAGGTCAGTTCCTACAGCACAGTCTTCCCAGTGACCAGGAGGGCTGGTCCCAGTGCAGCCAGCCTGTTCCCACACTGACAAGCCCTAACCAGCTGGCTTCTTCAGCAGGACAGTTTTGTAAAATGGAATTCACAGTTGTGATAAACAAGAAAACCAGTGTCAAAGAGCCAGAGATGAT
The DNA here is from genome assembly GCF_015832195.1 of Motacilla alba alba. Taxonomy (NCBI): domain Eukaryota; kingdom Metazoa; phylum Chordata; class Aves; order Passeriformes; family Motacillidae; genus Motacilla; species Motacilla alba. The sequence goes on along the minus strand of NC_052032.1, from coordinate 1,866,578 downwards.
ACTTGTCCTCTCTGAAAAACACATGGGTCAAAAATCTTCTCTGGATCAGCACCATCTTTAGAAATCTGTGTTGACAGGGAAGGAAGTACAGCATGATCTCCACTTAATGCTAAGGACAAGCTGCTGGTAACATTTCCTGAGCCAAAAGGTGCTTCCCTACCTTTATGCAACCACCTTTATACTCATGAGGGTTGATAAATACCTTATCATCATAGAATCCTAGACTGGTTTTGGATTGGAAGGAAACTCAAAGCTCCTCTCATTTCACCCCCTGCCATGGGCAGGGACACCTTCCACTATCCCAGGTTGCTCCAAGCCCCAATGACCAACCTGACCTTGGACACTTCAGAGATCCAGGGGCAGCCACAGCTGCTCTGGGCACCCTGTGCCAGGGCCTCATCACCCTCCCAGAGAAGAATTTCTTCCTAATATCTAACAATCTAACCTACTCTGTAATAAGATCTGAATTGCTCCAGGATCTGGAGGCTCTAAGGACAAGTCATTCCCTTCACAAAAGAAAAGAAAGCCTGTTCCCAGACCTCTTTATAACAGACAATCACACCCATGGTCCCACTGAGCAGGGCCAAGTAATAACCATCAGATAAGGCAAGGTAATGAGGCAGGTCCAGGACCCCCAGGGAGCCCAGCCTGGAAAGACAGAAACAAGCAACCTAAACCATAGGTCTGAGGTTCAACCAGGGCCAGAGAGACAGCTACACACAATACAGACTTGAGATCCACTAGAAAAACCCATCAGTAAGCAGAGAACAGCGCTCCCCTACAGCACAGCTCAGGAGAGAGGGGGCTGCCCAGGCCAGAGTTTACATGGAGCGCCCGTGCCCGTGGGCAGAGGTGTGGGTGGAAGTGCCATTAAGGCCTGTTGGTGTACTCAGGGCACTCGGAGTGGGATAGCTCCTCATTGCAAGCCAAATCCTTGGATCAGCCTCAGATAATACATACAAAGCCTTGGGCCCATGCACAGAAACACAACTGGGGTCCAGGCCATCTCCTTCTCTTCTGACCTCTCCTTTTTATTTCAATAGATGGGTGATAGATCATCTGGCTGGACTCTTGGGTACCTGCTGAGTCTGACCAGCACCATCCCCCAGGACAGCCCAAGCTTCCTCAAGGGGATCGAGCCGGGGGTCTGGTCCTTGCTCCTGATCCTCTTCGTGGTGCTGCTCATGGGCTCCTTCATGCGCATCTCGTACCGAGTGATGGCCAAGGAGAGCAGCTCCAGCCACAGGAACAGCAGCGTTTTCGAAGACTGACGGTTTTCTGTGACTCAAGACTCTTGTCAGAGCACAGCGAACGGGGTCCAGACAGCAATCACAGAGGTGTAAGTCACTGGAGGATGCAAGTGATTTTCCTGCAGGGCTCCCAGCAACTTGCTGGTACTTGCACTACTGTACTTTGAGACAATGGATCCTGCTCCACAGGAAATCTGTGATTCCTGGTGGATGGCAAGCTATTCATTCTCCAAACAAGAACAGCCAGCATGGCTCTTCCTTGGGCTACAGCTGGGATTACTCATGTCAGACATGAAATGATGCCTCTGAGCAGGCAGGCCCTGAGCTGTTGTGAAACTAATATTGTATAATCCTGTCAAATCACAAGAGGTGGTGTCTGAAAAATGTGCTCTGTCCTCTTCTGTGGCCTCTCAAAAGATGATACCTGCAGTATTGCCATTAGTGAAGACTGGAAGGACATTAAAACACAGTCAGAATATAAGAGCCAACTGCTTCCATGCTCTAGGGAAAATGCAGGTATTTTCTGCCTGTTCTGTCTGTGCTTTCATGTCAGTGGTGATAGCCACGTCTCCCTTCCAATGAACGCTCCTTGCTGACCAGGAATCCTTCAAAACCAATCCTCCTTAGGCTTGGCCTCTACAAAATGTGCAGAGGATCAAAGGAGAAACAAAGGGCACAGACGCACAGCTGAGTTTTTGTCTCTCAGCTGAGTCACGGCCACACAGGCTTAAAATTGCCAATTTAAACTCTTTAGCAAGGACTCAAATGAACACATTTAATTTCACATTTGCTAAAGCTGGGCTCATGCTGGGCTGAGGTTCATCTGTTTGTTCATTTGCACTGACCTGCTTCTCTTGGTGACTCTGGAAGTGTCTCAGCTGACACTGCCCTTGAGACCAGAGCAGACTCAGGAACAGAAGCTTTCCTAATTGTCACTTTCATATTTCACCATGACCAGAGTTACTTTATGATCTAATAATCAAGATTCCCCTGAGACCTGGGAGTCATTCCAGCTCCTCTGGTCTGTTCTGCACGTCTGCAAGATGAGGTGCTGCACAAATTCTGAGTTACTGTGAAGAAAAGGGATCGATTCACAAGCACTGTCCTTTGACTAAGCCATTTAGAGCTCACTTCTCAACTGCTGCAGAGACTTAAAACACACAGACTGTCAAGAGCCTCAGGGACCGAGTGTCTCCAAGGCTTTTCAGACCACTTTAAACAGAAATGTAAATGCTCACAGAAACAGTGGTGAGCCTTACAGGATGTTTAAAGCTACCATGGCACATAAATCCTTTCAAATCTGATTATTCATCCCTTGTGCTCCCAACTGATAATATAGGACACACACCCCATAATATTGGGGTATTCATGCATTTTCAGGCCAATTAATGAAGGTTTGGAACCTGCCAGTCAAGTTTAGAGGGCTGTGGAAACAGACTTAAGCTTCATATTCATTTCTTTGAGTTGCACGTTAGATATTTTTAATTGTATCATGTCATTAAAGATGTTTTAATAGACTGTCTGTGTTATTCTTGGCAAGAGATCAAAGCAGGGGGGTTATTGTGAACACAGTGTTTCAGTGAGCAGGATGGGGGTGCTGCTGCTGCCTCTACTCGAGTGTTTTGCTGTGTACTTTTGGGGTACACAATGAGAACCCCTGAAGGCACTTTCTTTCCAGTGAAAGAAAAAGATTTCAGATAACCCAACTGCTGGTATTTAGTTGATGAGAGACATGCCTACACCTTTTGATGTGTTCTTTGCTCAAACCATCTGAAGAAGGTAGGAGGCATCCTGGCAAGGTGGCGTAGAAAAACAAAGAGGTTATCATGGAGTCAGCAATATCAGGGAAATTCCTGAGACTTCATTCATCCTGCACCTGGAAATGCAATCCTTTCACAGAGCTCTGGCTCGGTGACCTGACAGCATAGGGGTGAGCTCTGGGATTCCTGGCTCAGATTTGGAACCTACTGAGGAAGAATCCTCCCACTGTCAGAAATGGAAAGAAGCCAGCAAGATGCCAGGAACTCCTGGACTCCAGGTGCTCTGGCTTGTCAGTCACTGCACCTTCTTGAATTGGAATAGATCACAGGGTCCAAGAGAAAAGGATATCAGCCACAACTTCCCCAAGCTCTTGTTTAGAAGCTTTGGGACTTCCACACAGATAATAAGTGAGTAATTAGGCAACGAGCTCAGCGTGGCCTCCTGACACTTCACTTTTGCCTTGCACATGCCACTGAATTAAATCCCTGCCCCTTGAGCCACCCTGACAATGAACACTGCTCTGCCATGCAGAAACCCACAACCACTTCTTTTTCTGACAGATAAAAACATTTACAGATGTTTTTACTAGATGATAAGATAGACTGGGATTTTAAAACTGGTGTTTTGGTAATAAAAAGGCATAAAATAACAAAATGGGGAACCCCTGAGAAGAAAGGAGACTAATACTGGTAACATATTCCTTCCTCCCAGCTATCTATAGAGCAGCTTGTTCATGTCAGCCCCACAATAAGTTTGCAGAATAAATCCCCAGATTGCCTGGACAGCCGAAATCTACTTAAAAGGAGATTCTAGATGAACTCACTCACTTTGAAACAAAGATGCTTGCAGGCTTTGGTTACAATTCAACTGTGGAAATGATAAATAATGAGGATTTTCTAACTGTCTGTAAATTCTTTATGTTTATATACAGGGCCCTCACCTCTCACTCAGGCTGAACCATGGCAGAGATCTTCTGGCAGATAATAAAGTCTGCTCATGTGCAACTGCAGTTCTGCTGCTGTCAGCAAATACCAATAAGAAGGAAATTAAAAGTATTAGATAAAGAAAATTGACACCAGAAAGCACCTTCTCTATTTTGGCTTCAGACACACAACGGGGTGACTGCTGGCTGTTAGGGCTTATCTGTCACTTAGGCATGCCAAAGCACCATGGATTCTCAACCAGTACATCCCATCTGAGTTGTCCCAACGAATTCCCATGAATATTGGGGGAAATAGTTTGTTGCCTGCAGTTCCCCTCTGCAGTACCCACAGGGCCTGAGTTGTTTCTTTCTTCCCATTTTGACATACCCAGGCTCCCTGGGGTAGGAGAGACCCAAGTTGAGGCCTTGGAATCCACAACTTCTTGTGGAGCAAACCCAGCAGAAGATGGAGGAATGCCTTTCATGGATGGCTGGATTTAGTATATTTTCATCTTGTTCTTCTGCCCTGCCTCTGATTCTGTATCTGAGTGTCTTTCCAGAGAAGCAGGCAGCCATATGATGTTTATATCCTACCTCACGGACTGTCACTCCTACTTCAAGAGCTAATTCTGAACACACTGAAGAAAAACAGGCCTGAAGGAATACTGGGATCAGAAAACCTGCAATTTTTGCCACAGCTTTCTTACTATAAAAGTCCTTTCACAATGCCATGAAACCCAGACAAGTCCCAGTGTTTGGGTGTTTTCCAAGTGCAGACATGAGTGTACACTGAGGTGACCAGGTTCCCTCCATGTGAGTTACTCACAGCCCTCCTGCAGTGGGATGCCGTCAGATCCCTGATCGAGTCAGACAAACACAGAACAGGAACTGCTGCAGTAGTGTGCAATGCCAGGGATCAGTCACGAGAGGGAGGCTGGCAGAGCACCCCACAGAAAGCCTAAGGAAATCTCTGACACAGCCAGCAGCTTCTCCCACCACAGGTGACATCAGTTAACAAGGAGGCTTCTCCGGGAACACCTCGTGGATGCAGGGGAATGACACTGCAGTATGGAAACTCTCTGTGTGGGATGGGAAAGAGATTTAAGAAGCCATGGCACTGGAAGAAGTCCTCTATGCAGGGAGACAGGCACTAGCATGGAGCACGGATGAAGGCTCTTTTGGAAACAAGAGGGAGAAAGAATAATCCCTACAAGGAAGAGAAGTGCCCTGAGAATGAAGAGGAGGTTTGAGAGAGACACAGGAATGAGAAAATCAACTTTTGTGTGAAGGAAAGCTTATTTTTGTTCACAGCAGGGGTGTCACCATATGTGCACCTCATGACCAAATTAGTCACCGCTTCTTGGTGGAAAGTCTCAGGAGAAACAGATCCTCCACGTGGAAGAAGGCAACAGCTATCAGGCTTATCACTGGACAAGGAACAGCAGCAGAGCTGTGGAACCTTCATGGGAACAACGTTCAAAGTTCACAGGTTTCAAACATGAAGGAGATGTAAATGGCCAATTAATGCCAAACATTACACAAAGTAAAAGCTGGTTTAGCATTACCTTGTCTCACAGTATCACAGAAAATGTGAAATCGTCCTGGAGTGAAAGCTCTGAAGGGACAGACTCAGGGCCTTGTGACTGGAGTTACTCAGTGGAAATTATCAAACCAAACGGAAGGAGTTCTTCTTCCACACCAATCGTAGTCAAACCGCAGGAGTCATCAGGACAGGAGGCTGTTTATGCCATAATTTTACATGGCTGCAAAAGGTGATTAGATAAATTCATAATAAACCATTGGGGCTATTAAACAAAAGTTACTTGCTTGTGGCTAAAGAATTGCCCCAACCACCTGCCACATCCGTATCTGTTTGCCCTGTTCCTCTTTGGTATCTACTGCAGAGCATTAGAGACAAGACACTGGCCTGGGTGGGTCTGTGGCTTGATCCCATTCAGCTGTTCTGACTTCCCTTAGGCACGAATGCCACAACTGCACCTCTCACTCGCTGGTCTCTGGAAGCAGCCTCTCACCTCCATAACTTCAATATCACAGGAGCAGTTATTTCTGGAAAACAAGGCTGTTTATCCTTAGAAGTAACAATGAGACGAGAATGAGAAAACACCTGCACTACCCACATCTCACTTCAGCGTTACCATAAACCTGGAACAACCCCAACACCAAAAATCCTCTGGTTCTGGAGGCAGCTCCCACCCACACTCATCCTCCAGCGTCCCTCCCTTAACTCAGGGCGCCAGGTTTTTACCTACAGAAACAGAATCTGTGATTCCTGTCTGGGCTCCTGCCAGCCCCAGGTGGAGGCTCAGTTCAGACTGGATGCTGTTTCAGAGACACAGGCTGCAATCTCACTGGTTAAGCACCAAGAGAAGAAGGACAGTCGCTGTGTGCCTGCCTGCTGAGGGGAGGGATCAGCTCTGTACACACACACAGACAACACTTGTTCAGTAAAAGGGGAAGGTAATATGCAAAAGTAAAAAGAAAGTCCCTCCCCACTCTGTCCAAACCAGTTCTGTTTACAGTAAAATCTGTTTCCAAGCAAAAGGCAATACAGGTCATTACAAAACCAAAACAATTGCAATAAAAAGCTTTAAAAAACTCTAATACCTAATTTAGCAAAACAGAAATGCGATTTCCAACTTGTTTTAACTTCCCTGTGTCTCTCTTTGGGTTATACCCAGGGTCTCGGGCCATGTAACACTGCCCCGATGTTTTCCAGGACCCCTGTTACCACATTAATTTATGCAGCACTTACAGATGGGATCTGCCCCTAAATGAGCTGAAACCTCCTTGCTTGTCACTTGCAGCAGAGCTTGAGGAGAGCTTTCAAAGTAATCAAATACCAGCTGAGACAGATGTCTGCGATGGAAACACAACGTGGGAGCCACAAACATCCCACCTCAGCGCTGCTCCTTTCTCTGCCCTCCCAGCTGCCTTCCAGCATTCCCTACTCAGGCGAGCTGCAGCCTCCCCAGTAAACCAAGGACCACTAGAAATGCACTTCAGCATTTGGCTCAGGCAGGACCATGGAACGTGCAGCTTTTTGTCCCAGAATTTGCCTCACACTCAGTATTCCATGCAGAGGTTCACCCTGGGAGGAATGTTCCATGTGAGCCAGGGTCCTGGCACAGACCTGCCCCGGCACTTGCCAGCTCACCTCCTGGCACACGCTAATTAATGCTGGCCTGCCACAGTGTTAGAAATACCAGGGCTGACATGGTCGGCAGCTCCAGCAGCTCTCCATGGAGATTCCTGACTGTGCTCCTTCTCAGAGAAAAGTACTGGCTGGCATTTTACTTCAATTTAAAAAATGTATAAATATTTAAGATAGAATTGTCCTTTCCTGTGGATGTGCAGGGAGCTAAGAACAGAAATATTCACTGATTGGGCTAGAATTAGCAAAAATTAATGTTGCACAAATAATTTGAAATGCCTCCTCCTTAGACATTCAGGTAGCTGAATCTCCTGGGGAAACCTCTAGAAGCTCAGAGAGCAAAGTTGAGCTGCTCCAGAGGGTCCTAGCCCTGCTCCACTGGGTTCTGCAGACAGGTACGGGAGCCTTAGCGAAGCAGAGCATTTCCACTCTCACACTCCCTCTGGGAATGCTGGGGGTGGCAACAATTGCTCACTCCACACATTACAGAGCAGCTTCCCAAACATGAAAGGCAGTGCAGGCTGGAGTAGAGGCTGTGGGAAGCACAAAGGCTTGGATTGCTCACACAGTGAGGACATGGATGGCACTAATGCACAGGCCTTTGCTTTCTGGCCCTGGCTGAAAAAACCCCAAACCTGTACCTGCATTAAATCCAGCAGCACATGTACCAGAAAACCTCCCCCAAGCCCTGCAGTGGCTCCCCCACTCCATCCCAGGGCAGGTTTCCCAGGGTTTCCCGAGCACACGTGCCTCTGAACGCTGTGCTGAGCACACCTGAAGAGAATTGACGCTGAATGTACCTCCCCAGACAGCAGCACACAGGCAGCATGCTCTGCATTCCCTGGTTTTAATCAGAAAGAAGCCAGGATTCTTTATTCGTACATCACTGAAGAGATGGCATCACATCCTGCAGGAAAAGCTGTCTTGACTGATTAGCACAGCCTTGTGTGAAACCTTGAGCAAGTCTTATCCAGATTCATCCTGGCTGCCTTTAGTACCTAAATGATGCTGCAGTTTTTGGAATTGCTCGCCTCAAACACCATCACAGAGAACAGAAAGGTGATGTCAGAGGACTGCTCCGAGCTGGAGTGGGCTGAGCCATTCCCTTCCACTGATTCCAGTGTGAACACTATTTAATCAATGCCTGTAATTAGCAGGATAAATCTGGACCCTAATGGCTCTGCATTACTCAGCTATCTGAGGCAAAGGGAGCTGCATGAACCTCCTGCATTCTGGCTGTGGATGTGAGGGATGAGCTGTGTGTGTCTCCCCAGACACCTCAGAAGCAGACACGGGCCTTTCCCAGGACCCTCTCAGTCACTCCTGATGCCCTGGGGCTGCTCCAAGTGTTCCTGGACTCCTTCCAGCACCTCTGCAGGAATATGTTGTTTATACGCCAGAAATATCCACCATCATAATCTTTGTATTAAGCCGACTACCAGAGGCCATTCAGCCTCCAGCCAAAGCGTTCACAGGGTTCTATGTCCTGCCACCTCCTCCTCACCTGACCCAGGCACAGGATCGGATTATTGTTATCCAGGCACAGATTCCAGGATGTGTACCAGCCGTTTGTGTGTCACACAGAGCTGGCCTGTGTCAGCAGAATTGAGGTCATGGCTGCGTTTGCCTCAGCCCACCCCACGGCAAGGCAGCAGGATGAGACTCCCTGCCTTGGGAGCTCCATTAGGAGCCTCTTTCAAGTTTTTGTTCCAGTGTGAAACAAGAAGAGATGCTGGGACTTGTAGACCAAGCTGGCATCACAATGAATACATACAACCATAAAAAGATTCTACTGAAACAATAATCTAATATGCTTAATAAAACTGTGACCAATGGACGCAGTGTCTGGGCAAGAATGTGCTCACAAAGCTGGGAGGTAGAATAAGGGACAAGGAAAGGTGAGGATGGTATTTATCCAGCACGGGGTGCCTGGCTGGCTCATGACTGGGCTGCAGCACCCACACACAGCCCAGGATGCAGGTGCCCATGTGAGGAAGCCTTGGTAACTAAGCAACGTCCACCTCAGATCCCCTCACAGGCAGGAGGCCCGCACTGGGCCTTCCCCTCACATCATGGGGGCCTCTACAGAGCTGCCATTGCAAGGCACAGAGCAGCCCTAACCTCTCACAGCAGCTGGACCCTCTGAACCTCCACACTCCCCTCACAGCTGCCAGGATTCCCCTCTGCCCTCACAGCCCTCTCACAGCTCCCCATGCCCGCACAGCCCCTCAAGCCCTCACACTTCCCTCACAGCCCTCCCAGCCCTTATGGCACCCTCAAGCCCTCACATGTCCTCGAGCCCCCACAGTCTTCTCGCAGCCGCCAGACCCCCTGAGCCTTTAGGGTCCCGCAAGCCCTCACAGGAGCCAGGCTCCCTGAGCCCTCGGAGCCCCTCTCAGCCTCCCAAGGCCTCACAGTGCCCTCACACCGCCCGCCCCAGCCCCAGCCCCTTCCCGCCACCCGCGCGCGGGCGCTGTCGCCATGACAACGGCCGCGCGCGGCCCCGCCACCCTCGGGCCGGGGCCGCGCGCCAGAAAGTGCTGGAATGTCGCTGCAGCCCGCGCGTGCGCACGCGGGGTCCTTCCCCCACCCGCCGCGGCGCTGCGGCGCCGGCTGGAGCGGGACGGGGGGACGGGCGGGGAAGGAAGGAGGGAGACCCGCCTGGAGGAGCGGAGGCGAGGGGGCGGGGGGGAAGCGCGAGGGACCCGCGGGGAACCCGCCCTGTCCCGCAGTGAGGAGGAGCCGCGCCTCCGCTGCGCAAAGCGCGCACTCGGGTCTGTGAATGGGCGGCTGCGGCGGCCACCGCCCTGAGCCCGCTGCGGAGTCACTGCGACGGTTACCAGGGCACTTCGTTCTCCGCCAATCAAACGGCGTTAGCTCATCCCCCACGGCCGGCAGCCAATCGGCATCGACATCAATCATTCAATTGAGCCAATCGGAAACGCCGTCAGCGAGCTGAGGCGGGCACTCGCGGCTCCCGGTTGCCTAACTGTAAAGCCAACAGACAGGAGGGCGGGGCGAGTAGGAGCCCGTCGGCTTGAGTGACGGCGGCGCAGCCAATTAGATTCTCTTACTTGTAGAGCCTCGCTATGAGCATCCAATCGTTGCTGCGAGTGGCCGCCTGGGCGGGGAGAAGAAGGCTGCGCGCGCATTCCGCTGCTATATAAGGGCTGGCGGTTGCCTCACGCAGCCAGAGTCGGTTGGGGAAAACCTAGGGTTGTGGAGAGCGCTTGGAGCTGCCGCCATCATGAGGGAGATTGTGCACCTGCAGGCCGGGCAGTGCGGGAACCAGATCGGAGCCAAGGTCCGGGCGGGGAAAGAGGGCGCGGGGGCGGGAGGGGAGCGCGCCTGGTCCAGCGTGGCCGCCGCTGACGCGCTTCTCTTCGGCAGTTCTGGGAGGTGATCAGCGACGAACATGGTATCGACCCCACGGGCACCTACCACGGTGACAGCGACCTGCAGCTGGAGCGCATCAATGTCTACTACAACGAGGCCACAGGTAGGGCCCGGACCCGCCCTCCCGTGCTCCCCCCGGCCCCCCCGGCGCGGTAGTCATGGCTCTCCCTGTGTTGCAGGCGGCAAGTACGTGCCCCGCGCCGTGCTGGTGGACTTGGAGCCCGGCACCATGGACTCGGTGCGCTCCGGGCCTTTCGGGCAGATATTCAGGCCAGACAACTTCGTGTTCGGTGAGTGCGCGGGGGCGGGAGGAACCGCGGGGTGGGGCGGGCAGGGCACTGCGGGGCTGCCCCGCCGCACATGCTCCGAGGGACCGGCCCGAACGGGGCTAATCCTGGCGTGGAATACCGGGATTGCGGCTGGGAGCAGCTCCGAGGTGGCACCAGAGGTCGTTGCTTTTTGGTTCTTCATTACCACCTCTGTGCGTGCCACTGGGAGAAATGGAGTGGCTGTTGTATCATTGATAATTAATGTTTGCCTGTGTCTGGCGAGCCTCTGCAGAGGTGCCTGTGTGAAACCACAGCCCTGCGCTCGATAAGATGAAAGCTTTCATGGAGCCTGATGCTCTTATGCTTTGCTTGCGAGCAATAAGCAGGAAGCAGTGACCGTAATCTAATTCGAAAATGGCTCTTTTCCAGGTCAGAGCGGAGCAGGAAACAACTGGGCAAAGGGCCATTATACGGAAGGTGCTGAATTAGTCGATTCTGTGCTAGATGTTGTAAGGAAGGAGGCAGAAAGCTGTGATTGTCTCCAGGGCTTTCAGCTTACTCACTCCCTGGGTGGTGGCACAGGCTCTGGCATGGGTACCCTTCTCATCAGCAAAATCCGTGAGGAGTACCCAGACCGAATTATGAATACTTTCAGTGTGGTGCCCTCCCCTAAAGTGTCAGATACTGTAGTAGAGCCCTACAACGCCACGCTGTCGGTGCACCAGCTGGTGGAGAACACGGACGAGACGTACTGTATCGATAACGAGGCGCTGTACGACATTTGCTTCAGAACACTGAAGTTAACGACCCCCACCTACGGTGATCTGAACCACCTCGTGTCAGCCACCATGAGCGGTGTCACCACCTGCCTGCGGTTCCCGGGCCAGCTCAACGCTGACCTGCGGAAGCTGGCAGTGAACATGGTTCCCTTCCCACGTCTGCACTTTTTCATGCCTGGTTTTGCCCCGCTCACGAGCCGTGGGAGCCAGCAGTACCGGGCTCTAACCGTGCCAGAGCTCACCCAGCAGATGTTTGATGCCAAGAACATGATGGCGGCGTGTGACCCTCGTCACGGCCGCTATCTGACCGTGGCCGCCGTCTTTAGGGGCCGCATGTCCATGAAAGAGGTGGATGAGCAAATGCTAAATGTTCAGAACAAAAATAGCAGCTATTTTGTTGAATGGATCCCTAATAACGTTAAGACGGCAGTCTGTGACATTCCACCTCGCGGCCTCAAAATGTCTGCCACCTTCATTGGCAACAGCACGGCCATCCAGGAGCTGTTCAAACGCATTTCTGAGCAGTTCACTGCGATGTTCCGCAGAAAGGCCTTCCTGCACTGGTACACGGGCGAGGGCATGGATGAGATGGAGTTCACAGAGGCTGAGAGCAACATGAACGACCTGGTGTCTGAGTACCAGCAGTACCAGGATGCCACAGCTGAGGAGGAGGGAGAGTTCGAGGAGGAGGCCGAGGAGGAGGCAGAGTAAAGCTATGCAGTTGAACACCTGTAAATTTTGTTTAAAGTTGTATGAACTCTCTCATTCAAAAATTCTGTTGTGTTGTGTTATTATTGCTGTTTCCGAGTCACTCCCAATGCTGTACAGGCGCCATTAAAGCAGTTTTCACAGTGCAAGTCCCCGTCTCCTCTGTTCCCAGCGGTACGATTCCCGCGTGCCGTCCCCGTAAGTGAGCCCGCAGGTGTCCTGCAGGTCTGGAACACAAAAACAGGAAAACGATGGGCTTGGCACGAGCACTGCCACCCTGTCCCTGGTACCCACCCCTCTGTCCTGCCCTCAGCCAGGTGCCGCCTGCTGTGTCACTGGCACGGTGGCAGTGTGCTGTGGGATTGAAGACACTCCCTGGTGTTCTCTTACAATCAGGTACTGCTGGAGGGGGGCACATTTAGCAGGGAGGGTGGATTTAACTCCAAGCTGTATCTAAATTTAGGTAGCTGCCTGTGCCCTGCTGCAGCCTGGCCTGGCAGGAGCTGAGCAGGGGTCACAGGAGCTTTGAGCTGCCTGGGCACAAAATGGTGCCACAGCGCTGCCACCCAGCACAGGGTGTTCCTGCAGCAGCCGCGCTGCTCCACTGCAGCTCCTCAGCATTGCAACGCCAGCAGGGAGCCTGGCCTGGCCCAAGGGTGCTGGGCACACTGTCACAAGTGACACCAAAGCTGTCCCGTGCACACAAGCCTCCTGCAGTGATTTCAGAAATCACAGAAGAGCTTTTGATAATCAGGTGTTGATGCAGCCTCTGTTGGGGTGAGCTGAGCGCCTGACAGGTGTCTCGTGAAAACCCTGTATTAACAGCAGGGCTTTACAATTGAGCCAATTCGTATGTTTGGTGTCAAAGCTGTCAACCGAGGAGCTGGACAGGAGCGAGCAGGATCCTTCCCTGCTAAAAGAATTCTGTTCAGTGTTCTAAATTATAACTGCTTTTGTTTAAAGGTTTTCTGCCTTAATTAATTTTCTCCACCCAGAGCCGGACTGGTTGGAGCAGTTAAAACTGTGCTGACTGGTGGCTCCAGAGGCAGGGAAGTGGGAATGTCTGCAGAGCAGGGCCCGGTGTCAGACCTGCACTCAACATTCTCTTCTCCGGGCTCAACTTCCCCATCAGCCGCAGCCCAGCCCTGCCAGGAGAGAGGTGTTTTCCCACTCTTTGCTTTCAATCCTGCCATATTTCATATCTTCTCCCATTTTTCCCCTCTGCACTGCAGCAAGGATGAGCAGTGAGTCCAGTTCTTCCCAGCTGAGCTCCATGATTCCCCACCCACATTACTGAGCTGTGACCAAACACAGCAAAGCATTAGTTGCTGATGTGTTGAGATTTTTTAGCCTGGTACATGAACGCTTTCAGGTGCACGGGCACACCTTCCCTTACACACAAAATTCCTCCAGACCTCTCCTTTTAGGCAGCCCAACACAGGGCTCAGGCAGGGACCTGTCCTGATGGCAGATACAATTTCCTTACACTTTTTGTGCTTCCTCAACCCCTTCACACCATCCACCTTTTCCTTTTTATCAGACTTCAAGCTTTTTAGAACAAATCCCTCTCCTGACATGTGACAGGTGGGATGTCACTGAGCCTGGGCGGGGGATGGTGGCTGGAAATGCGAAGCCTGGGAGAGGCCGGCAGTGGGAATACTGGGCTCTCCTGCAGCCAGGGCATGGCAGAGCTCCGGCACCTCAGCACAGACCAGAAAAAACCTACTGCCCATGTGGAACACCTCAGAGATTGCTCGCTGCTGTGCCGCTCCAGCCGGCAGCAGCACTCCTTAACCCAGTGATCAGCATCAGTGACTTTCGTTTTCGCTCAGCCGATGAACTTACGTGGTACAAAGCCCATGTAGTTAGGTATGAGCCCAGCACGGCTGTAAATTTTGGTGTCCGGCCAGTGTGTCAGGGGGAATCTCGTGCCCAACGTATAAGGTGGATTTCTCTCCAAAAGCTGGAAAACAAAACAAAAAAGACCCACAACAACATGGAACAGTTTATTTTAAAACACACTATTTTTACCAAAGTCATGTGCTTTGACTCTGCATTATATAAAATATTTAAGCCAACATGAAGCAATTCTCCTTCCAGTCCTGCTTTCTTCTAATTGAGAGCTACGTTGCATTGTCCCTTTTTCCACTCCATAAATTTTTCTCCTGGCAGGTGCTGGCAGCAGTCCCTGCCCGCTCGTCCCCCATGCCCAGAGCGTGGCCCAGGTTCTGCCCTTGGGATCCCTGCAGACCAGGCTGCAGAGATTTATTCCCTTGGGGATCATCCCCAAGTCCCAAAGCTCCTGCTCTGCTGTCCCTGGAGCTGGTGGTGTTCCTGTGCTGTGGCTGTGTTTGGGCTTGACCCCCTTTGTGTTTCCATGAGTCCCACCAACGAGAATAGCCTGGAATTCCCAGGCCAGGAGGAACAGGAAGGCTTAGGGAGCATTAACTGAAGGAAGAGTGCAAATCATCTCCTGCCTCTGAGGCTGGACACAGGTGAGGGGCTGGGCAGCAGGATGGGTGTCACAGCTCTGTCAGAACCCCTAAAGGTGTCCCTGGAGCTGTGCGTGGGATGCGGAGAGGGGATGTGGGTCACGGAGCCCAGCGCACCGCGCAGCCACCGAGCCTTTGTGCTGGGATGGAGCCCAGGCTGCGGCTCCTCGAGGGCGTTTTTGCTGTGCCTGCTGCAGGCAGCGAGCAGTGATCCACGGCACATCTGTAACCGAGGACAACAAAGATTTAGGGCAGCAGATTAGTGGCTCGAAGTCAGAAGCCATCTTAGCTAGAACTGCGGTGTGATTCTCCGTTCGGCGCGTCGGCTCCTCGCTGCTGCCGAGCCCCGGCAGCCCGGAGCGCTGAACCGCGCACGGACGGACACCGCCCCGGCTGACCCGCGGCACGGCAGGCGGGGCCGAGGGCACCGGGGCAGGCAGGCTTGGCAAACAGCGCATTCAGGGATAAAAGCCCGGGTTTTGTTCCGTTGGCTCCATTTCAATTCCTAATCACGGCAGCAGGGAAGGAGACGGCAGCCAGCGCCGGGAAATGCATCTCATCCGAAGCACGGCGCTGCCCTGCTCTCTCCCCGCTGCCTCAGCTCTGCCCAGCTGATTTCCGAGCTGGGGACCCTCAGCCTGGGCCGCCTCTCCTACATCAGCCCCATGTGCTCGGGGATGGAGGCACGGCCGTGTCCCGGGGAGCAGCGAGGGCTCGGGTGTCTCAGCCTGGGTTTAATGCTCTGATCCGCTGGACCAGCGAGGCTGCTGCAGCCCAGAGATCCCTCTGCACCCCGGGGATCCCTCTGCACCCCGGGAGTCACACTGCACCCCGGGAGTCACACTGCACCCCAGAGATCTCGCTGCATCCAAGGATCTCGCTGCATCCAAGGATCTCACTCCATGCTGGGGGCAGGGAGGGACGTGTAGCTCTGAATTCAAACGATCAGCTGCTGCGGGAGGGATCTCGCTTTCCGTGCCCGAGGATTATGTGTCATTGTATGGGAGCTCTTACAGCACGGGGACAAGTTTTTCAGGAGGCATATTTCTGCATCCTTCCCAATAGGAGGAGAAAGAAGGTCGAGATCCCTTCAAGACAAATTATGTTAGGAAAGGAAAAAGCCTTACAACCAAATAAATGCTATATCACAGGAAGTCACCAGCACTGCCAACCAGACAGAGGAGATGTAGTCTATAAGGGAAGTGCAGATAGTTGCATCCTGTATTTCTGCACCCAGAGCAACATTTTTAACAGCCACTCTTGACCCAGCCCTCAATATATTTCCTTAATCCTTTTATGAACTCATTTACCATCCCTTAATGTCCCAAGGAAACAAGTTACAGAATTTAATTGCCGGTGGTTTTTTTCAGTGTTAACTAACTGTGTTTGATTTTGCTTGTACTTGTACCCCAGTTCTAATCCTAGTCCTGAAAATCCAGCATCAGCATTATGCACATTCTCATTTCAATGATCTATAATCTACCTGGCGACGGTCAAATTCCTTCATGGCTTTCTTCACAGACAAGAGGTAGGTCATGCCAACATTGTCCAGGGAGCAGGGGATGTATCCAGTGTACCCTTTGGGTGGAGGCAAAAGAGAACATTTTCTGCTTGAGAACATACAGAGATCATTTAAAGATCAACCACTCTGAGAGTAGAGGAGCCTGGGAAGAATGTAAAACCTTAAAGTATAGGAAGGAAAAATGAATCTGTTTAAATTGTAAAATTAACTCTTATATGTGAGGTATCTTCTCTGACAGAGGTTTTTTGCCTTATGATTCCCAAGGAGAACACAAAGGCCTGAACTGATGTTTGTTGGTCTGAATGTGGAATGGAAGAACCATTTCATTTACTTAGTCTTTTTTTTTTTTTTTTTTTTTTTTTTTTACATCTACAGCTCTTTCGTGTTTTCTCCCAATTTAATACACATTCAGGGGCTAACAACGGGATGTCCAACCTTTTTTTCCTCATCCTCTCTGCCCATCCAACAAATTCCCACAAGAGAAACTTTATAAAGTCTAAAACTACACAAAACGTAGTGAGGTAGAACCTAAAAGCAGCCCAAACTCCCTCTTTCCAAAGGAATGTTTTAGAGAGGGAAATTTGTCTTCTGCACCCTAAAGCCTGGACACTCTCATTTTAACTGGAATATTGTGATCCCTGTGATCCTGTGGTGCAGTGCAGGGTGAAGGATCCCTGCTGCAGTTGGATCCTTGAGGGGGATCAGCCCATCACCCATCATAGCTCTCCTGCTGCACAGGAATGTTCTCCCAGAGCAAGGGGGAAGATGAAGAACACCCCTTGTAGGACACAGTTTACACCTTTATGGTGGTGCCATGCTCCCCTGCGTGTGGATTTGGTGGTTCAGGAAAACATCTGATTTCTAGGAGATGAACAACCACCCTGGCAGGGTGGGGCAGAGCCCAAGGAGCAGCTCTCCTCACCCTCTGCAGCTCGGCCCCACAGCTGCCGGGGACTGAGGTGGTTCCTGAATCCCTTCCACTGCCACGGGCACAGAGTGACAGCGTCCCAAAGGGTGACAGCATCCCAAAGGGTGACAGCATCCCAAAGAAACGCCCTTGCAGGGAGAGCAGCAGGGATATTTTCCATCCCAAACAAGCTGGAGGCACTGGGCAATGCCACTGAGGTTTCCCCATGGGGAGAAGGGTCCCATCATTTCCTCAGAGGTGGCCTGGTGCTGCAGGTGCCCCGGCTGTGCTTTACCTAAAGTGGCTTTCTGTCGGATGGCATTTGGGACAGGCAGCACTGGCAGTGTGTAATCTGCTGTTGCAACCCCTCCTGGCAGGGCCACACCTCCGGTTTCTAGCTGCTTCAAACAAAAAGAGAAATAAAATCAAACGCCAGTAAAACCACTTCTTGCCTCGGCCGCACTGCTTAAATCACCGCCAGGGCTGGGAATGGCAGCTGCCACTTCCAGTTCCTCCCAGCTTCACTCAAAGAGCTGCCCCAGCGATTTCTGGGAAAGCCAAATGATGAGATGAGCGAGTGGCAGACCTGGAAGGGGTTTGCAAAATCCCTGTGGAGAACAAGGGGAGCTTTGGGCACTGAGCTCCTGTGCAAATCTCTTTCTGAGGGCAAGGAGCAGGAATGCCCCTTCTTGGGATTTACATCCAAGCCAGCTTTTAACTCCATGCGTCAAACCTCTAATCTCTGCCTGCAGAGGATTTGCACAGCCATGGCTGCAGGAACGTGACAGAGGCTGCTGCTGGCTCCGGAGAAAATGAATGTTTTATTTAAAAAAAAAAAAAAAAAAAAAAACCAAAAAAAAAAACCAAAAAAAAAAAAAAAAAAAAACCACCAAAAAAAAAAAAACAAAACCACAAAAAACCAAACCAAACAAAAAAAAACCAAAACAAAACCAGAAAAACCAACCAAACAAAAAGAACACCATGAAATATGTTGGTCTGGAGGGATATTTGGCTGTGCTGTGCTCAACAGCCCCCAGCTCAACAGGCAAATCCCAGTACTGGTGTTCAGAGGAGAGGTGATGATGGTGGGAAATTCCGGTGGGGGCAGATACAGGGTCAGAAACCCAGCCGAAGGTGCTGGGACTGCTCTGGTTTTGGGAGGAGGAGGAAGGCAGCATCAGGGCTCCAAGGACACCCTAAGGAAGCACAGGCCTGGCTGCCCAGCACAGCATAACACAACTTTAGGGACGGATTGAAGCCAAACCCACCCAAAGGAGAAATTAAGCCTTTTTTGTTGGGAAGTGTAATTAGGGATCAAAACCATTTCCTGAAGATGGAGTAGATTTGCTGCTGCTGGAAACATTTGTGTGTCTGATCTTTCTCTACACAAACTCCTAACTTTGTTCCCTTGTCATTTGTTGGAGTAAGCCCTTTTCTGACCCAAACATGGGGCAACTGAGAGGTGTTTTAAAAACGTTTATTCTATTTTCAGTCTTATGTGAAGGGTGAGACAATACAGATGTCATAATTTATGCTATTACAGTTAGAAGCTAGCTATTTCTTAATTACAATACACTATAAGTGGTTTTTGGCTTTTCAGCTTTATCCACACTATGCTGTAAATGCCTTTAAAGCTTCTGATTGTGATGCCATGCATCATAACATCTGTATTGTCTCACCCTTCACATAAGACTGAAAATAGAATAAACGTTTTTAAAACACCTCTCAGTGCCCCATGTTTGGGTCAGAAAAGGGCTTACTCCAACAGCCACTCCCACCCGTGTGGAATCCCCTCCTCACCCCCAGCCCCTCCAGGCCCACTCACCGCCGGGCTCCGGGCACAGTTACACTGGCACCTTCCAGCCCCTTGGCCCAGCAGCCGGGCCAGGGGTGCCATGGCCAGCTCCCTGTCCAGCTGCTCCTGGGCCGCGGGGTGCAGGGCGAGCCCCGGGGGCTGCCAGCCCTGCTGGGCGCCGGGCACGGCCGGGGGGCACCGCGGCTCCAGGGGGGTCAGCGTCGGCTCCTCCAGCACCGTGGGCACGGGCTGCGGCCCCAGGGGCATCTCAGGAGGGCTGGCCATGGGCTGGTAGGTGACGTATCCTGAGGGACAGACACCGAGTTAGGGCAGAGGATGAGGCGTTCCCGTTATCCCCGTGCCACGGGAAGGAGCCTGGAGGTGGATGGTGTAGGGTGTAGAACCAGAGTAGCTCGAGCTGGAAGAGACCACACAGATCCACTCCATGCGCATCCCATGGCTGTGTCAGCAGCCCCATCAGTGAACCAGCCTGCCCAGAAAACCAGCACAAACCCCAGGTAAATAACATTTATTCCAGCTGTCGCTGAAACGGTCAAATATCACCAGCCAAGTTAAAAAGTAGTAAAGAGGGAAAAAACCCTCAATCCTTAACTCCCACCCCAAACAGAGCCCCCTCCAAGGAATTCTTGCTCTGGCACCATCGCTGCTCATGGAGGAAAGGATCTGCTGTCACATTGGCTGGAAAAAAATTATCTTACATCCAGGAAATGCTAAATATCACCACTGTGAACGAGGGACAGAGCCCTGTCATTTGAGATTCTGCAGGGACAGCTGAGCTGGGTAACTTTAGTCTGATTTCCCCTTAAAAATCCTCCCTGAGGTGGCTCCTCCCCAGGTGCCCCAGCCCTGTGTGACCCCCTGGCTCAGGCACTTTCTCTGTGCCAGCACTGAAACCCATTTTCCCCCTCCTCTGCAGTTCCTGAGGAGAATCCACTCCACAGCCACATTTTCCTTCTTGGAAAACTGTAACTCTGTCAGCCTTGTCTTTTTAAAACAAACCAAATTCCTTCCCTTTTTGTGCTCACAGGCCATTTTTCCCCAGCTCATTACAGCCTTCCTCTGAGCTCCCCCTGGGAGCACATCTGTATCCCAGGGCTGAGCCTGGAATGAGGAGCTGTCTTCCAGCAGAGGCTCCATCTGCAGACAGCCCGTTCATCTGCAGTGCTGGATTAATGCTGGACTCAGTCTCAGAGCTTTTTCCAAGCTGAATGATTCCATGATTTCTGCAAATCTGCAGAAATCAGCAAAATCTGCCCTTTTCTGCATGACTATAAATTTCTGGTGGGCATTTAGGTGTGCAATCTGCCCATAATTACATAATAATGTGTATATATTCTGTATACAACAGAATATATATACTTATGTATATATTTGTGAAATATATATAATATGCTCTATGCAACTGAATTATCAAGTATCCAGGCTGGCAATAAAATAAAGAAAAATCCTTGATTAAAATGATTTTTCAATCCAATGTACAAATTTTAAATCAGGTTTATTTTTTACTTCATTATTAATAAGAATGTTGAATCTACTGTTTTTCTCCCACACACCAAAGGAAAAGGAAACTTATGGTGTTCTGTACTTGAGAAATCCGTGTGAGCTCCTATTTACAACCCTGGGGTTTGCAAACTGATTGATTCAAAGTTCAAACTGGTTTGCAAACTGACTGATTCAAAGTTCAGCCTTTCAAAGTGAAAGGCTGCACAGTGAAGCACGAAATGAAAAGCCAGGAGAGCACAGTGCTTCTGATCTGAGGAAATATCCACATTTTCAGGTCAGGTTCCTGGGGAGTGGCTGCCTGCACGATTGGCCTGTGCCACAACCAGTTGCAGCATGGATGGTGGATAATTCAGCACATCCCTGGCTGATCTCACGGAATCACAGAATATCCTGAGCTGGAAGGGACCCACCAGGATCACCCAGCCCAGCCCCTGCCCTGCCCAGACCCCCCAGCAACCCCACCCTGGGCATCCCTGGCAGCGCTGGCCAAAGGCTCCTGGAGCTCTGGCAGCCTCGGGGCCGTGCCCATTCCCTGGGGAGCCTGGGCAGTGCCAGCACCCTCTGGGGGAAGAACCTTGCCCTGAGCTCCAGCCTGAGCTGCCCTGGCCCAGCCCCAGCCATTCCCTGGTCAGCAGAAGGAAGAGATCCCCAACAGCAGAGCCTGATTGCACTTCCAGCAAGAAAACAAATGGGATTCAACTGATAGAAACTATCAAAGTACTTGGTGCCCATCAATGAGACTTTATCAAAGCCAGACTTTGAGAAAAAAATCTTGAGACCGAGTTTGCTAAAGGCAGCCACAGGCCCCACACTGCCATGAGCTCTTTGATCACCACCAAACAAAACACCCAGGAGGACACCAGGCAGCGCCTGGGCAGGGATTAAGGCATTGCACAGGGCCAGCAGGGCAGCAGGAGCTGGGGGTGACCTTATCAGCACAGCCAGGGCTGGTTCTTCAGGACCTCATAATGAGCAGCAAACATGAGCACCAGCATTGGCAACCAGCCAGCATTGGCTCTCTCAAAATAATGAGAGAGCACCTCAGTCAACTGGTTAGTTGGGTCTGTCCAAGCTGTATTTCAGACCAAGGAAATGCAAATTCAAATCTCCAGGAATGAAGCCTGTAAACACCACCTGTGTAGTGGAGGCCTGGATCCTGGAAAACAGGGCCAGGAGCAGCAGAGAGGCCACAAGTTTGCAAGAAGCTGCACGGCTCAAATTCCCAGTGAGAAATGAGAGCAACACTTGGGTGTGGCCATCCCCAGGGAAATAAAGACCCAGACCCCAGAGGGGCACATTATCCCTGTGTTCAGCCCAGAGGAAACTCACTCCCTCTGTCCAGGGCACCCACAACAGCCACAACAGGATGGGACGTGGCAAATGTCCCCAAAGGATGGCACATCCCCCAGGGGCTGAGCCGGGCAGCCCTGCTGTGCCTGCTTTGGGCTGCTCAGCAGGGACCAGGCACTCTGCACAAAGGGCTGGGACTTGGTAGGAAATTCCTGCAAATTCCCAGTGTTGGGAATCCACATGAGCCTGTCTGTGCTTGGTGGAGGAGATGGGGTCTGTTAGCAAAGTGGAAAGGGAAAAGAGGGGAAAGAGGGAAAAGAGGGGAAAAGGGGAAAGAAGGAAAAGGAAAACACAAGAGCCCTTCTGCTGAGCTGAGGAGGAGCAGCAAGAAGCAGAATCAAGGCCAGGCTGTCAGAGCTAGAGCAGAGCAAGCTGTGCAGCAGGCAGGTGAACCAGAAAAGAATCTGAGGTAGGAGACAGACCTTCCCCTGAAAGATGGATTTTAGCCTGTGGAATTGTGCTGGGTTTGACTGGGATAGAGGTAATTTTCTTTAGAGAAGCTAATACAGGCCATGGTTTGGATTTGTGAGCCAGCTGCATGGGGTTTAGTTGCCAGCCAGGGTTAAACCACAGCATGGATTCTGGAAGAACTGGGGAGTGAGTTAATGATATGGCATAAAATCACTTATCTTCATCTAACTGAAGATAAGCTGGGAACTGAAACTCTCCTCTGCACAACACCAGAATCCTCATCCCCATCAGCTGAGGCCAAGAGCTGCAGCACCTCACTCTGCTGCTCTCCAGCTGTCAGAGCTCCTGCACCAGAGCTGTGATTGCTCCAAGGAAAATAACCCCTTTCATCCAGCAGCCTACCAAGGACAGGTGGGCACAGACCCCACTACTGGTAATTAACACTGTGCTCATTAGCAGGGTCCATTTGCTCACCTGGATGGTCGATGTGGTAATGGTACTCGAGGAGGTTTTCTTTGTTGTCCAGTGGTGCCAGCAGGGAGCGAGGGCTCTTCCTGACGTTGGGATCTGTCAGCAGATTGTGGGTGGTTCTGCCATAGGTGTCCCCAAAGGTGAAGGTGAATTGAGGAACGTAGCCCCCATAGCTGAGGAGGAAACCAGAAAGGAGCCATCAGCGAGATGGCAGTGGGAGATGGTGGGGTAATCATGGAATCTCAGACTGGTTTGGGCTGGAAGGGGCCTTAAAGCCCATCCAGTCCCACCCCTGCCATGGCAGGGACACCTTCCACTGTCCCAGGCTGCTCCAAGCCCTGTCCAGCCTGGCCTTGGGCACTGCCAGGGATCCAGGGGCAGCCATAGCTTTTCTGTGCCAGGGTCTGCCCACCCTCCCAGGGAAGAACTTCTTCCCAATATCCCATCCAGCCCTGCCCTCTGGCAGTGCAGATCTGCTGCAGAGTGTCTGCACCCTGGACAGGCCCTGGCCAGGAGCCTGGGGAAGGGGAAGGATGGGATGAGCCCAGGGGGAGCAGCACGGGGGGAGAACCGAGACCACACACACGTGTGGTCACACAGGAGCCAGGAGGGAGTGTCTGTGTTCCACATGCATGTTCTCCTCTGGCAGCACAAAAACTGGCTCATCGATTCTCAGGCATGTACAGACACAGGCCCTTGGTTCATGGAGAAACACGGGTGAGGTGGGGGAGCAGCACCTGTGGATGTGAAAACTCCCAGCACATCCTGGGCTTCGGCAGCACCAACATCCACAATCCCCCAGTTAAAATACCATTTCCAGTTCAACGTGCCCCAGTTTAAACTTTGCAGTGCCTCTCTGCTCTGACACACCGTAACTGAGAAAATCCCCGTGTCTCTTGTCCAGTATTGCAACTCAAAAATCACAGGAATTCCTCTCTTGCACCCTCCTCTCTCTGCTCACAGCGAGGGCTGGGCCCAGGCTGATGAGCCCACCCAGGCACTGCCTGGCACAGGGGGCACAGGGAAGGTGGTCGGTCCCAGGAACAAACACAGCTCTGTTTATTTGGGATCTCTCCTCTGCCCAGTCCCTGGGATGGGCACTGTGACTTGTTGGTGGCCAAGGGCAGGGCAGGTGCTGGAGCTCTGGCTCTGCTCCGAGACACCATCAGAAACTCGAGCTGTTCCAGTCTCAGATTTCCTAATGGTGATGTTATTCCAGCACTGAAGAAAGGTAGAGCAGCCAGCTGCAATGGACAGAAATATTCCATCAATGAGCCCAGCGTGGATCCGGGGATAAAGCCAGATGATGCGTGAGGATCATAAGATGATGAGTAAGTCCTTTCCCTTCCAAATACTTTAAACAGCAGCCAGCAGAGCCGTGCATTTACTCTTGGCAGGTTTCCCCAGTCTGCATGCAGGATTCCTCCTGGAGCAGCTCGGTGCCTCATCCCCAGGGATTCTCAATGAGTCTTGCAACACGGATGATAAACCGAGCAAGGGCACAAATGACACAGCCCAGATAATTACAGGATGGCTGGAGGGATTTTGATCATGGACAAAGTAATGGCTGGGCTGAGAAAGGGCTCTGTTCCCCTGCCATTCAACACGAGGTCACCTGAGCCAGTCTGCCACAGGGGGAGTCACAAATGCTGCTGGTAAAACCTGGGCAAGGGATCAGCCCCAGCAGGGCTGTTTGTGCCCCCGTGCTGGGGGTTGATGAAGGACCCCCTTTTGGGGAGCCCTGTTTGGGGCTCAGGCTGGTGAGCAGTGAAACCCCTCTGGCCCGAGGCTGAGCCCGTCTCACCCTCCCTTGCTCAGCCCTATCTCCTCCATCACCACTCCCAGGCTGCCACCAAACCTGCTCTGCCTCCCTGGTCGCCAGCAGAGCCTTGGCCCTGGGCCCATCCTCTCTTGTCTCCAAACCCTTCCCAGCTCTGCAGAGCCAGGCTGTGCCCAGGATTCATGGACTGACCCCTTCTCTGCCCACCCAGCCCTTCCCAAGCCATCCCACGCGCTGGGCTTAGGCTTCCCAGTCCCCTTGAGCACTGTGGTGGCTTTCCAAGCTCCTGCCGTGGCCGCTGCCTGGCCTGATGACAGCAGCAACGTGCTCTGGTGCTCTCGGGCTGTTTGCAGGGTCACTGGCACAGGTGAGTGCAGCGCATGGGACACCCGGGGACATCTGGACACAAACCCTCCTCCTGGGACACCCCAGGGCAGGGCTCTGCTGGTGATGCCCTTCAGGCAGCTCCTCTTCACCCTCAGCACCCACGGGGGCTCAGGAGCTGCCCCGAGCCTGCACAGCACCAACAGGAGCAGCAGCAGAGTTTGCCTCCTCCTCCCTGCAGAGACCAAAGCAGCTCCGGAGAGGAGCAGCCCCAGCTGCTGTGTCCAGCCCGGGGCTTGGAGCTGCTCCTGAGGGAGCTGCAGGCAGGCAGGGGTGAGCAAGGAAAGCTGTTGAAGCTTTTGGGGCTGCAATTCCAGCCACAACTCCCTCCTTGCTGTCCTTCGTCTGCCCCAAGCCGCTGCCAGCACAGCATGGATGGCACACAGGGAATGTCACATCAGACAGCCACAGCAATGCAAAAATGAGTAAAAACCCCCAGGCTCAGAGCTTATGTAAGTGGGAAGGTAGAGACATCAGTAATGGAAAATCCTGCCTGTCACTCTGAGGGGAAGGGCTGGTTCGGTCACCACCGCAGGAGCAGCCCTAAGGAAATGTGCTCCACCCTCTCTCTCCCTGTGCCTGGGATCTGCCTCCCCTTGGGGATCTGCCTCCCCAGACCTGCCCTGCACACAGACCGGGCTGGCATTCCCTGTGCCAGGGCTCACCTCAGCCTGGGCCAATCCCAGGGATTTCACTCCCACAGCAGCTGCTTTTCCCCTGGGGGCCACCCAGCCCTTCCCACCCCCTTTGCACATCCCAGCCCAGGCCTCACCACAGGACCCCACACACAAAGTCTTAATTCACAGCAAATCCCAAATTCCTCCCATTCATATCTTACCTTCTCCCCTGTAACTCACTGCCTCATTCCAGGCTTTCTTCCTTCCAAGCCTTTAGAGGAGAGTGTCACAAAGAGGTTTGGGAAGAAATCCAGCTACTTTTGGAGTAGATGACAAGACTTCCCAGTCTCTGACCCAGCAGCAGGACAGGGCTCCAGCCCAGTGACCAGAGGGTGTCACATCTCTACAACCCCTTAGTCAAAAGAGACTTCCAAAAATCCCTGATGAAAATATTAAGGCAGTTTGGAAGCCAAGCCCTGCACAGGAGCTCCACTGGCATTTGGAAGCTTAAAAGAAATGGGGGAAAAGGGGGGAAAAGAACCATTTTGGCTTTGCTGTCCATGTGTTGGGGCATGGTCTGTAGCTCTACCCCTCTGTAAGGTGCTGTGTCCCCTGGAGCTCTGTCTCCTTCAGAGCACAGTTACATGGAATATTGAATAGTGTCTTTAAAAAAACCCAAAATATCCTGAGTCATAAACACTCCCTGACCCCGAGCAGAGCCATGTGCATTGGAGATGGATGTTTTGGATGAACTCACCCAGGGATGTGGTAGGGGTTTCGGGGGAAGATGCTGTTTCCCCTGGAGCCTGCCATGATGATGTTACAGCTGGTGGTGGGGAGGGGGGGAAGGAGACACAGCTCAGTGCAATCACCAGGGGAGCCTCTGTGATGTCAGCCCTCAACAGGTTCCACCTGCAGCACAAAACCCCTCAGCTTCTCCTGGACACTTTCCTTCCCCACCTGGATCCTTTGGAGGAGCACAGGAATTTTATGGGGTTTGTCAGGTTTCCTGAGAGCTCCCTGCCCTGGACCCAGCAGTGCCAGGTGCTCCCTGGGAGTGGCCCCAGCAGAAACACGGCTCCATGCTCACACACACAGCTCCATGTTCACACACACAGCTCCATGTTCACAAACATGGCTCCATGTTCACACACACGGCTCCATGTTCAAACATAGCTCCATGCTCACAAACACAGCTCCATGTTCACAAACACAGCTCCATGTTCACAAACACGGCTCCATGTTCACAAACACAGCTCCATGTTCACAAACACGGCTCCATGTTCACAAACACAGCTCCATGTTCACACACACAGCTCCATGCTCACAAACACAGCTCCATGCTCACAAACACAGCTCCATGCTCACAAACACGGCTCCATGTTCAAACACAGCTCCATGCTCACAAACACAGCTCCATGTTCACACACATGGCTCCATGCTCACAAACACAGCTCCATGCTCACAAACACGGCTCCATGTTCAAACACAGCTCCATGTTCACAAACACAGCTCCATGTTCAAACACAGCTCCATGCTCACAAACACAGCTCCATGTTCACAAACACGGCTCCATGTTCACAAACACAGCTCCATGTTCACAAACACAGCTCCATGCTCACACACATGGCTCCATGCTCACAAACACAGCTCCATGCTCACAAACACAGCTCCATGCTCACAAACACGGCTCCATGTTCAAACACGGCTCCATGTTCCCAAACACAGCTCCATGCTCACACACACGGCTCCATGTTCACAAACACAGCTCCATGTTCACAAACACAGCTCCGTGCTCACACACACGGCTCCATGTTCACAAACACGGCTCCATGTTCAAACACAGCTCCATGTTCACACACACAGCTCCATGGTCACAAACACAGCTCCATGTTCAAACACGGCTCCATGCTCACACACACGGCTCCATGTTCACAAACACAGCTCCATGCTCACAATCACGGCTCCATGTTCACACACACAGCTCCATGTTCACAAACACAGCTCCATGCTCACAATCACGGCTCCATGTTCACAAACACAGCTCCATGTTCAAACACGGCTCCATGTTCACAAACACGGCTCCATGTTCAAACACGGCTCCATGCTCACAAACACGGCTCCATGCTCACACACACGGCTCCATGTTCAAACACGGCTCCATGCTCACTAACACAGCTCCATGCTCACAAACACAGCTCCATGTTCAAACACGGCTCCATGTTCAAACACAGCTCCATGTTCACAAACACGGCTCCATGTTCACAAACACAGCTCCATGCTCACAAACACAGCTCCATGTTCAAACACGGCTCCATGTTCAAACACAGCTCCATGTTCACAAACACAGCTCCATGTTCACAAACACAGCTCCATGTTCAAACACAGCTCCATGTTCAAACACAGCTCCATGTTCACAAACACAGCTCCATGTTCAAACACAGCTCCATGTTCAAACACAGCTCCATGCTCACAAACACGGCTCCATGCTCACAAACACAGCTCCATGTTCACAAACACAGCTCCATGTTCAAACACGGCTCCATGTTCACAAACATGGCTCCATGTTCACAAACACGGCTCCATGTTCACACACACAGCTCCATGCTCACAAACACAGCTCCATGCTCACAAACACGGCTCCATGTTCAAACACAGCTCCATGCTCACAAACACGGCTCCATGCTCACAAACACAGCTCCATGTTCACAAACACGGCTCCATGTTCAAACACAGCTCCATGTTCACAAACACAGCTCCATGTTCACAAACACAGCTCCATGCTCACATCCCCCCCAGGGCTCTGCAGACCCTGGCTGCCCGCGCCCCCCAGGCCAGCAGGGACATTGAGGCTCAGGGGTCCCTGGCCTGCACTGGGAGCTCAGCCACCCCTCCTCTGCCTGCTCCCCACTGCCCTGGCTGTTTGAGGATTCACTGCTGGGTCCTGCAGGGTGAAGGTTGTTCCCAGTCCCAACACCACACGGCCACGCTGCCTTGCTGGGTTTCTCCCTGCCCAGCTGCAGGCAGGCCCAGAACAGGAGCTCCTGTTTGCTGAACAGCCCAGGCATGGTTTGGGCTGAAAGGGACCATAAAAATCACCTTGTTCCACCCCTGCCATGGGCAGGGACACCTCCCACTGTCCCAGGCTGCTCCAAGCCCTGTCCAGCCTGGCCTGGGACACTGCCAGGGATCCAGGGGCAGCCCCAGCTGCTCTGGGCACCTGTGCCAGGGTCTGCCCACCCTGCCAGGGAAAAATTCCTCCCCAATATCCCATCTAACCCTGCCCTCCTTCATCTTAAGACCATTCCCCCTTGTCCTGTCCCTCCATGCCCTCATACACCCCCTGTACATTGAGTTGATCAGCTCACACATCCTTGGGAAGAAAAACATGGAATGTTTTCCATGTGATCATAGGACTGGTCACTGGTGCAGTTTAAACTTCTTGCCAATGTGGTATTTGAATTAAAAATTAAATATGAACATGCTTGGCTTTTAGACATCTCACTGAGCTGAGTGTTCTTCAGCCCTTCAAGAAGTATGAAGTAACTTCTGAAGTTGAAAATTATTGACTTCTTTCTCCCTAAATTCCCCTCCCAGCTGACTGGAATTGCAATTGGAGCTGCAGTTGCACTGTTGCTTATAGCAGTTGTTGTGTTTGTCGTGTACAGAAGAGTGAGACAGTCAAGTAAGTACTTGATAACCATATAAGTTTTAAAATCAGTTTTTCCATAGGTTTTGATTCTTTTTGTAATTTTCTGTGGCAGTTGTTTGCTGCAGAGGTGTGGTTCTTGCAGGACAACAGCTTGAAGGGATGGAGAACTTGTGCTGGTTCCCTTCCCCAGGTGTGAGCCCAGAACTGTCACAGGCAGGACCTGGAGGTTTTATTTCTTTGCTGTGTGAGCAGCGTCAGCCCCAGGGCCAGTTGTGAATTCTGCAGATGAATTCAACCCTACTGTGATTTCACTGTCCCAGGAAGGAGAAATGATTGAATGAGAAGTTTCCTAGAGGAGATGAAAATGACCAACCCTTCAGTCTGTTTAGAGAGCCCTTTCTCTCCTCTGGGGCTGAGGTGGAGCCTCAAGGCAGCCGTGCCTGGGTCTGGCTTGGCCAGAGCTGGGGAATGAGGGATCCCAGGGTGGTTTAAATTCCACCCCCTGCCCACAGGAGCTGTTCTGGAGGCTGCAAAGTCCCCAAGCTGTGCTCAGGTGTGCTCCCAGCTGCTGCAGGTGGTTTCTGATGTGATGCTTCTGTTTCAGAACAACTTCAGCCCCACGTGCCTCAGTACAGGTTTCGCAAGAGGGACAAAGTGATGTTCTACGGGAGGAAGATCATGAGGAAGGTGAGGGCACCTGGTGAAACCCAGTGTAAAGTTGAGAGGTGTAAAGTTTGCAACACTTCACTGGCTGAGCCTGGCCCAGGGCCTTCTGCCTGTAAATCTCCCTGGGATGGTGTGGATGTTTCAGAACTCCTGCAGTACTGACTGCATTGCTGACGGAGCAGCAGCAGCTTCTCTTTCTGGCCAGACCTTTCCTCTTTCAAGAATATGGAATTGATTAAATGTCCCAGAATCCCAGACTGGTTTGGGCTGGAAGGGACCCTGAAGATCATCTTGTTCCACTATCCCAGATTGCTCCAAGCCCAATCCAACCTGGCCTTGGGGACACTTCCAGGGGTGGGGCACTCACAGATTCCTGGGCCATCTGTTGAATATGTGTTCTTACCTGTTAAGGTGCCTAATTTCCCTCAAGCTTAGGTCTGAGAAGATCAAAATGTTTCTTTGACTCCTGCCCTTGGTGCCTAAACTGAGGGATCTGGTATTTTCAGCCTAAAATGTATTTGAGTTTGCCCAAATACCCAAGCTGTGAGCAGGGGCAGCCCTGCCCAGCAAGGCCAGGGCTGCAGGGTGGGTGGCTCTGCCAGGGGCACAGTGGCTCAGCTCAGAGGGGCAGTGACACACCAAGAGGCAAAAGCACAGGAGGCAAGGCAAGGGCCCACCAGGCACAAGGAAAAAGTTCTTCATGGGCACAGAACAGCTCCGGGACAGGGTCAGGGATGCCATTTCCAACACTGGCAATTTTCAAAGCCCAGAGCACCCCAAGGGAACTTTGAAATTACCTCAGCTTTAAGTCATCAGGTTGATAAGGGACCTACAAAGGCTCCTCCGAGCCTAAAGCATCAGATTTTAACACTGAGATGAAGAAGCTGTTTATTGAAATGCAGCACCAACCAATGGCCCCAAGCCCCTTGAGGTCCCACCAGCACAAGGGGATTTGGGCCAGCACCTTTCCAGCATTTCCAGAAACTCCCTTCAAAACTCTCTCTCCCTTTAATGGTCTGTGGCTGCTCCCTCCAAACCCAGGGGTCACATCCTCCCCAAAGAGCTACTGAACAACCACACCGAAGTGTCAGCCCTCAGGGCAGACACCTGGGTACATAAAAAGAAGCGGAAATTCACTTTTGTCAAGGTTATCATTAGAATTTATTGATATGAGACAAACTTTGTATGTCACCATGTCAATGGAGGAACAGCATGTCCAGATGTCACAGAAGCACAGAGCCCTTCCAGGGCCTCTCCCTGTCCTGGGAGCTCCCAGCTCTGGAGCACAGGAGACCACACACCCAGCTGGGTGGCACTGGGGACATTTCCCGGGGCAGGAATGCTCCAGAAATACCTTGGCTGAGTGGTTTGGCAGACTGCAGCACCCAGCAGGGACCTGCTGGCTCTGACTCCAACAGGGAAGGGCAGCTCACCCCAAGCCCCTCCAGTCATGGAGGGAAAAAGAAAACCTAATAGAGGGTGAGCTTCCAGGAATGCCCGCAGGGAGATGAGAGCACTTGGGCCCTAAAGGGGCTCAGAGGAGCAGCTGGGGTGGGGACACATCCTCAGCAGGACAGCCCAGGCATGGCTGGAGCCTTCTCAAGGAGCAGACACAGCCATGCCACACTCCAGCCTGGCATCTGCCCATTCAGAAGCAGGGTTTTTCTTCTAGCACAACTCTCCCTGTGTTGTAACCACTCAGACATTCCCCTCTCAGCAGTGCCCTCTCACAGCACAGCCAGCCTGTCATCTATGCTTGTGGCTATGATGAAAATTATCTTTATAATCCTTACTGGAAATACATTTTATGCTGGATTCTACTTTAAAAAAAAAAAGCCAAGTGCTGAGCTTTCATCTTCTCCCAGCTTATGAAATATTTGGTTTGGTCCTAAGTATCTTGCTAAATGATCAGAAAGGGAATAGCAGAGTATTCCCCAGGCACCTGGTAAATCCACAATGGATTTATTGTAGAAACACATTAAATTCTCTAACTCGCTCCAAATGGATTTCAGAGCCCTCTAAAACCCTCCAGAGAATGAGCTGTTTGTGACAGGACACACAAAAAGCAACCCCAAGTTCAATGAGTAACTGAGATAAAGGACAGGCCACAGCAGGGGACGTGCCAGCCCAGCCCCTGTGACAGGGCAGTGACAGAGCCTGGCCATGGCACCAATCTGCTGCACACCCGGAGAGCAACCTCTGGCTCCAGACACACACATGCGTGAGCTGTGTGCTCCTCCTGTCCCTCGTGGGAGCTGTGACAAGTGACAAAGAGGGTTCTGCTCTCAGCCATCCGGTCCCACCCAACCGAAGTTCCCTCTCACACGTAACAGCATCGATCTAGAGATCTCATATTGATGGGTAATTATACAGGATTAATTGCACATCAGTCCATTGTGGCTACAAGTTCATTAGGTTAATAACTCTACATAGTGACAGTAGTACAGTATCAGCTACTCCTCAATACAAACTCCCTAGCCTAACCTTAATTTGTAGGTCAGAGGAAGACCTTCTAACACAGTGACCTCCCAATAACCTTTAACATTCATTTTAAAATCATTTTTCTAGAAAACAAAAAAAATCCAGTGTGGGGAAAACGCACATATATAACCAAAGCAGTGCTTAACAACCACAGGAAAACAGAACATCATCTTGGACTCTTGTTTCAGCATCTTCTGTGGACCCTGGCAGTGTCACTCCCAAAGGGTTCCTCAATGCTCCGTCAGTTCCCAAGTCCATTAAACCATTTCCCAGCTCCAGATGTTTCTGGTCTCTCACCATTGTCTGTAGCAAGAGCACACAGAAACACCTGCTCATGTGCACAAGACTTCCATCAGATTCCATGGAAGAGCTCTGGAAGGCTGCAGCCTTTCCTTCCAGAAAGCTGTTCTCGAGTGGCAGCACTCTCACTGACCGGTGCCTTCTCTTCCAGCCAGGAGAGAGCTCCAAGTCCCTCCAAGTTTTACTCATTCCTTCTGCCCAAAGCTGTATGGGTATCCAAAAAAACCCCTCTCACAGTATTCCCAGGAAATGATTCAGAAGAGGAGATGATTTTTCAACCAAATGAGATCCTCTGGTCCTGTGTGTCAGACCATGGCCAAGAGAATGAGCAGCTGCCATGGACGTCCCAACTGAAATAGTCAGGGAGGGGAGCGAGGTGGCCTGACTGTGAGGGGCAGGCAAAGACACCCCAAAGTCACTCTGTTCTCGAGTTTGCCTCTTTCCTGGAGTCAAATGTTTGATTCCATTTGTTCTAGCAGGAACTGGTGGATCATGTCGAAAGTGGGACGATCTTTGATATCCCTGCTCCAGCATTTCAGCATCAGGTCGAACACAGGGTTAGGGCACAGAGGAGTCTGGGACAGATAGATCTGAAAGGAAGAGTCACAGTGCTTCAGTGGCGTTCTCACAAAAGAACTGAACCTTTACTCAAGTAACACCAAAAGACAGTTTCATTCCAGGTTTACAAGACACAGCCACCATGCAGTGTTTGGAATCCCTCCAGCTCCAGTCTGGCAGCGGAGTCTGGACAGAGCCTCTCAAACAGCACCACGGACACTTTGCCAACTTGTCTGATGAGCTGCTCACAAAACAGGCCTTTGTCCCCCAGAAAACACGAATGCTTCTGAGGGATTTGTCCTCCAAGAGACAGCAAAACACAAACCAAAACCAAATTTACCACAATAAAATCCAAGTACTTGCAACTCACCGTAGACAGCCCATGAGGCTTTCTAAGCATCGTGACAGCTTGTTAGCAGAGACAGAAAAAACACCTTTTAGAGCTTATCTACAGCACAGCTTGGCAGAATGATTTTATTTCTCCCTCTCATTCTTTAGGCTCACTTCTTTTAGGCTCTTGGCTAATCATTAGTATTTGGGAGATGGTGAGTAAACCCCATATCATTTTATTTCCCTTAATTCTCTGGTGCTAAAGGTGAATTTCAGGGAGAATGTTCTCCACAGCTTTGGGTACTGAGGAGATGGAGTGTCCTGCACCATCACTGGTATCTATCGAGGGCAGCAGCAGTGGGGACAAAATGACACAACAGCCCTTGAGCAGCTGGGGATGGCCAAAGGCTTCTTGGCATGTGTGGAGATACTACAGGGAGAATCCAGTCCCTGGGAACTAACAACTGCTCCTTCCCACCACAAATCCCTCCTGCTTCCTCATCTTCCAGAGGCAATGCTGGGGGGAGACTGCTGACAGAGGAAAGGAGCAACAGGACTGTGTGGGAGAAGCTGGAAAAGCTGAGGACAGGGCAGAGTGAAGTGGTTTAGAACAGGAAATAAGCAGGACAGGGCCAAGGGGATCTCCCAGTGGAACTCCAGGAGAGGAAAACTGGTGCAGTGAGCCCAGAAAAGGGAGAGGAGAGGGAGGACAGGTGAGAAGCTGAGTGGAACACAGGACACAGGTGAGTAGAAACAGAGACTGCTGCAGCTGAGGTGAGGCAGCGGGGAGGAACATCTAGCAGGGAGTGGCTGAGGGAAGGAAGGGAAGAGCCGTTTGTTCCTCACCTGCCTGCCCTGGCTGCGGAAGAACTCGCCCGTGTTCTCGATGACCTGCTCGTCCGTGAGGAGGCTGTAGGGCTGCTCCTTGCACAGCACAAACATCTCCCACAGGGTCACCCCAAAGGCCCACACGTCGCTGGCTGTGGTGAACTTGCCCTGTGGACAGAGAGGATCTGCTCAGCCATTCCCCAAAACCCCCCCAGTCTGCACCCTCCGCAGCCCAACAGCAGGGTGCCCCTGGGGCAAACAGAGCCAAAACGCTCCAAACAGAGCCAGCACAGCAGCTGAGCTGCCCCCAGGGACACCCACAGGCATGACAGGGCTCTTTGGAGGGCAGCAGCAGCACCTGGGGCCCCACAAGCCCTAAGAAGGTGCAGTTTTCACAGGGGCAAAGCTCTGTGACAGGGAACAGGTCCCAGAGAAGGCCAGAGACTCCTGTCCCTCCTGAGACAGTCTGTTTGCAGCAGAATAAAATAAACTGAGGGAGGAGGTACAGTCACTGCCTACCTCCACCCAAAACACCAGAGCTCACAGAAAAGCCTTTGAAAGGAAAGCAAAGGCCTCAGGGTGAAAGCAGAGCCAGAGCAGACTCCAGACTCTTAGAGAAAGGCCCAAGATAATTTTGATTTTTGCACATGTAAGAAGCCATTGACAATCTTCTTGCTGTCCCTGTTTTCTGTCTTCAAAAAATGTGCCCAAACTGGCTGTGTTTGGAACAATGTGTTTCTGGAGAAGTAAAAAGAAGATTGCTCAGAAAATAACACAAAACACTTGAGGGGCTGGAGGGCCTGTTTGGGCAGAAAACATCCCAGCCCCACTTCACCCAGGCTTATCTGGCAACCCCTGCAATCTGTCGAGGTTTGGAAGATGTTCACACGGGGAGGATGGGAGTGATTTATGGTTTAGATGCAGCCATAAGCAGGAAAAGAGGGTGGATTTCAGAGAGCTTGGGCCTGGCAGCCAGTATAGCAGAGGTAATTACAATTTTTCTGGGTACTTGGAAAGCATGTTGTAAGAAAGTAACTCACCAACTACTACAAGAAAAAAAAGAAAGTTAAATATCCTCCAGACTGGATGTATTTGGGCTGCAGAACAATCTCCTGAGGGAAGACAGCAGGACCCTTAGATGTGAAAGAACCCCACAGCCTCAAACCAGACACTTGAAACTCAGGGAGTTTTGTCCCTGCCCCTCTCAGCTTCCCAGCTGGGGGAATAAGCAGAAGAAGGCAACTTCCTTAAACTTCCAGCAGGAATGCCAGGCACTCATGCCTGGACGAGGCCTGAGGGATGGGATGCCATCCAGAGAGACTTGGACAAGCTCAAGCAGTGGCCCACAGGAACCTCAGGAGGTTTCAGCAGTGCTGGAGCTGCCCCTGGGTCAGGAGAACCCCCAGGACCAATCCAGGCTGGGATGAGCAGCTGGAGCAGCCCTGGAGAGGGACCTGGGGGTGCTGGGGGTGAGAGCTGGAGCTGCCCCAGCCCTGAAGCCCCTGCCCTGGGCTGAGCCCAGCGTGGGCAGCAGGGCAGGGGGGATTGTGCCCCTGTGCCCTGTGCTCGGGTGAGACCCCAGCTGCAGAGCTGCCCCAGCCCTGGCCCAGCACAGGGAGCAGCTGGAGCTGCTGCAGAGATCCAGAGGAGGCACCAGGGACATCAGAGGGATGGAGCAGCTCTGCTGGGAGGAGAGGCTGGCACAGCTGGCATTGTTCACCTGCACAGGAGAAGCTTTGGGGGGACCTCAGAGTGGCCTTGCAGGGCCTGAAGGTACAGCAAAGATGGAGAGAGAAAATTTCCAAGGGCCTGGAGTGACAGGACAACAGGGAATGGCTTCCCACTGCCAGAGGGCAGGGATGGATGGGATATTTGGAATTAGGAATTGTTCCCTGGGAGGGTGGGCAGGCCCTGGCACAGGGTGCCCAGAGCAGCTGGGGCTGCCCCTGGATCCCCAGCAGTGCCCAAGGTCAGGCTGGTTGAATTTGGAGCAGCTGGGACAGTGGAAGGTGTCCCTGCCCATGGCAGGGGTGGCACTGGATGAGCTTTAAGCTCCTTCCAACCCAAACCATTCCATGACATTCTGTATTTCCAAGGCCAGGCTCCTTTCCCAGGATCTGAGCTATGACCAGCACAACCCCATGGATTTCTCACCATATGCAGCACAGGTATTGGTGGTGATTGCCTGGCACACAGCTGTGTCACTGCTTCAGGGGCACAGTGAAGAGCACAGGAAGCAGAAAGAGCAGCTTTGTGCAGTGCCTACCAGCAGGATGCTCTCCCAGGCCATCCAACGGATGGGCAGCACAGCTCTCCCCTGGATCCTGTAGTAATCCCCACTGTAGAGGTTCCTGCTCATGCCAAAGTCTGCAATCTTGATGGTGTGGTTGTTCCCCACCAGGCAGTTGCGAGTTGCCAGGTCCCTGTGCACAAAGTTCAGGGATGCCAAGTACTTCATGCCCGAGGCAATCTGGGTGGCCATGTACAGCAGGTTGGAGTGGCTGCAGCAAAGGAAAACACAACAAAGAAAAATCACTGGAGTTCCCCCACACTCAGGACTTCATTGTATTTGATGTGTTAGCAACCTGTTGTTTTATTTAGTTCCCCTGTTATGGCAGAAAACTGTGTCATTCCAGCCAAGATCCTGAGCTGACTAAGCAGGAACAGACAGGCTCTCCCTGAAATTCAGGCCTTCACAACCTGACATCCTTTAGATTTCTTTTTTTTTTCCAATATCAAACATTAATCTCGAGATTTTCAAAGAGTTCGTGCATCAAAGCACCAATGTTCTGCAGAGAGACATGAAAAATTAAGCTCAGAATCTCATATCTTAAAAACCACTTAGCCTGGTATTTCAAACCACACCACTATTGAATGCTTATATTAACATAAGTGTGTCACTTCACATTAAAGAGAGTTGACTCAGTTTTAAATATGCTAAACATTACTGAAAATAGAAACAGACATTTTCCATCTAATTTAATTTCAATTCCTCCATTAGCTAAAGGAAGATAGGATTAATAAAGCTGCAGGACACACAGACAGAGTTTGGACCATCGGACTCTCAGCATTCTTCCCACACTATTGCTCTGTGCTGCTCAGCCTGTTTCCCACTCCGATGCTCAAATGCTTCACACGACCAAGTGCTCATCAGAACACATCTGATAAACTGCTCACAGTTTGTATTTTTTCAGTAAAGGTCAGAAAAAGAGATCTTTGCCACCAGAACACAAAGGAAAAGAAGACTATCACAGAATCATGGAATGGTTTGGGTTGGAAGGGACTTGAAAGATCATTTTGTTCCACCCCCTGCTCCCTCCCATGGGCAGGGACACCTTCCACTATCCCAGGTTATTCCAAGGCCCTTCCAATCCAGCTTTGGACACTTCCAGGTTTGGGACAGCCACAGCTTCTCTGGGCACCCTGTGCCAGGGCCTCACCATCCTCTGAGTAAAGACTTTCTTCCTAAAATCTAATCCAACCCTGTCCTCTGGCAGTGTAAAACCATTCTCCCTATCCTGTCACTACCTGTCTGTATAAAAAGTCCTTCTCCCTACTTTTTATAGGCTCCAGAGCAGCAACTCTTCCACTCACCTGTGCCCTGATAACCTGGCTGTTGGCCTGTGGCACAGGAATGGGCACAGCCTCCAAGATCCCAGGTTTTCCCCTCCCCTGCTCAGCTGTGTTCCCTCCCTGCCTGGGGCTGCTCTCCCCATCCTTCCTGTCCCACCTGAACCCTGGCAGGGTCCCATCAGCAGCTTCCTCTTGGCTCCTGCCCCCTGCTCAGGGAGTTCCCAAGGCTCCACACAAGCAGCTCCATGAGCTGAGGGTCAGGAGGGGATGGGACTGCATGGGACAGAGGACAGACCCCTCAGCAGAGTCACCGTGGTGCCTCAGGGCAGCACCCCAAAGGCAGAGGAGCAGAGCTGCCTTTGGAAGAGCAGCAAAACTGATGGAGAAGCAGCTGGGGGTCTCAGCCTGGAGAAAAGGAGGCTCAGGGAGGACCTTGTGGCTCTGCACAACTCCTGACAGGAGGGGACAGCCGGGGGGGTTGGGCTCTGCTCCCAGGGGACAGGGACAGGAGGAGAGGGAATGGCCTCAAGCTGGGCCAGGGGAGGTTTGGGTCGGATACTGGGGAAAATTTCTTCACAAAATGTTGTCAGGTCTTAGCACAGGCTGCCCAGGGCAGTGCTGGACTCACCGTTCACCATTTGGAAGCCATGTAGATGTGGCACTTTTGGGACATGGTGGCCTGGGCAGTGCTGGGAGAACATCAGTGATCTTAGAGCATATCTTGTGATCTTAGAACAATCAATGATCTTCCCAACCTAAATGATTCTGTGATCTGACAGCCAGAGACAGCAGGGAGATGCATTTCAAACACCAGAGAGCCATAAGGACTTAATGTGTGATCCCTGTCCCTGGAAGGGCTGGTCACACCTCTGATGCACCAAACCCTGGGTCTGGAGCTGGGGTGGCTGCACCTTGTCACAGCCATCAGATACCCACAGGCACCAGCAGAGCCAAGCTGCTCCTGGGGCAGGGGTATTCCTGTCACTGCCAGGACACAGCCCCTTCAGAGCTGTCTCTGTGTGACACTCTCTGCCTGGCAGGGACAAAAGGAGAGTGGATGATCAGTGGGAGACAATGAAAAACTAGAGGTAGAGCCAAGTAATGGAAAGCAAGGAAGAGCAACGTGAGTGACAGCGCCAAAGTCAAATGAGAAGCAAAGAGGAGATAAAGAAAGAACATTTTGAGGCTTTGGTCAGGAAAAAATGCCACAAGTGTAAAGGTGAATGAGGTTTCAGATGGGCAGAAAGGGCAGGAGACTGGAGAGAGGTGGAATCTATTTCTTCTCAGACACAAATCCTCTCTCGTCCTACAGCTCCTGCATGTCCTGCCTGCAGGACACCAGGTTAACACTCCTGACCAGACCACTGACAGGTCCTGGCAGCAAGGACCTGTGTTACCCAGGTGTTGTCTGACCAGGGTAAAACCCAGCCAGCTCCTGCCCAGCACATCAGAGCTGGCTCTGCCTGCCTGCCTTGTGCCTGAACCACAAATCCCAGAACTCCTTCGGGGAGGAGCACACCAAAGGCTCAGCAATGCTGCAGCTCCTGCTCAGCACAGCACTCTTTATCCAGCAGAATATATTAGTCCTACGTGACTCTTCTCTAGGGAAAACATTTCTGCAATAGCAGAGATGCTTTTATGGCAGATTTAAACCCTCCACTGAGGAGGGAGACAAGTGCCTCTGCTGACAAAAAGTGGTTTTCTTTGCCAAATATTCTCCTTCTGTTGGCTGATGAAATCTTCTCCTTACTGAAGCTCCACACTCAGCTCCTCTCATACAATATTTTTTGGACACCAGAGCACATATGAACCTTCTTAAAAGCCTAAGAAGGATTCTTGATTTTTGTCCCAAAATTCCTGTTATAATGCAACTGATTTTCATATCAAAGAAATATCCACGAACATAAAGAGATGGTCACCTCAATAAATACACCTAAGATGATCTCTGTGACCACAACAGCTCTGTCAGGGGCACTTCAGGGGTACACAGACCTCCAGAGGCCTCAGGAACAACCCCACACCAGGCAGGACTGGTGCCCATGTGCCATGGCAATGGAAGGTCCCTGCTGGGAAGGCACAGCAGATAAAACTGGCAGCTGTTTTGCTGATTTCTCCCAACAAGTCAAGCAGCTTCTCTTACGTGACACAGGGGATGTTGTTTGAAATGGCAAATTTGCTGTAGATCTCCCTGTGGGACAGGAACTGGTTGAGGTCCCCGTTCTCCATGTACTCTGTGATCATGCACAGGGGGTCGTCCCGCACGCACACGCCCAGCAGCCGGATGATGTTCGGGTTCTTCAGCCTGGACATGATCTTGATCTCCTTCAGGAAATCATTCCTTGTAAAACAGAAAACATCTCTGAATCCTGAACTGTTCCTTAGTCTGAGGACAGCACAAGGGCTGTGTTCTGAGGTCAGAGGAATTTACACTTTGCACGCACGAGTGTGAAACTGGTTCTGAGCTCTCCCAGCAAACAGGATTAATGCAGCATTTCAGGCTGACACTGCAGCTTCCCTACCCCCCACTCCCTGCTGTGTCCTGCTCCTTCCAGGAACACGTGGAATGTACACCCCAGACGCACCCCACAGCAGTGCCCAGGGTTGCCCTGTGCTCAGGGGGTGTTTGCTTTCCTCCCCAGCTGGTGGGCACTGCAGCTGCACTCACCTGGCTGTTTTGTTGACATCTGATCTCAGCATTTTCACAGCCACAAGAACCGGCTGGTGAGTGAATTCTGAGGATGAGACTCCCAGGAATTCCAGAAGGCCATCAGCTTCGCAGAGGTGCACCTGCAGAGCAGAAGGCAGAGACAGCTGTAAGAGCACACACAGGCAGCAAACCAGAGGAAAACAACACCACAGCCAGGTCACTGGTGGGTCACTGCTGGCAGAACGAACCAGTGAATGAACCCGTGAAGGTGACACAGCTGTGACCAGGAATGACCCAAGGGCTGGCCCTAGATCCTGACATAACATAGCCCATGGCCTAGGAGCCCACAGGGACCAAAGCCAGGTGAGTCCCCACACACTGGGTTTACTGCACTGCTGCAGCAGCCTGGGCCAGCCCAGTTCACCCAGCACCTACTGGGGATGTCCAGGAAGGCCCCTGAGCCTGGATGTGTCTGCTCTGCACTAAAGCACCTGACACAACCCCAGAACCATCAAACCATGGCCTGGCTCAAGGCATTGCTCAGACTTCACCGAGGAGCATCCAAGAATTACAGCCAGTTATCCAAAATCCTCAAATTCAAGAGGAAAAAAAAAAAAAAGGAGAAAAGTGTGTGCATATGTGTCCCTGATATGAACACCTCACCTGTAGGTATACCCAGAGATAAAGAGATAAATACTCTAATGACTACACACAATTCCAAATTTCTTCCAATAAATAATGATTAATGATATAAAGTTACAGCCAGGATTGTACAAGAAGGGATGACAAGACACTTTTTAAAGAAGTTACCAGAATGTGCATCCAAATGGAGAACTGGGTGGGGAAAGCAGACAGACCTGAGGGTGTGGATAAGAAAAAGAGGAGCAGACTGGATGTGTCAGAGACTTGCAGCATTGAGGGGAATGTAATGGGAGCATGATGAATTTTGTATAAAGAGCAAGAACTGATGTCACAAGCATGATGAGGGGGAAAATGAGCCAGCAGAGAAAATGGGACAAACCTGCAGAACAGGAATGAAGGTACAAAGATGCTGCTGCAGTCCCACAGAGAATGAATCTGCTGTGGGGAAAGCACAATCGTGAGACCTGGGACAGAGAAGAGCCACAGGACTAAGCACAGGTAATTCCCAGGTGATGTGTCACCAGGGAGGGGTGGTGCTGCTTCCTTGGGAGCAGCGAAAACAAAAGACTGGAAGGAAGGAAAAGTGGAGACCTGAAAGAAGCAGTGAGCCCTGTTCCTAGGAGCACACAGAGCCAGAGCAGTGGAGCAGAGCACGTGATGGCCAGTTGGGGAAAGACTAAGGAGAAGGAGAGAGAAAATGTGGTGCAGCACATTTGCAAAAGAGCCTGTGATACATGGAAAGGAACAGGCTCTGAATCCATGCTCTAGGAAAATAGAAATGGGAGAGCCATCTCCAGTCAATACAGAGAAGGAGTTATTACAGTTATTAGAAGGACAGCATGAGAGGGAAGAAGAAACCAGAAACAAACCAATGAGAAACTCCTCTCTGTCCCACTTTTGGAGCACAGAGCGGGATGCAGACAAAAGCAGAAAAGGCTGCACTGACAGCCAGGTGAGGAGGCTGAAGATGTCAGCACCTCCCCAGAAAACAGTGAGGGGACAGGAAAGGGGCTGGGGTAGGGAAGGTGGGGTGTCAGAATGGAGGAACCACAAAGATGGGCACATCACAGAGCAGGAGGCAGTCAGTGAAAGGCTGTGCTTGCCAAAGTGTAATAGAGAAGCAGAATTTAGGGCTGTGAGTGAACAAAAGCTGGGAAGAAAAAAGACAGAGGAAAAGTAAGAGCAGGAGAGGGAAAGACCTGCTCAGGATGGAGCTACAGATGGTGTGAAAATGAAGCAGAGAGAGAAGCAAAGGCAAGGTGAAAACATTAACTGCTTGAAAGGAGCTCAAGGAGCCAAGGGAAAGTTTGGCAGATGACAGATGCGTGCATCATTCTGCCTGAGGCTGCTCACAAACTGGGGCTTGAGCAAGCAGCAATGCCAGAAAATATGAGGGTGAGGGTGCCACAGTGCCTAGGAAATGTGTCTTTGTTTGGGTCAGTGTGCAGAGCACCCCCAGAACCTCCATCTGTGACTGGAAGAGCTGTTTTAGCAGCCAGGATCAGCGTTAGCTGGACTGTGGAGAGTTTCCAAACCCACATGTCTAAAGGTGGGTGGCAGCCATCACATCTGAGATGTCCATGGAAGACGTGAAAGCCTGCAAAGCCTGAAATCCCAATCCTAGGTGGGAATTTACAGAGATAAAGATAGCAAGAAAAAGTTTGCAAGTTCCTCTATTGATGAAGACCCCAGTGGTAGCGAGCAGAGCCTCACAGCTGCACAAGGCTCAGTGGCTTGGCCTGGGGGATATCAGCTTTCCCCAAGGGCAAACACACATTTTAATTTTAACCTAAACACTGGAATGCAGAACCCTCAGTCCCCACTGGAATGCAGAACCCTCAGTCCTCACTGAGCAACACCTCAGAAGACTCCTCTGTGCCAGGCACCTCCTTTCTGCTGGAGGAGAGCAGCAGTGTGGCTGTACCTCTCCAAACTGTCCTTCCCCCAGCTTCTCCTTGAGGCGCAGCTGCTGCCGGGGGAACTCCCCCACGGAGATGTCCTTCTTGGTCAGGGAGTCCACGGTCAGGGCCGGCACTGCGTACATGTTGTTGCCGGTCACGCCCTGCAGGTGCACGATGTCCGTCTCGGCGTAGTGGGGCACGTTGTTCTGGAAGCCTTGGTGAGGGGTGGACTTGGTCAGGTCGGGCTCAGCGTAGTCCCCGCTGCACACTGAGGGGAGCCAGAGACAGGGGAGTCACACCTCGCTCCCTCACAACCACTACGGCCCAGTTTCCACTCCTCCCAGCCCCACAGCTCTGGGAATTTGCTGTCTCGTGCTGAGGGGCACCTACACGGGACATGTGGGAAATAAATTTGTAGAGAATTCTCAAAGCCCAACAGGAGACTCACATAGCATGCAGCTGTATGCAAACTTTGAAATAAAAAATACTAACTTAAAATACCATAAAATAAACCAGACATTATTAAAAGAGAAATAGAACTAGAAACAAGTTTCAAAAGATAACCTTAGAAATAAAACTAGATACTTTAGAGAAATAAAAAAGATACATTGTACTAACACCCACCAAGAGTAATTTTAAATTATTAGCTTTAAAGCATTTACAACATAGCATAGCAAAAGCTAATAAACCAAAAAATGCTTATAATGTATTGTAATTAGGAAGTAGTTACCTTCTAATTATAATAGTGTAAATTATAACATCTATACTGTCTCACTCTTCACATAAAACTAAAAATAACATAAAAGTTTTTAAAACACCTCTCAGTTGCCCCATCTCTAGGTTAAAAAAGGGCTTAATCCGACAGGGACACACTGCTCGGTTTTACCCAGAACAATACCTGCGAGCTGCCAGCAAATTCCTGCTCAACACAGCCTGTTCTAGCCAGCCATGAGAGCTACAGGTCCTGTCCAGACAGGGAGGCGAGTCTGAAGTGATTTTCTGTTTCTGATTTATCCTAAGTACAATCAGTTCCCATTACCTGGTGCAGGGATGTTGTTTGCAACGTCAAACTTGCTCTGGATTCCCTCCTGCAACAAGAACTGATCGAGGTTTCCATTTCCCACGCCCCCGGTAGCAAACTCCTCTCCCTCTTAGAGC
Organism: Motacilla alba alba; assembly: GCF_015832195.1. NCBI lineage: Eukaryota > Metazoa > Chordata > Aves > Passeriformes > Motacillidae > Motacilla > Motacilla alba. The sequence goes on along the minus strand of NC_052032.1, from coordinate 1,822,332 downwards.
TTATTCACATAAATATGGGGTAATGCTTTAGAATTAACTCCCTGCAGGGTCAGTATTACACAGAACATGTCTTCTGCTTCAAATTCACACCCTGGCTCAATCCAATCAGTCTCCCTGGGTAGAATAATGCTGGATCTTAGCAACTTGTCAGTGTGAGGAATGCAGCACTGCCCTGCCATTCACTGCTGAGAACTGCCCTCACCGAGTACTAAACACTCTTGGAAACATTCCCTTCTGTGTGGGTCCAAAAGCTCCCTGGGGGCTGGAAGCCAGGACACCACAGCCAATTCCCTGCTCTATTTCCTTCTGGTGTTTCTACGGGAATTTCAAAGAGCCCTGGCTGCAGGAAAAGGTGTTAAAGGTCTTCTCCCTAGAGTGCTGCAGGCAGCATCTCCACAAACAATGTGTGATTGCTCTGACTGCCCAAACCAGCTGCTAAAAGATGACCTGGGTAATAAATAAACAGTCTTCAAATAAAACAATAAAAGGCCAGACACTCTAGTGGGACTGCTGCTCCAGCTGTCACAGCTCCATGCCAAGAAGTGCCAGTGTTCCACAATACTGCCTGAGCTCCCTGGGTTATTGCACTGCACAGGAGCCAAAGATGGCAAGTGGGACGCTGACAAGTGGCACATTTTACCATCTGACAGAAAGAATAAAAGAAGAAACGTGCAGCTTCCGGAGACTGATGATGTTACCTGAATCCTCTGCACTTTGGGACAGCTCTGGAAGCTTCTGGAGCAGTGTAGCTGGCTGGTGGTATTCCAAATCCAGTGGGAAAGCACGTTCATAGGTGGGATTTGACTGGTGGATCTGGGTCTGGTTGTTGGCAATGGTGTAGCTGTAGAAGGAGAGGCGAACAGTGGCATCCTCCTCCAGGATTCGACGTGGGGCCTGCAGAGGAGAGGGGAAAAAGCCAAACCAAAACACTGAGGCGATGCTCAGTTGTTCAGTAATGCCTTGGCTGCAACCACAGCAACTTCCAGTAATATCTTGGACAGAGCTGGCATCCTCCCCTGCTGTGACAGCAGCTTTAGCTACTCCATGGAGCTGTGCTTTTCACACAGTTCTGAGCTCATTAGGGTTAATGATTAGTTCTGAGCTTGTGCCTACAAAACAGCCCCATTGTATTACCTTTTCCAACCTTTTCTGAACATATTGCTTCCAAAGAATGATTATTATAATCATCAGGAGCAGCAGAATAATAGCCACAAGGCAGCCCACGAGGATGGAGGTGTTGGAGTCATCTGCCTTCTCCCCTATCCAGGTGCTGGTTACAGAAGATGTGGTTCCTGCAATCACAGAGAAGTAGAATCTGGGATTAAAGCACCAGAGGTTTTCTGTGCCAGCCAACTTCCTACAGCCTGGTAGAGAAAATATCTTGGACAGCTCCCTGAACATTAACACCAGCTGTGTTCACATTTTGCTCTTAGCAGAAATTCTCATTTTGGAGGCTCAAAGAGCTAAGAACTATGCAGAGAAATTCTGCAGTCAAAGATTGCTGTGAGCAGAACAGATTCCTGCATGGATCCATCCTAGAGCAGACAGTGTTCAGAGTTTCACTGGCTCCACACAAGTCCCCAGCCCATGTTCTGGGGCAGCCCTGGCCAGCTGAGGCTCAGGGAACTGTCACATGCTGCCCTGTGTGCCAGGCACTGATCAGGCCATCCCCAGATCTCCAGAATTGGAGGGAAAGACCACGTTAACTGGGATGTTCCTGTGAAATTCCCCAACACTGGTGCCCTTGGCATGGCCAAGGGGCAGAAGTCCTTACCCCAGGTGCCCTCAGTAGCGTTGTGCTCCGTTTCCAGGAGCTCCGTGGTGCTCGTGGCTACCGTGACAAAACTGGGATTCACACTCTCCATGTCTGTGGAAGGAAGGGCAGCGTGTCAGCCCAACAAACCCTCCCTGCTCCTGCCAGCAGTCCCTGCAATCCCAGCCCCAGCAGGAGGGGGCTGGTGCTCAGGCAGCAGAGCAGGACCAGGAGGGGCTGCTGTCTGCCAGGTAAGCAACAAGCAGCACCCAGGGAATTCCTCCCTCGGGATGTCCTCTCACTACAGCTGATTAGAGACATTGGACTAGAAAGCTACAGCTACACCTTTCCCTGTCACTCCTGGTGTTTTTCTCCAAAATTTTTGTCCTTTTCCCTCCAGAGCCTTTTAAAGCACCTCACAGCATTGACTTCTGCACCATAGGTAAGACTTAAGGAAAAAAAAAAGTCATCATCTCTAGATATACTTGAATTATTTCTAACAAAATATTTGGTAAAAAGAAGCAAAAATCAATGTCATAGCCAGCAGGCAGCTGGGGAAGTCGAGGCAGGTACTGATCTCTTCCCTCTGGTGACCAGCGACAGCACTCAAGGGAACGGCTGGGGCTGGGCCAGGGCAGCTCAGGCTGGAGCTCAGGGCAAGGTTCTTCCCCCAGAGGGTGCTGGCACTGCCCAGGCTCCCCAGGGAATGGGCACGGCCCCGAGGCTGCCAGAGCTCCAGGAGCCTTTGGCCAGCGCTGCCAGGGATGCCCAGGGTGGGGTTGCTGGGGGGTCTGGGCAGGGCAGGGGCTGGGCTGGGTGATCCTGGTGGGTCCCTTCCAGCTCGGGATATTCTGTGAGTCCATGAGATCAGCCAGGGATGTGCTGAATTATCCACCATCCATGCTGCAACTGGCACAGGCACAGGCCCAGGCCCATTGTGCAGGCAGCCACTCCCAGGAACCTGACCTGAAAATGTGGATATTTCCTCAGATCAGAAGCACTGTGCTCTCCTGGCTTTTCATTTCATGCTTCACTGTGCAGTCTTTCAGAATCAATCAGTTTGCAAACCCCAGGGTCATAAAAAGGATTTCTCAAGTACAGAACAACCTAAGTTTCCTTTTCCTTTGGTTTGTGGGAGACAGGGGCTGGACTGGATGATCCTGGTGGGTCCCTTCCAGTTCAGGATACTCTGTGATTCTATGATCTGTTTCCAAAAGAACAACTGCTCTACAATCCAATTTTTGATTGCCCTGGTCGTGCTTCTTCTCACTTGCATCAGTATCAGCCTGGAAAGCACCCACTGCACCTTTCAGCCCCTCCGCTGCCCTTCAGTGCCTGTACAACCTCCTGTGCAGCCCACAGTGCCACTCTCCCATCGACCCCACACGTCCTGCACTGCCACACCAGCTCTTCTGCTCCCTGTGCTCCTCCAGGAGTGCCTGGCAGCAGGAGCACTCACCTGACTGGAAGGAAATCTCGCTCATCATCATCCAGGTGTCAGCGAAGTAGAAGCGGCACAGGATGGCCTTGCCCACGCGCTGCTGCAGGGGCACGGTCACAAACCTGGCACTGGGGTTTTTGTCATCCAGCACCGTGGCCACCCCCACGGGCTCGGGCTCCCAGTCTGCGATCAGCCGGGGCTTGAACAGACACTCCACCCTCTGGAAGATCTTCACACCCTTGGAGAACATGTTGTTGCAGTGCACCTGGGAAGAGGAGAAGGGATCCATCAGAGAGATTTACTGGCACCTAAATCAAGCCTCAAGGGTGTTCCAGTCAGAAAAATTTTCCATTCCCAGTATCTCCCTGTATGAATGCAGAATGAGTGACTTCTTCCAGTGCGCAGTGAGAACTCTGGGCAAAAAGCTGTTCTGAAACAGCTCTGAATTTCACCTGCAGAGCTACATTAATGGTCAGATTTTGGCAGGTTCTTCAAAAGGCCCATATAAAAATCAATCAAGCAAACCCTTGATAATCAATCAAGGCTTACCCAAAGTTGATTAATCGTACTAATCTAAAGCCTTGTAGACCAATTCTCTTTCAACATTTAACCTAAGAAGGGAAAGAAAAAACACACCTAAACTCTTAGTGTTAAAATGTTGGTATTATTTGAATTGCTTGACATAAGTAGCTGGAATTGTTAGGCCACAAGCTGAACTTTATTTGAACTACATGGCTCTGTTCTGCAAGTCAAAGATGGATTTGAATGAGCCCGGGAATTAATAATCTGATCATTAATAATAGTAAAGATGGATTGCAGTGAAACTTGTATGTAACAATCTGATCATTAATAATAGTTGGAATAGCCAAAGCTGCAGCTTAAATGTTACTCAAAGATCAATAGCTGGGGTGGACAGCCCATAGATCCTGGTCTGTGAACTGTAACAACCACGTTAAAAAAATGAACTACTGAACCCACCAAATCCCCACAGAAACCAGTCTCAGAGGCCAGTGTGGAAACAATGGCACAGCAGCCACTTGATAATGAATGAAGAGCATGGAGAACCCAGACCCTAAACTGCTCTTGGATTCTTCTTCTGTCCCTCCTGGCATGAGGGGTCCCAGGGATTTCTTTGTCCTTGGTCCCTCTTTTGAGGGACCAGCTCAAGCTATGACATATCACAGTTGATCTCTGCCATTAGATGAGAATTGTGTCCCAAACTTATTTGCATTTAGAAACTTTTAGCAGCTGCAGCCTAAGTTAATTCCTTCCAAAAGCCACAAACCAGGACAAACCCAAGCAGATATTCCCCTGACACACCCCTGCTCTGGCTGCACACCTCGAAGACAACTAAGGATCTGAGTTTTAGGGAAACCATCACCTAAGCCTGCATCCAGCCCATTCTCCTGAGCTGCTGGCTCAGCATCAGGTTGAGTTCTGTTATGCTCAGAACCTGCAGACCTGAAGCTCAGGACCACAATATCTCAGCACTGTGGCCACTGACCAGGAGCCAGAAGAAATAAGGTGACTCAAAGCCTTCAGTATCCCTCAGCCTGCTCCATTCCCACAGCCACAGTGGTCCAACCCTTCCCAGAGACCCCAGGAATGATTTCCTAGTGATTGTGGAGTTTTGCCACTGTGACAGCAACAGCTTCCAAATCCCCTAGAGCCCTGAACCCTATTAATTGCTTGGCCTCTGCGAGGTCCTGCAGTGAGGCACTAATGAGGACAACGGGCCTGATGAGCAGCAAAAAGACAAAAGGAGGGTATTTGCATATAATTAGGACCAGATGAAGCTTAGACAACATTATTCAAAAAGGAGAAACAGTCATTCATAACCAGTCAGGAAAGCCTGATGATTGGAATATACAATTTGTGCCATATTTGGACAGGAGTTGGACATGTTTCCATCCTGGACTGATACAGAGACATTTTCTATTGCAAACATCTCCTACTAAAGTCCAATTTTACAGCCTGCAAGCCTATGCCATGCAGTTGCAATGTTACTAACATTTATTTTTAATAGTTTCTTGGATACTGGGAAAGCTCAGAGGACTGGGATAAAGCTGTCAGATAAGAAGATGCAAAAATTATCCACAGACCACTTGGCCTGTACAAAAGAAATGCAAAGCTGAAGGAAGCAAGATTCAATAAATAATGAAAATTAATTTATGCTAATCAGAACAGCTTTTTAATTAGATGCTAGATGAAGTAGCTGTTCTTATGATCTGATGTGTTTGGTTTATCAGGATGGTTGTGTTTACAAGACACATTTTTGGAATCTGTCCCCAGTTAGCATAGTGTGGGCTCGTGTATTATATTAATTTGATTAAACATTATCAACTAGTAAGCCTTACAAATTTTAAGGCTCATATTCTTCTGTTTTTCTAAGAGGAATGCATTCCTAAATCAAAATTATTTGCTGCTTTTTTCAATGACCTGAGGGAGAATCACCAGCAATAAAATAAATTAAATGGGAGGGAGGGAGTTTCCTAAAATAATCTCAAGGACTGACTCACATCAGGGTAGTGAACTCAGGGACAAAATCTAAGTGATGCTTTCCACACTGGACTTTTATCCTGGACACTAATAACTTGGAACTGTTTTATAGCATGATCCCAAAGCCTTAATGACCACTGGCTCTCTCTCTCTTGGCTTGGAGGATTAATATCATCACAAGATTCACAAACAAAGAGGAATCGTCCAAAAGCAGGAAATTGGTACCATTCTTTTATGCAATTTGAAGGAAAGCCTGCATCCAGATCCAGATTCTGTACCAAAAAGAGTAATCAGCAAAGAAAGAAAGGATTGGATGACTGCTACAAAAATGACCCTTGGTCTCACCAGGAAGGCTTTGAGAAGTTTGCCAACTTAGTTTACTGAAGCAAAGATTGAAAGAGTGGTTTAATCATGGTTTAGAAGCAGAGAGTTCCTGAGAAGGCAGGACTCTTTTTTTTTTTATTTTTTTTTTGCCAGCAAAAGCAGGCAAACAGCCAAGGGCTGCAAGTTAAAAATAGACAAAATAAAACCAGAGTAAGTAACCACCAAAACAATTTACTTAAGGATGTGGTGGGTTCTCCTTCATTTGAAATCTCTACAAGAAAAGCCACGAATCCTTTTTAAAAGATCCTGCTGTTTACTACAGACTCAAAGTTCAGCTCATGCTTTTCCTGTGTGTTTAAATAATTTCCCACAGCACAAGCACAGGCTGAGGCATCCAGAGAAATGTTTGGTCAAAATGGAAGCACAGACACGTTCCTTTACCTCATGGGTAAATAAATCCCACATCCTAAATCCACCTCAGCTGCCTAAAAACTGCTTCAGGTGTCTGCTTTTTATTCCTTCAAGCCAAATACTGGGAGGAGAGTCTGAGCTCTGAAGAAGCAAGTGCTCACCTGCTTCGCCTGTCTACACTAGAAAACTTGGGCTATCTCCTGCTCAGATTCTGGATTCAGGAGGATACAGGCACTTCCTGTATCCTCCTGCTTTGGGAAGTTACTCAAGGCCACACTGGATGGGGCTTGGAGCAACCCGGTCTAGTGGAAGGTGTCCCTGCCTGTGGAAGAGGGTGGAGCTTCAAAGTCCCTTCCAACCCATTCAATGCTCCAAAGGGGCAACCTGGGAGCCCCCAACCCAAAGCCTGTCCCCTGGAGAGGGGCCAGGCTGAGTTACCTTCATGGAGGTGAAGTTCCGCGGGCGGTCAAACTGGAACTCCATTTCCACGGCGCCCGTGCTGAAGCTCTCGTTCCTCCAGCCCACGTAGTCATAGCCCGGCCACACGCGGTACTGGTGGCTCTGGGTGAAGTCATCCAGCCCCAGCACTCCATCTGTGAGCTGGCCCAGCCCTCCATACAGGTGCCTGGCCAGGGAGAGCCAACAGTCAGCCAGAGCTCCAGTGGGAACCACATGCATCTTTCAACTGGTACCAGCAAAACTTCCATTCTCCTGCTCTTGACCCATCCTGGGCAAGAACTCGCTCACTGTTCTTATGCAGCACCACCTTGATGTTGCCTGGGCTGGGATTTTAGCATCATTCCCAGCTTGAGAAAAGGCAGAAATTTTTGCACTGCTGTGAAGGACCAACACTAAAGCTGAGCTACAGGCAGAGCCTCTGGAGAACAACAACAGACACTGTGGAAATGACACTGTGCGTTCTGCCAACAGAGCTGGAGCTGCAGCACCTCACCATGCATGGCAGGAACACTGCTCCATCCTCTGCTGGGGGAACCTGTGGGAAACATCCTGCAGGCAGGCACAGAAAGGCAGGAAAGTGGGAAGTGAGACCATGGGCAGCTCGTGAGCCACAGCCTGGCATTTCTAGCATTGCTCCTGAGAAGAGCGATATTGGCTCTTTCCAAGGCTGACTGGAGTCTTTTCCAGGACCCTGCCTCGCCCCACTCCCATGTGAGGGTGCAGAGCCCCTCACACAGTTTCCCAGCATTGTTCCAGAGTAGAAGATGCCAGTGTGGCACAATTCTGACCCCCTCTGCAAGTCCTTGGCTCTGCAAGTCCACCCCAGGTGAGCTCTCTTGTCACTAGAGCACAGGTACAGGTGCCTGCAAGCCAGGATTATCAGCTGGAAGAGGCAGATTACTACCAGTCAGGCACACGAACTAGAGGTTAAGTAGTTTCAAAGAGTCCTGGCTTAGCAGGTTGGGTTTTGTGCTTACATCTGCAGCTCCCTGACAGTCCCAGGGACCAGCTGTCCAGCAGACCCAGCTTCCTAAGTTAGTGCTGAACATGCAACACCTACTCTGTACATAAAAACCTTTTTAAAGTATCCAAGCTGTATTGTATCAGCCCAGCTTGAAACCATCAGATATTAATATATCAAGACATTGTTACCCAGCATTTTCTAATGTCCGACAAGCATGAAGCATTTGGGTGTTGCCAGAACGTAGGAAAATTATAAAGGCTTCATAAAATCAAACCTGCTCTCCTTGTCAGGCTAGCCCTTTGTAAGTCCCTATGTGAAAGCAATCTTCGTGAGAGCAGTTCATTAGCCTAACAATCTATTCCTGGGTGAAAATCAACTTACACCTGTAGAAACTGTTCACACTGTTAGAAAATGAAAACTATCTCTCACAAACAATTTTTCCTGCACACACACACCAGGGGTTTGAGTGACCAATCCATACAGAATAACACCTTGTTACTGACCAATAAGTAATTGGCAAGAAAGCTGCTGACCAATGGGAGTGACACACGAGGTCTGTAAAAATGTATAAAAAAGTTATTGAATATAGAAGGGTTTTTTTCCACCATGATAAAAATGGACTCCCACGTGATTTATTCCAATATTTGGGATACAAGGTACCAATGACAGGGCGAGTAGGAAAGCATTTGCACAGTGACAGAGAGAGAACAGGACAACTTCACCCACCTGCGTTCCTGGTAGCCATCGTAGGTCGAGTCATTCAGATAAACGATGGGGAAGCCAGGAGCTGCTATTGTCCCTCCTTCAGGGATGCTGTAGGATGCCAAACCATCTGAAAGAGAAGGCCATGCACCTCAGAAATACAGCAGCAGCAGCCTCCTGTGTCCATGTGACATTTCTATACGTGACACAGACCTACAGCAGCCGTTCCAGGCATCCCCTCTGCACACCTGGGGGGCAGGGGAGCCCCAGGCAGGGCTGCTGTGCGGCGCCAGGCTGGGGAGGGGCACTCACCGTGCCAGACACAGCCATAGAGCTCCACCCTCATGCACACAGTCATGGGCGCCTTGGTGACGGGGATGAGGCGCACGAAGCGCGCGATGATGGGCGGCCGCAGGTCCTTCAGCACCACGTCGTAGGTGTCGGTGTTACCTTCGATCACCTGCAGGAGAAAGAGCCTGAGCTGCAGCCTCTCCCTTTTTATTACTGAAGGGATGGCAACACAGGCAGGCTAAGAAGGATTTATTGCTCAGATAAACCTCAGCCTCAGAGGCTGTGAGATTTCAAAGGAGCAAGCAGTTGGCCATAGCTCAAGAGTAGTCACAAGTCCTTTGTTACAAGACAATATGTAAATTTCTAATCCAATGGACAGTTGCCACAAAGTTTGTTTTGCTTTTCTAAACTATCACCTTTACTTCGACTGCACTGTGGATACTTTTATCCAGCGGGCTATTATCACATGTACACAGATATGCTTCTATTATAACATCTAAACTCTGAGCTTACTCTATACAATTACACCCCCACATTATAAACCCTTCACCATCTTATCAACACAGTTTCTCACTTTATAAACCCTTCACCATCTTATCAACAGTTTCTCATTTACTTAAGGCATATTCTCACTTACTATAACTATGTAGTCATAACTATAACAACATAAGTTAATGATTTTCCTACTTAATGTCTGTGTACTTTATTTTTTACATCAATCCAAGCTTCTTCCAAGGCTGCAGATCAAACCCTTCAGTGTCTGTGGAAGTTTCTATCTTTGCATTTCCCACACTCCCTGTTGTGGTGTTGGGCTGCAGAGTGGTGCTCCTGTACCCCCTTGTTTGGGACTGGGCAGTTCCCCAGGCAGAATCTGCAGGAGGGAGCTGCTGCTGCTCCCTGGCTGCTGGGGTGTGAGGGGTGCTGCCATTTCACCTCCTGCCCGCTGCAGACCCCCCCAGGCAGCACTGAGGAACAAGAGAGGGGCAGGTGGGGGTGAAGGTGTGAGTGGATGTTGCAGAGAGTTCCAGTTACTGGATGAAACCCCTTCCTTCATGGGTTCCAGCAACAGGAGCAGAGCTTGCCCTCATCACCTGCTGGAAGGTCCTGTTGTACTTTCTCCACAAACCAACACTATTCCAGAGGTGCTGCAGTGTTTGGTGCTGCACAGGAGGCATCTCGGTGATCAGCATCACCCCAGCCATCCCATGCTGCTGCAGTGCAGTGACAGGCAGGGACCCTCACCCTTCCCCTCAGTACCACCATTCTCCTGGGAACTCTCCACTGTTTATTTTGGCTTCCCCTCCCATCCCACAAGCAGCTTTTGTAACACACACCAAAATGTGAGGGATGGGCACTACAATGGTAATGACAAACAGCTGATCAAAGGTCTGGGTGAGCAAATAATTGATTAACAAGATAAAAGCTGTTACCAAATACTGCACTGCAGACCCTGCTGGGGCTTCCAAAGCACCCTCAGTGCAAGAAAGCATCACCACACCCAGTAACTCTCTAGTCTGGCTTAGGTCTCCAGGCTCCACAAGGCAGCCTGAGGCAGAGAGCTGCAGATGAGAGTCCCAGGGAAGTTTAACAAAGGTTATGAACACAGCCCAGCTCCCTGCTCAGGTCTGGAGACAGCATGAGACAACTGTGTGAGCAGGGAAGCCTCTGAGTGTGAGCTCAGAACATTTCCTACTCTCTAAACTCCTTCCTCCTCAACATCCATACACCAAACACTGCTGACAGACACCCAGAAACTCCTTAATTCCCTGCCACCCTCTCCAATTTTAAATCCCAAAGCAGGCATCTGCTGTGCACCTTCCAATTTAGAAACAAATGTCTAAGGACACCCATGTGATGTTTGGAACATGCACAGACAGGTAGTGAAGAGCCACAGTTCCCCTGATTTGAGGGATCAGGTCAGGGGATGTGAACAAAAGAAAACTTCAAACATTCCCTCAGTAAAAAAGCACCCTTGCACCAGCTCCATAGTAGAAAAGCAAAGAATCCTGTCCATGTTCTGAGAGGAGCAAAGGAGGTGATGCACCTTGTCTAGCATCTCCATATCGTGCAGCTGCTGTTCCTGAGCATGCCCTTAACTCAGGGCCAGAAAACCCAAACTGTGTGAGAGACAAACCCAGCAGCAGTTTCCATCCTGGCCATTGCTGACCCCAGTGCTCCCCACGTCAGGAACAAGGCAGTGCTGCTGGACAAAACCAGATGACGCACAGCAAGCACAGAACTGAGGCAGAACCCCCTGCTCCAGCAGAGCCAGGATGGAGTAGGATGCATTGATGTCTCAGGTTCCAGGTCTCAGGTGTGTGTTCTGTCAGAGCTGGGGCAGTTCTCTGCTGTCCATGGGGCAGGTTTCTTTATCTCTCCCACAGCCAATCCTCCCTCCAGGAGATCTCTGCTGTTCATGGCCACTGAGTGTCCCTGCATGGCTGATCAAATTCCATCATCCCATGGGGAGATGCTGCGCCCAGGGCAGGAGCCAAGCATTCCTACCTGGATACAATCTGAGCCTGGAACAGCACAGCAGCCTCTGCCCCCTGCATTCCCAGAGGAGCAGCTTTCTTCTCCCTGCATTCCCAGAGGGAGAGCAGGCCCATCTCCAGCAGCCCTGGAGCTTCAGAGGAAAACTCCAGCCTTGTGCAGGATCCCTGCTCCAGCAGAACCACAGCTGGCACTGCAGGAGGGCTGCAGCCACCATGGAATGGCACTGCTGCCACCACCCTGACCCACAGCGGGTCAGGTTTCTGACTTTGTCAGTGGGGGATTTTTTTGTTGTTTTGTATTACTGCATTTGTATTTTAATTTTCCTAGTAAAGAACTGTTATTCCTATTCCCACATTTTTGCCTGAGAGCCCCTTAATTTCAAAATTATAACCATTTGAAGGTAGGGGGTTTACATTTTCCATTTCAAGGGAGGCTCCTGCCTTCCTTAGCAGACACCTGTCTTTTCAAACCAGACAATTAAGCAGGATGAGGAGGATGTGCCCTGCAGCCCCAGCTGCCCCGGGCTCACCCTCCCTCCCTGGCGGTTCCTCCAGGAGATCCAGCGCTCCCCGTTCCGGCTGTAGTCGATGCGGTACGCGCGGGCAAACTCCTTGCCCGTGGCGCGGGCGTGCCGGCCCTGGGTGCCCACCAGGGTGATGAAGAACAGCTTGTGCAGGTCAATCTGCAGGAACTGCACATCTTCAGGCTCCAGCAAACCAGCTGGGCACCAGGCTCCATCCCCCTCTTCCCTCTGTAACCTGAGGGGAAAATCGCACACATTAAAAAGAGTCAGGTTTCCCATGAATAATTGAGGGAACACCCGGAACTCTGAGCATTGGGAGGAAGCAACCAAACCAGCAATGGCTACCAAATGCCTCTGCCCTTTGGGATGATGGTCAGCTGAGACTCAAATCCTACAGGTTTGCCCTATACAGAACAGCTCTTCAGTCCCAGACACCTCTCATTAACTACTTGGAGTAATTTTTCCCCCAGACATGAATTTCCACATTGATCAGAAACAACCCTGCTGCTCAGTAGCGAACTGCTGGCTGCTCTGTAACACCTTGCTGCTCAAGTGCATCCTCACTGCTCCTAAACCCCACATGGTAAGGCCTGAACTTCGGCTTGACCACCTCCTGCAGCTCTACAAAGCTCAAAGATGAGCCATCTTAAAAACACATTTTAGCAAGAAAAGATCTGTTTGAAATTATTCTGGGTCATTTCAATGCATATTTCAGATTTCCTGCAGTCATCAGAGCTGCTGGTGTAGGATGCTGCTAGGAGAGCGGGGGGAAGGTCTCTGCTCCTAAACTGAACATTGTGGGAGCTGTAGTTGTGACAAATTTATCTGCACACCAAAAATGTGTGGGTTTTTAGCAACAGGGATTTCTTAGCCAACAGCAAGCCCTTGAAGTGCCCTTGGCTTTCAGGCAGCGACCCCATCTCCAACTGATGGGATCAATGAGGGCATCAGGGAAGGTGGTCCCCAGGAGGGGACACTGAAGGTCAAGGCTCAGGCCAGAGAAGATTTGAATCTCTGGCTGGTCAGCTGTTTGTGCAAGGCTTTCGTACATTGGAATAACAAGTAAAGCTCTAAAAAAGGCAGGAAGGGTGACTGAAGTGACAGGGACAGACATCTGCATGGGACAGCTCTGACCTCTAACCACATGAGGTCAGCTTCATGCCTTCACCCTGTGGACATCCAGCCAGGAGAGGATGGTAACAGATGGCAAGTGATGCTCAAAGTGTTTGCAGCACTGGAAATAAGCCACACTCAGAGGAAAAATCTCCCAGCTTTCAGACCCACAGGTCTGCTCAAACACTGCTAAAAACACAGCACACAGCATCACTGCTCTACCACAGACTAAGAAAAAATACTACTTGAGCACTAGGAGAATTTTATGATGTTGGAGTGCCTGAATTCATCATAAAAATATAAGTATCATCATCAGCCTGAAACTTCTGTCTTACTTGCACCAAAGCTGTAGGAATGTTTGATATCACCACTACAAACCATTCCAAGGAAACTCACATTTACAACTCTTTTATGAAACATGTGAAACATCAGTTAATAGCTTTGAGAGAAATAAAATTACAAAAAAAAATTAAAAGCAAAGCTTATGATAAAAACTGTAGGCCTCCTTGACAGTGAAGAAAATAATTTAGCTGCTTGCTTAACAATTCCTTAACTCTGCATTTCCAAGGTCTTTGAGGCAGAGTGAGCACAGCCCATTTCCTCAATAGGATGCTGTTGAAAAGTTCATCCTTGTAAAGGATTTCCTATGATTTAGTTTAAAGCACTCCACAAGAATCCCAGGGGCCCTGTCCCTGGCTGACCTGTAAGTCACAAATCCTTTGGAGATTTATTCAGAGTGACTGAAAGATGGGGCTCAGAGGCAAGCCCTGAGTCTGCAGTCCCATCCCCTGCTCACAGCAGGGCCAGCTCCAAGGCTGCCCTGTGTTCCTCAAGGCCTGCTACAGCCAAATCCCCAAACACTGAAACATCACCACCTCTCTGGGTCCCCCTCCCACCACTTCATTCTCATGGAGAAGGATTTTTTCTCCTTAATATTTAACCAGAATTTGCTGCATCACAGCTGTGACCATTGCCATGGCTCCGGGCCTTTCACTGTGCACTACTCAAACTGAATACAAAGCAGCAAACAAGGCTTTAAGGGTGGGGAATCTTCTTCCTCCATCACATAGTGGGCATCTTGGGGAAAAGTGTAAGAAGGTGCTCTTTGTTGACAGAGTGACAAAACTATCAAAACTATCTTATGTCTTCTTAAAAAGGAAAAAAGCTCAAAGGTTTTTCTCTTTAATTAGCGAAAAAGACTTAAGGGACTTCACTTTAAACTTAAGGATAGCTAATTAGACAGGAGCTAGAAAGTTTCGCCTGAGCAATTTACTAGAAAAAAAAAGAACAAAAAAAACTAATCACTTTTGTGAGGTGTTTTACTAGGAGCAAAAACCTCTTGCACCTAGCTCAGTTTTTCTCTGCAAAGAGTTTTGTTAGTTTGCCTTTTATTAAAACTTTTCAAACACTACCACAAAAGCCATCCTGCTAATTTTATGCCTTCTAAAGTAGCTGAGCTATCTTAAGTGTGATATAGATCTCCAAAAGCTTGTAAGACCTGGCTCGAGGAGACCCTTATATCAAAAAAGGATGAAATTTGCAGTCAGAGGTGAACCCACCGTGCATACTGGGGCCCTGTGGAGTCGTACCACTGGCTGGAAGCAGTGATGTCCTCATCCCGGATGGTGCCCTCGTGCATCCCCAGGGGGTAACGACAGATGGCTGCAAAGGGCAACACAGGCAAGCAAACAACAAAGGTCAGCACTCAGTCCTTTTAAAATCACCAGGCAAGTTTAATTAAAAGGCTATCACGCCCAGAGAATAAACATGGTAATGCTAAAATGCAAGAAGAATGCAAAAAAAAGGGATTAAATGTGTCATAATTATCACAAATTGAAATTATAAGTAATGCATTAGACTAACGGTATCATTCAGCAGAGCCCAGCAAGGCAAAAACTTTAAAAAGGAGAATTTTAAGAGCATGAAATCCCAAACTATATTATTGTTACTGTTGAATGGGCCCATTTTACAATGGCAAATTATTCATCAATAATGATGTGACATAAAAAAGAAGCTTTTATTCAAGACTTTTCTTCCCCTGGAACAAACCGGATGCTTGACTTGTGCTCAAATGGGAACAGTTATTACCTTCACCCGTTCAGACACAGGGGAGAAGTTAAACCTCTATGACAGATGACAGTCATGGGACCATCTGCTCTGTCCTGTCACTGCAGGCTGGAGTTCCCATGTGACCCTGAGCCCCTGCCCATCCATCCTGCCTCATCCCAGCCCGTTCCTGCCTCCAGCCTGAACAGGAGCCAGCATTGCACCCAGCGTGGGAATGCTCTCAAACTTGGTGTCTCTAGGGAGCACAGACACACCTGGCTCAACCATGCATCTCCAAAAGCTCCCCACGCCAGGACCCTGCAGATGCAGCTGACAAATCCTAGCTGGCTTCAAGGTTCTCTCTCCTGACAGAAGTCTTTAAAACATGTCCTGGAATATTAGAGATGTTTGGGAAAACTCTAACTCTGAATGTATTCATTGCCAGCCACACTGCTGCAGCCACAGGAGGGGTTCTGGCTGCCTGTCCCTCGGGCAGGGCTGCCCTAGGGGTCCTCCTGGGTTCCCAAAATCCCAGGATGGGCTGGGTTGGAAGAGACCTTGGAGATGATCTCCTGCCACCCTCATAGCAAACCTGGATACAGCTCAACAGGAGCTGCACTTCAAGGGTCTCCACGGGTCCCTTCCAACTCAGGAGATTCTGGGATTCCATGAAATCCATTCAACAGTTCAGAAGCTACAAGTCAAGACAAAGGCATGAAAACCACCTTGCTCTTATCACTACACAGAATAAAGCACCTCAGGCCGAATCAGTGCCTGACAGATCTGATGGAGAAATGTTTGCAAACAGAGGGTGGGGCTTCAACAGGGTTTGCCTGCAGCTGTTAGGCACTGTCTCAGTGAATGTGTGATGTGCTAAGTATTCCTAAATCATTGGGTAAAGTAGATGGCTGTGAGGTGACAACATTTGCTAATGATACCGGGTTATTTAATATTAAAAAATTAAATATTTAACTAGTAATAAATATTTAAATTTAATATTAATAAATATTAAATATTAAAATGGCTCTATTTAAATGCTTTTATATTAATTTAATATTTTTAAATAGTGGGAATATCTATAAAACAAACTGGAATTAGCATTACAGCACTGCCTGTATTAATGGTCAGATGCCAGGCAGATAAGAAATAGAGCTCTTGCTCCTTCCTTCCATCATCAAAAGGCAGAGGAGGCAACACAGATGATGAAGGAAGGATCTGCAGCCTCATCTTCACAAAAGGGATTGCTGAAGTATGACAAAGATAATTTATCTTGAACAATAGATATCCTTGCTGTTTCTCAGAACACCAGAACCAGGATGAATCAAAAAGTCAGGTAGGAGAATTCAGAAATAGAGTACAAATCCTTAACCTAATAAACACTCCAATGCCACAGTTTCCCATGAGTTCAAAAAACCAGCTGAAGAAACTCACAGCCACCACAAGCAAATAAATACCCAAGCAGTGGCTCTGGAAGCTGCAGTGAGCTGAGGGTACCCCTGGGGTAAAGCTCTGCTGTGTGCCAGCCCATCCAGGGCCAGAGGGATGGGGCCAGTTCACTGAGCTGGGGGGGCCCTGGTATCACCCACAACATTCAGCCTGGGGCTGCTCAAGGGGCCTGAATTCCCTGGAGGAAACTGGTGCCTGCTGAAAGCCTGCCAGCAGTCCCAGCCACTGCCCTCACACTGCACAACCAGGTTATCTGGGGAGCCAAACCAGCCTTGGCTGTCTTCACTCTCCTGTCCCACCACAGACCAGTACACCCTGATGTGTGGCTGAGCTAGGGGTAAATGCACAGAGATGTTCCAAAAGGGTGGGGTCAGCATCTGAGAGCAGAAAGTGCTTTTTGTGCTGCTGCAGTGGGAGTCCTGTATGGTCACACCCCATTTAAAGGTCAGACACACTGACCAGCAAGGCCAGATGGAGAGCTACTTGGGAAGGACTCTGGGGGACTGAGTCTTCTTGCAACCCTGCACAAAACCCATTTGTTCACAACCCCAGGGCTGGCAGCGGAACCCAGAGTGTCCTTGGCATTGAGGGATGCACTCCAAGGGTGACCACAGCTCTCCCCAAAACCAGCAGCATGAGGCTCTCACCAAATGCACCTATTTCAAGCAAAACCATCATGGGTTCTGTTTAGGTGCTACCAGGACTCCTGACCCTTTACTGGGCACTCGGGAGACCTTGGGGCTCAGAGAGGTGGCCCAGCCTGTCTGTCAAACATCTGCTGCAAGACAAGAGACTCACCAGGACCCTGCTGCACAGGTCTGAAATCAGCCCCAAAGCAGCCCCTGTGTGTTACGAGGCAGTGAGGACATACTTCAGGCTGCTCCTGGGGCAGACCAGGTCAGGATAACCCATGGAGCCTGTGGCATCAGAGCCAGGAGCACCAGCTGGGCCAAGGTGCTGGAATCTGTCTGGGAAGAGCAGGACCAGCCCCGGGCAGAGGCACCGGAGCAGCTGAGGAAGCGAAGCTGCCTGAGTATGTCACAGACAGAGCTGAGAGGTGTGAGGGGTTATTTCTTGATGGAAGATTCCTGCAGGAATCATAGACCTGTGCTCAGAGCCCAGCCACCTCCCTGGAGCTGGTGTGGAAGAGCTGTTCCTGCACCAAGCACCATCAAATGGAACCTGCATGGGGCTGGCCCTGCTGCCTTCCCTCCCCTTCCGTGAGCTTTGACAGCAGAAGCAGATGGCAGCCCCAGTCCCACGCTGGGTGTGTGGTGCAGGGAATGCTGTGCAACAGGGAGCACAGGAATGCTGCCGAGCTCCCACACAACCCTCACTTCACTTCTGGCTGCTTGCAGCACAACCTCAAACCTCTGCAAACATCCACAGGCCAGAGCAGGGTCAGAGCCAGCCACAAAGGGCTCCAGACAAACAGAGCCAGCCCCAGCAGAGCCAGCACAGGCCCTCAGGGTAGCACTGCTGCCTCACCACACCTTCAGCCAAGCTGGAAAAGGATTAAACTCATTTGTTTCACAGACTGTCTCCAGCTCAAAACACCTCATTACAGGGATTTTTGCAACACATTGCAACCATTATTTTACTCATCTCCATCATGACTGTATCCTGCCAAATGCTGTAGGATAAGAGGTCCTGGCCTCCACAGGGAGTCGGGCTCATATCCCTATCTCTACCCTATCTTTGTGCCAGGTAAGGTTTACATCTGTCCTTCCACACTTGTCTCTCCAGAATGCCCCTTGCTGGCTGGACAGCTGTGGCTGATGCTTTGCTAACTGGAGATTTGTTACACAGAGCACAGAACCTCTGAGCCAGTCTGCAAGGTTTGCTCTGCAGGACACACAGCCAAAGTGCTGGAGGGATATTCAGAGCCCAAGACAGGCCTGGGGGGGCACAGAAAGGAGGATGTCCATGTGCCTGGGCCTTCCTGGGACTGGCAGGAGTGTCCCACTCTAGCACAGCTGCCCAGGAATATCTCAGTCCAGAGAACATTCGGGAACCACATCAGTGATTATTTCTACATGCAGCCCTCACACTCGATCCCCACGAGAGACAAAGAAAGGAGAGAAGGAGCACGCAGAAGGTGGGAGATGAGGCTCTCCCAGCCTGGCAGCTCCCTACCAGGGTTGACTTCGGTGCCAGAGGGCTCAGGCAGGGAGGCCAGCAGCAGCATGCAGAAGATCATGGTAGCAACTGGAGGTGCTGCACAGGGTCAGACGAGTCCTTCAAAGGCAGCAGCTGCCATCTACATCTCTGAAAGACAAAGCAAAGAGAGGGGATGAGTCCTCCAGAGACAGGACTGCTCTGTGCTGCAGGGTTGCTCTGTGTCACTGCCTCGTGACAGGCTGGGCAATCTTCCCTGCCTTCAAGAGTGCCTTTGACCTCAGCCCTGCTCTGCTCATCACCAGATCAGAGGCTTAGAGAGGAACCAATGATCACTTGACTGTCTACACCACCCCTAAAGCTCCCAGTGCAATCCACCTTCCAGGCCCTCAGCTGCCATGGCTCCTGGGTGGATGGATGTACCCTTTTGACTGTAATTAAACAAGTCCAGTGCAAAGCAGTCTCTCCATCATCAATACTTCACTTTCCTTACTAAATTAACAAATAGTGAAACTGCAGCTACAAAATGAACCTGGGCAGTCCAACCAGGCTCCCCAAGCAGGCTTTATCCACCTAAACCTTGGCACCAAGTAGCCAAGTGGGCACCTTGGAACTTGCCACACAGCTTTGAGCTAAAGGTCCAGAGCAGGGTGAAAATAATCTCTCCCTGCACGTCCACACTGCTGCCAAAAGTGCATGTGCACTCACACAGGTGAGCACACTTCATTTCCTGTTTGGAAACAAGGAAAATAGCAAAGGCTTAAACACTGGCAATTACATTGGAAAGCCATGATAACACCTAAAGGAACAGGAGGTCAGATCAGCAGTTATGTGAATTCTTTGTGCCCACATTCACTACAAAGAGACTTGGGAGGCTCCATCCTGGAGGATAACTTTATAGAAGGCAGGTAAGAGGCTCTGTCTCATAATGGAATGCCAGGAGAAAAGAAAACAGAACAAATCAATAAATGTAAAGTTGCCAGGACCCAAAGCTGTTTGCTCAAGAATCCTTGGAGTTTTAGTAAAAAGGCAACACTGAATGTTGGGATTTGTTAGTGAAGGAGGAGAGGCTACAAAAGGCCCCACCATTGTGCCAATGCATGCATGCATGCAGGAGCATCAGATGCCAGTAGCTCAGAGATTGGTAACAAAAGGCTCTCTTTTTCCACCCAACATAATTAAACTGTACAAGTCACAGCCCTGAGCTGCCGTGGATACCAAGGAACGCTGCTCCTTAAATCCAAAGGTAAAACCTTTGGCTTGGGAAATCCCCCAGCTGCAGATTGCTGGATGCCCAGAAGCTAAATCAGGGTTAGAATCACTGGAGCTTGCCCTGTTTTTATTCTCTTTCCTAAGGATATGCTACTGGCCATTGTCCCTGCTGGAGTCCATCAGAAAACATGGCTCTGAGCCTGAAAAACAACCGAGGGCCTTCTTGGGAAGGGAGCCAAACACGCAGGCAGGAGGGGGAGCTAATGCTGGGTGGCTGTGCCTTGCTGTGCCCAGCCAGGCAACCAAAAACACCTTAAAAATCACCAGGTGGCACCTGCTTCAGCCTCCTCCTGGCTCCCTACACGAGCACCCTGGCCAGGGCTGGGAAGGGGCTGTGATCCCATGGCATCCCCTGTGGTGAGCCTGCAAAAGCAAAGCACAAGCCCAGATCTCAGCAGGAGGGTCTGGCGACCACAGAAGAGGTTTTGACCAAGCACTCTGCAGCTGTTTGTGCATCCCAGGCCATCCTTTCCTCCTGGAATGGAAGGAGGTGATTCCCACCATCCCAGGGCAGACTGCAACTCCCACAGAGAAGAGACTTTGTGTACTCAACTGGAGGGAGACTGCAGAGAAGTTTTGGGGCAGAGTCTGAAGACAGGCTTGGTGGGTGTTAATTTATGGAGGCGATTTGCTAAGGTGTCCTGGGAGCTCCCAAAGCAGAACCTGCAAAGGGAACTGCAGGGAATTCAGCACTAGGGGAGACAGTACTGTGGCAGGACCTGAGAAAGGGACATGTCACCAACACCAAGGCTTTAACTTGAGCCACCTTTCTGCAGGAGGTGATAGGAACTCAGCAGAGACCTGTCTGGTGGTGCCCTGGCCATGACCCAGATCAGCTGCACCACAGGGGTGAAGTCTGGGATAGATCCTTCCTGTGGGTGCCCAAGCTGGACCAGCCACTTGTTGGATTAAGGTTTTTTTTTGACCTAGAGATGGGGCAACTGAGAGGTGTTTTAAAAACTTTTATTCTATTTTTAGTCTCATGTGAAGGGTGATACAATACAGATGTTATAAGTCACGCTATAACAATTAGAAGTTAATTATTTTGTAATATATTATAAACATTGCTTATCGGTTTTAACCACACTATGCTATAAATCCCTTCAAACCAATCATCTAAAATTACCTCTACTAGTGAGTTCTACTACATCTTTCATAATTCTATTTCTCTAAAGTATCTAGTCTTATTTACAAAACCACCCTTTGAAACTTGTTTCTAGTTCCATTTCTCTCTCAACAGTATTTGTCTTATTCTATAGTATTTCTAAGTTAATATTTCTTATCTCAAAGTCTACATACAAATACATACTATGTAAACTTTCTATCACGTTTTAAGAATTTTCTACAAATTAATTTCCCACAGCCACTGAGCAGAGCTTGTTGAAGAGGCCCTGGAAGGAGAACAGCAGCTTGGAGACGTGTCCCAGGTCACTTCTGAGCTGCAGGTTTAAAAGTTCCCAACAAGGAGCCCTCAAATGGCCGATGACACCACACACAGACTGCACACTCCCATCCTCCCTCCAGAGCCTGGCAAACTCTGTGAGCTTCAAGACTCAGGCTGGCTCTACCAAAGCACACAGGGATTTCTCTCTAACTTGTCCAGGAATAAGGGGAAGGATGGCTGGAAAGCAATGAAACAGGGACTGTGGTTAGGTTGAGAGCCCAATCCCCACTACTGGAACAAGACAGAAATGAGAGCAGCCCCAGACAGCAGTAAATGCCTCAATTTCCCATCTAGTCCAAAAGGCCAGCAAAGAAGACTCAAGAGCAGGGCATCATCCATCCTCTGCATCAGCACAGCACTCCCAGCCCAGCTGGGATGGGCTGCAGGCACTGTGAGGGGCTCACCTTGAGACTTAACACGAGCACTTTCCTCTGACAACAGAGTAGTTGTACTGGGCCCCCTGTCCTTTCAAAATGACAACAGCCACCAATGTCACAGCAACTGAACAAATGCACCACAAACAGCTCAGCTCCATTATCTCATCTGAACAAGCCATAAGTGCCCATTTGTTTTATGACACCTTTTGTACTGCCACAGAGCCAGCCACATCATCACCACATTCAGGTGCTTAAATAAGGATGTAAAATATCAGGAGGAAGGAATGAGGTGTGGGGACAAGGGAAGTCACACAGAAATGGTGACTTCCCAAGCACCATTTCAGCTCCTGCCACCCAGCCAGCAACCAGCACTGGAGAAAAGGTACAAACTGGGGGGCACAGACAGGTGTAGGTGCCACCCTGAGAACCAGGTGCTTCTCAGGACTTGATGGGCAGATGGACCTCTGCAGGGCCACAAAAACAGCGTGGCTTGGGGGAACTGCAAGCCAGAATTGGGAGATGCAGCCACAGAGGCCAGTCTGGACTCCAGGAGAGGAAAGGAAAGCTCCAGAGCTGATCTAGAGCTCACCTGTCAGCAGATCTGTGCCTACAAAAGCTGGCTTTGAATTGGGCCCTTGCCTAAAGGGTATCCAAGACAAGCAGGATGAATCCTCTCCGGATGTGTCTCCATTGTTGGCAGAAGAAAAGGCTGGTCTGGACTAGTCCGGTCTCCCCCAGTTTGGTACCATGAATTCTCACCTTTGTATGTGGCAGTGGTGAACTATTTCCAGCAGTGCAGCCCTGCACAGGCACCTCAGCAGCTGGTTCAAGCTCTGCTGGGTTTGTTTTTCCCACCACATTTGGTTCCCAGTGCTGGATCACCAAAGTGCCTGTCAGTGAGCCCTGGGAGAGGCGATGCACAGAGGGAGCAAACAATGCCATTCCTCAGCTCTCTCCACAGCACCTGCAGTGCTAAGCAGGGTCAGCAAGAGTGGTTTTCACCCTCCAGAGGGTGAAACATTTTGGAGGAGGCTCAGCCCCACTCAGGAGCTCCAGCTGCAGAAATCACTGTTTGAAGAACTACTGATGTTGGTTGGTGCTGAGTCTCAATCTCATCCAGGAGTAGACTGGATTCCCAAGTTGCACACTTCCCAGAGCTAGGACACACTGGAATTACTACTAAACACAACCAAGTCTGTACAGACTGCTTGGGAATCATCTTACTAAGGACTTTTTCTGTGTAAATGGCTCAATACTTTTCTTTCAGCTGCATTAGTCCTTTGCTGTACCCATGTCTATCTTCCCACCCCGCCCACACATACACACCAAGTGCCAAAACTACAGCACAAGCCTGAAACCAGTAAAAACAGGATTAGCAACATCCTCTGAGAGGCAAGAAAGTGTTAAACTCTGTTCCCAGGCCTGACTGGATCAAGTTGCTAATTGCTAGCAGCTGGCTGCAGGAGAATAAAATCCTGTTACAATCACTGGGAGAGTGGAAAAAAAAAATCTGCTTGTTGAAAAACTCACCAAGAAATGCAAAAGAGGGCACTTTTCCCCAATAAACCCAGCAGATACCATGCCTGAAAAGCCAGTTCGTGCCTCCACAGAGGAGCAGCTGGCTGTGACCCAGGGCACAGCAAAGGCTCAGCGAGCACAGGAGGGAGCTGTTCTTCAGTGATGTGCATGAGGAAGGTGGGACTTGGAGCTCCTCCAGGCCCTGTTCTCCCTCCAGAGATCCATTACAGAGGTCTGGCATGTTTGCAAGCCCCTCTAGATCCCAACTGAAACAGGCATTTGTTTTAACTGGTTCCTTTGCAGATCATTACCCCGGAGTGGGACCTGAGGGTTTGCTGGAATCCCACTCCAGATGCCCAGAGCCACACCAAGAAACTCCACAAGACACAGAGTGTATCACACACAGAGCTCTGTCTACAACAGAGGGGCTATCCTGAATCAAAGCATCCTCAGAAGAGGTCCAGGAACAATCAGGAGGAGTGGATGGCATCTCCTAGCATTCCTAAAGGAATTCAATGGGGAAGAAACAAAGCCAATAATTGGGGCAATATCTGATGCTTGAAGAAATAAGAGGCTGGGAAGTGTGATTTCCATTCTTCTGGCTCCAAAACAATGGTAGAGGTTTTCTCTTTGCCTCAGAGTTAATCTGAGAGACCTCAGCCCCAGCAGTTTTCCCCAGGAGCACATGCAGCTCTGGTTTGGACCAAACAGAATTTGGTAATGAAAAGGCTTAGCAGAAAGAATTCTGATCACTTTTAAAAATGTTCTGCTTAGTTTACAATTCAAATACTGGCACAAGACTGAAAAAACAGAGCAGGGCTGCTGGCCAGAGAACATGTCCACCCACTCCAGCAGAACTGCTGGAGGGTGAAGGATGGATCAAGCCATGCTGCTTCTGTAGAAGCCCTGTGAAAATAGGGCAACAAACTTCCCCTCAGGTGAGCTCTGATTATGGTGTCTCTCTCCCTGGATTCAATCAACCAGGCAGCAGTGGAGAGGTCCTGGACAACGTGACACGTGGATGGCACCTGGACAAACCAAGTGCCAACAGTGACACCAAAATTCAGTGTGTCAGAGTAACAGGGGAGCTGGGCAGGGCCAGCAAAATCCTGGCATGAAGTGCAAGGTTGCAACTTGGAGAGGACATTTGGGATTTAGGCACCAACAGAGATGGTCAGAAAGAGGAAAAACCCATTGCAATGTTTGGAACACAGTGGGGGACACAGAGGTGTCACTACTTCTGCCCAAAGAGATGTCCAGAGCAGCAACAAGGCTGGACAGATAAAAGCAAACAGATTTTAGGTGAAAGAGTTGTGTTAATCTAGATACATGTGAGAAGTCAGTCACAGGAACAAGGAAATTGAGACAGGAACAGGCTCCAGCATCATCTTTGAGGTGGCATTGGGAAACCTGTCACAAGAGACATGAATGTGGGACCAAAAGGACAACATTCAGGAGTGGCACTTGGGGGGGGGACAGGGACACCACAGAGCTGAGTCGGAGGCAGTGGCAGAGGAATGGGAACACCAAGGTCTGGATGTACTTCCTAGTCACCCTCTTAAGAGGTGGGGGATAGGCCTGCCCTCAGGCTGAGGAGGGTTTGAGCCTTGTTTTCCATGTTGTAGCCAAACATCTTAATGGGGTTATGAAGAAAGTGACACCTCACTCCTGCTAGATTTTAGGAGAAAAACAGCATTGCAGTGACCCACACCACAGCATTTAACACTGGGAGGAGCTTCTGCCCATGGACTCAGACATGAGACAGTGCCTCAGCCACAGCCCAGAGAGATGCTGGTGTTTCTGCACAAGACCAGTAAATCCTCCAGCTTTTTCCCACTGTCTGTCAGCCAGTCCTACAGGAGTGGGGTGTCCTCAGTTTGTAAAACTGCCCAGAGCACTTCTGTCACAAAACCAGACTTGCAGATAAATGAACATGCATTAAATGTAATTTAATACATCCAAGTAACAAGGCCAAAGTTAGAAACCACTAGAAAGATAAAGCCCAAGATAAGGAAATGCAAATTCACTGCACCACGAGGTGGGTTTTAGCTCAGCTAAACCAAAACCAAAGCTTCCCCCCCAACCCAGAGCACAGGAACTCTGTGCTCATCTCTACCAAGGAACCTGGAAGCTCTTCCCATGACCCAGCCAGACCTGCCAGGGCCCTGCTCAGGACATGGCCACTCCCCAGGAGCCCCCCACCCAGCAGCAGGGGCAGGGGAGCCTCCAGCACACCCTCCAAAATACACGTCCCCTCAACTGCAGAGGATCCAGTTCCCAACTCCAGGCTCCAGTATCACTGCTTCTGTAGGACAGAAGTGGCAGGAAAACAAGATTGTGCACAAGCCAGCAGTTCCAAGTACCTTCCTTGTCCCTGCCCAAGCAGCAGTGTCCCTTACTGTCCCTTTCCAGAGCCTCCTTCCCACCCTGACAGGCCCAAAGAACACTCAGCACACTGACATTTTCACTGTTCCTAAACACTGGCATCTCTCTCCAGTTTTTTGGTTTTTTTTAACAATCCTTAAAATACATCAACTAAAAGTCAGCAATAGTTCTCTCAAGACCTGCAATCTTCCACTGCAAAGTCTCACACAGCAGCCATCCCCACGACATGTTAACCACAGAGATGACAGATGGGGTATTAAGAGCACTCAATCCAAACCACCTTCCTCCCTCCCTGTCCTCAGGGGGCTCCACCATAACCTTTTACTTAACTGTGCTCTAACTTGCACTCAGAAGGAGATCAGGTTGCTGAGCTGCAGAATTATTTGGGCTGGAGGAGATCCCCAGGAGAGCATCTAATCCCAGCTCCTACTCCAAGCAGGGTTAGCACCAATTTCAGAGCAGCCTGCACGGGGCTTTGTCCAGCTGTGTCTTAAAATCCCCCAAGGATGGAGGCTCCCCCCACCTCTCTGGACAACCTCTCCCACTGCTCAGCTGTCTGAAGAAGGAAAACTTTATCCCTCTTTATCCCAAGGCAGAAACTCCTGTTATCTCATCTGACAAGCACCGTCAATCCTCCTGCTATGCACCTCCTTGATAACCTGCTCTTGGGTATTCCAGAGCTGCCTCTTGTCCCAGATGACCCCCCTGACTCCACCAGCCAGCTCAGGCAACCAAGATTCAGTTAACAATTTACTTAATAGTTTCTCCCAAGCTTCTCCCCAGTGAGACAGAAGCTCCCTCCAGGCAGTGAGGCAGTTCCAGTCAGATTTTGCCATGACTCCCACTGGCTTGTTCACAGGGAAGCTGGGAATAGCTGAGTTTGTCCCACACTGATGTCAGAGCACAGCTCCTCACCCTCTGCTTACAGAGTGCAGGGATCACATTCCCACTGGTGACTATTTTTGAGGGGTATCAGGTGGCACTTTCTAAATCAGCTCGTTGAACACAGCACTGACCAGCAACAGGGAGACTGAGACTCTGCCACCCCGGCACAGGGTGAGGGCAGGGCTGGGGATAAGGATCAGAGCCCCCCACAACTGCCCAGTGGGTGTTTCTCAGCTCAGAGCCCACCAGCAGTGCTGAGACAAGCAGGAAAGCATGAAGGACATGCCAGGGATCAGCCCCTGCCCAGGGATCCAACAGTCTTGCTCCCAAAGCAAAGCCTCTTCTGCCTCCTGGGAGCAGCAGCCTTTGGTTGACAGCAGGATTCCATCCCTCAGGATGCAGGTTTATGGTGCCAATGCAGTGACTCTTGGCAACCAGTGCAACAATCTCACTGAACTCACAATTTGAGGTGGTCTTTTTGGTTTTCTTTGGACATGATCTGCTTTCCATCAGAGCACAGGGATTGCTGAGCATGCTCCTTCTTTAACGTGGCAGAGGTTGATCTCCACTGCCCGCTGGTTACCTGCTCCCTGCTCCATCTTAAAACACTGCTACAACATTTATGTTTTCCCAAACTTCTGGAACTCCTTTGGTATTCCCAGATTTATTACAAATTGGCAGCCAGGATTCAGAAAGCTGCTTTGGCAATTTGTTTTAAACAAACAGGTTCCAGTGTTGCTCAAGTTTCAAAATACTCTGAAATGTTATCTTGGGTTTAACACCCTCCCTGGTTACCAGTGCAATGGGAGGTATTCCGAGAGAACATCATCCAGCTTCTCCACAAAAATGGGAAAGAAATGTTTTACTTCTCTGCATTGTTATCAGCAATCAGTTGGCTTTAATTTATTTCCCAACAATATAAGCACTGCTGATGAAATTTATTTTGTTTTACAGATATTAAAATATTTCTCACTGCCCCATGATATATTTGCTGTGCTTTTTCAGTCATCTTCAGCTTTCCTTATCAAATGCCTACCTTCAAAAATACCAGTAACAGGTCCTTATCTACAACCTTTGTTTTGCCAATTGCTCATAGTTGAGCCTATTTAAAAACTAAAACATGATTACTGGGGGAAGCTCTTTGCAAAACCAGAAGAGAAGCAAACCACTGCATAGAGCTGCACATAGTACCTGAGAACTGCTGATTTTTGCAAGGGTGGAAGCCAAATTCTGAGACAGTTCAGTGAAAATCAAACCAGAAACAGGATTTTGGAACATCTACTAATTGAACTGCCCTTCTAGTCTCCCTCAAACCGCCACAAATGCTGATATTATCAAAAGCTACATTTGAGGAGTTTTGCAATTTCTCTTCATATTTGTAAAAACAAAACTCAGAGCACCTGTAGCTGGCAAAAAGCCTCTGCCCTTTGCCTGAGGAGCACGATGGGCTCTGCTCCAGTGCCACTAAAAATGTTAATAAAAAGGGAGAGCCATGCCCTACAGCCACAGGAAGATACCAGACTTGAAGAGGCTTTTCCAGTATCAGAAAGAAGCATAACTCATCATCCTTCACTGCATTCCACAGACTGCAATAACTGCAAATACCAAAATGCAGTGAGTGGGAAGTGCTCCAGCCCTCCCACAGCACCCCAGGAGCCAGAGGGGACAATTCTGGCTGTGACTTCAGTGGGTATCATTTCTCCAGAGGCTGAGCACTACCTCCAGCCAAGGCAGCCCTGTCTGGGTACACACAGCTGTTGCATTTGGCTTCAGCAAACTTTGTTTACGACCCAAAGTGGTTTTAAAGTTTAATTTATGAAGTGCCTGGCAGAGATGGGAGCAGTGAGTGGCACCACTCACACATCACCTGAAACACAGCACCAAGCCTGGAGACTCCAGGGAGGATTTCCAGGCAGCTCCAACCATGTTGTGCTGGGTTTGCTATTTACTGGTACAGCTCTGCAAGACAAAATTTAACTTCCCATGTACAGAGATTAAGGTACCATTAATTAAACATTCCAACAGAATATCTACCATGACTAGAGACAGCTCAAAGAAGATCTTTGCTTACCACAACATATTTCAAGCAATCAAAGCAAATGTTCTGCTTATAAACAAAGGAAAAGCCAAGAACACAGAAAAAAACATCGAGCAGAATTTCACAGCTTGGGCAAGGCAGAATGACCAATTCTGATTAAATTTTCTCAAGACAACAAAAACCAGAAGCCCACAGAGACATAATAAGATTTAGCAATTACACACAAAGCAGGTAGCAGTAGGAAAATCATGGTATTGTTTCAGGCAAAGGCAAGAGAAACAGCAGAGATGAGAAGGGAAAAAAGAAACAGGTAAAACAATGATGCCTGAACAAAAAAAAAACCAAAAAAAAAAAAGAAAGAACCCCATTTACTTCTTTTCCATATTGAAAATGAACTGAAATTAAAAAACAACAAATTATAACAGAGGAAATGAAATTCCACAGCATACCATGTGCATTGAGCCTCTGGGACATATTGCCACAGAGCAATGTGGGAGTAATTCAATAAAATATTGGAAGTAGATCTCCATAATAGGAACATCTGTGATTCCATTAACAGAGTGAAAGCACACTGGAGATAAATTTTGCTCCAGCCAGGCATAAGCAAAGCAGTAACTAGTGTGAGCAGAGGGTTATCTCCTGCACGGGCAGGTTATTCCACAGCTGGCTGCACTCAGGCTCTGGGGCTTTCCTGGCCCTGTGATAAGATGGGTGCCTGAGTAGGTGGGCTGTGATCCCAGCCAGTTTGGCAAGCTCTGCCTCTGTGGATAGAGATCACATTTCAGTTTTCAGCAGCTTATTGTGCAGCTTCTCAAAAAGAGAAACAACACTACCCACCTTTTTTTTTCTTTAAGAGATTATCCTCTGTGACACAAAAAGAGCAGATGAAATTTCAGCCAAACCTATTAAAGAAATACCTGTGGAGCAGTGAGCAACCTTGAACACTCTTGGTGGAAACACAACTATTTTAGGAAGTTCTCAACACCTGAAAAAATGGGTTTACTGAGGAAATAAGTAAGATTTTATCCAGAGGGGCTGCTACTGGAGAGCCCCATAGTTAACCCTAACAATGAGGATTCTCAGGAGCACCTTCCTGCATATTCATACTCCTATGTTTCAGGGTGAATGGGAGCCTGAGAAAGTTTAACAGTGACCAAAATTGCAGTAGGTGCTTCAGGAGGGGACAGGGTCTGCCTCTCCTCGGGAGAAGAGGTGAGAACACAGGAATGCTCCCCCACAGAACCCGTTGGGGCAGGAGCTGCTGGGCTCAGGGCACAGGAGCATGTTCCATCACTTCCCCACTGCCCACAAGAACTCGCTGCCAGCTCCAGTTTTGCACATCTGTCCCAGCCTCAGCCCTGGCACCTCTCAGAGCTCGAACACTGCCCACGCCCGAGAGCCCCAGAAAGCACTGCTGCCCAGAACCCCAGCCAGCAGCACCTTTGTGCCCACAGAACAGCCTGCGTGTCCCAGAGGTGCCCAGGCACACATCCCTGAGGGAATGCCCATGATTTGGGAACGCTCCCCGAGCTGCGGGAGGGGAAACGGGCTGCAAAGAGCCACTCTCTCCCTGCCAGGCAGAAAAGCCTTCACCTTCCAGCACAAACCCCCTCCACCACTCCCAGCAAGCCTCCAAAGGCTTTATCCAAGGACAGAAACAGGAGGGGAGAGAAGGGAGAGAGCTGACATCAAGCTGAGAGCCAGGTTAAGCTGCAAGGACCCTACCTGCCTCTGCCAGGGCCTGCTGAGCGCAGGGAACAACTGCCATGGTTCTTTGGAGCTCCACAGGTTGAGCCAGGCTGTAGTTTCGACATTCCTTGCAACTTTCCACCAGCACACACATGATATGTTCAAACTTGAGTAACTCCTCCTTCCTCCCTCCCTCTGCACACACAGACAGGCCCAGGAGATGGCCCTGCCTCTATCATCCCAGTTCCTATAGCAACTCCTGACCCAGCAGATGGAAACAGAGCTGTTTTCTAGGCAAATCTGCCTTCTTGGATTCCTCTGCTCTTCCCTGCTGTTGGCCCCTCCTTGCTCCAGTGCTCTCCCTGGGGGCTGCTCCACTGGCACCTGGCCCAGACTTTGCCTGGAGGAAGGCCAAGCTTTGAATTCATTTAGTAAAACCACAACATAAAGCAGCTCTCCTGCTCAGGAAGCAGGGCCCGTGTAGTCCCAGGGGCAGGCCAGGCTGCAGAGCCAGCCTGCACCTTCTGGTCGAGCACAGCTGCCCGTGCTCAGCAGGAGGATCCCGGCAGGAGCATCACCACTGCTCGCCCTCACCTTCCCCCAGCCTGTGCCATCCACGAGGAAAGGTAAAAAGAGACAGAACTAGTCATTTATTAGCAAGTCCAGCCAACAGAATTATTATAACCCCAGGCACTTCTCAGAGTTTTGGACTTCTGCTTCCAAAGCCTTTCCTGGAAGAGGGAGAGCCCAGCTGTGACACCAGGGCTCCCTGTGTGCTCATCACAACAGCTCACCCCACTGCTGTCCTCAGGTCAGGGCCCCACAGCCGTGGAGGTCACCAATGCAGCTGTCTGAGAACAGCACATCACATTCGGTACCCTTTCTCTAAAAACACAGAAAATGAGGGAAAATAAAGAACTCTAACCAGGCTGTAGCGTTTCAGGGGAGATAATTACCAAGGGTGACAGTGGGAATGTCATGAGCAGGTGGTTCCATGGTGACAGAACAAGCAGGAGAGCAGCTGGGCACAGGGCCAGCAGGTCCTCTGTGAGACCACCCAAACCCAGCACAGGGGCTACAGAACTGCTCTGGGGCTGCACAGCCCTTCCACGCCCAGCCATCCCTGCCCACATGGGCTCTGCTGGAGATCCCCGGGGGGCACAGCACGATGGGGACACGCTCACGTGGGTGAGAAGGGCACTGGGGCTTGAGAGGAGCCGCTGAGGGCACTGGGGTACAAGGCCAGCAGGAACCTTGGCAGCACAGGGAGAGCAGAGAGCAGCAGGAATGTGCTGACCCTGCCTGCTGGGAAATGCAGGTGCCAGCCTGCCTGCTGCAGGAGCTGCTCAGCAAGGGAAGGGCTGCAATGTCTCTCTCACACACCTGGCAGGGCTAGGACTCCTCCCAGGACCAGCAGAGCAGGGCTGGGAAGTGATGCCAGTGTTGTACAGGACTCACAGGGACTCCACAGCAGGAGAGCGAAGGGGGGACAGCAGCCATCCAGCCCATCCCTGCAGAACCCCACAGGCTACAGCAGGAATCCCAGCAAAGCCTCAACAGAGCAGCTGGTATTTTGGGTATCCCAAAGGAAAAAAAGGAAGCAGACATGAAGCACACTGTACCCACACTAAGTCCCAGCTGGAAGATGCAGTCAGATGCCACCCTGCTCCCATTTTCCTCCCTGCCTCCCTACCCCATC
The DNA here is from genome assembly GCF_015832195.1 of Motacilla alba alba. Taxonomy (NCBI): domain Eukaryota; kingdom Metazoa; phylum Chordata; class Aves; order Passeriformes; family Motacillidae; genus Motacilla; species Motacilla alba. Next base: position 1,790,439 of record NC_052032.1, on the reverse strand, counting down.
CCAGCCACACAACCCATCTCTGGTCTGAGAACAGAAAACCCTTCCCCCCCTGCCCCATGATAATTTTTCCATGCATCAGTGAGTTAATCGGCACAGAGGGATGGGACAGTCCCTACGGCTCCTAGATGGTTGGGACATGACCAGCAGTGGGGTGGATGTGGGAAGACATCAGATCCCTTTCTGCCTGCTCCAAAGGGGAGGTACTCATTCAGATAATGCCCTTCCAAGGCTCTCTCCTCCCAAAACAAGGATGCCTGCCCTGAGGACATAATGGTACATGGGAACCAAGCTGGATACAGGCCCCCCCGGGGTAAACTGGGACCAAACAATTCCCTTTGCAAGACACAGGGCAGATGTGGCAGCAGGAAACGCTGGACATTCAGGAACAGGGAGTCCAGGAGTGGCATCAATAAAAGCATCAAAGCAGATGCATATCACACAAACAGCATCAAGGGTTTAGAAAAAGCTCCCAATTTCCCTGTGGTGCTGGGAAGAGCAATGGCTCAACTCACAAACAGATCTGAGGAGCTCCTTTCCCTGGGGAAGGACATTGCTGTGGAGGCACAAAACACTGCTGGAAAACTGCTGAGCTTGCAGTCAGACTCACTTGAGCAGTTCAGCACAGAAAAAGGCTCCCTGCTGGATGCCCTCTGAGATGTAACTTGATCCCACAGTACACATCCACTAATCAATCGAGGGATAAAGCAAAGCAGAAAACAGTCTTTTTTTTTTTTTTTTTTTTTACTGGAATGAGCCCAAATATGCACAATAACAGATCCCACTCAAAGCTATTGCAAACTCAAGTGCTTGGGAGAGTTTTGCATCTCACATCGCACAGGGAGCATACTTCTGCAATAGCATCATTGCTTCTCAAGTTGGGTATTTGAGAGACTTCCTAATGACCTCATAGCAGCACATGTGACCACTAAGTCATCTTCTCAAAGGACCAGGAATAACATCAACAGACCCTGTTTTGGTTGTGCACAGGACAGCTCTCCTCAGCACAAGCAGGTTCCTGAACAGCGAGGGAGCAGAAAGGAGCAGGACCCAGCTCAGGCCAGAGCTGGCATCGTGATTGTTTCTCCAAAAGATTCTGTTTGGCCTTGGAAAAGATCCATCCAATTAAGAGATGAAGCCCCATTAGCACATACTAAATTCCACATACAAATTTGGAAACAAAAGCTTGTTTGTGCCAATGCAGGCCAAATCCGTTGGGTTTAAGGCATCTGTATGATAATGTAAATCCCAGAAGTATTCCAAATACATTCCAAGAGATAAGAGGTGAACTCACAAAACATAAAATAATGACTTGAAAGGGTTTCCAATTTTTTTTTTTCTCCCAGTGCTTAAAAATAACCCGCTATACTGAGCAGCAAAGCAGTAATTAGGAATTTGTGGGTGATGAACTGGTGAGCTGATCACATTGGGATGGGGAAGTTGCCTTTTGCTGACCCCAAGCCACCCCCAGTCAGGTGGCACTGGGAGAAATAAATGAGTGAACACCTGTAATTATGTTAACACTGAGGTGAAGGCAGCTACACAAAGAGCTCAAGCCAGACTGATGGCCTTGAACACCTGAGGAGATCCCTCCTCTGTTCCCAGCACAAGGTTCCTGCAGAGGTAAAGTGACAAAATCCCACTGTGGAGATGTCAGGAGACCTGCACCAGACAACTTCCCCAGTTAACAACAGCGATATGGGAACGCACATCCAAGCAAGAATAAGGAACATCATCAAACAGCACCCAAGAGCTTCTTCTGCCAGGTGTCTCCTGCAGCAGCAGCACAACAGGTCCACAAAACCTCCTGTCCCTGCCCAGGGGCTCTGCTCCATGGGCCTTACACTCCCTGCCTCCCACCCAGCCCAGCTATGGCAGGACCTCCACCTGCCTTATCCCAGGAAGGCTCCAGCAGGATCTGGTGATCCTGTGAGCACCAACAGCACCTTCCACACAGTTCCAGGACATCACCTAAGTGGCCTTGGGCTAAACACAGACACAGCTGAGGAACACAGGACAGCCCCACTACAGAGGGTGGACCTGCACAATGTTAAAGGTTTTTATTCTTTCAGTGAGAGGTGGTGAAAGCCAACTCCCGCCTTCACCTTTCCAGGAACTTTTGATGGAACACAGAAGCCTGCTGTGAAAGTGCTCTGTTTACACCCTGCAGCCCTGTCCTGTCTTTACCCAGAGTGAGTGTGTTCACTCCCACTACCCCATGAAACATCTGCTCAGCCCAGCTCTGCTGGAATCATCCTCCCACTGCAAAGAGACCCACTTCCAGCCATAAAACTGGGAAAAGAGGGAAGTGGGACAGAGCTTGGCATGATGAGGAGGGCAAGTTTGAGACATGACATTTTCCAAGAAATACTGACAAACCACCTCCACATACCAGGTGCTGACTAGAGCTGCTCTGCAGGGCAACAGAAGGCTCAGAGCTGACAAGACAGAGCATGTAGTGACATTACAGACACCTGATGTGGGACACACCCTTCCCAAGGGGTGCAAAAAAGGGCTCCAAGGGGAGTATTTACCTTCCACCACATTCCACCCACCCCGTGCCAAGGGAGCCTTTCCTGCTCTGAAGGGAGATGATCAGAGTCCTCAAGAGGGTAAGTACCAGAGCAGAACTTCTTTACCTCTCAGTCACTTCCCAAATCACCAGGACAACCTCTGGCCCAGCCATGGCACAGATACCTCCTCATACCCCCGACTGATAAAGTTCTGTAGCTGTGCCAAGCTCTCTCTTTCTGGGCACACTTGGCAGCTGCTCAGCAAAGCCCCGTCCTGCTGGGACTCGGGAGCAGAGGCCTCATGCCACCACAGCTCCCTCCCCCAGGAGTCAGAATTGCTAGGGAGATGGCAACAGAAGAACAACTCTTCCCCAGCTCAAAAAAACCTCTCTCAGAGCTTTTATATTACCAGGAAAGCTCCCAACAGGAGCAGCCTCCCATTTGCCCTGTTTAAACTGCAGCATCCCCATCGTGGGCTGTCTCAAAGGTGAGGTTGAGCAGGGGTAACCCCAGGTCAGAAGCAGGGCAGTGGGCCCAGCTCAGCTTCAGTTGCTGCAGTGACAAAGGCCCAGAGAACACGTCACCCAGAGCACTGAGCTGCTGGCACAGAGCAGTGCTCAGCAAGGACACACTTGTAAACACTCTCCCTGGCCATCGCGGCTGACGCAACCACGAGAAAGGGGCAGAGAAAACCATTATGTGCAAACAGACATCCCTCCCTATCCCTGGACACCAGGACCAGCCCAAGCAGAACATCTCCAGCCTTTCTCTTGTCTGCCTGTTGAGCCAAAAACCCTCTGGCGTCCTGCTGCAGATGAGAATCACTGCCACATCAAGGAAGGGCTCAACTCCAAGCCAGAAAAAAAGCTCTGGGGTTTTGACCCCTAATCCCTGGAAGCAGTTGGTATATTCAGAAGGCACAGGGCCTCTTTCAAAGCTGGCCTTTCTTCTTGAAGCACCAGGTAGTATCTAACATCCTGAGCATTATCCTCCCCACCACGGCAGCAGGCAGCTCTTTCTGCCCATCACCCCTGTCAGGAGTTTGGAGCAAGGACATGGTGTAAGGTGTTCTGACAAACAGAGCTACACAGGTCCTGGGACTGCTCGGGACAAAGTCCTCCTGTCTCCCTTACAGTGATACTTGCCCACATCTCTTCTTCTCTTCCAGAAGTTTCCCAGATAATAATGTGTTGTAATATCACATCTCAAAACGACAAGCTGTGGGGATCTGAGGAGACCAATGTCTGAGTAGTGATTCCAGATCCAGGTCAGAGAAAAGCTGATCAGCATCCTTCACCAGAGATTTTATTGCAGACACATGGGAAACAAGAGCAGAAAAAACCAAAGCAAACCATAAGCACTGGCTGTAAGCATCATCAAGGAGGAACAGCACGAGGGAAGGGAGAGATTCAGCACCAGCCATGTGATTTTCCCAGCAAGGGACACCAACTCAGCTGAACTATGGAAAGGGCAGAGCTCAGCTCATGGCAGCAATATGCCACTGCAGGTCCTTCCCTGCAGCACACAAAGATAGAGTTCTGCAAAAACAAGTGGTGCATGGAAAAACTGGTGGTAACAAAAGAGCTGTCAGCCAATGTCAGCCTGCTGCTGACACCCCTGCTGCCCCTTACAGCTGCTGCTCCAGGACCCTCTGGCCACACAACCCCAAACCTGACCTCTGCACTTTGGACCAGAGTGAGCACATGGAGAGCAGCTGACAACAGTGATCCCCACATTTCTGTGATTCCTCAGCAAGGACCCTCATCTTCAAATAACCAGAGCACGCAGAAGCCCATGCTCCCAGCCCTTTTGGCTGCCCTTTCTGGCATGAAAACAAAAGGCAGGAGCAGTTCAAATGTGCAAGATACCAAAGGGCCCCATAGCAAGTGAAAATTCGTAACCCACCCAAGGACACTGCTGCTCACTCCACAACACCAGATTCATCCTACACAAGGACTGGTTTGCACTCCAACAGGAAAACAACATGAATCTGCAGAGCAGATGGCAGTGCCAAGATCAGGACCAGACCACAGAAACTCTCCTTTTCATTGCCCATGAAGCATTTATATAATTCCTGTTACACGAGGGGATGCACAGTCCAGGGATCCAGAGCTGAGTCTAGCAAAGAGGCCTTGGCTAGGGAAGCTTTCACCTCCTCAGCAGCTCTTTCCATCTCAGCCATTTCCCTTCCAAGCAAGGCTTCCTGGCCCGAGGAAGCACAAGGGGTGTTGCAATCCACAGTTCTGTCTGAAGAAATCTAGCCCAGACACAGCAGCAGGCCTGGTCTGGCCTGACTACGTGCCATCCCTGGACACCCACTGTGTCCAGAAGCTCATGGCATGTTGGAAGGCAAGCTTGCTCCTCAGATGTAGATAGCTGTTCTGCTCCCTTTAACATGCAGGACCACAATGGGTAACTCAGATGTGCACACACTCATCTCATGGGAGTTTTTCTGAAATAAATGCAGCAGACTCTGGGGAAAATCCTCTCCCTCCCATGGCAAGGGGCTGAGGAGGGTGGATAAAAGCAACTGTGTGCCTTGCGCATGTGTGGCCTCAGTCTGGGCAGCATTGATCCCACACTCTGCCTGGGGGCGAGGGATGCTCAGGGGTGCTCATCCTGTGCCTCCTGACAAACAGAATTTCAATAGGAAAACACCCAGGAGCTCATTGCAGCAACAGGACATGTCCTACAGGCACTGTTTCACCTGCAATTCCCCATGCAAACACAGGAAAACCACCTGACAGCATCCCTGCCTTATCCTCAGAAACAGCACGAGGATTTGCTCATATTTCCCATCTTAGCACAGAACAGGATTCAGATCCATTACACATTACATTAACCCTACTGGGACATTTCCCACAGCTCACTCGAATGTTTTCAAACCTGCAGGATGAGGTCATTCCAACCTAATGCATAATCCACTCTCCAAGGTGGTTCACTAGGTATAACTTTCAAGTAAAAGCAAACAAAAGCTGATCTGGTGTGATATCCTGCTCCATCCCCAACATGTTCAAGACTTGGCCAGACAAAGCCATGGCTGAGCTGATCACTCACATGCTGGAGACAGTCCTACTTCAAGCAGGAGGCCAGGCCAGAGCCCTCCAGCTGTCCTTTCACCTTGTGCTTCCATGATTCTGTGGCAGCAAATGAGAAGAGGCAGAGTAATTACTGCCAGCAAGGAAGGCTTGCATCAAATTTCTCTGGAGTAATCCTTCTAGATGATATTAAAAGCTTGGTTAGCAGAGATGTCGGCACTGACACAATGAGGGCTAATTCTGTGCTGGCAGGAGTACTGCAGTGCCAGGATCTGAGCCTTGATGTACTGCACGGGTCTCAAACAGGGTCAGCACACTGCATCACACTGCCCTTGCACAAATTAACAGCCACCACAAGAGAGGCCTTTTTGGAAATTTAACTTCAGCCATGCATTCAAAATATAATAGGTTGCAACAATCCAAGAATACAGATTAAAAGCCAGGCAGCCAATAGCTCTCAAGACATTAGAAGCAACCAGAAAATTCATTTCCCACTATAAGTCTTTACTCTAGGGAGGTCTCAATAGTACTGCTGCTATTTGGTGTCCTTCCAGTGCTGGGAGAAGGCCAAAAAACGCCCTAGCAGAGACTGAACCACACTAATGGGTGGGTTCAGTCCTTTGGAAGAGGGCAGAGTGTCTACATGAAATGTAGGCTGGAGGGTGATGGGGAAGCAGTTGCTGGCACCGAGATGAAAGAGGGTTGCTGGTCAGCAGAGGAACTGGCCATTGGTGCTGTTCCTTCCAGATGTCCACTCATGGTATCCACACATGACACTGGCCAGAAAAGCTCATTTTCTAAATGTAAAGAGCAAAGCCCTGTCCAGGTTGCCCCAGAACATAAAAGAAACATAAGACTGCTGCTAGCCAAGTATGCAAACAGAAGGCATCAAACCCATGGAAAGAGGAAGGACACTTTGTGAAGTTATTGGAATAATATCCATCACAATGCAGAGAAACGCAGAACACATACACTCAAAAACAAAAAGTCCACAGGATGAACTCACAGCATTGAGAGCCTCACTCAGGGAAAAGCGAGGGAGCTCCGTATGGCAGCTCTGCTGGTCTGATTTGTTCCCCTCAGCAGCACAGGGGCAGCACCTCAGCCCAAACAAAAACAGGGCATTGGAGGCACATTCCCAGCACCCCCAGCTCATCTCCACTACAAATGCAGAAATGAAAGATAAACATTCCTGGAAGATCATATTAGCCAGCATGAAGAGATGACAGCTTGTCAGAAGCAGCAGAAACAGGCTGAGCTCAGTGAAAAGCAGTCATCATAGGCTGACATCTTCCTATTGGAGAATACTGATACTCCAGCTATTTCTGCAACAGTATTTAATTTTTTTATTTTTTTTACCTTTTGACAGGCAGAAACAAACAAGCACAACTGAAATAATATAACAGTAATCGAGACGGACAACAAAACCTGACACTTGGCCAGCTTAGCTCTCCATGGGAGGATAACACAAATGACGGACACCACGACCAAATGATAAATGCAACAAAAACATGCCCAGACTCTCACTCTTCAAGGGAAAATAAGAGCTGCAAAGGCAGTGTGCTCTGCAGACTCCATCTCTGTATTTGCTTGTTCTTGAGCAGCTCTTCGTTACTGATGGGTGGGACGTTTTAACACCTTAAATGCTATTCCCAGAGAAACTGAACTAAGTCCTCATTTTCACAGCATAAATTCATCTGATTGGAAGAAAACACCCCGCCCTATTCCTCTGGCCTCCAAACTGCAGCTGGCAGCCTCAGGACACAGGACAGTCCTGGGGAAGAAACACAACTGTTTACTGTGTTTGTCTGTCCCTCCTCCCTCCCCCCGGGCACACAGGAGCTGATCATCCCCGTGCCATCTCCTGACAGGAGCTGACTTGTTCCAGGCTCATTTCACACCGCAGTTCTGCACTGCAGAGTTCTGCAGACAGATTTGGGCACAGCACCCAAACATCAAGAAAGAAAAGTCATATCAGGTCAGGAGAGCATCATCCATGCTGGGAGCACTTCCAAGCAAACACCCAAAGCTGCTGCATTAGGAGAAGACAGGCCCCAAATCCAAATTTTGGAATGACTCCACCCAGTTTAATTCCTTGGTCATGCATTCTGCAAGCATTAGCTCTGAGTGGGCTGGGGTTCTAACAGCTCCACACTTGAAGCTTCATGGACAAAACAAGGCAGCACTTTTCAGAGTACAGATCATCACCTCCCACATGTATCCTGCCAAGTCTGGGATGACCATCAGCCAGGCTCCAGGAGGACAGACCCAGCAGGATCCCATCCAGGAGCAGAGTGAAGGGTGAAATGGTTGAGCTGCTACAAAAAATATACAACCTCACTGCCATCCATCAGAGCAACAAATGTTCTACCAGTCCTTTCCATCAAAAGAAGAGACTATTAGCCAGTAAGGGCATGGAACCAAAGCAACTTGTGTTCACAACTATTTTACTTAAAGAATAAAATACTACCACATAAAAAGCAGATATTTGGTGTATGCAGTACTTGCATTAGTACACACTCTCAAGGAAGCCAGATGAAGCTTGGTAATCTACATACAGGAGTTTTCCACTTTCACGTGCTTGGCTTTCTACCTGTGTAAAATTAAACACTGGAAGAAGTTCCTGATAAACTCACATGGAACAAACATGCTTAGATGACAGGAAAAGAAATACCACCAATACTGTTCTGATCTGTAAATTCTACTTTCAATAATTTGTTTCAAAAAGACCGCTGACAGGAGTGACCGAGAGCAGACTATAGGCAGAACATGGCTATGGTGTAGTAAGGTTTTAACACATCTTGCCTTATGCATTCCCATCTTCAAGTTGCATAAAACGCTGATGGATTTAAAGTTTGGGATTTGAAACTTTCCCCTCCCAGTCTGACTCCATTGTTCATTTTTTTAGAGATTGGGATCAAGTGGCTCTTTGGCTCCTACTTCCTCAGCCAATAAAAACTCCACCCACCCCCAATCCATTTCTGCATCATTAATGCCTTTGTGATTGGCAAGAAGTGACTTTAGGCACAAACAGGCACTGGCATCAGAGAGGCACTTTCCTACCTTGCCTGTGAGAACAGGTTGTACTTTAAAGCTACTGGCAACAAAAGTTCCCTATGCTGGGAACACCACCCAGCATCACCTCAGAACAGCTTTGCTTAATTTTCAACACTCTCAAATGATGGCTGTGATTATTTTGGAAGAGTAACCCAGTTGCCATCAAGAGGAATGGAAACCAGCATCCTTTCCGAGAGTGAACCAGAGATTGCTGGGATCCTCTGCAGCAGAACACTACCATCAAGTCCTCCCTGTTCAGAATGTTCTCATGCATTAACAGAAAAAAACACCATCAATTCTACATAAATTCCTTTGCTGAAGCCAGCAGAAAAATGTCTGTGGAATTAAGGCAGATGAGAGCCTTCCCTCACTTGGGCTTATCCCAACCCCACACACACTAAAGAGAGAAACAGAGCTCAGGAAAGATGAAATACTTCCTTGCCATCATCTCCCGATGCTGTCCAAGCAGCAAGCCCCAGCACTTGGGAGCATCCCTGGGTATTCTGTGTGCTCAGAAAGCTCCTGTTAGAGCACAAAGCCACCCTGAGCTCGCCCTGTCACAGCCTCTGGGGCTTTGTGTGTGCCATGAGGACACCGGGCATGTGATTCGCGTGTTAAAACTTTCTGGCTCACCAGTCGAAGTTCAGATTCTTTCCCTGCAAAACACACTGCATGATCTCATCTGCAAGCAATCAGCCTGAGAAATCAGCTTGTTAAAGGAAGCTTCTAGGAAAGGAGAGAAGTCTCTGGAGGATTTGGGGCCCTATATGATTTTAACCACTTTGTTAAACCCTAGCTGCTCTTCTCCCTGTTGGGGTCACACAACCAAGAAACCATTTCTCCTCCCACACAACTCCAGACAGGACAGTTTGCCAACACCTAACTGCAGCATCCTACTTGCATTCTCCATAGCCTGAAAACACATTTGCAAGCAAAACTCATCATAAGCAGGCGCTGAAAGAGTGCAAGGACAAACTCAGAGCTGCAAGCTGAGCAGCATCCAGAAAAGCAATTCATTAAACATGCAACAGTGATCATCTCAATGTGTAAACCAGAATATCCTCTGAATTTCAGGACGTGTATTTCAGCATTTCCTCACAGTTCTCACAGAGACCCAAGACATGCACCAGAAGACAGGAATAAGCAAGCTGTAGAGTGTGAGCTCTGCACAGGAGTAAGGGACAAGCAATAAACTCCCCGGAATGCCAGGTTTGTCCTGAGATTGCTCAAAGTGATGTAACAGAATTTTACCAGAGCTTCTGGAGATGCTGCAGGAGCCCTACATGCTCCCTGTGCTACAACATGCCCAGATGGCAACACCTTTTCCTGCCCAGTGAAAACCCTGAGGAAGCAGCCCTGCAGAGTGTAGGACAAAGTAAAGCATTAGATTCCCAGGCTGCACTCCCAGTCTGGCTCTCCAGGGCACTGTGGTGAGCAGAATGAGTCCTGTGCTCACACACTCGGTCACATTTGCATCCCCTGAGCTCCCAGAAGCAGGACCACCGCTCTCGCACTCAGCAGGGAGGGAGGGAAGATCAGAGCAGCATCCTGCCTTCTTCACTTCCTTCCATGCTGTCACACCCTGCCTCAGCTGCTCCCAGCAGCATCTCCCAGGCAACCCTTTCCCAGCTGCCCCTCGCTGGTCATTCAAGCGCTTTGAAAGACTTTCCTTAAAATTCTTGCATAGCAATCGCTGTTTAATGTTCAGCACGAACACAGGGGGCAGGCAGGAAAGCCAGCCTGTCCCTAACAAAGGAGATTTGCAGGACTGAGCCCTTGGCTCTTCGCAGCTGTGGATTATTCCAAGTGAAGTGATTATTCAAGCACTTATTTTCAGTGCAACTTGCAGAAGTAACAGCTCCGAAACAAACAGAAGGCAACAAAGATCAGGGAACACACGTTTATTATCATGAGAGCAGAGGGAAAAGCTAATCCCACTGGGTTCTCCCTCACTTTGTATCCTTACAAAAGCTACTTTATATATGTAAAGTAACTTCTGTAAAGAATTTACTTTATATAACGATTTGGAACACCTCAGCCCATAGTTGTTGAAGCTGCTGTGCAAATCAGGGCGAGGGACTTAGCCCTGGACAATGCAGGATCACAGTCAGGCTGCAACTTCTTTGGTCAATGGTGGCACCTTCTAGTTCCAAATGACACTGTGAAGCTCACAGCAATTTGAAATAACTGCCTTGAAAAAGCTTTATGCTTCCTGTGTTTTTAAGAAACACATAGCTTTGACTGCAAACATTCAGGCTAAACAAAACGTTATGAGGAAAAAAAAGTCTCCTTCGAGCTTTTTTACTCCCCAGCCAAATTTCTAATTTTACCAAATTAAGAGCAGACACCCTCCTCACTCCAACCCCAAACTGATGTCCACTACTAAAATCAAGGTACAAGACAACTGCCCCCAAATTCCTAGAAAACCACGGCTCAGAAAACTCAAAGTATAAAGGGAGGGGGGTAATACTGAAGGGCTCAGCTGCTGGCTCCTCTGGTGCAACTCCTCAACCAAATCATGAAAGAAGAAGAAAAAGGAGACTTTCCAGCTCAAGTTCCAAGTCCTTTCTAAAAATCAGTTTATAACCACTAAAATAAACAAAGTAAGAACAACTGTGCAGTAACTGGGAACCTGCAGAAACAGCTGCAGTTTAAGAGCAGTTTAGGCAATGTCTGGCAAACACCAGCAGATACAACAGCCCAGGAGGATGGCAGCATACTGGGAAATGAAACAGGGAATTTCACCCACAAGCTCATCGAGGAACTGCATAAAGTTCACCCACGCTGGGCAGAAGCAGCTATTATTCTGTGCTGTTTACTGCTATGGCGAGCATTTGCCTCCTGTTAGAACTGCCTCTCTCCCAAATTCCAGTCTCCTCCTGGCTTCTCCCCCATGCCCTCACCTGCCCCCTGCTGCCTCAGCCCAGCCAGGAGTTTCCCAACACACCTGACACCTGGGCGGGCACACTGCTCTCCTGTCACCCAAAAACCTTCTGCTGGTCCCTCCAGGGCACAGACCTCCACTGCACCAAACCTCCCCAGGAAACAGCCAGCTTGAAGGGAAGGAAGGGCAAGAAACCTGGAACAAGCAGACTTCTCCAAGACACCGTGACTTGGATATTCTAAGTCACTTTAGGACATCTCCAGAACAGCCACCACAGCAGATGGTGCAGAAGGAGAGCACGAAGCAGCACCTCTGAAGGAAATCCTCCAGAGCCCTAGAGCCATCTGAGCAGAGCATCTGAGCCATCTGGGCCCCAGAGCCCACTGCCAGCTCACCTTTGAGCTCCCCAGCAGACCTCCCCAGGGTTTGGACATTCTGACTTGCTTTAGAACTGAAGATCTCCACTCAGTGTTATCCGAGGAGCTACCCCAAGCCACATGCTCTGAACATCCTCCTTTGCTGCAAAGCTGACAGTTTTCAATTACAGCCAGTTGGAGTTGTTCTTGGCTCTCCATCCCTCACCACAGACCTGTGCTCCGCATGGCAGGGCTTCTCAGTGTGCACATAAAGCAAACTCAGGAAAGATGCAGCAAATAAAAGCCTTCCTGGACACTGACTGGAATTGGAAAGGCAAAATCTCCTAGGACAGGCAAGGAGACAGCTCTGGGGAAGAAGATTACCTGGGCCATTTCCAGGGGAGGAAAAGCACAGAGAGCCTCAGGTCTTGCTCTTGGAAGTTTAAAGTTAAGTGGGACAAGGGGTAAAGATTCCAAACTAAAAGATGGGAGACGTACATTAGATATGAGAAAGTGGGTTTTTTGAAATGAAGGTGGGGAAGCTTTGGCACAGGTTACCCAGAGAAGCTGTGGCTGCCCCACCCCTGGAATTGTTCAAGGCCAGGTTGGACGGGGCTTGGAGCAACCTGGGGCTGTTGAATATATTCCTACTCACTGCAGGAGGGTTGGACTAGAAGGGTTTCAAAGATCCTTTCCAGCTCAAATTCAGTGGTTCTAAGATGCTGCAAATATCAGACTGCAGCCTGCAACCATCAGAACGATAGAGATCATTTGCTCACAGCAAAAGAAAGCTCACATCACCTGATACCTGCTCAGGGGACAAGCACACACCTGGATAATAGATTTAAGGCTTCTTAAAATACAATTACTTTCCTAATTATACACCAGAGACCAGAACCCACAGGCTGAGCAAGCCACGAGCAGCACAGCAGTTAATTCACAGAGAGCTCCTCTTGATTTCCAGAGCCCACATTACCCAGACATCAGATGAATGGACATCGGAGCCTTTCTAATTTTATAGTCCACAGAGACAAGGCAGGAATGGCTGATGGAAGAGCAGCAAGGCCTCTCTGCCCACACACACCACTGCTGCTGGCTCTGCAACTGCAGATCTGCTTCTACATTGTTTTTAAAGATTTTTTTTTTAATGGAGTCAGCTGAAGAGAAAATGAAGAGCTCGGCATTTTAAACCAAAGCATTTCAAAATGCTTGTTTATCTTTCAGCCTCAAAAGAAGCGAAATAAAGTGAAACAAAATCTCAGTCATTCCCTCGTAAGTTTTTTCTCTCTGTCTCCAACAAAGCAAAGTGCCCTGAGCTCCACTTGATCACTTTTCCTTTTCTTTCTCCTTTGACTTACAACATTTCAATTAGAGAAGTTGACACAAAACAGTCCCGGATTCTCATATTTTATCTTTTCCCCATCTTACCTCTCCATTAAAGAGTATTTAGAAGGCAGAGCAGCCAAAGGAGCAGTGCATCCAACAAAAAAAAAAAAAATGGATGGGGAAACACACCAACAAACAAGCAGTGGCATAAACCAACAAAGGCTACAACAAAATTTTAAAAGCAACGTTTTCACACAGAGGGCTGTTTAAGGAAAAGAAAAATGGAAAGCCCTTTTCACAGGGGGAAAAACCCAGGCAAACGAGCCATGAGGCATCACGAGCGCCCAGCTCTCAAAGTTGCGAGGAAGAACCAGGTCCCGGGACCCGAGCCGAACAAACCCGAGCGCACCGCGGCTCCACTCGCGCCGCGCACAGCCCCAGCAGCCGCCGGCGGGGCCGCGGAACCGGCCCGGGCACGGGTCCGGCTGCGGGACCCGAAAGCACCGGCGGGAAGGGCCGGAGCGGGGCGGGGGACCCGCACCCCGCCAGGAGCCCCCGGGCGGGGCGGAGGGGCCGAACAAAGCCCCGGCACTCGCTTTTCTTCGCGGGGCTGCCGGGCACGTTCCTGCCTGAGCCCCGCGCGTCCCGGGCAGCGCCCCCACAGCTTCGGGGGCTCCGCGGGACCGAGCCCGGCGCGGCCGCCCACAGCCCGGGGCACCGCGGGGATCCCGGCCCGGCCCCTCCCGGCCCAGCGGGGACACCGCCCCGGCACCCACCGAGCCCCGGAGCGGCTCCGCGGAACCCTCGGCACACCGGGAGCCCCGCGGGGCTTCAGCGAGCGGCGCCCCGGGGGCGGCCCCGCGCTCCGACCGCGGCGGGACCGCAGCGGCCGCGCCGCCCCCGCTCCGTCCCGCGGGGAGCCGGGCCGGGAGCCGGGCAGGGCGGGGCGGCCCCGGCGCTTACCTGGGGCAGGCCGGGCGGCGGCGGCGCGGGCTCGCGGCCCCTTCCGGCGGGCGGGCGGGCGGGCGGGGGCGGCCGCGGGCGCCGCGCTCTTAAAGCGGCCGCGCCGGGCCGGGGCCGCCGGGAGGCGTCGCTACGGCAACGGGACAGCGGGGCGGGAGCGCGGCGGGGCCGGCCGGGCAGCCGCGGGTGCGCCGGGCCTCGGAGCCCTTCCGTGTCCCCGAGCGCCGGGCTGGGCACCCGCGCGTGTCCTTGTGCATCAGAGTCCTTCCGTGTCCCCTGTGCCCCAGGGCTGGGCACCCGTGTACGCCTTGTGCATTAGAGACCTCTCAAGTCCCCCAAGTGCCAGGACTGTGAATTACCAGCACTGCCACCCATGTGCCCTGTGCTGCAGGGCTGTGCACCCATGTCCCCTGTCCATCAGAGTTCTTCCATGTCCCCTGTGCATTAAGGCTGTGCAGCCATCTCCTCTGTGCCCCATGGCTGTGCACCCATGTCCCCTGTCCATCAGAGTCCTTCCATGTCCCCTGTGCATTAAGGCTGTGCAGCCATCTCCTCTGTGCCCCAGGGCTGTGCACCCATGTCCCCTTTCCATCAGAGTCCTTCCATGTCCCCTGTGCCCCAGGGCTGTGCACCCATGTCCCCTGTCCATCAGAGTCCCTCCATGTCCCCCGAGCACTGGGGCTGTGCATCCGTGGCCCTTGTGCATCGCAGTCCCTCCACGTGCCCTGTGCATCACGGCTGTGCGCTCACGCCCTTGTGCACCCTGTGGGATGGCTGTCCCCCCATGTGCCTCACGGCTCCTCCATGTCCCCCTCCATGTGTGCCTCCGTGTGCCTCACAGCCCCTCTGCATCCCCCGTGCCTCAGGGCTGAGCTGTGTCCCGCTGTGCCTCACAGTGCCTCCATGCGATCTGGGTGAGGTGGTTTAGTGGTCCAAGGTACACTGGTACTGCTGGGTGCGCAGTTGGGCTGGATGATCTTGAGGGTCTTTTCCAACCTTGATGATTCCATGTCCCTGTGCGCCTCACGGCTGCCTAAGGAGCTGTGCCCCCATATGCCTTGGGGCTGAACCCTGTCCCTGTGTGCTCACAGCCCCACTGTGTCCCCATCTTTGTCAGGGTCCCTTCATGTCCCCATTTCCCTCACCACCACTCTGTGTCCCCACATTTCTCAGGGTCCCTTGATGTTCCCATTTCCCTCACTGTCACTCTGTGTCCCCATGTTTGCTAGGGTCCCTCGATGTTCCCATTTCCCTCACTGTCACTCTGTGTCCCCATGTTTGCTAGGGTCCCTCCATGTCCCCATGTGCCTCACTGTCACTCTGTGTCCCCACGTTTGCTAGGGTCCCTCCATGTCCCCATGTGCCTCACTGTCACTCTGTGTCCCCATGTTTGTCAAGGCCCTGCTGTGTCCCAAGTGCCTCAGGGCTGAACTGTGGCCCCTGTGATCCTCCATGTTCCCAGGTGGCTCCCCCGTCTCAGGGCTGTGCTGTGTCCCCTGTCCCCCTCTGTGGCCCTGACACATTCCCAGGTTATCTCCTGTATTTTTCAGCCTTGCCATGTCTCCCTATTCCCCCTTATACCTCAGGTCACTGCCCTGTCCCTGAGTCTCCCTTGCTGCTCAGTCCCTGCCACCCAACCCAGGTGACCATCACATCCACAAGGGTCCCATCACCAAGGGACCCTCCCCACCCACCCACCACCCCCAGCACCCTCCCAAAGCCATGGTGGCACTTGTTGTTGTGGCATGTGCTGGTGGTGGCCCCTGAGGATGCCCAGGGGCTCCATTACAGCAGCCTCTCATCAAATTATGGGGCTCCATCCTCTTTCTGTGCTGCTGCCAGTGGAGATGGGCCCTTCCCTGGAGCTCTCCAGACACGTGGCCAAGAACAAACCAAAGACAGCAGAAGCAGAGGGAAATTCTCCCAGGCAGGAGAAAGGGAAGGAAGGAAATTCCAGTTACTAGGGAATAGGTGTGCTCAGAGGTTTCCAATATACCAGGTGAAAACAGACCTAAAACATTAGGCCAGCAACCAGCTGGATGGAACTACACACCCCCTGGGTGTAGAGTAGATGGACTTTTTGAAGATACTCTTTGAGAGCAAACAACATTAAAGAACATTGTTTTGCTCCTGGAAGCAGAAACCCTGGGTGTTCAGGAAATCTTGTGGTCATAGCAACCAAACTCTCTGTCTCCCATAAAGAATTTTAACTCCTTTTTGCTATGCAAGTGTACACAAACCAGTTTTCAATACCATGGCTTTTAAGTCCATCAAGTGGCTCTTTGTTGCTACGAGGCAAAGAGGGGCACAGGCCCTGCAATATCTTCACTGGGTTGCTCATTGATTTATTGCATTCTTATCATTTCCCCTGGCTTTTGTCTCCTCTCTAGGTCTTATTTACAGCAGCATTTTCAGCCTCCCCTTTCACACAGCCAGCTGTGCAGTGGAGTAGAGCAGCATGCAATATCTAGGTGAGGCAAAGCAACAAAAAACCACTTTAATATGTTGTCCATGATGCTCCTGAGACATCACCAGTGCAGCTGAGAGTGAGCCAGGGGGTGAAACACACGCCTGAAGAAAGCAGCTGTGTTTATAATTCCCATGGCACACCCCCACAGGGAGCAGCTCTGGTTCCCTTGTGTGGCAGGAGGGGAAGGGGGCCAGCTCCTCGTTTGATGGAGAGTCAAGAAACTGCCTCAGAGCTTTCTCTGCTAATGAGGGTGTGAAAAATCTTCTCACATCTCCCTGGGAAAAACTACTGAGCAGCTCCAGGTCCAGTCTGGATGGGCATGGGGGCAGTCAAGAGTTCCTGTAGTAGGATTAGGGAAATATGGAGCAAGATGCCCCCTCAGGAGCGTCTCTGGGGTGCTGCATAGAATCATACAATCATTAAGGGTGGAAAACCCCTCCAAGATCAACCATTAACCCAGCACCACTGTGTTCACCACTAAACTATGTCCCCAAGTGCCACCCCTACACATTTCTTGAACAAGGATGGTGACATCAGCTCTGTGCAACCTGTTTGAATCCCTGACCATCCTTTCAGAGAAGAAGAAGTTTTTCCTGATATCCAGACTAAGCAGATATTAGGATCTCCAGTGTAGGACACATCTTTAATACTAAATTAAGCCACTTCTGGGGACACTGCTGAATCACAAAGGTGATCACATGTAATGACAATCTCCCAGAATGGTCCTTGGCCTGGCTTTGGGGTATTGTTTCCCTCACCCTCCCCAGGGGTGGTTCCAGGTGGGAATGCCCCAGGGCTGCTCCCAGCACACATCTGGATGCTGTTTGCTTAAAGGCCAAGGGGTTTTGCCAGCAGGGATGTGTGCTGGAGCCAAGGTGTCTGTGCCCAGGGCTGGGGGGCTCTGGGGCAGCAGGATGGGGGGTCTGAGATGGCCTAAGGAGTCTTGGGTACAGAAAGAGGCAGGAGGAGGGGTTGTGTGAGGAAACAAGGGGCTGTGGCACGGGTTGGAAAGGCTCTGGAGCACAGAACAGGGAACTGGGAGCTCTGGAGAGGAAGGAAGGAAACAAGTTTTGAGCCAGTGTGGGAGTGGAGGCCAGTGGGGTACAAGAGAAGGCACAAGAGCCACAAGCCTTGAGCAGGGCTGGGACTGAGTCCTGGCACGTCCCTGCCACAGAGCCTGTTTGGATACAGGGCTTTGCCATCCGGGGTGTAGCACAGATGCCTTATCCTCCCAGGGCATCCCATGGCTCCCAAAGCCATCCTGGGGCTGTCTCGGCCCCTGTGCACTCAGCTGGAGCTGGGACACGTCTCTGGATGGCCTCAGTGATGCACAGGCCTGGGAGAAGGTACAGCAGGGCTGGGCAGGGCTGGGCTCACTGCCAGCATGGAGCTGTGGAGAGGGATGTGAGCTCCCGGCAGTTCCTTCACTCCTGCCCCCACCTGAGCTGTCCTGGCCCTGCTACACCCCGCCAAAAGCAAATGTTGGGGCAAACAGGGATGTAACAGCTAGGAGGAGGGGCTGGCCATGACAGGAACCACCAGACTTCATGCAATAGACTGACTGTAAACGTGCAGTTTTTATCGAGCTCATCCGAGTTACCAGGTCTGAAATGGATTTTTGGAGGTTGTATTCAGCTCTCAGTGTCTGGCAGCTGATGAAGGCAGCCTGTACTTTACCTCAGCTCACCATCTCACGATGTTTGAACAATAAAACCTCCCATCTATAAGACTCAGGGATGGGGGATGTTCTATTTAAGGGCTCTGTGTCTATTCTGCTGAGTTATGCCCCAGCACACTCATTTATTTTGACAGATTCTGGTTTCCTCTGCAGCATCCTCAGCAATTCTTTGTACCTGCGCCGTGGCCGTTTCAGATTTGGTGTCTGGAGCACTGCAGGCCACTGCCTGTGTGTCCTGCTCAGCTCCTGTCTCTGCTGCCCTCTTGTGATGCCTCTGAATGTGCTGGGCTTGGGGAAAATCTTGCCTCCCCCATCGACTCTGAGAGACCTCAACACCAACACCATTGTTA
The DNA here is from genome assembly GCF_015832195.1 of Motacilla alba alba. Classification (NCBI taxonomy): domain Eukaryota; kingdom Metazoa; phylum Chordata; class Aves; order Passeriformes; family Motacillidae; genus Motacilla; species Motacilla alba. The sequence continues at coordinate 1,771,807 of NC_052032.1, read as the reverse complement.
AAAGTTCTTCCTATTTCCAACAACATTTATAATTCCTGAATACAAAGGAGATCCTCTGAAGGGCTCAGTTGTGTACCAGCTGCTCCTTAATCCAGAGTGTCTTGACTTTTTTTTCTTTTTTTTTTTTTTTCAGTAGAAATTAAGCAGCTAAAATCTCATAGTGATACAGCTCCTTCAGCTCCTTTTTTTGTTTTTTTTTTTTTCAGGCAAAAGGACTCTTTGCTCACCATAGGCTGCAGCAGCTCCCTGTTCTCCTCTGCCTTGGTCTGCAGTGCTGCACTCGGCTTTGCCACCCCTCCTGTGCAATCACTGCATGTGCCACCAGCTTCCTCCCTCCCTGGGTCACACCTGCCTGCTGTGGGTCACTGCAAAACCTCTGAGTTCTGGTTCATCCAGACCTGAGGAAATAACTGCTTGTTCCCAAGAAAACACATGCTCTCTGGGACACTGCTCGGTGAACAGCTGTGTGAGGCTCACCAGCTCTGTCACCATGTGGCATGGAATCAATTGGAATTAAGTCCCAGGCAAGTGTAAGAGATTGGCCGAGAAGGTGGTAAGATTCCATGCTTGGAGATTTTAAAAGCTGGGCTGGACACAGCTCAGAGCAACCTGGCAGAAGTTTGGAGCTGTTCTGCAGAGGGGATGGCTGGGCTGCAGAGCTGGAGGGCAAAGCCTGGGCTGCACAGACATAACGTGGTGTTTGGGGGATGAACTTCACGGGGGAAGCCCTGATACATGAGAGACATGAGTATGGCATGGCTTGGAGAAGGGATTTCATGTGCCTTTCCCCAGGCAGCCTCTTCCCAGGAGCCTGGGCTGGGAAAATCCCAGGAGGCCTTACTCAGCCTTTCCTCAGGATGCCTAAATTAAGGCTGCTGAATCCCAGCCTCAGGGCCTGTCTGATAAAACAGCCCAGCAAGCTCAGTAACCTGAAATTACCATCCCCTGGAAGTCCTGCACTCTGCATTTCCTGCAAGGAGCCCCAAGGAGCAGAAGCAGCTCCTGAGCCAGATTTCTTCACTCCTGGCTCCCTTTCTTTCTTTTCCTTCCCAGATTTCTTCACTCCCGAGGCAGCTGCCCCAGCCCAAGCTGCCCTTGCTGTGCAGCCCCCACACATCATCCCTGTCTCCCAAAAACCCACACCTGCACTGCCCTGGAGCAGGGGCAATCCTGTGTTTTGTGCACAGAACCACCCAGTAACCCCCTGCCCAACACAGGAATAAATGGTGGAACCGGGTGAGAAGGGACCACTGGTCATTTTTAGTTCAACCACCCCTTGATCAACCCTTTTTCTCAGCATGTCCCAGGGTTTTGGGGATCTGCCAGGGTTCTCTCAAGAAGGTATCCCAGTGTTGGGTTCATCTGCTGCCCCATCTCCCCAGCTAGAACCCTAGCATCCACCACAAGTTGATGAACTTCTCCCAATGCCTCAGTGGATGCCCAGGCCATGCCATGGCTCCCACCCCACTGTCCTTGCTGCTTGGACAGTTTTATTTCCCTAGGATGGCCAGAAAATCTTAATTTTAAAATCTAAGTTGTAAAACACACTGTGAAAATCAGAACTCAGCAGTTTATTCTTACGGTGTTACCGAGGGAGAGCAGCACGGGGGAGCTTTGCTCTCGGGTCACTTTGAGAGCTGAGCTACTCTGTTTTAACTCCTGAGAGCTGACACTAAATTACAACACGAAAATACAGCACCAAGACAAGTCATGCAGCAGTGACAGGCAGGTCAGCACAGCCCAAACCGGCCGGGAGGGCAACTCTGATTCTGCAGCCTTTCGCTGCAGCCGCTGGAAACCACAGTCTAATCACAGTCACCACCAAATCAGCAGGAAAAACTGCCCAGCTCTTGCTGCTGGGCTTTCATCAACGCTTCTGTTGGCCGCTGCCGACCCGTGGCACCCAGCAGAGTCGCGGTGTCCCTGGGGAGGGCTGCAGGAGCCACAGAGGATGGGCAGGAGCCTGAGGCTGATGTGCAGGAGCCCACAGAGGATGGGCAGGAGCCTGAGGCTGATGTGCAGGAGCCCACAGATGATGGGCAGGAGGCCACAGTTGATGGGCAGGAGCCCACAGATGATGGGCAGGAGCCTCCAGCCGATGTGCAGGGCCGGGGCAGCTCAGAGCTGTGCCCGGGAGGAGCCGGCCCTGCAGGCAGTGTTCAGATGGCTCCGGGCTTGCTGTGCCACAGTGCCCGGGAGCCCGGTGGCCCGGAGGTGCAGGGGAGATGGTTCCTGCAGTAGCTGAGTGCTCTCTGAGATGGTTCCTGCAGGAGCTGAGTGCTCTGAGATGGTTCCTGCAGGAGCTGAGTGCTCTCTGAGATGGTTCCTGCAGGAGCTGAGCGCTCTCTGAGGTGGTTCCTGCAGTAGCTGAGTGCTCTGAGATGGTTCCTGCAGGAGCTGAGTGTTCTCTGAGATGGTTCCTGCAGGAGCTGAGTGCTCTGAGGTGGTTTCTGCAGGAGCTGAGTGTTCTCTGAGATGGTTCCTGCAGGAGCTGAGTGCTCTCTGGAGCGGTTCCTGCAGGAGCTGAGTGCTCTGAGATGGTTCCTGCAGGAGCTGAGTGCTCTCTGAGATGGTTCCTGCAGGAGCTGAGCGCTCTCTGAGGTGGTTCCTGCAGGAGCTGAGCGCTCTCTGAGGTGGTTCCTGCAGGAGCTGAGCGCTCTCTGAGATGGTTCCTGCAGGAGCTGAGTGCTCTGAGATGGTTCCTGCAGGAGCTGAGTGCTCTCTGAGATGGTTCCTGCAGGAGCTGAGTGCTCTCTGAGATGGTTCCTGCAGGAGCTGAGTGCTCTCTGGAGCGGTTCCTGCAGGAGCTGAGCGCTCTGAGATGGTTCCTGCAGGAGCTGAGTGCTCTGAGGTGGTTCCTGCAGGAGCTGAGTGCTCTCTGAGATGGTTCCTGCAGGAGCTGAGTGCTCTCTGAGGTGGTTCCTGCAGGAGCTGAGTGCTCTCTGAGGTGGTTCCTGCAGGAGCTGAGTGCTCTCTGAGGTGGTTCCTGCAGGAGCTGAGTGCTCTCTGGAGCGGTTCTGTGCCAGCCCTGGGGGTGATGCTGCTGCTGCACAGGGCAGCTTCTCAGCAGGGCTCTGCCCCCCAGCCAGCCTCTCCTGCTCAGGAACCTCAATTAACACCTGGATGAGGATGATGCCAGCACAGAAGAGCAGCCACCGCTTGACTGGGTCTTTCTCTTGACGTGGCAAGTATTTTCTCACGTGGGCTGGGTACAGCACCTTCCTGGCTTTCCTGCGCTTTGCTGAGAGGCCTGAAGGTCTCCTGACAGCCTGGGCAGCAAACATCAGCCCAGGCAGATTTTCTGAATTGTTTTTCAGCAGGTCTGTGCTGGGAAAAATATTTTCTCTGGTGTAAGGCAGCATGTCCTTAGCAGTCTGCAGGTGTAGCTCTGAGAGCTGGGAGAACTCTATGGAAATAGCTCAAAGAGCTTTTTAATGCAAAAAGCAGATCGCTGAAATAATATTAAGAAAAATTAATAATACCACCAGAGTTTTTATTCACTCTCATTAAAGCAGAAAATGCAGAGCCCCAGAGCTGAACTCTTGGAGTGATTTATGCATCTTTCTAGGGAGCTCCTCTTTGACTCTCCCCCTGCTCCTACCTGTGCTATAAATACTTACTTTGATGAGTGAAGTGCTGATGGGAGGAGCTCAGCCGGCTCAGAAATCACTCTGGAATGTCTGTACCCCAGCAGCCCCTATCTGCCCAGTATCTGCCCAGGGGCACTCCTGCTAACAGCAGTGTGAGGGCACGCTCCAAGTTTTCTCCTCCCCGGTTCTGCTCTCCTTTATTACCACTGTCTACCACAAGGCTTTGCCTCGAGATGTTTCAGTGCTTTTGAGAGCGTGTCCTTCATTGAAATTCACGTATTTGCTATAAAGAACAGAATCTGAGGGTGGCTGTGCTGTGCCCTGCCTTCCCACCCCATCCACCAGCAACACTGGCCTTGAGCTGGAGGGATGGAGAGGGGAGACTGCAGTTTCTGTTCTGACCCTGTGCAACCTCAGCACTCTGCCCCAGAAAAATGAGCAACCTCAGCACTTGCTCTGGCAAGCTCCAGCTCAGATATGCCCAGAAAAGGAAAAAACCAGCACTCACTATTGGATTCTTTGTGCCTTATAATGACTAAACAGAGCCTGAAAGGGCTGAGTGCCCACAAACCTGCTAGAAAGGGCTACAGCTCTCTCAGGTCTTTGTCATGAATCTGGAAGATTCAGCTGCAAACTTCCTGTGTCTTGGTCATTGTGGGCCACCTTGAGAGGAGGGAATGAAAGATTTCTGTAAAAAGACCCTGGACCCATCCAGTCATCTCTGGATGGCTACTGCAAAAGCAAACACCAGAATCATAAAATCCTAGAATGGTTTGGGTTGGAAGGGACCTTAAAGATCATTCCAACCCCACTGCCACGGGCAGAGACACCTTCCACCAGATCAGATAAACAGAACTTGATCATTCCCGAATCTTTTTAGGCAGCCTTTAGGTACCACAAAGCAGCAAAGGGCAAAAATTCCAATTTTAAAACTATATTTTGACAATTCAACAACTACTCTTTGACATCGCCTCTTGCCCTTTGGGCTCCCTAACATTTCTTGCTTTCTGCTCCTGGGAAGACTGAAGTGATGTTGGCTTTGAGTCACAAGGCATCAACGCCCTGTGCTCCCAGCACAGTAAATCACCACTCTGTCACCTGCTGTCACAGCAGCAGAACTCCCTCTCTTCAGGCTTATTCCACTGGAAACTCAGGCCAAAATAAAATAACTAACACTGAGACTGCAGCACACGGGATCCCTCTGGGAGGAATGTGCCACCCAGCACATCCAAGGTGATGGGGCATTAATTCCACGTGGCAACGCTGCTGGTGGCTTTTGCCATTACCCCCAATCCTCACTCAAACCTGGAGCTGGAGCCTGGGGCTCCCCTCAAGGCACTTGCTGCTGAAAAATCCTTCCTCAGGGCTCTCCCTGGTGCTCTCCCAGGTGAGTGCTCAAACCTGAGGCACAGCCAGGGCTCACAGACAGCACTTCAGTGGGTTTGGGTAATCTCTTACCCCCTCTCCTCTACAAAGCAAAGTCCAGAGGGCTGGGAGAAAAAAAATGCTGCTTCCAAAATCCCCCCACTCACAGCAAGGCAGCTCCTAAGATGTAAAAAATTGGCCCAGGCAGCCTCTGGGGTCACAGTCTCCCAGGGAAGCTGCTTGGAGTGGGGTGGAATGGCTCATCCCTTAACCCTGGTGACAAACACTGTTCCCAGTGACCATGGCCCAGGCACTGCCCACCCCTTTCTGGACTGGCGAAATGTTGTCAAGCAGCACCCAGGGCACATCAGTGGTTTAACAGAAGCACACAATGAAGGAATAACTCATGTGGATTGCTGCTGCTTTGCCTGTGGTGTCTGGGCCCCCAGACCCACCCTGGGCCCAGCACCTGAGTGAGTCAGGCTGGGGATTGGTCACATCCTCCCAGACCAGGGGGCTTCAGGCCAGGAGAAAGTGCCACAGGCACCGCCCCAAATGCACACCTGGGTGTTGGGTGTTAAAGACAAACCCCAAAGATTTGGTCTTACATTCATCTTTCTTTATTTCAATCAGGATCATATCCAAGGAGGAAGAAGCTGAGATCAAATCAGCTTCTTCCAGCTGTCCCATCACCCGGGCTGTGCCACCCTGGTGCAGTCAACAGGCAGCTCCTGAAGCACAGCACCCAGGCGTGCCTCCAGCTCTGGCACCAATGGCATCACCTGCTGTTCATCACGTAGAGGTTTCCAGGGAAGTTCCACCCCTCTCCCCCCTCATCCATCCCCCAGCATTGCCCAACTCCCAGCTGGAGGGAGGCAAGTACAGACCCAGCCTCAGAGGGAGCCCCAGGAAGAGAGGGGTGACCTGTAGGGAGAAATCCTGTTCCTATTTCCAACCCCTGTTACCCACTCTTGCCATGCCAGTGTAACACAGGGACGTATTTATAACTCCCTGCTTGTCCAAGCAGGTCACTGGATCCTCCTCAGCTGAGGAGATGAATCAGCCCTGCAAGCTGCAGATCTGCCCACCAGGAGCAAGGAGAAACAAAACCACCTGTTGAGCTGGATCCAAAGCATTGGATTTCATCCACCCTTTCTCACCCAGAGACCTCAGTGCTTTTCACTGACCACCAAAGACAAAAGCTGTGGCTGCATCGGGAGCAGCACTCAGAGCTGGGAGTGCTGGATGTTTGGCAGAAGTAAGCACCAAGGAGTGGCTTTTGCAGCTGGAAGTGGCAGAGGCCACGTACAGATGGAGCTGAGGACACCAGGTCACGTCAGGCCAAGGAGTTCTGCAATACTCAGCATCCTGTTCTGACCTCGAGCCTCCCAGGAATGCAGAGCTGATTGTGCTGTCTGTGCTGCAGGATCTGCAGGGAGGGGCAGAAATGCTCATTCCATCATCCAGAACAGCTGGAGCACACCCAAGGCACTTCTTCACTTGGACAGAGCAGCAACAACCTTGAAGCCAAGGACCAGCTTATCCTGGAAGGAAAAGCTCAGAGTGACTTTCCAAGGCCCCCGCGGTACCCAGGGAGATGCAGGCCCTCAGCGAAGGCAGAGCAAGCCTCAGGGACCTCGATCCCACATGAAACCATCTCAGCAAGAACTGGGCAGTTGGTTTGATGTGTCTGGAAAAGCACAGGATAAAAACACCAGGTGGTGCCAGCTGAGAGGGCACAAACTCCTGCAGCCACAGTTTTGGAGAGCCTGGCAGCTGGGCATGGCCGCGTGGGAATGCAGCAAAGCATCCCTGATTTCAGGGATGAAATCCCTGAAATCCCTGATTTCAGCCTGCAGCTACTGCTGCACAAAAGTTGTGTTGGCTGGCTCAGAGAGTTCAAAAGGAAACCATGAATTCTGGGAATGTCTTCTTGCCGGATTTTGAATTTTTTTTTAACATTTTTTTTTTCTTTCTCAGAACAGGAAAGATACCACAGGGGTCTGGTTTAAATGAGAACATTTGGACAGTGAGGCATATTTGATAGGAGCAGGAGAGGGACAAAGATACAGGTGAAAACAGAGGGTTTGGCTGCACTTAATGCTTTACATTCTTTCACATATCTCTTGCTGGCCTCAAAAATGTCTTCACTCATCTCAGGGGAGGTTTTCCAGGTGGTCTTTTCCCAGGCCTGGGTTCCTGGACAGGCTTTTTGCAGGAGGCAGGGATGGGGAAATCCCAGACAGACTTACTCAGGCTTCCTCAAGTTACCAAAATTAGAGCAGCTGAATTCCAGCCTGAGGGATCAAGTGATAAGACATCACAGGAAGCACAAAACTCAAATTAGCATCCACAGAAGATCCTGGACTGTTTGTGTCCTGCAGGGAGCTCTGAGGGGCTCTGCTGTAACCTCCAGAGCTGGAGGAGCAGCAGGAGCTGATGTCACATCCCACACTGCCCAGGGAGAGGCCACACCAGCTCCACATCTGCAACTGGAGAACACAAAGTGTGCTGGGGAGGGCTGCTCCTTCTGCAGGCACTTCCTGGGGGTGGCTCCAAGCCCCCTGAGGTAGCTCTAGATACAGACCCTAAAATAATACCTAATATATACCAATAAACTGAATTGGTGAGGGGAAAGTGTCAAGGGGAAGTAAGCAAGTTTCCAGATTAGTTTATGACATCATGAATCTGCACACTCCGGTTTCAGTGCTGGCTGCTTTCCCTCTCACCCATCCCATCTGGAAACCAATCTGAGCAGTGACTCGCTGATCTCACCACCCTGGCAGCTTGCAGAGGCAGCTGCCCGAAACTTTGCACCCAGATGCAGATGTTTTAGGAGCTGAGCACATCTCTTACAGAGGAATGATGTTAAATTGGTGCAACCTCTGCTGGCTCAGCAGCTCAGTGCTGGCCCGGGGGAAGCTCCAGCCGGAGGGGTGGCAGAGGACAGGCAAAGCCTGGGAGCTCCGGAGCCCCTGAGCAGAGCCCTGTGTCTCTGCCCGAACCACCCTCGGTCCCGGTGTGAAAAACAAGCTTAAAACTGTTGTAAAATAGTCGATAGATCGTTAAGCATGTACTGTTAGTTTGGTTATTATGTTGTAAAAGGGGTTTAAAGGGTAGCTATAAGAAACACCCAGCGTACCATACCACAGCTCAGCAAAGTGCAGCACCCCCAGAGAAACGAGCCGGCCTGGACAGAGCTGGAATGGCCAAGCGAGCGCCTCAAACCTTCACGCAAATGAAGGCTCCAAAAAGAAACCAATCCAAAGGGACAAAAAACAGGATAAAAAGGGACTTCTGACCCACTGAACTGTGCAGCTCCACCTGGAACATCGGGACTATCGGGACATCGCTGCTGGAGCCCCAGCGCCGGCGCTGCCGCATCCTGACGGGATCGCTCCTGCTCGGCCCGGGGCCCCACGCTCTAGGCCTTTCTTTTTATTATAATAAATGCTGAAATCACTTTAGTACCGGGAGCCTGCTCTCGTTTTCATCAGGGTGACAGAGAACAGGCAAAGCGGGAGCTCCCGAGCCCCTGAGCAGAGCACTGTGTCTCTGCCCAAGCCAGCCCCGGGGTCAGCAGCAGAGCTCTGCAGCCTTTCTCTGGCTTGGGCAGAGCAGCTCTGCAGCCTTTCTTTCTCTCTCCTCACCCCACTTGGGCGCTGCTCTTCCACAGCTGCAGCATTTCCCCAAAGTTTTACATAAACCTCCCTCTCCGGAGCCAGCTCCACACCCTGCCCAAGGAGGGCTGGCAGAGCCGAGCACCGCTGTCTCCTTTCTGCCCGTGTTTTGCATGTTGGACAGCTTTTATCGCGCTTCACCCGAAACTTCCCGCCGGGCTCCGGGGCCCGTGCTGCGCTGCGGCTGCCGCGGGATGCTGGGGGGCACAGCAGCCAGCTCTCCCTCCTGCCCCAGAGCTGCCCAAATATGGTGCCACGCTGCTCCAGCGTGGCCCGGCATTACTTCACCCCTTGCATATGCAACACACCTATTTATACATTTTAATGGGATGTTTGCCATTCTCGGGCCCCGGGGTGTTATCCCTCCTGTGGAGTGCGAGTGCTGCGATGCCCCCAGGCTTGTTTTCCTTTCAGGCCTTCACCCTTCCCATCCTGGAACGTGCCTTCGCTCACTCACACCCTCCTCTGCAGCACCTTCTTTCAGACCTTTCCCCCAGTTTATGATTTCCATCCCAGGCCTGTCTCCTGCAGTGTTTGGGTGCCTCTCAGCTCCCCTGCCCCTCCAAATTCCATGGTCAGACAAACCATGTCTGTCTCTGTCTGACTCTGCTCTCCCACCATTTATGGAATATTTCATTTCCCCAGCTCTGGAAAACTCTTTCCAGTTCATCCCAGTAACTATTAACAGCTATTCTCTGAATATCCTGTGAGAGGAAGAAACTAGATTCTATGGTTACAATTATTTTTGAAAAACCTTGGATGTAATTTCTCCCATCTCTTCAGGTAATGCATTCACTCCTGTATTTGCCTGTCCCTCCTCCTCCTTCCCAAGGAGAGGGGGTGCTTGTCCTGCCTCCACCTTTCCGGGACTCACCCCATCACTGCAAGGTCTCAGAAGCCGCTGCAGACGTTCCCTCTGCACCCTGGCAGGAACTGCAGCCTGCCCTACCTGGGCTGTCCTTGCTGTTTTCTCCTCTGCTGCAGCCCTGATCTTCCCTGTCATCACTGGGATCAAAATCTGCTTTCTTGGTGGCACCTCACCTGTTTAGTGACAACCACAGGAGTTGGAAAGAAAGCAACAGATCCCTTCTAGGGTCTGGCAGCAGCTTTTCCTTGCCCTTAGCACAGGGACAAGTCACTGGTGCACGTGGAGATGGGATCCCTCTGCACCCCTTCGTCTGCCTCCCTCTGCAAACACTGTTCAGGTGCCCTGGGCCAACATCAGAGATCCTCAGGGATGGCCAGAAGCCTCAAGAGAGAGGACAAGGTCCTGCTGGGTGGGCACACAGCAGTGGCAGCAGCCCCATCAGCGCTCGGGGAGCTCAGGGACCGGGCAAGCCCAGCAAGGCTGGGGTGATGCTGTGCAACAGAGAGCCCTGCTCCTGGGCCATCACACCTTCCCAGGTGAGAGAAACCCCAGGAGGACTCAGCCTGGCAGCCAGGCTGGCCCCACCAGCCAGCACCCACCCCTGGAGGCAGCTCAGACAGGCTGCTTTGATTAAGGGAGGCTGCTGGGGACTAGGTCCTTTTTAGGAATATTTAAATCCAAAGCTCTTTTCCCTGAGGCAGCTGAAGTTACCCAGAGCTCCTGCAGAACATGCACCCACCCACCTTCCTGTGGCTGGAGCTGGGCCACGTCCATGGAGAAGCACAGGGCACATCCCATCCCTGGTGCAGGAGTGTCCTGGGAACCCCAGCCCCAGTTCCTGCCTGGAGTGCTCCGAGGCCTGGGGAGAGCAGTTCATAACCACTGGGTGAAATAAAACAAACCCTCCCAACTCACACACCCGAGCAATTGGAGCTCCTGCCCACTGGACCCCCTGTCCTGAACCAGCCCTGGGAAAACTGCAGCCCAGAGTGGCCAGTGGAGTCACAGTCTGTGCCCTCAACACATGAATTATTTCCTATCCCCTCCTACCCTTCTCCTTCACTGCCTGCTCTCCTGGGCAGCAACAGCATCCTCCTCACTACAGAGATGTTTGGAACCACTCTGCACTTCCCCCAGGGTAAATGTGAAAAGGGAATTTGGCCCAAATCCCACTGTGGTTTGGGATGCAGCTGCAGGGTGCAGAGTACCTGCATGTGTCCCCAGGAGCCCCAGCCAGCAGTGACAGGAACAGCCATCCCAGTGCTGCTGAACGCTGAACAGGGATCAAACACAGGGGCTGCAGCAGGGAGGGAGCAGCCTGCCCCAAACCACTGCTCCAAGCACAACAGAGATGTGCCTGACTCAGGAAGAGCTTTTGCCAACTGAGGAAGCCTTTGGGGACAACCTAAAGAGCCATTTGAGCTGGGATTCGAGTCCTGCATCCTATCTTCTGGCAGGAAAAGTCCTCTCCATAGCCTGGGGATTCCTGTGCTGTCTGACAAGAGCCTCCAGAGGCAGCAGGAAGCTGAGCCCCACCTCTGGGCACTGAGAGGAGCTTTGTGAGACACAAAGACTCCAGCAGGTCTTCGAGGTGCACAGGGCACTCAGGAAAACTCAGCCTCAGGGAATGGCTAGGAGCCCTGATTTAGGGCAGGAGAGCCTTGGAGGGCTGGAAACAAACTCTGCAGATGCTCAGCTCCACTTGAAGTCACCCTCCCCTTCTGCACACGCTGATGGTTGGTGTGGAGGCACCCAGGGACCTCTGGCACAACCAAACACCCCATGGGTGGCATTTATAAACAAAGCCATTGTTGAGACAATCAGAACTAACATCTGCCCCTCTCCCAGCTGGAGGAGGAGGGGAATCCTGGTCCCTGAGTGGTTTCTCATCCAGGATAAAAGCATCCCAAATGTCTTAGCAGTAAGCTCAGCTTACTGCTTTAGTTAAGCTCTCTGAGCTGTGGAAACCAGCTCCCACATGTTGGTATTTGAGGACACATGAATTTAGGAGGTGGCTTGGATGGAGGAGCTGTGCAGCACCTGGCTTTTGGCACTGCAGCACTGTGTGGGGTTGGGATTGGGCTTACCAGGGGTACATGGCTCCAGAAGGGAAATTTTGGAGGAAATCCAAATTTCAATCAAATGAAAGAAATGTACTTTCAATTCTTTTATTCAGGATAGTTTGGGTTTATTCCTGACAATAGCTCTGGAAGCTGGAGTATGTGACAGAGTCTTTGGAGATCAACAATTAGAAAGAGGTGAATCAAAACCCCAGTGCAAATATCCACAGGGTTTCTTATCTAGAAATTCACAGCAAGCTGTAGAAATCTTGTACAAAACCACAACCTGAGAAAACACTGTCATAAATACCTGCTCAGTTTTGCTCAAAACATGGCTGTGTGCTTTTCCCAAGCTGCTCCCAGGCCACATCTCACCTGGGGCTCAATGGCAAAGCCTCTTCTCAGCCTCTCAGGACTGGGAACAAGCCCAGGATCCCCACTCCATCAGCCCAAACTGTCTTTTCCAGTGTGTGCTGCTTAATATCCATCACTTGCTGCTTTGGGCTTTCTAGACAATGACTGCCCACAGTGACGCGTCCCCAGAGGCAAAAAGCAGAAGAGCTCTGAGGATGAGGTGTCACCACCAGACCTGAAACAATCCAGAGTTATTTCTGCACCATCTGGCACAGCTGAGCAGTCTTTGAGGCGAGCCCAAACACAGCTGCAGGGCAGAAATCTCACTGCAGGTGCCAAAGGTGAGCTCAGGGATGAGCTCAGAACAGCAACAGCTCAGGAACAGGTCCAAAAAGTGTTCTCCTAAGGATGTGGTCACGTAGGAGCTGGGGAAGGCAGGCCTGCACATCCTGGGGGACAGGAGCCACAGACTGTCCCAGTGCCAGGTGTCCAGCCCTGCCCCTGCCCTGCACACACCAGCCAGGACCAAGGAAAGCAAAGAGCTGTGAGCCTGGACAGCGAGACACATGAGGTGACATTTTCTGCAGGGGCAGTGACCCAGGGCTTGTTCCATCCTATTTATATCCTGCAGCTTTTGATGCCACCCCAAAACTCCTTAATGACAAGAATCCCAAATGAGAATGAGGAACAAAGTGTCTTGCACACACTGGGAGGTGGCTCCAGCTTCCCTTTCCTTCCTTTTCCACAGAACATCAGGAAAAAGTGAAGGCTCTGGAGGAGAACAGGGACCAGGTTGTCCAGGCTGCCACCCCTCTGCCTGGACCAGGGCAGAGCCAGTGCAGGGTTGAGAAAGGACACCTTGAGCACAGCCTGCTGGAACACACCCCATGAGCACAGAACTTTGCAAACCCCGAGAGCAGGGCTTGGTCTCTGCAGTAAATCCCCCCTACAGGAGGTTGACTTTGGCCACAACCTGCTTGCAGCCCATGCTGGAGTACTGCTTGTCCCCTGTAGTGTAGTAACTGAGCTGATTTGCCAAATTTTCAATGTGCTTCTGGTCGGGATAGAGCCCCTCCCTCCTCATCTGCTCCAGGAAGCAGTTTATGACGTGAGACTTCTCCAGAAGGACGAAGGGGATGATGTCTGCAGCCTTCCACAGAGGGTGCACACTGACCAGGACTGGCTGGATGATGCTCAGCAGCTCTTCAACTCCCCGCTGCTGATGCAGGAGCTCAGTGGATGCATTTTGGATAACGAACTTGGTGATTTCAGCACCTCCCAGGTTGCTTATTAAAATGTAGATGGCATTTAGGAACTCGTTAGTTTGATTGGGCTCAAAGAATCGGCTGAGAGTGTCCAGCAGGACAGGGGACATGAGCTCAACCTCATCCAGAATAAACAGTGGGGTCTTTTCCTCTATTTCAGCTCTGGTAACCACGTCAGAAATCTTCTTGGACAGATCTATTTCACACGTGAGGGGAGCCACCCCGCTGGGGCAGTGATGCATCACAAAGTACTGGAGCACAAAGTCATTGTCCATGACAGAGCGAAAGTGCTGGGCCAGCACCCAGCCAACGTGGCTCTTCCCAACCCCTGTGGGGCCGTTCAGAGAGATCACCAGAGGCTTGTTGTGGACGTGGGTAGCCAGATAGTCTTTCAGCAATTCCACAATACTTTCCACAGCAACCTTCTGCCCAAATACTTCCCGGTGCATGGTTTTCTCTAAACCATCCAGGTCATATTTTTGGAGGTTATCATCCAGGTTCTCTATTGCATTGAGAATCTGGAAGAAGATAATGGCAATGAGCAAGAGGAGGCAGCGCTTTGCCTTGCTCTTCTCCTCTGCTGGGAGATATTTTTTTGTTTTATCTGGGTAGAGAACCATCCTGGATTTCCTCCGGCTCTTTTTCCGCCTGCACTTTTTCACGGAGTAATGTTCCACAGACGTGTCAAAGGTGAAGTACTGGGAGCTCTCAAAGCCAGACTGATTAAAGAAGGACATGGAAGGGCTGTACAGGGAAGTTCTGTTCAGGGACAGCTGCCTCTGGAGCAGCCTGGTGTGGACGAACTCGGCAGACTTTTCCCGAGGCAGCTCTAAATGCAGCCGGCTTTTCTTCAGCCCCTGGTAGCGCCGGCGCAGGCGGACGATGGCCCGCAGGGGAGAGGAAATGGAAGTGATTTTCTTGGAAGCAGCAGGGATCACAGCATCTGGTACTTCCTCTGCGTCACTCTCAGAGCAAGACGCCTCTTCTTTTGCATCACAGGGCATTTCCCCTTCCCTGTCGCTATCGGTGATGGCAATCTCCCCTTCCCCATCACTGTCGGTGACCGCAATCTCCCCTTCCCTGTCACTGCCACTGCCACTGCCAGGAATGTCCCCTTCCCTGTCACTGCCACTGCCAGGAATCTGTCCTTCCCCATCGCTGCCATTGCCCTGTGTCTCTCCTTCCACGCTGCCCTCAGTGAAGACAATTCCTGGGTCACAAGGAGCCTCTTCTTTTGTGCTGCTCTCAGCACAGGGCACCTCTCCTGCATCGTCCTCTGCTCCAGATGTGTCTCCTGTGGGATTGCTCTCCATGCAGGGCACCTCCACCCCCAGATGCCTGAGGACATTTTTTCCATCCAACTCACAGCAGGGCAGCTCTTCCTCCATCTCTTCTGGTTCTTACAGCCCATTCACATCATCTTCTTTCTAAAAAGAATAGGAATGATGTAAAATCAACCATCCTAACATCAGGAAGTGACCAATAACAGTGAAATTAGACAGATATCCCCTTTGTAATGGGCAGAAACCTGCAGCAATCAGTAATGGCAAGGTGGCAGAGACTTTCACACTTAAGCTTTCTGGAAGATGGGACAGATGAGCAAAACTACAGATGAAATTCACAGAATTCACAGAATTTCTAGGTTGGAAGAGACCTTCAAGACCATTGAGTCCAACCCAGCCCCAACACCTCAACTAAACCCTGGCACCCAGTGCCACATCCAGGCTTTGTTAAACACACCCAGGGGTGGTGACTCCACCACCTCCCTGGGCAGAACATTCCAGAAATTTATCACCCTTTCTGTAAAAAGCTTTTTCCTAATATCCAGCCTAAACTTCCCTTGGTGCAGCTGGAGGCTGTGTCCTCTGCTTCTGTCAGTGCTGCCTGGAGACAGAGCCCAGCCCCAGCTGAGCACAGGCACCTTTCAGGAGCTGTAGGGAGTGATGAGGGCACTCCTGAGTCTCCTTTTCTCCAGGCTGAGCACCCCCAGCTCCCTCAGTCGTTCCTCAGTGTCAATTAATGCAAACTGATGTTAAAACACAAACCCAACCCTGCCTTCAGATGCAGAAGGGAAGGTCAGAGCTGGCTGGGGCCAAAGCCAAAGGCTCTGCTGTAAGAAGGAGGCAGGACAGCAGGACAGACTGACCCATGTTCTGAACCACAGCTGCCCAGTCCTCTTTCCCTACACCTGCTAAATTCAAGGAAGACAAAGCCCCACCTTTGTGCCAGCACATGCACACAGGCACGTACACACCCTGTGGGAAGTCACTGTCCACCCACAGACACCCTCAGGCTGTGGCAGTAACTTGCTGTGGTTGCCATCCTGGCTGCGGTGGCACCTCCCAGGGAGCATTTTCCTGGCTGTGCTGATGGATGTGCCTGGCAGGGAGGTGAGATGAGAGCTGCCCTGGATGGGAAGGCTCAGAGGGGCTGTGCCTGAGCCTGCCAGCAGCACATGGCTGTGGGGAGAGGAGAGGGGCAGCCCCAGAGAACCCCAACCCTGCCACCCCCATGGTCCTTCCATGCCCTGTGTGCCCACACACATCCCTGGACATGCAGGAGGGACACAGGGGCTGCCACATGAGACCCTGGAGCTACACAGGAGAGCCCAGGGACGTGGTCATCCTGGGACAACCATCTGAATGGTCAAACCTCAGCTGGCAAACAAGAAGGAGAGGCCAGAGGGATGTGGCAAGAGGCACAGACGCAGGAGGGAAGCCCCTGGGAGAACACAGCTCTGCAGGGGTGGATGCAGCCCCATGTGCTGCCCTGGCCCTGCCTGGCACAAGGCTGGAGGTGGCAGAAGCTGTGTCATGGTGGGAGGGCCCTTTTCTGACACCTCAGGGCTGCAGCAGTGCTGACACAAGGGACAGTTTGCTGCTGTGGCACTGCCAGCCCAGAGCGCGGAGCCACACAGGCAGCGTGAGGAAATGCCACTCTCATCAGCCATCCTTAAAAAATCAACACCGGGTCTTGCCAAAGGCACCACGACTCTGGAGGGAGCAGGGAGGTCAGGAAGTTTGTTATTAACTCGCTGCAGCTCAGCAGGAAGCCACCAACCTGCACGAAGTCACGCTCTGGACGAGGTTTTACTTCCCCTGCGCAAAGGCTCCGTCACCCACCGAGCCCGAGGGCGCCCGGGGCTGTGGGGGAGCCAGGGGCCCTGGAAATGCCCCCTCTGGCCCCTTGCTAAACCCCACACCTGTCCTGGCTACTCTGAAATGCAAAGCTTCACTCCCATCCGTGCACAAGCTGATTTTGGGACCGTGTGAGGACAGCCAGTGAGCCCAGCCACCATCGCCGGAGCTGCCACTGCTGGCAGCAATTAACCCCGAGTGCTAATTGCTGACCCAGTTCCTGACCCTGTGCAGGATTTGGTGTGCAAAGGCAAAACCAGCCAGACAGGATCTGGCAAGGAGGCCCTGAGGCAGCACAAGGAAGAAGGGCTGGGTGCCACCATCACTGCGATGCCACCCGAAGGATGCCACTGGGAGCCCTGGGCTGTCCCCACACCACCCTGCAGTCACACCCTTGCTCCTCTCCATCCTGCATCACCTTGCTCAGACAGCGCCTGCAGGTCCCCAAAGGGACAGCTGTCCCCAAAGCCACTGGGGAGCAGCCCCTGCAGCTCAGACCAGCACGGGCTCAAGGGATCAGGGACACCACAGAGCTCAGCCAGGGATCAGAAAACCCTCAGGGTGATGTTTTCTCAGCCCCAAGCCCTTGTAGGTGAAGAGGGGGTTGGTTAAATGCCAGAGAAGAGGCTATGGAAATTTACAGGAGAAGTTTTAGAGAACAGAAGGATCACAGAATCATGGAATAGTTATGGCTGGATGGAACCTTCAAAGACCATCTCATTCCAAACCCCTGCCATGGGCAGGGACACCTCCCACTAGCCCAGGCTGCTCCAAGCCCCATCCAATCTGGCCTGGACTGGGGCAGCCACTCTGGCACCCGTGCCAGGGCCTCACCACCCTCATTCTCAGAAACTTCCTTATCTCTACTCTAAAGCCACTCTCTTCTAGTTTAAAACCATCACCTGTCATAACAGGACGTGCTTAAAATTTTCTCTGTCTTTTTCATTGGCTCCCTTCAAGGCCGGGGAGGCTGCTCCAGGAGGGAAACACAGGACACCCCAAGCACTCCCCACGGACACTGCCAGGCCACAGCCAGGTGCTGCTGCAGCTGAAACACGGAGGGATGTGGCTGCTCACAGCCCAGAGCTGCTCTCCTACTGCCATGTCCATGCAGAGAGCCCAAAGCCCCTACAAGACCCCCGGGGAATGGTGAGGACCGAGCGCTCACCAGCTGGGAGGTGTTCAAGGTCCTCTTCCCAAAAGCCCATCAGCACATCCACCCCACCAGTGTGGGATGCCCAACTCTCCAGAGGAGCCGAGCAAGGCAGGGAGGAAGGACAAAACCCCATCCTGAGCAAGGAATCTGTCCAGTCATGAATATAATAACCCTGCTAATGCCATGACTCAGTCCCTATTACCTGCTGGTATTTACACAGGACTGGAAGTTTCTAAGAGCAGCCCTCGCACACTCAGTGTCGGGCTGGGCAGGAGGCTGGGCCAGCCTGCAATGGTGCACTTTTGACAGCTTAATTTTATATTTGATGAAAACAACAGGAAAGAGAAGGCAGGAATTTGGTCTGCAGCATCCCAGTGCTCATGTAAACACTGCTGATCTCTGTTCTGTGCCGAGCCTGGACACCGCAGGAAAACTTGCACTTGGAAACGCTCCTGGGAAGCCTCCAGCTTTCCTGCTGTAGCTCTTGCAGTGTTTGCGTTCGTGCACCCTGCTGCTCCAAAACAACGTTTCCACAACAGAGGAGCCTGTGTGGGCAGCTGGAGGCAGCCTGGGAGAGGGGAGCAGGATGGGGACAGCCCCGGGCTGGTGGCAGGAGAGGCCAGCGGAAAGCCGCGGTCTGAGTTAAAGCAACCCGGCTGGGGAGGCTGCACCCAAGCTCAGCCTCTGTGGATGAGCAAAGCTGCTGGGAAAAGGGAACGGCTGGGATATTCTGAAGATTGATATCCCCCATCCCCAGCTGGAGCCAAACCCTCCGTCCAAAAGGGAGCATCCAAAGGTGGCACAAACAGCCCCTGGCTGTGGGGGCTGCAGATAAAGGGCTCAGTGGCTGGGAGGCGAAACCCGGAATGTCGGCAGAGGCCAGCACGGCCCCGGCATCCCGAGCCGCAGTGCCCGAGGGCCCCGGCGGGGAGCGCACCGAGCGGGGCGGCTCGGCTCACGGCCGGCGCAGCCCACCCTGCCCGAGCACACGGAGCAGGGGGACAGCGGTGACAGCCAGCACCCCCCACAGCTCGTCCGCCACCAAACCCACCAGCCCAGCCCCAAGTGCTGCCAGGCCCCGAAGCCAAGTCCGAAGGGAAGGACAGCAAGCGGAGGGGAAGAGCCTGAAGCATCCCAAACCACCGGGAGCGAGAGCATCCCTGGAAAACCGAGGCGGCTTCTGGTGGAAAGCAGCGACTGGGGACGAGCAGAAGACGGTGGCAGGGATGGAGCTGGAAGTAGCCTTGGGGTGGCCCGGTGACCCCGGAGGGGTGGGGAGCAGGACGGGGGAGCCGATGCCAGCGCAGTTACCCGCGGTGTCCCCTCGGCGCCGGTCACGGGCGCTTCCCTCCGCCCGCCGAGCGCAGCCTCCGGCCTCGGACGGGCCGGCAGCTCCTCTGTCGCCGCTCTCATCCGCACAGAAACCAGCCCCGGAGAGGAAATGGTGAGGAGGAGTGGCCCTGGGCGGCACTTCCTTCTCGCCTGCCATGGGGTGGCCGCTGCCGGCCGGCTCCGTGTCCCCCTCCTGCCCGGAGCCCTCCCCGGCCGCTGCCGTCACGGCGGCACCGTGCGAGCGAGCACGGGCAGCGGGGTGAGCTCATCCCCCGGACAGCCCCAGAGCCCGGGCAAAACATCCCCACCCTCGGCGCTGTCGGTGGTTAGTCATGAGCCCGGAGCCCTCGCCCCAAAGGTCACGGCGGTGACGCTGCCGGCAGGGTGACTCGGGGCTGGCGCGGCGCTCGGGTGCTTCCCCTTGCCAGCGGCACGAACAGGGAGTCGGTCTGCGGGGAAGGAGTGAGTCCATAAAAAATAACGAGTCTGGGAAAAGCAGCAAGTCCGGAGTAGTTGGTCGGACCCTGGGCAGGTCCTGGCTGCGGCCGCTCCTGCTCTGCTGCCCGGCCCTGCCGCGGCTCTGGGCCCCTCGGCTGCTCTGTCCAAGCTGCTCGGGGACATGGGGACAGCCGGGGCCGAGGCTGCGCGGCGGCCGTGGGACCAGGCTCTGGTGCGGGCACAAAAACTCCCCGGGGAAAACCACTTCATGCCTCCAGAGCAGGAAGCAGCAGAGTGTTCCTCACCCAGCAGTGCAAAAGTTCATCACGGGGCTGCTCCTCACCTGCACTCCCGTTTCCTTCAGCCCTGGCACGTCCCACCTCTCACCTGCATTTGCACAACCTGGCCAAGGCTTTTTCCCCCAAATCAAGCCCATTTGGTAAAGCCAGAGAAGCCCTAAGTGAGCTCCTGCTGGTATTTCAAGCTCCTGTTTTTTATTGGAACCTGCACCCTGCGAGCCCAGGGAAATTCTAAAGGACCAAAAATACCCAGGACCAAAAATAAGGGGGGAAATCCCCCGAATTTGAGGGGTTTTTGGTGCATCACAGTGCAGATCCCACTCTGGCTGTGATGCTCCCTATTGCCCCCACTTCAGGGGAGGGGATTCTCTGAGCAAGTCTCCCCAGCCCCGTGCCAGGCAGCTGCACGTGCCTCTGCTGTGGCCAGTGGGATTTGCCTAACAAATCTTTGCAAATGTGGGGATTTCTGTGTCATGAAGGCACAGGGGCCCAGCTGGAGCTGACACTCAGCAGCTGGGAGATGCCCTCGGGGTCGGGAAGCCAGGCAGGACTGACCCAAAGCAGAAATCCCTTTAAGAGGGGCTTGGCAGGTGGTTTGGGAGCAGCCATGAAGGAAGATGCTCTTCTGGCTAATTCAGGTTTTTGAGAAAGAGGAACTCCCCCCAGTCAGAGTAGTTTGTAACGATTAAGAAACCCCCAAAACACAGTGGCCCCCAAAGCTCTGAAAGATTCAACATTAGGGAAGCAAGAAGCTGCCAACCCCCTCAAGGGCTGCCAGTGAACATCAACAGTCCAGCAAAAACTGTTCTGCTCTAAATGGGAAGGAGCTTGAGCCATTTCAGCACTCCGTGGGCTGCTGGGGGTAATGGGGGGGGGGACGGACAGAAAACCCCTAGAACTCAGGAAAACCCCCAGCAGGTTTTTTCCCCAAGAAAACAGGTTTTTCCCCAGCAGGAAACCCAGGGAGGGTGGAAGATGCACAGCCCACCCTGGAAAGGGGGGTTCCAAACCCCTCCTGAGCTGGAGACAGAGGGTGACAAGATCCTGGTGACAGTGGGGACGTGGGACTGATCTGCCTGGGACCCCCGTGGTGCTGGTGGGGCTGGATGGCACATGGGGATGAGGATCTGGAGGGGCAGCCTGGCCACTGCCAGCCGTGGAGTGACCACACAGGTGACAAGGTGATGCAGGGCTGGGGACACTGTCCTGGTATTGCTGCCAACTCCAAAATCACAGGTTGGGTCTGGAGTGGCTGCCAAAAAATGCTGGGGAGCACCTGGGGAGGGCAGGGGCATCGATGGCACCAGGAAGTGCCTATCCCATGTGGGGACAAGGAGGACAGGGCAATGGAAAACCTGCTTATGTTCCCAGCCCAAATGTCCCCTTGAGCTGCTCCTGGCCCTGGTGTGGGGGCTGTGTCCCCCCTCCCCACGGGGCTTTGGGGACCTCCAGCACCCCAAATTGGAGGAGACAAGCTGCTGTGTCCTGTGGGGAGGGGACACACTGGGGGGACATGCAGGCACAGAGGTGATGGTTTTTGGGGGGGGGGGTTGTTTTTCATGGGGGGCAGTGCCATGGGGGGGTCCTGGGGTCCTGCAGGTGAGGGATGTGTGGGCTGTGTACACGGGGGAGCTGTGCCTCGGGGGGCACACGGGGCCATCAGGGCAGGGCGGGGGGGGGCAGTGCACGGGGGGCCAGGTGGAAGCAAATTGGGGTCACCTGCCCTGTCCCCCACGGCCTTGGGGCCACCTGCCCTGTCCCCCGTGTCCCTGCGGGTGCCGAGGCCGGGCCCCCCTGGCTGGGCCCCACGGGGAGGAAACGGGTGCGGGGCCAGGATGGGGACGAGAGGTGCCACAGCAGCCCCTCCTGCGGCCACGGATGCAAATCCTGCACAAACACAGCCTCTCCCACACGGAGAGAGGCCAGAGAATGTCCCAGGGAGAGGGGGACGGTGCCCCGAGCCGAGATTTTGGTACCAGCCTCTGACTGGTGCTCACTGCTTTGGCCACCCCTGGGTTTATTACCCACCAGGAGGCATCGCCAGAGCTCGGGTGGCACCAACTTATGTGACAATTTTAGGGTTTTCCTTCAAGTTTTTGCATATTGCCTCTTTAGCCAGAACATTTCTAAGGCTGAGGAGCAGCAGCTGCATCCCAAACGTGGGCAAATCCCTCCTGTGTGCCCTGGGAAACCAGAATGAGGTGAATGAAGCACCCAGGGTCCTTTGGGGAAGATGTGAGGTGCTCAGCCCTCAGAATGGGACCAGAGGGAGACCCAGCAGCTCCAGGATGGAGTGTACCATACTCGCAGCACTGGCCTTGCCCAGAGAAACTCTGCAAAAAAAAAGAAGGAAACTGGTAAAAAAAAGAAAGTGAAAGCAGCTGCAGAGGTCACGGGCTTGGAGGCAGCAGGAAAATGGATGTAGAGATCAGAAATATGGCCCAAGGATGAAAACCCTGCAGTGGGCAGGGAGCCCTGAAATTAAAGTGAGAAGCTGCAAGTGAAGAGGATATGGGGCTGGGGTTGGGACTCAGGAGGACCCTCACGGGCCCTGACCTTGGAGCCAGCCCCTCCTGCAGCCCCAGACAGGGAAGAATAAAAGAATATCTCAAAGTAATGGGATCCATGGTGGGCAGGATCCACACAGCAGCCCCTGGCAGGGGTGCAGAATCCAGCCCTGGAGGGTCATTCCCGACCCAAAGATCTTTTCTCCAAGCATTGATTTGCCCTTTTGCAGTGTGACCCCCCCAGCTCCACAGCTACATCAGCTCTGCTTCGGGCTGGTGGGTGGATTTTTCCCCTTTTACATCACCTACCTTGGGTTGATCTGCCCTGAATTGCTGCTGCTGATCCCTGGGCTCCCCCTGAAGTGCCACCCCTCCTAAATCCAGTATAAATTCCCTGGGTGCATTCTTGGGGCCATCAATCCAGACCCCCTCACTCTTCCTAATCTCACTCTTAGCAAAACTTTCCAGCCTCTGTGAGCAGCTCCACCACGTCCTGAGTAACCCAAACAGTTTATCCCTGGGCTGGGCAGTGTCCCCCGCAGGGACGCCGCGTCCTGCCTGGGTTATCATGACCCTTCCAAACAGTTTATAAATAGACCAAGGTAAATGACGGGAGTGCTCTGTCTCAGCATTTTTATCTCATTTCTTGTTTTCAAGCCATTCAAGGAGTGCTGGCTCAGATGATCACTCCTAAAACTCAAGTTGTATCTGCTGCTTCTTTCTCCTCCAGTTGAGCTCCATCCCTACCTCACTAAAACAGTAAAAATGAGGTAAAAGCTAAGAAAAATGGGTTTGGCATTGACCAAAGGGAAGGTCATGGCCCTGCCATGAGGCACCATCCATGCCCAGCACCAGGCAGTGGGAGAGGGCAGGGACCAGCACTGCTGCACCTGGGAAGCTGTGGCTCACACTGCTTTGGAAAACAGAAGGGGTACATCTGGGAAAAAATGGAAAATTTGGGAAATAATATGGAAAATATGGAGACCAGTGATTGCCTGTAGCACTCCTCCTGTCACCAACAGTGCCCCACCACCAGCATCCCCCAGGGCCATCAATACCACCTCGTGTCACAAGTGGTGGCTGGAGAAAATCACTGTAACACCTTCCCAAGGTCCCCAGCAGGGTCTGTATCATCCACCAAGGGCTCTGCAAAACACTCTCAAAGAACTGGAGCCATTCCCAAGCATCCAAGGAGTAAAGAAGTGTCCAAGGCCAGGCTGGATGGGGCTTGGAGCAACGATGGGCTAGTGGAAAGTGTCCCTGCCCATGGAAGGGGGTGGAATGAGATGAGGTTTAAGGTGTTTTCCAACCCAAGCCATTTTGTGAGTCTATGCTTCTATGATTTTCCATGCATTTTTGAGCTATAAATGTGTCTGTCTTTTTCTCTTTCTTTCTTTCTCTAGCTCTTTCTTTCTTTCTTTCTTTCTTTCTTTCTTTCTTTCTTTCTTTCTTTCTTTCTTTCTTTCTTTCTTTCTTTCTTTTTTCCTTCCTTCCTTTCTTTTCCTTCCTTCCTTCCTTTCTTCCTCTCTTTCCTTCCTTTCCTCTGG
Organism: Motacilla alba alba; assembly: GCF_015832195.1. Lineage (NCBI taxonomy): Eukaryota > Metazoa > Chordata > Aves > Passeriformes > Motacillidae > Motacilla > Motacilla alba. The sequence goes on along the minus strand of NC_052032.1, from coordinate 1,748,209 downwards.
AGTGGGAGTGATTTGCAAAGGTGACATCCCTGGGACAGGGACTGCCCTGGCCAGCACAGCTCCAGCTTGAAGCAACAGGGCTGCCTAGCAAGTGGCACAGGGAACAGCACAAAGCCCTTTTTTTCCCCCCAGCTTCCTCTGTTCACCCTGAAAAAAAATCACAATTCCATCTTGTTTCAATTAACTTTAAGACTTTTATATTCCATGAAGGCTGAAGCAGTCATTAAACCCGAATTTTTCCTGTTGTAACACTTTGAAACAACCACAGCTCAGCTGGTGGCCCTGGCTCTGCCAAGCCAGGACCTCCCATGGGCAGAGAAGTGACTCCAGGTCCCCTCAGTGGTGGTGGCATTGCTCATCCTCTGGCTCAGGATGGACAAACTCATCACACTCCATGGGCGCAGCCCTTGGGGCAGCATGAGGGAGCTGGGAAAAGTCAGGATGGGAATGATGCCCATCCCCTGCCCTTCCAGGCCACAGCCATGGCTTTGGGAAGGACAGGGAGTGCCCCTCATCTCACTCCAGAGTCTGGGGATGCTGCTGGGATGGGGTACAGGACACACTCACTGCCACACAGCCCCTGCACTGCGGGTGAGGAAGCGCCACAGAGCAATAAATCCACCTGCACAACGCGTAAATAAATCAGTATTTTTGCATCCATGAGCAAAGCAGACGCAGCCAAGGCCCTGAGTCAGCCTGGGCCGTGTCCCAGCAGTGGCTCTGGCTCTGTGGTGAGTGGGGACAGCCCAGCAGCTGCTTTGATCTCCCCACATCAAAAGGATCCTTTTCCCTGCGCTGTCAGAGCCACAGCACACCCAGACACTCCATGGGACACTCTGTGGGATGGGGCTGGCACACCCTGGGCTGGCAGGCACTGACCCCACTGACCCTCCCTGCCAGCCCTTCCACACTCGTCCATGTGCTCAGTGTTCTTTCATGAAAAAATACAAATAAAAAAGTGGAGAGAGGTGAGAGTAGAGAAGAGAGAAGGGAAAAGTTCCTTGGGCACTCAGGCAGGGATATCCATCCTTTCCCTGCTGATGCCATCATGGATTTGCTGCCCTTTGGGATTTTTTGGCTTTACCTGAAGTAATCAGAGACTGGGGTTTATTCAGTTTATTCAGATTCATCACCAGATCCTCTTCAGCACAAGGAACCTTCACAACAGGATGCACCAGGTTCCCAGTGCCACAGCCCTGCCAGCCTGGAGCACAGTGGCCCAGAGGGATCAAGAAATTGTGCTTTACCCACAGAGGAAAACACCAATGTGCCCAAGGGGGACAGAACTGCTGCCTGCAGCTGCAGGGGGATGCCACAGGGACTCGTGGGCTTTAGGCACTGGAAAACAAGGTTCAGTGTTAAACAGGGGTGATTTCTGCGTTCCACAGGTCTCTCACACACCTGGATGGAAGGCTACACTCACAGCTGCTCCTGTGTCTTACCTGTGGCTCTGTTAAGTCTCAATTCCAGCTGCCAGAGCACTCACAGGCTGGGATTGAAGATTCAGCAGAGGAGGAGAAAGACTCCTTGGGCTGTGGAAACTCATTGGGAGCTTCACAGAAAACATCTTTTTAGTAAAAGCCAGATTTTCCCAGCATATTCCTCCTGATGAGCAAAACCCATGTGGAAAGCAGGACTGAGAGAGCCTGGACACCCTGGAGGGGGGATGTGATGCAATCCTGAAACTGCTCCATAGCTGGGTGGGGGGCACAGTGTTTAACCAGGAGCTCGGGGATTATCCCATCCCATTTCTTTGTGTGCTGCCAGCAACTCTGAAGCTCCCGAGGACTGACCCCAAGGGCAGCCCCATGGTGGTGGGACACAGACCTGTGCTGGGGCAAAGCAATCCCACCGGGGCCTGGATAACCCACTGGATCTCCAACAGCTTGCCCTGAAGAACTGCTGCATCTCATCCATCTCAAGCATTCTTCATCCCACAATAAAATTATCCCACACAATTTACGAGTCCCAAACAAGGGCACCCTGGAGTTGTTCCCTCCCTGTCAGAGACAGCACCAAGCCTTGTTTTTGGGCAGGGTCTCTCTCATCACATCCAGCTGCAAGACACGGCTTTAGCCACACACAGAGTTCCAGACAGCAGCTGGAGCCAGCAGCCCCCTCCCAAAACCTCCTGGGGCTGCACATGGAGACCCAAGGAAAGGGGGACAGTGGCTGGGAGACTGGGGAGTTTCCTGCCTGCCCTTCCACCGTGGGGAGGTGCCAAGAGGAAAGAAAAGAGTTGGCACCACTGGAAAAAAGAGGCTACTGTTATTTATTAACCAGGGAGGTGGGCCCAGGCACTCACGTAGGGGAGGAAGGAATGTGGTGAGCAGACCCAGACGTTGTGGGGTGTCCAGGCTGCTGCTGAGCTGGCTCCATGTGGAAAGTGACACCCACGTGGGGAAGGGGGTACAGCAAAGCCCCAGGGCAGAGACACTGAGAGCTGGTGGCACTCTGGAGCAGGGCTCAGGCACAGGCAGGAGTGCCCAGGGGGGCAGGGACCTGGCCAGATCAGTTGCAGTTCTTGGGCAGGCGATAGACCCCCCCTGAGTAGATGAGCTGCTGGTCCCGGACCTTCTTCTGGAGGAATCCCTGCAGCTCCTGGATATCGATCTCGGTAACCACGGGGCCGGTCATCACAAACATCTTGAGCATGCTGTGGATCCTCTCCAGGGACAGGCTCTCCAGGTTGGTCAGCATGGCCTGGATGTACGTCCAGAAGAGCTGCAGAGGGACACAGGCCACAGTGAGTGACTGACACTACAGCATAAAGCAAATACCCAGAAACAAGGCAGGGTATTCTGTTTCTGTATATTGTTTCTGGCAGTAAATTCTGTTCTCAGCCATGGGTGTGGGGTCTCTAAACAGGGCATATCCAGGAACAGCAGCAAAGTGCTGGGACACAGAGCTAGACAGTGGGATCTGACGTGCAGCACACGCATGACCCTCTGTGGATGAACACCAGTATGACAACGCTGTGTTGCACAACACACAGGCACAATGTGACTCACAGGCAGGAAAGGCACTGGAAATCTCCAGGAACCACAACAGAGAGAAGGCAGAGATCCAGCTGTTAGTGCTGGGTAAGTCTTTTGGGCAGTCAGAAGTGCCAAAAAAAGTGTTGCTCGGGTGCATCCAAACAAGTTATGACTATTTTCAAATATGAAATCATGTCTCGGACTTTTTTCTTTTTTTAAACTGAAAAAAAAAACCAATTTGGAGCTTTCCAAAAGGTTCCCTGACTCAGCAGCTGGGCACTTGTCTGGAGGGAAGGCTGTGATCCAGCACCAAGAGATTAACCACGAGATACCCACTTCAAAACCCAAATGTTTGTGCTGGACTCAGCCACTTGCAGTGGAAAATGTGAATCCATAGTGCAAATTGAATCCACCATCTTGATCAGATTCCCCAAACCCAAAATACAGGATGTTTGCATCACCACAGGGACAGGTACCTGCAGCTCCTCCTCCTTCTGGTCAGCCTGTGAGGCCATGGCAGAGTCCCCCTCCTCGTCACTGTCAATCAGAACAACCTTCTCCACCTGGTCCTTCTGCTCCTCCTCAATGACAGTGAAGGTGCCCTCGGGCTCTTCCCGCAGGACTCCCTGCTGCAGCCACAGTGTCATCTTCCTCTTCAGTGAAGTCACAGGCACCTTGAGCACTTCACTCAGCTCTGTCAGCGTCCAGGTGCCTGCAGAGACCATGGAGATCAGAGAGGAGATGGAGAACAGAGAGTATGTGGAGAACTTTTCACACCCAAGCCTGCCAGGATTTGGTGGGAAGCTGGGTAAGGCGGGGAGGCACTGCCAGGAACAAGCAGAGGGCTGCAGCAGAGCTGTGGCCCTGTTGGGTGCTGCAGACCCTGTGGGAGATCCAAACCCATGCACCAGGTCTTGGTCCTACTGCCAGAGCTCTCAGAGCCTCCAGCTGCCCAAGGAACATGGCTTTCCCACCCGTGGAAGCACAGACAGGGGTTCCACAGCACTCACTCTTGGTCTGGAAGTGCAGGATGATGGCAGCGTGCACAGGAGACACGGACAGGGAGAGCGTGCGATCAGCCAGCTCCACGTCCAGGCTCACCAGCCCCAGGTGGTACTTCCAGTTCAGGGTCCTCATGGCCTGGGAAAAGGGGGAAGCAGCCGCTCACAGCAGATCACCCAGCAGGAACCAGTAAGTGCCGGGTTATTGCAAACCCCACTGTAACAGCATGGGCCAACCAGCAGCTAAAGGAGACTGGATAAAGCTTTCATAAGGAGGGTTAAGGTGGCCTCACCTTTAATTTCTCATACTTCTTGGAATACGCTTCCATGGCTTCCTTGACCTGCTCTGGAAGCTCCAGCTTCTCCTCTTTGAGAGGTGGCCAGAACTCACTGGACAGGATAATGGCCACGAGGCTGAAGGGAGGCCTCTCCTCCTCAGGGAGCTTCTCTTCCTCATCGCGAATGTTGGCGTTAATGCGCCGCGAGTCGGCCATGTCCTGCAACAGGCACAGGAGCTGAGCTGGCTCCTTCCCTTCACAGTCACTGCCAACCAGTAGTGAAGCAGAGGCTTAAACAAGGTGAACAGCATTCTGTCCAAATGATGATGGGGACACTGGAAAGGACATGATCACGTGTGTCTACTCGGAAGTCTGCTACATACTCAGAAAAATTTGTGGGACGTTAGAGGAAGGGGTTACAACTCAACACTGCCTTCACTGGAGGCCTTCCACACCTGTGTTCTCCCTAGAGCGCTCCAAAAGAATCAAACTCCAGAGTCCCAACCCCAGAGGAGCTGGATAAGCCCAGCTCCTCAATGCCAGGATATTGCAGGAAGGACAGGACAGACAGCAGCACCAGAGCAACCATTCCCCAGAGCTGATAATCCAACCCACGGGGCTTAAAACCGGACATGATTTAAATGCACTTCTGCCTGTCACAAATCAGCCCCTCACTGGCATTCTGGAACACCCACTTTCCTAAAAGACCCTTTTGGGGTCACTCCTCAAGTCCCTCCCCTTCCCCAAGGGGCTCAAACACCCAGGACTTGAACTAAAATATAAGAGGAGTTACTTTTAACATGACTTCACAGTAGTGCATCTGAGCTTCACCAAACCTCAGCTTCAGCAGCTCCACGTTACGGATTTCCCTGGAAAGAGACACAGCAGGTCAGGCACGGGGCCCTTGGATGGACAAACCTGGCTTGGCCTCCACCCCTCACCACACAGCCAAAAAAACGAAGTCCCTGGCACAAGGTGCTCTTCCTAGGAAGCCTTGCAAGGCACAGTGTCTGTCCAGGATGGCTCCTGGTACCCAAGTGAGGAACAGCCACCTCCTCTAGGCCAGCAGCTTTTTGAAGACAGAATGCCAGAATGGTTTAGGCTGGAAGGGACCACTGGAGCTCATCCAGTCCCACCTCCCTGCTCAAGCAGGGTCCCCTGGAGCAGTCACTCAGGGTTGTGTCCAGATGGCTTTGGAATATCTCCAGGGAAGGAGACCCCACAGCCTCTTTGGGCTCCTGTTCCACTACTCAGTCACCTCACAGCAAAGAAGTTCTTCCTCATGTTCAGGTGGAACTTTCTGTGTTTCAGAAACACACATCTTCCATCCCTTCCATTTGGGGGGCCATCACAACATGCGGGATGGAGCTAAGAGTGTGTCAGTGCCTCCAAATTCCTACAAGCTGCTCTATCAGCACAAGCCAAGGGCAGGACTGAGCACGGAATTCTAGAGGCAAACTCAAAGCTGCAAAGGAAGTAACCAAAGGCTCCACAAACAGCCATTGACAGGACTGAGCCTGAAGGCTCTACCCTTCAGACAGCAGGTACAAGAACACTCGAGTGATTTGGCCTTGGAAGCCCTGGGTCTGGGCACTGGGGCCTCACCTCTCAGCACTGTAGTTGAACTGGTGCAGCAGCCGGTCAGCCAGCAGCGTGCGGTACTCATTGATGAACAGGTCCTTGCTGCCGTAGATGCTCACCAGGAGGCTGATGATGTCTGAGGAACGACGCTTGGAGCTCGATTTCCCTGGTGGGATCCAGCAGACAACAGTGTGAGATTAACAGGGATCTGCCCCAGCCCAGCTCCAGAGGACCAGCAAATGAGCTGCTCAAGGCTGCAGCCCACCAGGGAAAGCAGCCAGCTGCCAGGACTGCTGGGCTCGGCATCTCACCTGGATCTGCATCAACTGGGTCAGGAACCCAGTCCCCTGGCTCCGAGATGTCATCATCACTCTCCTGGCCGTTCTCCAGGGTCACTGGGTCAGCTTTGGAGAGCTCGTTTGCCAGGTCCCCCGAGCCCTCAGCATCCCCCGTGAGACCGGCCACGATCTGCCGCACTGTGTCCTCCCGAGTCCTGCCAGCGGCACGGAAACGGAGTGAGGGGGAAGGGGAAGAGTGAGTGAGGGAAGGGGAGGGAAAGGGGATGTGTCAGACTGTCCCACATGCCTCCTACCTCAGATACTTCCTGATGGGCTCACAGGCAACTTCCAGGATCACCATGGAAGGGTCCAGCTCCCGCAGGGCCTTGATGGCCGAGATATACAGAGTGATGATGTCGGAGGTGTTGACTCCTACAGGAGAGGAGCAGAGGGAGTCAGAGCCCTGCAGCACAGAATAATGGCTTGGATAGAAGGGGTTTGGATGGTCCTAGCCCTCTGCTCTAGCTGTGGTGAGGCAGGAGGAGGGCTTGCTGCCCTACTGCCCAAGGCAATGGGGCAGATCACATCCATGTGCCTGAGAAACCAGTTTTGAGCATGAACGGAGGCTCAGAGCTGAGTCCTGATGGTGCAAAGAAGCCTTTGCCCACCTGGCCCAAAGATAAACTTTGTGCTCCTGACCATAGTGTGAAAATGAGGCCAAAGGGGGCTGGGATGCCATCAGCTGCTGCTGCCATGCCCACTGGAACACAAATAATGTGTGATGGGCATGGTGACTGCCCCTCATTCCTCAAACAGGAAACCAAACCAGCTCCAAGTAGAACCCAACTCGTGTCCAGGCTCTTTACAGTGTCAGGACACAGACAAGGATGTAAAACCCACCAGGGTGCAGAAGTCTCATTTCCAGAGCACTTTTCAGGGAGCTGAGCAGCTGCTGCCTCTGGTTAGTCCTTTCCAGGCAGAACTTGAGGTCCTCCACAGCAGGCTTTGACTCTGGGAAATCTGCAAACCAAGCAGTGATCAGAAGCAGTGCCAGCCTCTGAGGGGAGGCAGTGTGGCACATCAGAGATCTGTCACCCCCCCAGTCCCAGCCCAAGGGTGAAGCACCTCGGATGATGCTGAAGAGCTCCTCGATGCGCATGCTGGCGTAGATGCGGTAGAAGAACCTCTGGACGTGGCAGCGCCAGCGTTTCAGGGTGCTGCTGGCTTCTGGGGAGGACTGTGCCAAGGGGCCATCCTGCAGGAACACCCTGCTGAGCCACCCAATCACCTTCTCTATCCACTGCACGACAAGAGGGAGAAACAGATGTGAACACAGAGCTGCATGCACAGCCACATCCCAACCCATGCCAGGCTGCCACCACAGCTGGCAGATAGGGGCAGCTGGACCAGGACAGCATCACCCCCAGCTGCTCCTCAAATGTGCCCCAGCCTGGGTTATAGCTGGGGAAAGAGCAGCCAAAAGAATCGGAACTTTAGTTAAAGATACAGGATATGGACTGTGCAGCTGGGTGTGAGAAGATAAGGGGTGACCACAGACTGTGTGCAGGCACTGGGCTTCAAAAAGGACAGGGTTTGCTCCAAAACTTGCAGCCTATTTCATTCTTGCAGAGTTTCATCCCATTCTATACCTGCAAAACTGTTCCATTCATAAGAAAATGAGCAAATTGCCCATTACACCATCCTTGGCCCAAAATTTCTATGGTTCCTGAAATCAGTGAAAAGCAAACAAGATACCCCAAGAAGTCACAGACACCCAACACAACTCAGGCATTTGAAATCCAAATACCAACCTCATAACTGAATTATAAAATAAAAACCTGAACAGAGAGCATAAAAAGGTTATTTTTTTATATTTGAGCTTTAGTGAGAAATGTGTGATTGTCAAATTTCAAACATACCAAATTACAATATCCAGATGTTTAAAATAACTGCCTTTCCCCCCCATCAATTAGCAAATACATGCTACTTCCTGGGATGGTATTTGAGTACCAATATGCTACTTCCTGAGATAGTATTTGAGTACCATTATACTACAAGATACTCTACTACCTATCTATTACTAGGTATTAGTATTTTTTTAATACATTCTCACAGCCTGAAACAAAAATGCTAGGTCAAGGCGTGGTTTGCTGATGTTTATTTTTAATTACTCGACTGAGGAAACACTGTAGAAATGCACAAGTTTTGCCAGGAAAAACCTGAGTACAACAAATACCTGGGCAAAACTGTGGAGAAGCTTATAAAGAATTCCCCTAAAGGACAAAAGGACAGGACTATAACTGATGCAAAGCAACACAATTTTAAGGAATTATTATCAAACCAACCCAATCTTCCCCCGAGTTTATCTTCCCCGAGTGCTCCTGTTACAGCCTGATTGTGACCTGACACTCCAGGCAGCTGCTGTGCTGGCAAAGAGGCTTTGCCCTCAGCACCTGTAATTTTCAGTGAGCTGTTTCTCAGACTTCTCTATTCAACATTTAGATTTCCAGTCTGTGCTTTTTTTTTTTTCCCTTAAAATTATCTCTTCCTAATCCTGACACGCTCCAATATTCTATGGCCAAAAAGAGGTGGAAGCAAGGGCAGCATCTGACAAGCAAAATGCAGTTGTGTTTTCTGTGGTGCCCTGAAAATATCCTTAAACAATCTCCAGGTCATACAAAAGCATTTCACACCAGGTGCAGTGAAGAAAGTGTTGCACAACAACCAAAAGGAAGTAAACACAAAACGATTCCTGATGTTTGCAGGCAACAAAAACGGTTGGCATGGCAAAGAGTGAGGGATCCAGGGTGTCTGGCTTGCATGGGAACCTGGCTGCAGGCCTGGTTCTCCAGCACAGGCAAATGCAAGGTCATGGGCAAGGAGCACTGAGCTCAGGATTGTGTCCTGGAGGAGCCATAACCTGGAGAAGAATTTTATTTTAAAGTCATGGTGGGTAAGCAGCTCAACACAAACTTAGCTGAAACAGCAGCAAAGCAACTGGGCAGCTGCAAAGAATGATTTTAATTCTGTGTGGCCACTGGTGAGATCAATTCCAGAATATCCTCTCTCATCCTTGCTTCCAATTTTACAGAGGAATTGGAAAGAGGGCTGAAAACAGCCACAGAAATTCTAATTATGGGCTCACCTACACAGAGGGAGGACCCTCTGCAGGCCAGGTGGCACTTGTTGATCTTGTGGTTTGTAAACTGGAACCACAGAAATTCCCTCATTACTACAGACATCATGAGGTGAAATGTGACGGTCCTTCATGCACAGGTCAGAGCAAACCTTCCCCTTCAGCATCAGCCAAAATGGGAAGTTTCAGCCACCTCTCCTGCCAGACATGGTGGAAGTCATAGATCTGGACCAGGTGTTTTAAGTTGGAATCTGCTTTTAGCCTGAGCTGCTAAAAACCAACAACAGCTGCACATCTTTATCACTCCCTACAGCTCCCTGAAAGGTGCCTGTGCTCAGCTGGGGTTGGGCTCTTTCTCCAGGCAGCACTGACAGAACCAGAGGACACAGCCTCCAGCTGCACTAAGGGAAATACAGGTTGGGTATTAGGAAAAAGCTTCTTACAGAAAGAGTGATAAAGTTCTGGAATGGCTGCCCGGGGAGGTGGTGCAGTCACCACCCCTGGGTGTGTTTAACAAAGCCTGGATGTGGCACTGGGTGCCAGGGTTAATTGAGGTGTTGGGGCTGGGTTGGACTTGATGATCTTGAAGGTCTCTTCCAACCCAGTGATTCTGTGATCTCCCAAGGAGGACCCTCACTGCCCCCACACCAGCCCTACCTCCTGGAACTCGTTGAGGAAGGAGTGCTCGTACTCCCCGCGGCAGCGCTGCTCCATCCTCTCCTCGATCATCCTGTGCAGGATGGTGGTGACAGCGTCAGCACTCACCCTCTCCAGCAAATTCAGCCGGCGGCTGCGGGCACAGGGACACCATCAGGAGCATGCGGGAGCAAAGGCATCAGTCAATCAAGAAAATCTTGTACCTGCAGGCACCACCCTCCCTGTACATTCCACAGAGGCAGGCCCAGCCCGGGCACATGCTGTGACAGCCCACACAGATGCACTGCATATGTAACACATGGCACTACTGCTATCCCATCTTCTTTACAGACATTATTTAAAGCCATCAAAAGCTTTTTCATTTGGAAGAGTTTCATAGAATCAGAGAATGGTTTGGGTTGGAAGAGACCTTAAAGATCACCTAGTCCAAACCTCTGACATGGACAGGGACACCTTGCACAGGTTTGCTTCTTTGTGGTCAGAGGCCTCAGAGCAAAAGGAGGATGTTCTTGTATCCAGGGAGAGGAACTTTCTGTCTAAAGATCTGCTCTTGTTCAACCACCAGTTGATAGCAGAAAGTACATGTTGAGTTCTCTACCCACCACCATGACACAGCCTGAGCTTACACAGCTCCTCCTGTTCTCAAGGATCAATAAAACCTGCTGCTCCTCCCCATCCATACCGCCTCTTGCTCCAAGTGACAGCCACCACCCCGTGAGATACCTACAGAATGTCATTGAGCTTTTGGAACTGCTCCATGGCTTCAGGGCACCAGCACTGCTCCCTCTTGCTGCTGCAGCCTGCACAGAGCTGGCCCTCTCCTCCGCCCTCCTCTGGGTCACTCTCCTGCTCGGTCTCACTCATGCTGCTCTCACACTCATTCTTTCCATCTTCTCCTTTCTTCCACTGCCGCATGTATATCCTGAACGTGCGGCTGTAGAACTGCTGGATCATCTCCTGGAAGGATTTGGTCGTGGAGAAGAAGAGGATAGCTTTGAACATGGTGTAGACCTTCTCCTGCAGCGTCTGAGCGCCTGTGCCCAGGAGCAGGCCTGCCTTGGTCCACTGCTCCAGGAGCTCCAGGCTGTTCAGGTAGGGCTCCAGGCGGCACTTGAGCAGACTGAAGGCGTCCAGGAGCAGCGCGGCGCACTGGGGCTCCTCGGCCGTGTTCTCATACTGGCCAATGCAGTTCCAGAACTCGGGGGCGATATTGGCCTGCAGGTCAGTCTGCAGCACCTCGATGAACCACTCCTCCACGATGGAGTGCAAGTCGTAGCACTGCAGCACGTCCAGGGCTGCCCGGAGCTCGGCATCCTGCAGCGGCCCGGCAGCTTCGGGCCTCGGGGCTGCCTGGAAAGCGGAGGGAACATGAGCTAAGCATTTGATGGAGCACATAGGGACTCTGCTGTCAAACTGCACTGGGGGGATGCTGTTCCTCCATGGTGATCTGCCGGGGTCCCAGCCCACCGCTGGATGCCCAGCGCCCCCTCCCAGGGCTCACACCCGCACACAGGTGGCTGCTGCAGGACACAGGTGCTGCTGGAAATGCTGCGAGCCACCCTTGGCTGCCCAGCTCCCTCAGACGGAGCGGGAGCAGAGCCACAGCACGGCCGGGAGAGCTGCGGCCTTTTGGTCCCACTCCTGGCTGGGGTGACAGAGAGAGGGCGGCTGGCCCCGCGACCCTTCCCTCACAGCCCCCAGCAGACACCACCCCCGCACACCCAGGAGCCCCTTCCCCTCCTCCCCGCTCCGGCCGTTCCTCCCCCAGCCCCGGCCGTTCCTCCCCCGGCAGCTCCGGCCGTTTGTCCCTCAGCTCCGGCCGTTTCCCTCCGGCCTCGGCAGCTCCGGCCGCTCCTCCCTCAGCTCCGGCCGTTTCCCCCCGGCCCCGGCAGCTCCCACCGCGCCCCGCGGACCCAGAGCCGGAGAGGCCCGGCCGGGGAGGAGCCGAGGCCGGAGCATCCCGGGGGCGGCGGGTCGGGCCTGCCCCGGGCCCGGCGGAGAGCAGCGACCCCCGCGCGTCCCCGCTCACCAGCCCCAGCGCGGCGGGCGGCACCAGCGCGGTGCTGAGCGTGTGCCAGGCGGCCGAGAGCTCCATTCGGGCCGCAGGAAGGGGCGGAGCGCCGCCGGCCGCCGCGATGAGCGGCCCCGGAGCCGCGCTGCGGGGGCACCACGCGGCGCTGCGGGAGGGTGAGCGGGGCCGGGGGGCGAGCGGGGCCGGGGCAGGGGCCGGGCAGGGAGAACGGGCCCGTCTGACGGTGCCGCCCCGCAGGGCTGTCGGAGCTCCGCGCCCGGCGGGACGAGCTGAGCGGGCGGATCCAGGCCGAGGAGGCGGAGCGGGGCCGGCTGCAGGCGCGGATCGCGGCGCTCTCCCGGCGCTTGTCCGACACCAGCGAGAGCCTGGCGGGGCTCCGGTCCACCAGAGCCCACATCGACCGCACCATCGCCGAGATGGACATAGCCTCCGGGGAGGTACTGCTGGCGAGGGACATCGCCTTGTGCAGCTTCCTCGTGAGGGGAGGAGGAGGGACGCATTGATCCCTGACCAGGGACAGGGCCCGAGGGAATCACTGAATCGGAATAACCCGAGGTGGACAAGGATCACCCAGCCCAGCCCCTGCCCTGCCCAGACCCCCCACCAACCCCACCCTGGGCATCCCTGGCAGCGCTGGCCAAAGGCTCCTGGAGCTCTGGCAGCCTCGGGGCCGTGCCCATTCCCTGGGGAGCCTGGGCAGTGCCAGCACCCTCTGGGGGAAGAACCTTGCCCTGAGCTCCAGCCTGACGGTGTGTCAGGGGAGGTTTGAGATATATATATATATATATACACACACATATGTGTATGTATGTATTTATGTATGCGTGAACTCGGTCTGTATTTACCTGAAGGCCAGCTGGGAGCAGCTCCATGAACCACCGCTCCTCCCTGGGTGGTAGCCCTGCGGCCGAAACAACTTCCCAGGCCCGGGATGCAGCTCTGGCACACAGACCCCATCATGAGAGGGTTGGGTGTTGTTTTGGTGCTGCTTGGGCTTGGGCAAAGTTTATTGTCAAAATACATTAAAAATAGCTTTTGGAGACCCCTAAAAATTACCATCTCAGACCCGTGGTTTGGGGGAAAGGAGGAAACCAGAGACATGACACTGATTCACAATCTTACTAATTTAGGCAGAGAACAATGGTGCTGATAGAGTTGTTGGCCTGCCACTCTTCCAGCCCAATATTTAGTGTAGTTTCTTTCATCTTTAATGGAACAATGTCATTAAAAGAGTCAAATTGTTGGGGCAGTAAAGGGTGGGAAGGAGGCAAACAGTACAAGGACTGGCACTGTCATTTTGGTTCCTGAGACAGCTCTACCCATTCCCCTGTGTGTGTTACTGCCAGGCAGGGACTGCTTGATCCCCACAGACAGGGCCACAGCTGAAGTCACTTCTGTATTACACACCAACAGCTTTTATTTCTTTAAAAAAGGATCTCCCCAGCGTCTTTTGAGATAAGTGACAATCTTCCTTCTCATGGTGACCAGGCAGAGTTTGTGTCAGAAACACTTTTCCCCTATTAGCTGCTGCCTAAATTTTCCTCCCATTTGCATTTTGAATGTGACCAACCACTGTGTCAGCTCCTCTTCCTCTCCCAAAGTCAGTGCTTTCCCCTGGCAATCACTTTTCAGATGAAACTGGAGATGTTTCCTCAACCTCCTTCAAGACCTGATGGTTTGAAGTGAAAGGGGAAACTCACATAAAAATTTAACAGCTTAAAAACTATGTTGTAAGGTACACAAACAGCCCCTTTAAAAAGAAAGCTTACCTGAGATCCAAGTCACACCCCCAGCCTACAGATGAATTCCTGTTTATTGAAATGAACTGACACTCACAGGAGGTAGAAAGAGGTGGTGAGGAGGAGATGCTGGTGTCCTACAGACAGAAACTAACAGAGTTCCTTTCCTGGTTTGTCACTCCTTGCCTTCTGCCAGTGCCCACAGGATTTCACCTTCCTCCAGCACCTCGTCCTGTGGGGCACTCCCTCAGCTCCTCTCTGATCACTTGGTGATTTCCACAAATTCACAGGAACATAAATTATTTTTGGGACTATAACCATCACATTTGGTTACAATTGTCCACTGTGTTAAAATTTTTCACTGGTGAGGTGGACAGGCAGCAAGGTCTCCTAAATAGGTTGTAGCTTAGAGCACAGGAAGCAGAGATGTTAGATTATGTACACAGCGAGCTAAAAATAGGAGAAAATTAATAACAGATCTAGTCTGACATAAGGTCACTGTAAATTTGAGTTAGTCTTGAAGCCAGAAACCCAAAATGTGCAGTTTTAATAGTGGAAAAGAGTTGAAACTGGGTCAGCTGAGCACAATTTAATACTGACCTAAAAAGCCCAGGTACCAAATCTCCCATAAAAAAACCCAGCCAACCAACCAAAAAACACCAAACCAACCAAAACCCCCAGTCTGCTTCAGGAAGTTCTCTGCCTTATGCTCCAAGGCAGATGAATTGCTTAAGGCCTTTCATATTCAGAATATGAACACAAACCAGAGAAATTCACCCACGGATATTCCCACACTGAGACAGGATAATAAATCACCAGGAATTAGAGGCTGAAGGGCTGGATAGCCCCTCTTGCTGCAAGGCAGATCAGCTGAATTGGAAGGGAATTCATAAGAGAAACGGTTTATGTAAAAATAAGCTGGTTTTATTTCTTTCCCAGATACTGGACAATTCTCAGACATTGCTAGATGTCCTGAAGAAGGAAATGAGGGATCTTGGTAAAATCATTGATCCACAAAACACTTCATTAGGACAACGAATACGTCGACAAAAGCGTTCCTAAACTTCTTCAGCCTGGAATGTCCTGTTGGCCAGAGACAGCTGCTTCGTGGTCCAAGGATGCCACACTTAATAAAAGCTTTTGTTTTGCAGAAGTGAATTTTCCTTCCAGATGTGCTTTGGTATTAGTCAGAGCCCCACTAAAGCAGATCCTCCAACGCTACAGAGCAGGGTAGGCATTTACACAGAAATACCCTTCATTTTGAGCACAGCTGTCCTGAGGCACATCCCAGGAGGTGACCCATCAGCTGATGCTCCTGCCTTCAGGACTGCCCTCCCGCTGCTCTGCCTGGAGGCAGCTCGAGGAGCTGGGCAAGGATTAGAGAGGAAGCTGGGAAGTGCAGAGGAGTGCTGAATCACAGCTCCAAGGTGGAGCAGGAGCACCAGGAGAAGGAGCAGAGAGTCAGCAGCATGCTCTGCACCCCCACACCCCCGAGCTGTCCTGCCCACAGGGCTGCAGGCACGGTGTTAACTCACGTGAGAGCCAGAACAGTTTGCAGTTTGAGCTGCAGGACAGTGCTGGCTTTAGCATTTCTCATGGATCCATAGGAGAACTAAGCCTGGGCTAGTTCAGACCCCTAACTTGAATTGAAAGCAGCTTTGCTTTACCTCCTGCAATTCTGCAAGAAATAGAGCTGCCTTAAAGTGACCTGGGCTTTTCCACAGGGGGAGATGCTCACTGGGACCTTTTTTGCTGGAGAAGCTGTGCTGAAAACTCACTCCTTAAATCTAGCAGTCACCAGCAGTCTCACATTTTACCTCATTCTACACCAGTCTCAGCAGCTTATCCTGAAGCATTTTATTAATGGGAGAAGCCTCAACACATGGAACTCCATGGTCCTTGTGCCATGTCCCAGGCCGATGCACTGCAGACACATCTTGCTCCTGGCAAGTCACACAGGCAGCAGAACTCAAATTAGCGTGGAATGGACAAGGAGGTGCAAAATGTTTCTTTGTGGCCCCCCCAGCCAACATCTAAAACTACTGAGTAGCTCTTTTTTTTTTTTTTTTCATTATCTTTCCAAAAGTATTTAGGCACCCAGGGCAGAAGGGAACAGCTACAAGTAGGTATGTCCTAACATTTAATCCTGTGTTTTTCAGTAGAACAACCTTCTCTTGCTGCTACAACAGACACCAAACCAAGTGCAAGGTATGCAGAGCATTTTCAGTTCACAGAGCAGTGTCACTTGAGCAGACATTCATCATCTATAATAGACAAACCAGTAACCATCAAATTTAATCAAAGATAGCAGCCTGTTCCTTTGGATCACGCCCCGCTCATTCCATAAAGCCCAAAGAGGCTGGATCTGTTCTCACCACATCTCTTTTAATCCCAAAGTACAAATCACATTAGCAGCACTGCTCCATCTGTTCCAGAGTGCAATTTTGACCCTGAGTTTACAGTAGTAGAAAACTTGAATGGAAGATTCTAGCAGATTCCTTTGCATATTGGCTGCATTGAACAATTATAATAGAACTATAAAAACCCTAGAAAAAACAAAAATAACCCACATTCCTTGTTCAAGTTCTGCAGAAGAGTGGAGTGAAACTTCCCTCCTGTGCTTTGACTAGAAGAGCAGAGCAAGTGTGGCTTGAAGGAAGCAGCCAAGAGAGCTCAATCAGATTTGGAACAAAGCAACAAGAGGAGCTGGCAAACTGGAGCACAACCAGCAACTCCCAGAGACTGGATGCCAGAGTTGGGAAGGACAGACCAAAGCTATGGCCAATGTTTGGGAATCTTCAAGAGGCTGGAGGCAGTCTGGACACTTCTCTACTGATTAGTGCAAAAATAACATCTAAAGCTAAAGGCATTCATTGCTCTTCCCATCCCTCCCTCAGGGTGTCCAGTGAACTCCACAAGCATGTAACTGGCACATGAATTCCATGATGTTTCAGTGAAACCAGAGCTGGAAACATGCCAAGGACAAACCATGAACCTTCAGTGGTTTTCCAAGCTGACACCCAATGTGTCAAATCACAGCCAGGCTGTGAACCCACCTAACTGCCCAGTGCTCCACTCCAGAGCCATCCTCCACTGGGGAGAAGCGTTGCAAAAGCTGTCCAGACCCTGTACAGTGCCTGGACTCAGACAAGCACTGAGAAAAATCAACATCCATTCCGGGATTACAGATGTCCTTCCCACACTTGCCTAACTGGCAGCTGATCTTGAACAAGGAACATGCAAGGCCACAGGCAGAATAAATCATACGCCTTGAAAGCAGTAATTCGGTCCCAAAATCCAGTGCAAATATTCTCCGAAGATGCCCGAGAGCACCTGGTCCACCCTTGGCAGCAGGATCCGGGAGAGGCGCGGTTCCCGAGCGGGCTGCACTGCCCCGTCCTGCCCAGCAGCCGCTGCTGCAGCACCGCGGAGCAGCCTCAGAAATAGAGCGCGGGCTCGCTGCTGAAATCCGAGAGGCCGCCCTTCTCCGCCGGGGTGAGCTGCGGGCAGAGCACAGGACACGGCGCTCAGAGCCGGGCCAAAGGAGCCCCCTCACCCCTGGATGGTGCCTTGGCACCCTGCCCGGGCTAACTGCGTGCGTTTGCTTAGTGCCCCCCTCCAAACGTGCCCTGGACTATCAAAACGTCCTGCAATGGTTTGGGTTGGAAGGGGTCTTAAAACCCTCCTTGTTCCAACCTCCTGCCATGGCAAGGACACCTTCTACTATCCCAGGTCACTCCAAGCCCCATCCAACCTGGCCTTGGACACTTCCAGGGATCCAGAGGCAGGCACCCTGCACCAAGGCTTCACCACCATCACAGGGAACAATTTCTTCCCAATATCTAATCTAAATCTCTTCTCTTTCTCTTTTAGTTTAAAACTGTTCCCCCTTGTCCTATCATCTGCCCATGTAAAATCTCTCTGTTTTTTATAAGCCCTCTTTAGGCACTGGAGGGGGCTCTGAGATCTCCCTGGAGCCTTCTCCAGGGGAAGAGAAGGAGCCAGCCTGGCTCCAGAGCAGAGGGGCTCCAACCCTTGGAGCATCTCCATGGCCTCCTCTGGACTTGTTCCAACAGATCTATGTCTTTCCTGTGCTGAGCAGAATGTGCCAGCTACCTTGAGTCTCCTTCACACAGCTGGGGAGGGCCAGGTGTGGTAGTGGCAGTGGGACAGTGTGTTGGTCCCTTTGGGAGCAGTGACACAGCTCCCTGGGCAGGAACACAAACACAGGTGTGCAGGGAAAGGCACATCCTGTTCCATCCACTGCCCGGAACAACCCCCACCCCACAAGGGAGCACAAGAGTTGCTTATTTATAGCCTCACCATGACTTGGTTCCCATGGGAATCAGCTTCCTTTGGGAGGGATCCCTCTGCAGCAGGACCCTCATATTTCTGCTCCTGCCACTCGCTGAACTTCACGGAGTGCTTTGGGGTGTAGCTGGATAAATCTGCTGGAAGGACAGAGATAAGGTAAATATTCCTCACCACCCCAAAAAGAAGTGGGACCAGGATCCCAGCAGGGACAGCCTGGAAGCGGCCCACCTGCAGCTCCCTGTTCACCTCCACTAGCATTTCCACCCATGTGGAGCCCCTTAAGGGTCTGTGGGAAACGTGAGCAGTGGAAGACACCACCAGAAACCCCACGGTGCCCACACAGTGCCTCACTCACCTGAGTTAGGTGTACTGGGATGCAAAGTGCTGTTGGGGCGTGGAATAAAAAAGGTACGAGATTTTTCCTCCGTTTCGGAAGCGTGTCCTTCCTCTTCCTCATCCTCTTCTGCCAGGGAGCTCTCTGAGGGGTACTCAAACATCGTCTGCAAACTTGTCTCGTTGAAAGAGATCTTCATCTGGGCAACAGCAAAGGAGAATTATCAGGGAGAAGCACAAGAAGTGACTGATCCCCATGCTGGCTCTGGCACAGGCCACTGCACGCACCAGGGCTGCCCCCTGGTTTAAAGCAGCCACTGCAGACCCCCCAGTCCCTTCCCAAGTGCCTTGGTGGATCTCTTGCCACGCTGAGGGAAACCCCAAAGGCAGAGCCAAACGGAGGGGATGGAGGCCCAGGGGTCTGGAGCACCTCTGTCTTTGTGCCCCCTGCCAGCACCTCACACTGACACCCAGCAGGAGCTGCCATCATGGCTCCACGGGAGAGACCAGCAGGAAAGTACCCACATGCTGGAAAGGTGACATTGCTAATTCCTGGCAACTGCTTCATGTATCCAAGCTCCAGAAAACAGAAACATCCATGATCAGAACTCCAGTATTAGGAGGACATTCTGGCAAAGAGCTATTTAATCTACATTAAACAGGGCTTAAAACCAGATGTGAGAAGAAGGAAGCAGCTAAAGGAGAGATGGCAACAGGTGGTAGCAGACAGGGAAAATACTGGATAAGTGGGAGGCCTTAAAGGTTCTGGTTTGAAACCAGTTTTATCTAGTATTGTCACTAATGACCTTTCCACCGTAACTGGGAGACTGAGAAATGAAAGTGATGCAAACACACGAGTTCATCAAGGGCTAACTGGAATTTTATGGCCATGAAGAAAACTGGAGAGCAAAAACACTAAAAACGGAATCAAGTTTAAGAGCAAACTTTGCCCTAAGGGAAGTTCATCACCTGTGAATAATTAAGGAAGAAACTTTGGGATTGGCTACAGGATTGTAATCATCATTAGGATGCTGCTTAAATAAACCAGGAACGCAGGAAGGCATTTCTGCTGGAAACAGGGACTGCCTGGCTCTCTCCTCCTCGTGCAGTCGTGCTCCTCCAAGCTGAAAAGGAAAGCTGAGGGAGGGGTTTGTTCCCCTGCAGCCCTGCCTGTCCCAATCATTACCTACCCCTGTGCTCCAGGGATGTGGTTACAGGTCACCTCAACAGCTGCACAGGAGATTCACTGGCAAAAGCTTCACGCCAGCAAAAGTGAAGGTAGAGAAAAAGCACAAGAGCTCTTTTTAAGTACTCCAGAAAATAACCACCAAGGAGCAGAGAACTGCTGATGCCAGCACACATCAGACAAACAAGAAGGATAAGCTTGCCAGGAATAAGTTCATGCCAAAAGTAGGGAAGTATTTAGCCAACACAGATCAAGGTTCAGGAGCAGCTGTCTAAAAGGGTGTTGTGATTCCTTTACTTCTAAATACAATTAAAATTCAGCTAATAGGGTTATGAACAGAATGGAAAGGATGTGGCAACTTGTGAGAGGTGGCAGGAGCCCAGTGGTTCTGATCTCTCCAGATGCTGTGTAATGACAGGCCAGGGGCAAGTGCAGCACGTTTATCCCATAGTTCTGTCATACAGAAAATCTCCAGAGGCTGGGAAGTGGCACCTGGCCCCAGGCAGCCCTCAAACACCTCAAACACCACAGTGCCACCTGTGCTGCCCATGCACAGGATCCCTGGAGCTCTGGATGGACCAGAGCAGGATGGGGAGCATTTCACTGCTGCTTTTCAGCAAAGCAGCGAGGGGAGCTTAGTTTGAATCTGGGTACCAGGGGGAGCAGCTGCAGCTCCTCCACACTGCAAACCACAGCTGGAGCTGGAGCTACTCTGCCCCAGGCAGGATGGACCTTGGACACAGGCTGGCTCCTTTCCCCTGCTCCCAGGAGAAGGGGGGATGGAAACTGTATGGAGGGAACCAGCTGCCTTTCCCCATTCCCCGTCCCAGCCAGAGCCACTCTGAGTCTCCCCAAATGACACAGAGGAGAAACGTGATTCTATTTCAGAGAAAAGGGACTGGAATTAAATGGTCCTGAAGCTGAGAGCATCCCAATAGCTGCTCCCTGAATTTCCCATCCCTGCTGCTGACCTAGATGCTCCCTGATCCGAGCCAGGCTGTCAGTGCTCACAATGTGGTGTCTGTCCTGTGGGGATGAGCCACGCTGCCAGGCACAAAAGCTACCAGGGTGGAGGTGCCTAGGGCTCCTGGAAGCCCAGGAGCTATCCCAGAACCAGAAACTGCACAGAGGCCACTTATCAGTGCTGACAATGGCACTGAGGGGCAAGAAGTACTTGGCTAAACATGGAAAACAAAGCAGACAGGAGAGATATGCCTTGGGGTTTAGAATTTAAGCTTGGGAGATGGAACTAAATGTTCCTGGTTTTCTGCTATCTGGAGGAAATCTCTAAGAAAAATGACTTTGAGTCCAGTTGAGACCAAAGGTGCATGCAGTGCTGGAGGAGAAAACAGAAAGCCTCAGCAGGGAGCAAAACCAGAGAGCAGAAGGGAACAGAAACAGCCTGGAGACACCCACATCCCACACAGAGCCCAGAGACACCAACAGCCCCGAACTCAACAGCTCCCACTCTCCACAGCCAATTCAAGCAGGAGGCAATGCTGGAGCCCTTGACACAGAGCAACCAGCCAGCCCTGGCACCCAGGGCACAGCCGGGGCCAAGGTCACCTGCAAGGCTCACACAGGCAGGTGTGTGTGGCACGGGGGCACGTGGCACAAGTTCCCCCAAAGCACACTGAGCTGCCCTACGGCAAATGCCAGCCCCTGCTCCCAGAGCCTGCGCCAGGCAGAGCCCCAGGGCTGCTGCAATAAAGCCCTGGGCACACCCAGGCAGAGCAAACACAAGGCACAACCA
This sequence comes from Motacilla alba alba, assembly GCF_015832195.1. Lineage (NCBI taxonomy): Eukaryota > Metazoa > Chordata > Aves > Passeriformes > Motacillidae > Motacilla > Motacilla alba. The sequence goes on along the minus strand of NC_052032.1, from coordinate 1,726,943 downwards.
GGCACTGGCACAGGATGGACCCTGGGGCACTCAGTCAGCCCTGCCCAAGGGCAGAGAGCCCAAACCCCAAAACCTGCTGTGGCAGCACCTGAGCTCCCCTCTCTAAGCACAAAAGGCTTTCAGGGAAGCACAAAGCAGCTCTGCTTGACCCAAGAGAGCAGGGAGGGTGAAGCATTCAGGCAAAACCAGGGGACACACAGGGCAGAGAAATGCTCTGAGTGGCTACAGAGCACAGCTGAGGGCTGTGTGCAAGGAACACAGGCAGCTTCAGTCCCAGGAACCAGCCAAAAAAGAAAACCAAGAACCCAGTCATGGCACAGACAACAGGTTTGCACAGCCAGCAGTGTCTTGCCAGACCACAGGGACTTTATGGGAACACAAAAGGCAACAGGGGATGTTTCTTTAGAAGAAAAGCATGTCCTAGCAGAGCCAAGCTCACTGGAGCCCAGCCAGAGGCCTCTGCTCAGCCTGTCTCAGCACTGCTTCCCCTGGTTCTGCCCCAGCAGCAGCTGCCAGTTGTGGCAAGGAAGAATCTTGCACCCTTCAGCTGTGGATGTTTGCAGGGATTTGTCACTCTTTGCTCAGCTGAAGGCTTCAGCCACGGCTGTGTCACAAACCCAGGGTCCAACCCAAACCCATATATACATATACATACATACATACATATATATATATATATATATGTATATATAAATTTATACATAAATACTCTGCCCAGCTTTTCAGGAAATACTGTGCTGTTCAACTGATAGGTTCTTGTTGCCATAGCAAAAATCATTTATTTATTTGCGAGGATTTGAACTAGTAATGAGTAATAGAATATCCAGGAAAGAGAAGTCAGGGCAAACATTGCCCAACAAAGCATAAATCTGAGTAGTCATGCAGATCTCATTTAGAAAAGGGAAGTCAACCTTGTGTCAGGCTGTCAGGACTCAGGCTGCACCCAGACCAGCCACCAAAGAGCCCCCATATGTAGCGTTTTGCCCGGGGGTTTCGAGCCGCTCTGATGAGCTCTCAACACCCCAACACTACACCCCAGAATAGCTCAGCTTTCATCAGGAGGCATAAAAGGAGCAGGAGGCTGATGTGACAGCGTCAGGAACAAAAAAGGTTTAATAAAGGCAAAATAACAAACTCAAAGCGATCCAGGTGCCACAGACTTGTGCTCCTGGTAAAGACACCTCACAACAGCCATTTGGCTTCTTTGTTCTGTGCTTTTCTACTCAATGGCCCAGGCAGGACCTTTTGGCTCATGGCCAATTAGCTGTCCCCAAACTTGAGGTGAAGTCCCCAAGGTCCTATCAGTGACTTTTCTACCTGATCACTGGGAGAAACTTCTGGGCTCTTTCCTTTTTGGGGGACAGAGGAAGGTTCTGTCACTCTGTCCATAGGGGGCACATTCCTACACCCATATACAGACTTATAAAAAACAAAAGTAACCCATTTATAGAACCCAACCTACAACATGAGCAATGACACTCAGCAGCCACCTCACCTCCAAAAGGGAGATGAGAAAGTCTGCAAGGCAGTATTAATGACAGAGCAAAGACCCGATGGCTTCTCACACACCAGGGACCTCTCTGGAAGTCTCCAGGGGTTATTCTGCATCCTCAGCTCCAGAAGGAATCTCCTTACTGCACCTTTTCTCTTCTCCACCCATTATTACATTTGCTGCTTGGCTGATGAGCCAAAGCAGGGTGTTTACACCTTTTAAACTGAAACCTCTTTGACAATCCAAATCGTCACCATGCAACAGTCAGGAAAAAGTAACTGATCTAGGCAATAAATGAATAAAATCATCCTATAATTATATTCCAGCAGGGAGAGTCTGAGTCAGCATTTGCTCCCCATCACAGCAGCCCAGAACAGGGGGGCTGAGAAGGACTGAGCCCCTTTCCCCTCCCTGTGAGTGGTTCCCATCTCCAAAACCCAAGGTTCCTTCCAGAGCTGTCATCCTTGCTCGGTCCTTGAGGAGCAGGATGGGATGGCAAGTGGTGAAGCACAAGCTGGGCTCCATCCCTGCCCAGCTGCCATCCCACAGCACCTCCAGCACATCCCAACCCACTAAGTGCCTCACTAGATCCAAAGAGCTGAGCAGCACCAGGGATCAAGACCTATTCTCTTCACATACTGATTCTCCTCTAATCATCCTCTGTCCTCAGTAATTCCCAAGTGACAAATCCAGGGGCTGCACTGACTCCCCAGGACGTGCAGGGGCTGCCAGGTGCTGCTGGGTGTGATTTAAAGCAGCTTTTCACACCTGGTCTATTACAGGATCACAGAATGTCCTGAGCTAGAAGGGACCCACCAGGATCACCCAGCCCAGCCCCTGTCCCTGCCCAGACCCCCCAGCAACCCCACCCTGGGCACCCCTGGCAGCGCTGGCCAAAGGCTCCTGGAGCTCTGGCAGCCTCGGGGCCGTGCCCATTCCCTGGGGAGCCTGGGCAGTGCCAGCACCCTCTGGGGGAAGAACCTTGCCCTGAGCTCCAGCCTGAGCTGCCCTGGCCCAGCCCCAGCCATTCCCTGGCTCCTGTCTCTGGTCACCACAGACAAGAGATCAGTGTCTGTCCCTCCTCCCCACAAGGAAGTTGCCTCCTCTCAGCAGCACAGGAGGGTTTGGCTGGTATCTGCAGGAAAGGTGGATGATCCAGCATGAACACAAAGCAGGGTTTGACATCGCTGAGAGATCAAGCACAGACAAAACGAGTGTTTTGAAGAACCTTGTGCTCCTGTGCCACCTCACATTGAGGGACATTTGCTGCTGCACTGGTTGTCTAAAGATTGGGTCAAGGAGGCACAAGACATCACCTGATACCTGAAACTGCAGCCAGCTGGGAGCGTCAGCAAGCCTGTGCACACAGAGCATCCCAGGGAGGGCTGCAGAGAGCCCCTGAGCAGGGCAGGAAAGCTGCTCAAAAGCCCCAAACCCATGGGGTTGGTGGGTGGAGGCTCAGGACCTGTACAAAGGGGAGGTTCTAACACAGAACAAACCTCCCAGCTGCCACGGAGTGAGAGGGAAGGTCTCTGCACAGACAAATAACTGCTTGTGAGACTGGAAACAGGGTAGAAGCAGAGATTTTATAGTGGACAGAGATCCCCAAAGGGTTTAACCTGCTCTTCCCATCTGACCAGTTCCACAGAGCAGATTTAGTAAAAGGAGACAGAAAAGCAGATCATAAACTCCAAACCTCTGCAGAGACCTTCCATCTTTTCACAGCAGCCCGCAGTCAATGATCTAGACAGCTCCCATGAAAAGAAACTTTTAGATAAAAGATTTTCGGGAAAATGAGCCAATTTTTTGGAGTTAGCAATGAGCTTGTCTCTGTGTCTGTGCTGGTCCTGAAAACAGTCATGTGTCAGCCCAAATTGTTGAATAACTCCAGGCACAGACTATGTGGGCAGCCTGAAATAGTACTCTGGGGACTGAAGAATCACCAGCACATCACCAAGGCATTTGCTATCATTCAGAAGATAAGGAGCTTTTGTTCCTCTAAAGCCCTTCCTTGACACAAAAAGAAAGGGTTTTTCCCTGACAAGTATCCCTAGGAACAGAGGGGACTTGGTTCCTATATCGGATTAACCCTGTACTGCTATGGCTGAAGCATTCTAAACATGCCCAGAAAACTGCAGATGGCAGTTCAGAAATGTACTTTTCTGTCATTCTGTACAAGAAGAAGAGTTTTGGGGAACTGGAACTATGACACCACAGAATCACTTGATCATGCTTTTCCAAGAAGTGTTTCCTGAGAGTAACACTGACTTTTGCTCAGCCATTAACTGCACCTCAGTGAGTTACTGAGTAGAGCTAACAGCACCAAAGATTTTCAGCAGGAGCGTGTCAGGGAAGCCCTGTGTGGTTGGCAAAGGAGACATTTCCTTCAGGATCACATCCCAGCTCCCAAGCCACAAGGCAAAACAAGAAAGTCTCCATTTACAAGGCAACCCACAAAGCCAGCTCTGTGTAATCAATATGCTGAAGCACATGGCAGATAGGAGCAATGCATGGAGATTCGAAATATTAAACTCCTTGTGCAAGACACAGGCAAGTTTCAAATTCCTGATGAGAGGTGACGGGGTAGGGACAGCCCCGAGAGCATGTGGGGCAGGTGGCTTGGTTAACTCTTCCCTTCACTGTGCAGGACAAGGGGAGATCCCAGTGCCCACACAAGCACAGCTGGAGTCCCAGTGTGCCAGGGCACAGAGCAGCCATTCACCCTGGGAGCCATTTATTCCTCCTCACATCTGCAGGCAGAGGAGCCAGAGCCTTCCACAGTTTAAAAAGCAATTCAAAAATTACTTACTTGGCCCCTAAGAACCAGACAAATCTCACTACTTGTATGAAACAAATCTCATCTGAATGCACAAAGGGAGCAGGATAAGCAAGGTACAATTAGTGTCAAGACTTGGTGTCCTTATAAAAAAGACACAGAGCCCCCCAACAGTACAGGATTTTACAGGCAGCTCTGAGCAGTCTATTTGTAGCTACAACGAGGTGCAGTGATGAAGCTGCTACCCATAAACATTTCTGTGCAACCCAGACTGCCCAGAGCAGCTCACAAAAATACCTGGGGTTTGGTGCTGGAATGGGAGCATCATTCCATGGGAAACAGAGAGAGGCTGGGAGCAGAATTACTTCCCACCCTGTCAAGGAGCTCATTCAGGACCAAAAGGCTCCCATGATGTGAACAGGATCACCTGCATAACAGAGTTCATGTCCCTCTTGCCCTTGCTCTCTCTTTTAACATGCAAAAGGAACTTCCTTGATGAGAAGCAAGTGCAGCAGGTTCACCAGGAGCCTCAGGGATGTGCCCTCAGAGCTGCATTTTCAGCAGCTGCAAGCGACACAATTTCCCTACACACACAAGTGTTTTGTCTGAGATATTTCCTACATTCTTACAATGCCCACAAAGCAGCAGCTCTATCCTGCCAGGTTCCCAAGATCATCCGAAGGGCACTTCTCGGAAAACATCTGCCCCGAGTTCCTCCAGCCCAGATTTTCCCAGGATGTTTGTGAAGTTGCTCTGTGTGATACAGACACTTCATGTGACTCTTCCTACACAAACTGGCAAAGAGGGATATCCTCCCAGCCCCACTGCTGCAGTCACTGGAAGAGCCTGGGTTGTAAATAGGTTTTACATTCAGGTTTCCTTGGGAGCAGGGTGAGCACAACCCCTGAGGTGAAGGAGATGCTGCTGCTGCAGCTCTTACCCAGATTTCCTTTCCTGCCACTGCACCCAGAAACTAAAGATTTTCATTTTCCCTACCACACCCTACACATAACACAGACCAGCAGGACTCCTGTCCCAGCCACCCCAGTGTCCTTCCTCTGCTCTTCTCAGAACACCATGACCACGTACTGGAAAAACCAGAGTGGAAAGGAAAACCCAAACCGGAAACAAACTGAAAGCTTGAGATGGAGGAAAATTATAAACCATCTCCAATCTGCTCCACAGATTAGGGAAACTGATTAAGAAAACGTTAACTGTAATCCTCATGATTAGAGTTCAGAGCACAAAGTACTTCAAATCTCCTCTGGGGCAGGCTGAGCCCTGGGCACGTCCTAACCAGCTTCAAAGCCAGGCTTGGCTCTTATTTGCGTAAGAGTTTCTATTTTAGCCCTTCTGTCCATTCCCTGCAGCACTGACAGCAGCAGGCAGGACGTGGGGGCAAGAGAACCAGGGGAATTTGGGACCAGCTCAGACTGTCACTGCAGTATGAGAAGAAGCATGAGAGTGGTGAGGCCATGCAGAGCCTCAGCCACAGAAAGTTCCCCACTACAGAGATGAGATAAATCTGATCAGACTCTGCCAGGGTTTCATACAACAAAGCCTCAGCACTTCAAGGTGCTGGCATGTAGTGGGGAAACAAAAAACCACCCACTGCCCAACTGACAGCCTCAAGGACAGCTTGTGAAGTGGTTTAAAAGCTGTAACTGCAGCAAATTCTGATTTCCAGGCTTCAGCCATCAACATCACAGAAAAAGAAAATCAGTGGAATTAGCAAAGGGCAGGAAAATGGCCCTGTCTGGGTGAAAGAGCCTGCTGCCATCTGACAGCTAATGGAGATCACCTCTGCAGGGGAGGGGCCGCACTTCATCATCCAAGACACTTATTTCCTGAGCATGACTTATCACTGCTGACCTCATCTCCTAAAAATGCAATACATCCATGTCAGATACTGCCACGGCCCCTCCTTAAAGGTGGCAGATGAATCTGCCCCAGCAGAGCACAGCCAGAGACAGAAAATAGAACAAGAACATGCAGTTCTCCAAGAGCTAAAGAATACAAATCTTGCCCTGACCCCTCCAAAACAGAGGGATGACACCATCAAAGGAGTTTTTGCAGATAGATTTCTTCTTCTACTACCAGATTAGTTTACTTGTGTTATGGTTAATTTACTTGTGTTATACATTGCAAAAAAAAACAAAACAAAACAAAACTTCAGGCAGCCACCAGTATTTAGACTCCACACTGTGCAGACTTGCTCCAAACAGGTCTGGGCAGCAGCTGGAAATGTTGATCCCTGCCAACATCTCAAACCTACACCTGGTTCTCACAGGAGACCATCTCCAGCAGAACTGAACAGATGGAAAACTACAGAGCAAGAAGTTCAGCAGGTTAGACCAACAAAGCTGCTGCCCATGATCAAAACTGAGGGGTATTTAAACTAATTTTTTAACAGACTTTTAAGTGGGAATTTGGAAGCCACATTCAAGCTTTACGCAGCTCAAAATATTAGGACACGGACCATGCTAAAGTTTGTGTAAGCTGGAACTTTTTTAAGTTTAGCTGAACATCTTTGAAGGCAATTTAGCTTTAGACTCCAACTGTTTGGATCCCAGCAGCCTTGCTCCCGTAATCCCTGCTCACACCGGGCTGCGACTCGCCTGCCAGCACACGGCAAACTGCCAGCTGTGACAAGCATAAAACATTAAATCCATCAACAACTTGATGTCTGCTGGTTCTCAGGTCCTGTTATTCACAGGACTTTGGCTGGCCTGGCCAGAATTCATTCACCTTCCCTGCAGGGTCTCCAGGAGGTACCAGATCCTGGAGAGGAAAACACTCGGAATGTGCTGCAGGAGTGACACACTGAAGGAGCAGGGCCAGGGCAGAGTCCAGCCTCCAACCAGAGGAGAGCCTGAAGCCCAAAGCCAATGACTGCTTGTGGGAGCCCAGCTGGCCCTGCAGTGCTCTATCCTTCCCCAGCTCTCACCCCACACACCAACCAGATTTCTATCTCACTGACAACTTTATTGGACGTTATTCTGGCAGGTAACCAAACCACCACTGACTCTTGTCAGCCCAGATGAGCAAGATTTTATCCTCTGAGATCCCAAAGATCCACATCCTGCAGCAAAGCCTTCCCTTCCTCCTGGCACTGCTGACATGCCTTTACTTCTCTGCAATAACAGAGTACAAAGAGGAGCCCTAAGCAGAGGTCACCAACAGTGTGCTGCATCCTCTGCCCCAGTCCCAGTTTAGAATTAAGGTCAGTAGGTCCCCTTCCACCCCTGCACATGTATCCTGTCCTCTCTGAGAGCTCAGCCAGCTCCTCCAGCAGCTGCCCAGCAGCTCCTGGCACATCCCTTCAGAGCTGCAAACACACTTCTCAGACGGAGTGCCACCCACGCTGCTCTATCTGAACTGCTGGTGGCACTGCCTGGAGAGTTACCAAAACAGCCCCAGAGAGATGAACAGCCCCAAAGGGGGCTGGAACAGCAGCTCCAGCTCATCCATCCCCCAGGGTGAGCAGGGCTGGGGCTCTGCCCTCCATCTGCAGACTCTGATGTGTCCCATCCCACACAGCCCCACACTGACCTTCACAGCCCCTGTTCCCCCACAGCAGCTCCACAACAGAGCCGGGAACAGATTTTTTATTTACAATACATCATCTTCCTCTCCCTCACCAAGCTCCAGCTCCCAAAGTAACAGCTGCTTCACATATCTGAAAGTCTGGAAGGAGCAATCAAGTTGTTTATCCTGAAAGGCCTTGAAGCAGCAGCATCCCCCAGGCCACAGCAAAGCCACAAGTCCCACAGCCACTGTCGGCAGCCAGGAGCAGGGGCTGGAGCTCCCTCTGTGCAGAGCAGTGCTGGAACCCACTCCCAGCCTGTCCCAGCCACCCTCCCAAAAAGCCACGGAGGATGTGGATAAGGGACTCAGACCACATCAGCTCCACTTTGCTGGCACTGCTACCACAGTCAGGCAATCAGAGGCGACACATGGGGATGGAAAACGCAGGCTGCATTTCTACATTTGAAGAAAAGCACCATTTGCATCTCAGAGAACAGTGGGGTTCAGCTGGCAGGGCTGACACCCTCCTTCCTAATAAATCATTAGCCCTGACTGCACAGCTAGCCATTGATCCACAGCACTTCCAGACTCTGCTGACTTGCTGTTTATCTCCCAGATTCCTGCTGGGCATCAGCAAACAGTTAAACTTTTCCAAGTTCTTGAAGTTTCATTAAACACTACTTTCTTGAGTATGGAGCATAATTAAAGATCTTTTAAAAGCAAGGTTTGGAAAGGAAGATGCTTGGCACAAGAAGGGCTTGTTCACCCCAAAAGACACAGAAGCTGCTCACTTAAACCAGCATCAGGTTTTGACACCCCAAAAAAGACAGGAGATTGGTTTTAACAAACAACTGCACCTCTCTGCTCACAAGAACAGTCTGTTTCTGCCCAATTCAGGCCAAAATCAAGTTTCTGAAAACCCCGACACAGCTACAAAACAGAACTCTTGTTTTTGGCTGGTTGCCTTGGAGACACAGAGTGATCTCTTGGGAAGAAACCAAGGAATGCATCTGAATACGAGCTCCTTCCTTTTCAGGCATCAACACTCAGCCTTATTACCCAGAGTAAAGCCACAAACATCCTCTAGGTCAAGAGTAAACAGAGATCTTTCCATTTGTCTCCCATCAGCATCTTCTAGACCCTGGCTACAAAGTCATACTCTGTGCTTGACTGAGCAGGAAGGAACTGAAAGAAAAATGGGTGTTTCTCCCATACCACATTTAATTTCACCCAGAAACTTGTGTCTTCACTACTTTCCTTCAGCTCCACCTTATTTTTCAAAGGCTCCCTATTTCTTTCAGCTTCCTGAGTTGTGCAAATATGACATGCAGTTTATCCTTTGCCTTTTAATCTCTCTCCTCTCAGAAACCAAATGTTTACACAAGTTCTCCTGCAGGATGACCCCACATACAGTTCTTAGGGAACAGCTGTGTGTGCACCTCGCAGTATTTGGCACCTCAGCTGCACAGCAGGGCAGCTAATGCTGTTAAGCTGATAAGAACGGGGCAGAGAAGCTCCATGACCTGCCCAATGTCACACAAATCCACCACTGACACACAAAACAATAGTTAACCAATATCACATGATATTTTAGGCTGGGAAAGGTCCTCTGGAGGTCTCTAGCCCAAACTCCTGCCTTAAGCAAGACTGACCTGCCAGTTGCTCAAAGCTTTTCCCTGGCAAGTTTCAGACATGCCACAACTTCTCTGAGTTGGACCAACCTAAAAACAATTCAGTCACTGCATTGGACTTGTGCTCATCTCTCTCCCTCCTTTTTGTACTGATAAGGATACCTTTCACTGTGCACCATTGGTTTTACTTGAGGCTTTGTTCTTTGTGCCCCAACAGCATCCTCTGCTCAGAAAAATCAGCTCCTCAGCTCCATCAGACGTAGGGCTTACCCAAATATGACCATCCCACAAGATTCCTTCTGTTTCCTCTGCTCCATCCTAAGAGCACTCACAACTGTAACATGCTATGTTAATATTTTCACCATTTATACCACACACCTGATTTGGTGTAAGTCAAATTAACACCCCAAACTGAACTTAACAGAGCTAAAACAGCTGCAATGAGTGCAAGCCAGCAGGTGTTTAAGCAGCAGAACAATTCCAGTCTGACCAAGCATTTCCCTGTAGGAAAACAAGATAAAACTTCAGGAGCACTGAGCAAGAATCAACACTCCTCATTCAACACTGCTCATTTGCTTGTTCTGTCTCTCAAGGTGCTCCAGATCGGCTCCCTGCATTAGTCACCATCAAATTACCACAGGCTGCATGTGCTTGGGGAGGAATTTGACAGCGTTAAGCCAGGGAAGCAGCACTCCCTGCCTCCCTTCAAACAAGATGCATGCTGCTCAAAGGATTGCCTCAAATTATAATGCTCAGCACCTCAGGCATCCCCGTGCATTCAGTCCCTCGGTTATCTATTTGGATTTGGGTAACGGGATCTGTCCAACAACAATTCCCACTATGGAAAAACATGTCACATCACAGCCCTAAAAGTTGGGATCTGCCATCTCAGTGTGCTGCCTTCAGAGCCAAACAACTCTCCTCCACTCCTCTTACCACGTCCAGATGCATTTCACCAAGCCCTACAAAGATTAATTTTCAATTTAGGGCTCACAAGGATCTGTTACTCCTCAAGCCATGAGAAAATCTGGCATTCGCTCACTCCAAAGGCATTTGGAGCAATCAGCATCTCTGGATCTTCAGAGCTGTAGCTGTACATGCAGAAGGAGCAGGTGGTATAATCCTATCAATGGGAGTTAAGTTCTTGCTGATCTCTTTCTCCCTAATCGAGACCTAATTCTTGAACCTCTATCAATAGATCACTAATGCAGGGAAGACACCAATGCCACACTGCCCGGGGGACCACGGGCAGCTCAACATGTCCAACCCCTCAGACACAGCGAGCAGAGCGAGCGAGAGGGCAAGCCCGCAGCTGCTCCAACCACGACGCTCCCCCTGATTTCCCAAATTCCTGAAATACTTTACTTTCCATTATCATATCTCCAAGAAGGGCTGAGGTGGGAGAGGCCCTGCAGCTGTCACAGGACATATCCCATCCTCAGCAGCTTTGTGGGACAGTCCCCAGTGTCCCCTCCCTGAGGGCAAATTCTGTTTAATACACCAAATCCCATCTCCCAGCTGTGGTCCTCAGGCTCCCTTTAAAGTTCCAAGAGACAGCAAAAGCAAATAAGGCACTGGGCCTGCAGAGTTGCAAACTCTCCTAATATTGGATACCATGAGAAATATTAATCTCTAGTTCCTTCCTCACACAAAACGTGCTTCGCATCAGTGTGGTGCAGTTCCACCTTCCCTCTCCTGTTTTCCACCAGCCCCAAGGCTTCACTTCTGAGTCCGTTTTACCCCCTGCTTCAGCCAGCTCTAAGGGCAGCCTCTGGCTCCCACGAGGGGCAAACACACTGCCGTGTTCCCAGCAGTGCCTCATGAGCAGCCAAACTCAAAGCAGCTCCGGGCCACTTGCAGCCTGGCTGCTGAGCACAGAGGTGCCCGGTTACCTTCTTGCGGCGTGAGCCCGTCTTGCTCATGCAGGACCTCTCCAGGGACAGGTACCCCCCGATCACTTCAATCTCGTTCACCGTGGGGTAGCGCTTTTTATGGGATAGCCCCACTTGAGGCCCATCAGCGTTCTCCACGACTTTGCCTCTTCCTTTGCTATCCTCCTCCTCCTCCTCTTCCTCCCGCTGTGGCCTTCCGCTGGCATCGGCGAGAGCCTGCAGCCCCGGGGCCACGGGCTTCCTTTTGGGCACGACAGTGAAGGTGCTGCCTCCCCTCTGCTGCGGGGCAGAGTGTGGTCTGTAGAGGGGCACAGAAGAAAACTCCATCTCCAGGTCGGGGCCAGCTCCTCCGGGCTGATCCGCCAAGCTCCCCGTCCTCGCAGCCGGGCGAGCCCCGCTGTCCGGCTCCACAATGTCATCGATGTAAGTCACAGGTACCAACGGATCCAGAGGCGCCGGTGGGGAAGTGATGGGCTCTTCCTGCTCCGGGGCGGAAGCCCTCGGGGGCTCCGGCGGTGCCTTCTCCTCCGAGGGCGGCGGCGGTGGCCCCGGCCTGGCAATCTGGGCCGGCGGCCGAGCCGGGCTGCCCTCCCGGCGGGGCACGAAGACGAAGGAATTGCGCGAATTCAGGCGCAGCTTGGCCAGAGCCTGTGCCTGCAGGTCGTGGGCTGGGATGGCCGCCAAGTCGGGTTTGGGAGCCGGGTGGATTTCGAAGGAGCTCCCGGCGCGGGGGGCTGAGGCGGAGAGCGGCCGAGTGGCGCCGGTGGCACTGGGGGCCGGACTGGCACTGGGCAGGGGCGACACGGCCACTTCGGCCTCCTCCGGCTTTGGCCTCCTGGCGTTGGCTCTGGCAGGGGACGGGCTGGTGGATGGCACTGGTGGCCCCTTGGGCGTTGCGGGGCGGCCGGCGGGGACGGCACCGGGCTCGGGGACGCGGGCGCTGGGGGGCTGCCCCCGGGGTGTGACCGTGAAGGAGTTGGAGCTGATCTTGTGGAGAAAGCAATTGGCCTGAGGGGCCGCAGCCTTGGGGGCAGCTGGGACCGCCTGGGGGGCTGCAGCCCGGGGGGGAGCCGGGGCGGGCTGGGGGGCTGCGGGCTCGGGGGTGAAAGCCCGGGGGGGAGCCGGGGCGGGCTGGGGGGCTGCGGGCTGTGGGGTGACAACCCGGGGAGGTGGTGCGGGCTGTGGGGTGACAGGCCGAGGGGGTGCCGTGGGTTGGGGGGTGACAGCCCGGGGAGGTGCCGTGGGCGGGGGGGGTGACAGCCCGAGGGGAAACCGTGGGCGGGGGGGTGACAGCCCGTGGGGGGGCCGTGGGCGGGGGGGTGACAGCCCGTGGGGGGGTCGTGGGCGGGGGGGGTGACAGCCCGGGGCGAAGCCGGCGGCAGGACTGTGGGTTGGGGGGCGACCGGCACCGCTGGCGGGGTGGCAGCCCGCGGGGGAGCCGGGAGCGGCGGAGGGGTGGTCGGGACCGCCGGCGGAGATGCCGGTCCCGCCTTTGGCGCCGGAGCCCGGGGGAAGCCGGGTCCCTTCTGGAGAGGCGCGGGGGCGCGGGGGGAGCCGGGTCCCGCGGGCGGAGCGGGCGGCGCGGCCCGGGCAGCGCCCGGTCCCACCTGCGGCGGAGCCGCGGCCCCGCCGGTCCCGGTCAGCGCGTCCCCGACGCGGCGACGGCGGCCCCGCGGCCGCTGCCCGAACTTCTCCAGGAGGCGGCTGACGGTGCCCGGCTCGGCCGCCTCGGGCGGCTCCGGCGGCTCGGCCGTCTCGTAGATGACGACCTGGTCGGCGCGGATCTCGGCGAGCGCGGCGCCGCGCCGGGCCAGCAGCTCCCGCAGCGGGTCGGCGCCGGCCGGGTCCCGGCGTCGGGCGGGCGGCGCATCCCCCGCGGCGAAGCAGGCGGCGGGGTCGGCGCGGGACTCGATGATGAGGATGTTGTCGGCGCGGATGGTGCGGATGCCGGGCACGGCGCTGTACAGCTCCAGCAGCTGCTGCAGCGGCCGCGCCGCGCCGCCGGGCCCGGGCCGCCCCTGCCGCAGCCGGCGCCGCTCGCTCTCCAGCCGCATGAAGGGGTTCTCGCGGAGCGGGCCCAGGCTCTCCGCCACCACCAGCCGCTCCCCGGCCGGGGGCTCGGGCTCGCCGCCCGCCCCGGCCAGCTTGGCCCGCTTGCGCTCCAGGATCTCCCGCTGCCAGGCGGGCGCTGCCCGCGGCCCGGCGCCGAGCGGCGGCTCCGCGCTGCTCATGGCGGCGGCGCTGGGGCTCTGCGGGCCGGGCCCCGCCGCACCGGGGCGGCCCCGCGGCACCGCCCCCGGGCCGGGCAGGGCCGTCCCCCGCGGGGCCAGGGCGGGGCCGGAGGTGCGCCGGGGCCGCCCCGCTCCCGGCCGGCTCCGGGCCGGGGTCAGCGCTCCGCCCCCGCTGCCCGGGACGAGGGCCCTGGGGCTGCCGGACAGCGGCGGGGCCCGGGCATGGTGGTGTGGTGACCTGAGGTGATGCCGCATCCCCGGGCTGGGAACCGGCCGGGCCCCGCCGCCCGCATCGCCCTCCCCTCACACGGGAGACTCCCGGTCCGGGGCACGAGCCCTGGTGATGGACCCAGAATCCCAAAACACACAAAACACCCGTATGTGCCTATTCCCCCACCCTTGGTCCGTCTGGTGCCAGCCGAGGACAGGATCGATAAACGCCTTTCGAGGTCACCCTTGGGCTGTCATGCGCCGTCCCCGGCGGAGCAGGTGCCTGTGAAGGAGCAGGGAATCAGGCCCTGACTCTGGAGCAGTGTCTGTGGTACCTGGACCGTCAGAGGAGTGTTTTAAGGAGAGTTCTGATGGACACAAGTGGAGTTTTCCACGGCACATGACAGCAGAGCGGGAGAACAATTTTCCCATTTTTCTCTTTGCTGCTTGGGTGTGGTCATGGAGTCTTCCCTCTCTGGAAACATCCCAAACCCACCTGGAAGCGTTCCTGTGTCACCTGCTCCGGGTGACCCTGTCTTGGCAGGGGGTTGGACAGGACGATCTCCAGAGGTCCCGTCCAAGCCCGGCTATTCTGTGGTTCAGTGATTCATGGCAGCCGCTGGTTGGACACACAAGTGCCGCCGCGGCGTTATTTCCAGTCAGCGCCTGTTATCAGCCGCCCGCAGGTGTCTTTGGGAAGTGTGTGCAATCAGGAAACGATCGCTCGGCAGCGCAGCACTTCCCACGCCTCCCAAATCCTCGCCTGGGAGACTCGGGGCACACGGCACGCCGTGACATAAAATTACCTTTGGGCAGGACTCGGGGAGGTCCCCGAGCCGCGCCCGGCACGGGCGGCTGCCCCCGCTGGGAGCCGAAAGCACAGGTGTGTTTACGGGAGCAGCTCCGTATCCTGCTGATAAGGCTCCTACCTTTGCACTCCCGAGCCGCAACAGAGCAATTGCACCCTCTTCGAACGGGACCTGGAATGATACCACTGGAAATAGCTTTTATTGCCGAGGCCGCCCGTGCCGGGGCCCGGCTGGGCTGTGCGCCCCGCGGAGCTGCGCGGCGGCGCTCCGGGGAGGAGGCAGCTCCGCGCCTTCACCTCAGATAACTCCGGGCTGATGTGAGGCTCACGCATGACCTGCCGTGCTCCCTCAAGCGCAGGTCCATCACGCACCATCTGCCTCCGGCACTCGCCGGGCCACAGCGGGTGCCCGGGGTTGAGGATAAAGAGCGGAGCGAGCGGGTAGAGACATTTCCCCGCCTCTGGTGACTCATGGCTCAGGCACGTCCAGAGCCAACAATGTGCCTTTGTGCTCGGAGATCTCAATGGATTTCTCTTTCGTGGTCTTGTCTGGTTGGCTTTTGAGCCTGTGTAAAGCCCGTAAATCCTGAAATAATGAATCCCACACAGTTTTGCTGCACCTGGCGCAAAGAAAGCGCCTCCCTTTGTGGACATTGAACCTGACATCTGCTAGTTCCGCTGCATGCCCGCCCGCCTTTAGAACAAAACATTAAATCCAGCCATTATTCATCCCCTCCCCTGCCAGTTAGGATTTGAGAGCCTTCTATCATTTCTGTCAACTGCTCCAAGCCTCGGCTGAGTCAGTGAAACAGTGTCAAGGGCTGGGCAGCGAGACTTGGCCGGAGTGCCCTGGAGCTAATCCCCCGCTCCGCTGTGTTTACACCCGCGGGGAGCCCCGGCCGAGTGCCCGGTGCTGGTCCCAAGAGGCTCCCGGGAATCCCGCTCGTATTTTGGCACAAGAGGGAGTGCTCGATTACAAAACCCAGGTGTGATGATGACAGGGGCCAGCACTGGGAGGCTGTGATGGCAAAGTGCCATCGCGGGGCACGGACAGAGCCGGGGCACGGCTGATGCGGCTGCGGAGCTGCAAGAGGAGGTGGCAGAGACAGCACGACAGGGGCTGGGTCAGAGGAACAGCCCCAAGTACAGCCAGGGGACGAGGGGACAGGCAGAGAGCAGGGCCCAGCATGACTCTGGGTGATTTCACCTTAAACTCGGGTCCCTGCTCAGCTCCCACTCCAGTTTGTGTCCATCACCCACTGCCTGCAACAGAGCACCAAGGGAGAGGCGAGAAGCAACAGGGAAAAGTAATCCCTTGTGACTGGGCTTCTCCAGCAAGTTTGACTTTGTACCTCATGGTGCTGATTTAAAACCACAGCACGTGGAATGGTTCCAGGACAAAGGATAAAAAATCAAGACCATCTCTGTGGGCACCAGGCCCTCCAGGCACCAGTGGTGCCAGAAGGCTGTGCAGTGGGTAGTAAGGGATCAAAGCTGATTTCTGTCATCTGTCACACAGCTGAGGTGAATATGGCACATCCCACCTCACTGTGGTGGTGGCACATGGAGAATATCCCCAAATGGGGAGGATGGAGAAACGGAGGCTGAGATCCCAGGGCTGAAGAAAAATGGCTCAAATGACAGAGTTGTCCAGCCTGTTTCTCTTTGTGCTGAGGGGCTGCAGTTACCACATCTGCCAGAAGACGATCATGCAGGTGACTGTCAGCATTGGAGATAAGGGGAAAATTGCACCCGGGAGTTCAAGCCAGTGGCATTTCACTCAAACAGGCCTGTGGGAGAGAAAGTGCTTTATCAGAATTCATTCCTTGTCTTCTGCCCTCCTGGGGACATGCTGGTTTGGAGCCGGGTCTGTTTTCCCCAGGGGGATTACCAGGCCTTTAACCTCCCTTGGATTTCTCCAGGGCCCTGTTTCTGTGTCTGGGAGGGTGCTCAGGGATTAGCCTTCCTCCCAGGAAGAGGCACAATCCCTAATGCGCTCTAAATTCCTTAGCACCCCATGCTCACTAAGCCGCAGATGCTGCAGGAACCTGAATCACTCTGAGCTATCCCTGTCCTATCCCCATGACTGGATTTGTGGCTCTCAGATGGTCCCTTGTTTAAATTATCAGGATTTTTTGCTTTCCTCCCCTTTTAGCTGCACCTGGGCCATTTGTCTCTCATGAGCTCTGCTCCTGTGTTCAGCTGCTGCCATGCAGAGGTGCCAGTGCCTGTAGGTTCCTCACCTGCACCACAGGTTCATCACACCTCATTTCCCTCACACAGCATCTGCCGAGTGCCGTTTCCTGGGTTTATAAACTCAGCCAGAGAACGACAATAACAACAACAAAAATGAGAAAAAAACAGCTTTCCCAGAAACGTCTCCTTTTATTAAATGATGTCTTTAGCCCTAGAAACATTTGTGCACTCGAGGCCTGGTTATGCTACACAAAGCAGCAGAGTCCCAGAGGAAGCTGAGGCAGCAGAGATGGCAGGGCGCTCCTGAGTCAGGCAGGGTTGTCCCCAGCCCTGGACGGCAGCAGCAGCCAGAAACCACAGCAAGGCTGCTGGGGTCACTGGAACCTCCTTCTCACTTTTCCAAGGAGCCAGCCTGCTGCTCCAGGGCCACCGAGACCTGGGAGATCATAGTCTTTGTTTTCAAAACTCTCCATTAACCTCAAGACCATTTTGGCCCCAAACCAGCATGTTCCAGGTTGGGCTCTCCAACCCCAGGGCTCTTTTCCAGCTCCTTGTGCCCCTGCTGTGCCTTCAGCTTCCTGCTGGGATGGGAGAGCAAGGAGGGCTCCGAGTGCCTGGACGTGCCAGGCAGGTCTGTGTGGAGCCAGCAGGGATGGCTGCAGCCACACTGGCCTGCACTCTAGCTGGGTTTGGAAAGGAGCAGGACACTGTCAGCTCCCTCTGAACCCCACAGAGAGCAGAGTCAGAATCAGCAGAGTGGTTTGTCTTTGCAAGGTTTGTCAACTGATCAGTTCCACTGAAGTGGTCTGGGGCTCCCCCCATTGTTTTGAAAACATTGCTTCTTTTTCTGTGGAAGCTGAAAGAAACTTGCTCAATCATCTCAGAGTTTAGGGGCATTTCTGGACATAATCTCTCCTTCTCCACATTCACCAGACCCATTGCCACTCTTTCCTTTTCTCCTTGATACTCAGGCACCAAAGTTTTTGTTCAGAAAGCTGCTGATGTCCCCTCACTCTGCAGAAGCAAAGGGAGCTGGAAATGAAAACTGGTGCCTGAACTCCAAGGGGAAAAAGATCCCAAAAGGGTGCTGGCTCCCAGCCCTTGAGAGCTAAGGTTGTGTTGTTGCTTGGTATCACATCTGAAGTCACCCCAGTTCCAGGAATAGTGTTATTAAAGAACAACAGGAAATACACAGCAGAAAAGCTACAGCCCATTCAGCACGTTTGGGTACAACTCCAGCCTGGCTCCCTGGGATGGGGAACACCAAACCCGTTTGGTTCCTTCAGCCACCCCCACCTGAACCCCCAGCAAAGTCAGGTCTGAGCACAGGGGCACAGCAGGGAGCAGGATCCCTGCTCAGGGGCCTCGCTTGGCTGTGTTTATCTCTTTTTAGGGCATTGCAAAGGTAAGGGCAAAGATCCCTGTCCTTGAATTCCCAGCTCTGCACCAGCTCCACCTTTACAGCATCTTGTAGGTGGGTCTGTATGACTGCAATCGAGACTTAGCAATGAAAATACAAATTAGGAGCCAATTATCTCATAACCCCCCACTTCTCACTCAAGCCTTTTGAATCCACCCAGTGTGCATTTGAGCTGGTCCTGAGCCAGAGACCAGGGGATGGTGGCAGTGACCAGTCCCTGGCCAGTGAGCAGCCCACAGCCTCGGCAGAGGCTCAGTCACTCAGTGAGAAACGTTCCCCAGGTAGAACCCTGCATCCCTGCAGCCCTGGGAGGAGAGGGGGGGCAGGGCAGGGGCTGTGCCCAAGGGTGAGGCTGTAGAGAGGGGAAAAAGCACAGCAGGGGCCACCCCAGGACATGGGACCAGCACGTGGCTCCCTCGGGTGCTTGGGGGGTCTCTCAGCTCAGCAGTGCAGGTGGAGAGGTTCCTCCTGCTAAAGGTTTATAGGGCACTCCTGCTGTGATTATCACCAGGCCACTGGGAGGCTGAGATAAGGAAGTTTGGAATGCCCAAAGAACTGAGTAATTATCCCGATTCTCGGAACAGGGCAACAACCTGTGATGGGTCTTATCTGTTCTTACCTATGTCACTTTTATGGATACTGTAAAAGCAATACAATACTGTGAAAAATTATTAGGTTTCATTAGTTCTTTAATATTTACTAAACATTTATGGAAAAAAGCAATGTTGTTTCTCTTCAGATGGATTCTTTACATTTAATGTCCACAATGTTTATTCCTTTCAGTCTTTACATTTCTCACACTGACTGGCAGTAAATTGGGCTGAAGTTGTTTCTGAACCAAAGCTGCTGCTGGTTCCTGGTGCTCTTTGATAGATCATGCACTGCCCCAGCAAGACGTTATCTTACCATCAACTGTGCCCATGACCCAGCAGGATCACCGGGGAATAACAATGATCCCAATCAGGGCCAGGGCCCTTTAACCACCCATTTACACCCTCAGCTCCCACAGAGGAGATCATTAACAGGCTGACTTGCCAGTAACAGTTTCCAGTTGACTTTGGCTTGTGTTTCCAGAATGAGAATTAAAAACCACTTCCATGGAAGATGCAGAAAGCCAGGGGTAGGCTGTAGTCAGTGGGACAAAATACAGGATCACAAAGTCTTTACAGATGATGTGGAAAATGGTATCACCACTCAGTAGCCCCTGGGAGGACACTGGGATGCTCTGGAAGAGCTGTCCCCAGCTCCAGGGACTGGCACAGCAAAACCCAGAACACAGAGCAACTCAGCTTGACCTGAGCTGAGCTTTACCTGAGCCCACCTGGCAGTGGGGCCCAGTTCCCCAGGAAGGAGGGCACAGCCCCTGGTGGAGGGCTCTGCCAGCAGGTGCCAACTGGAAGGATTTTCTCACTCACACCGTAACATATCTTATCTTGGACTAAGACATGAATAATATCCCAGTGTGACTCAAACCAGCTTGTGAGAGGCTGAATGTTTACATTTAAACCAAGAGAACAGAGCGAGCCTGGCATTCCATCTCCAGTGGGATTAAGAATGGGGCCGGGATTAAGGACACACTCCTGCTCCCAGATCCTGCCAGGCTGGCTGTTTATAACCAGCATTTTCCATTCCTTCAGCCAACCCCACTTGTGCTGCTGAGGGTGCCGAGCAGCCCTGCCAGCAGAGCCTGGCAACAGGAACTGCCAGGCACAGGTCAGCAAGGCAGGAGCAGCAGGAGCTGTTTGTGGGGTGGCTCTGGGCCAGGATCCCGAGCAGTGCTGACACCGCATCCCAGCTCTCACCTCCCTGCACGGGGAGCATCCCCCAGAGCTGGGACAGAGCCTGGGGGCGAGCACACGGGAGCACATGGACACACCGCTGGAAGCAGGAACCCTGTGCTGAGCTCCAGGCAGCAAGTCCAGGCTGAGGAATGAAAAATAAATTCCTTCCTGGAGTTTCCTGCACAGAGGCCAAGCCCCTTCACTGCCTTTGGTGGCTCCAGAGGTGGGAGCAGGTGGGATCCCATAGCAGAGTCCTGAGTCCTCACATGGGCAGGATGAGCTGGCTGGGTACTTTTTGCAGTCAGATGTTTTGCTGGAGCTACAAGGATTTTTCTTTTTTTTCTTTTTTTTTTTTTTTTTTAACACAGGAAGGGATTATCTGGGAATTCATGTTTCCCACCCCAGGCCTGGAGGTCAGCTGCAAAGGGAAGCTGGTGGCTGCAGCATGAGCAGAGGTGCAAAAAGCTTTATCTGTTTCTACCTATTTCTATATCCATGGGTAACTTGAATTTTCTTCCCTTTCCTTCCCAGCCACACAAGAGGAAAAGAGAAAAGCCCCTCTGAAAGTGCCACATCCACAGAGCCTATGATCCCCCAGGCCTCTCCAGCTGAGTGAACATTCCCTGCAGGCACCAGAGAACATCCTGGGGCACCCCCAGCACTGAGCCAGGCTGAGGAGCAGGGCTGGGACAGATGAGGCCCTTCCTGCCCCCTCCTGTCCTGGAGGTGACACTGCCAGCTCGGGCCATGACACATTTATCACATTTAACACATGGTAACACATTTACCCAGGCTCGGGCTGGGGTCACATCCAACACCACCTCCAGCGAGGGCAGCACAAACCCCACCCGAGGCTGGTGAACAGCCAGAGCTGGCAGCCAGCTCAGCCATCCGATCAGCAGCTCCATCTGCTTCTCTTCAAGGGAACCAGGTGTCCCCACTCTCCTGGCCCTGCTAAAGGCAGTTCCAGAGCACAGAGGAGCAGCAGTTCCCTGGTGGGACAGGGCAGTGGGGATGGAGCTGCTCTTCGCTCGCTGCTCACCCAGCCCAGGCACACGGAACTGCCGGCGGCGCAGGACAGAACTGGTTTCAGACACGCCCCGAGAGCAGGGTGGTGAGAGCTGCAGGAACAGGTAGGAGAGGAACGGCAGATTGTCCCGTGTGCCCAGCAGCCACAGCTGCCCCAGGCAGGGCACTGGGGGAGCCCCAGAACCTCCAGGGGATGCTGCAGGAGCACAGGGGGTGAGGAACACACGGGGCCTTGGAGCTGTCCTGGCTGGGACCATGCTGGGCTCATCCTTTACAGGCTGGTCTCACTGAGAAAGTTCCAGGCTCTATTTTTACCTCTAAAGTTTAAATAATTACAATTTTTATTTGCCTCTGCTGACCCCTTCCTTTCCCAGCAGCCACCTGAAAAACTCCACCAGTAAAAAAGGGGAATAAAAGCGTTTTCCTCTGTCACCAGTGGTTAACTCCAAGGACGCTGCTGCGCACAGGACATCAAACATCACAACTCTATTCCAGTCACGGCTCTGAGAGAATTTCATCTCTTTAGGCATATGAATGCTACAAAGGAAAAGAATGTTCATGTCATAAACATCACAAGCTATGAGGAATATAGATCTTTGGAGGGAAATGCATTCACGAGTTGTCATATCCCATAAACTGCACCAGGAGAACATTCCATAGTGTCCATTCCAACACAGAAATTACTGTACAATCTACCTTCTACTTTGCACCCCAAGCACTACAAGTGGTCAGTGAGGATATACAACAATTCTACAGAGAAATCACTCAACTGGATACAAAAATGGGCCCTTTGGGGGTTAAATAAGATTTTCAATAGTTGCACAATGCTACATTCATGCTACCAAGTTCACTGAATTGGGATTTGAGAAAGGAAGAACAGTTTGCCTGTCCCCAGTTAGGAGGTGAAAGGGTCAGAAAGGGAGAGAGTTTTGTGTCAGCATTTTAATCCTCCCACAATCATTTCCTTCTCCAGATAAAATGACTTTGTGCTTTCAGCGCACCTCTGGCTCCCACCTCTCACCGCAGAGCTGGTGGAAGCTCCAATGCTAAACAGTAATTGGCATGAATTTGGGATTCTTTTTCTTTTATATCTGGCATTTTCTTCCAAAAGCTACAGACTGGTGCCTGTTCTCCCCTTCACTGTAAGTCTGGCAAACCTGACTGAGTCCAGGGATGAGACGTGGCTACCAAAGCTCCCAGCCTAGGGGAGGCAACAGCCCACACCTGTCTGTGTGGCTTTCAGTGACTTTACCTCTCTCCACCCATTCCTCTCCTTACTGGATGTACATTATTTCTTCAAAAGTTTTGCTAAAAAACTGCTCTAAATGTAAAGGGTTCAGCAGTTCTAGCCAGAGGCCTGCTCCCCAAAATCACAACCACAGGTATGGCACAGGGAAAGGAGGACTCTACAGATCAGAACACCAAGTTCTCTTTGTAAGTAGTTAAAAGAAGATTTGTACATATGTTTTCCTTCACTTCACAGTCAACAAATCTGAGATACCAGGAAATCAGGAAAATAAGGTAATCCTTCCCTGTTACTTCCTTTGCTTGTAAAAGAAATAACTTGTGTCACGTCCCAGAATTGCCAGTGACCTACACAGACTCTATTTGTCCTCTGAAAGGACAGTAGAATGTGAAAAAAGCCCCATTCCCAAAACCAAAAAAGCACCCCCTTACCAAACAAAATAAATAGATTCCAAAAGGTACCATCAAATATCAAGTACAGACCTGGGCTCTCAGGCTGCTCTGACAGAGCTCAGGGTTTTCTCTGTCCTCCACAGGAAGGGGCTGAGCAGCTCAGACCAAGAAACAGGTCAGGGGAAAAGGGGTGGGTTATGCACAAACAACTGGCAATCAAGTGAACAAAGAGTCAAACTCATGCTCCAAGCCTGTGCTGTGTCCCTCCAGAAGCATTTCTCCCAAATGCCTCAGTGCTCAGCCCCCTCAGAGGGGTCTCCACACAGGAAGAGAGTTCCTCTCCCAACACACAGCAAAACACTGGCATGAACAATTAATTACCATGGCTATTAATTTCTAATTCATTTTTATACCAAAGTGAGCCTGACGGAGGTTTCCCAGCCAGGTCCCGTGTTTCTAACCTAAAGTATTTCAGCAAAACTAAAGTTCCATAGTTTTGCAAGCAGCAAAATAGAAAGTAATGAAGTTGTGGCTAACTGGAGGAGAACTACACATTTGTGAGAGCACGTACAGATAGTGCAGCACAGCTACTCTGAAAGGAACACAACCATTGCAGCAGACATGCAGAGTCTGCTAACTTATGTTAAAACCATGTTTGCTGGTGATTAAATATGTCTACAGAAGATATATTACCATTCTGAATATATTTTCAAGCAGACCAAAAATACCTCATCTATTGGTTATGGTGTGTTATTTTTAACTGATTAAATATCAGGAGGGATTTTACCCCCTCCCTCGCTATAAAAATTGCACTTATTTTCTATTAAACAAAACAAACAAACAAAAAAAGAAGATTTCAATTCTATATCCCAGTATATATTCACATGGAAATGGGATCATCTTGCTCTAAGCTTGCAGGAGTAGGTATAGCAGTCCTTGCTCTCCAGGACTCCCAGCACAGAAAGTCCCACCAGGACAACCCCCTGCTCCCTCTGTGCTCTGGTGACTTCTTCACTGTAGTGCATGGGTTAATACGGTTTGTGGTTTTTTTGTAAGAAAACCTGAGCTTCAAAAGTCTTTAAAAGGACCTGGAATCAAATCTGGCCCATTCTGACCCAAAACAGCTCAGTTCTGCCAGGAACTCCATCCTGTCCTCGTTTCACACAGCTCCTCCTGAGGCCCCACGGCTCGGACTGAGGCCAGCGAGGTGTCACTGTCACCCCCTTCCCTCCAGTCTCTCTTGGCCCAGGAGACTTTTCCTGCCGACACTTCGAGGGCTCCTCCTTCCCTCCCTTGAGCACTGCTGCCTCCCGTCGGGCTGTGAAGGGCTCCCTGTGCCAATAAATAAGTCTTTCTGCAATAAAGCATGACTTCTTGGACACTGGTGATGAGCTTCCTCTTGCAAAGTCTTCTCCAGCTCATAAAATGTCATCGTAATCCAACAGTTTGGAGTGCTGGCGGGTCTTCCAGAGGCGGTAAAGGCGGAAGTCAAAGTAAGTCTCAATCATTTGCTTACCTAGAAGTGAAACGAGGCAGAGGGGTCACACCCTGAAAGCAGCACGAGGGACAGGTGACAGAACACAGCAGCACAAACCCCCAGCCCAGCGGCGGGCACAGCGACCCATCCACGGCAAATGCTGACACTGGGCACGTGGAGGGGCCCGTGAGAGCCAAACATCTTTTTAGATCTCCTCAACCATGAACAGCTCCCTGTAATCCCTTGGCAGGGTTTGTCCCCGGGGACAGGAACTGAGCACAAAATCTGTCTCCAGACTTTGACCTCTCTGCTCTGAGGGCTGAGGGGAGCTAGGGGCTGTAGATGATCAGCCACAGCCTGCATGAGGCACAGGGACTTCAGAGGCTGTAAACCAAGAGTTAACTCCTTGTAAAGAAACACTAAAAATAATTAACACTGAAAATTCAAATTAAAAAAATACATTTTTTTAATGATCAGGCCATCACTGTCCTGCTCCTGCCTGTGCTCCCAGCAATGAGCTCACAGCACACACCAGTGCCAGCTGTGCCCCCCAGCCCCTCTGATTGAAGGGGGTCTCACAGGCAGCCAGGAGGTGCATTTGAAAACACAAGGGCAAACAACCCTGCACTCAGACAGGGCTCAAGGAGGGGATTTTCACTTGTGAGGACTGATTAAGATTAGTTTTAGATGACTTTGCAAAGGATTACGAGGGTACACTCTTAGCACGTCCCAGACCGATCAAGGGGATAAATTCAGACGTATCCTTCAGCCCAGCCTCCTGAAAGCTCAGCTGCTCTAATGCCTGCACACAGAACCCACTGCCTGGCCTGCTGAGCTGCCCATAAACCAAGGAATTTCCCTGCAAGCTGCTCCTGGACACATCCCAGCATGTTTGCTCCTGTGCAGGCACCCTGTGCACCTGAACTGATCATGCACAGGGAACTGAACAGCCTGGGCTGGAACTGGGGGAGCCTTAAGGTCCCTTCCAACCCAAACCAGTCTGTGACTGTGATTCTGCGAGCTCTGCCATTCTGTGAACTCTGCACAGTCGAGCACCAATGTGCTCAACTCCTGCACATTCCTGAGGGTGAAGGGAGGTAAGAAAAACCCATCAGTGCTGAGACCAGAGCTGTGGGCAGCAGAGAAGTGCCTACAGCTGAATCCCGCATGGTTTTATTGGCCAAGAACTACAGCAAAGATAAAACAACATGGGCAAATTCAGAATCTGTCACTTGTGAAACTGCACTGTGAATTACTGACATTGAACAGGAAAAATCCTGTAGCTTCTTGAAATATCTTGAGCTACAGGGGAAAAAAGGGAAACAGGCCAGCAGACTGAGCTGTAGAATGGCTCTGATGGGCCATATCCCAGTTGCTTACTGACACAACTGACTTGGTGCCAGTGGTTTGAGCTCTGGAGAAGAGACCCCAGCACACCTGGCTACAGAAAAGGTTCTGCTCCATGTGCACTTCCCCCACAGACTCCTCATGCCCTAGTAATGATGGATTCTCCTACACCCAGCCTGGAAAGCTGTCTCCTTTGCATTGCCAGGACCCTGGCAGAGGCCTCAGGCACAACTAACAGGGCATTTGAAATGTGAACACATGCAGGAACTGCAAGGGGAAAGCCGGGGCAGCAGCTGAACTACACAAGGTGGTTACAAGCTAAACAAAGACCACAGCAGGACTTAAGGGAGTCAAAACTGCTTTTTCATGAAGATGCCCCCCAAAGGTGGCAGACTGGTTAGCAAGGAGTGTGTGTGTATCTTTGTACAGGAAATAAATTACCTTGAGCTGATAGTTCAAGTGGAGACTCAAAGGCAACCCTATAAGGATTCATTAAGTTTTTCAGATTCTGAAATAGCTGAAAGGAAAACATACCAGAGTTAAGACCTGAAAACAATGATGACTCTTGAGCACCAAAATTGCCCATCTTTGTTCTGGAAAACTTTCCACCCACGTCCTTTAAAACATCTATCTCACCAGTAAATAAATAAACCAAGTGCTTTGAACAACTCCTCAAAGATTTCAGTTATTTGTCCTGCACATCACTAATCCTTCCATCTGTGCCCCATAGTCCAGAGGGTTCTCCCACTCACAGCTCCCACAGGACAGGACAGCAGCACGTTCCCAGCCAGCAGAAGAGGCAGGTTTAGAGCTCCCAGTGTGACTGTGGCCTCCCTGGGCCCAGCAGACATTCCAGGGGTGACCCACAGGCTCCTACCTTCTCCCCATTGGGGTTTCCAAGAACATAGCAGCCCATGATGTGGATGATATTTGGTTCAGGATTGACTTTACTCATCAGCCTGCTCAACCTCTTCCAGAAGCTGGAAAAAACAGAACACATCATTAAAAAAAAAAAAAAATCTCTCCCCATAGGCATGATTAATGCCAAGGATGTGTGCACACAACACTCAGACAGGGCCCACGGTTTGTGTCCTGGGCAGGAAACTGCTCAGGAAGAGCTATTGGATCCCAGACAAGGAAGAACAGGAGCAGAGCCAGGGCCTGAGGAGCAGGTCCAAGTCATGTGGCAGAGAAGGAAGAGCAGCTCATTGAGCCAAGGGAGCTCCAAGGTGAGGAGAAGGGAGCAAAGTCCCCCAGGAATGCTTCTGGAGTGACAGTTTCACCAAGCATCCCCTCCAGCTTCCTCTCTCCCATTTCTATCAACAACTGCCCTTTCTGAACACGAGGGTTATCAGTGCACTGGTTCAATTCCAGGGCATGAAATCAGCAGGGAACAGCTGGAGAGATTGTTCTGAGTGAGACAATACAGCCCAGGCAGCTCCATGTCAGCCCGTGCTTGGTGCTCCTCACAGTCACCCCCCCCTTGATGTGTAGTGACTGTGACCAGGCACTTGGTGCCTGAGGGATGTGAAACACGACCCCCTGCCCTGGGCAGAGGGCTGGAGCAACTTTGGGGGGCTCTAAAGCCCAGAAATTCCTCCATGGGTGTCCCAACCAGACTTCAGCCTCAGCTTTCCTCAGCACTGCCTCCCAGAAGCACACAAGCTGGATGGAGAAATTCACTTCCAAGCTCCTCAACTTTTAGCTGTGTGTTCACAGCTTTCTGCAGATCCCTGATTTATCAGCTTGGGAGCAGCTATGCCTGGGATGTGCTCAGAATCGTGGATGTGCACACGTGCTGGAGAATTCCACAGCCAGTGTTTGTGCCAGAGCATGAGATTGCTGAGCAGATGTTGATTTTAATACTCAGTTCTCATGCCA
Organism: Motacilla alba alba; assembly: GCF_015832195.1. Lineage (NCBI taxonomy): Eukaryota > Metazoa > Chordata > Aves > Passeriformes > Motacillidae > Motacilla > Motacilla alba. Next base: position 1,699,606 of record NC_052032.1, on the reverse strand, counting down.
ACAAAAAGTTGTGTAGGAACAGGTTGGTGTACATCCTCTCCCCCACAGCCAGGCACTGTTAGCCAAGCAAGTTTGAGCCAGCACAAGCGAGTAGGCAGCAAAGCAGGCAAAGCTTTACTCTCTGCAAGGAGCAGCAAAATTGCTCAGCACTCCCAGCCGAAGGCTGGCATGTTAGTGAAAAGCCTCCTCAGTAACAGACTGGACTTTGAGCAGGCTTTGCAGAGACAAATTCCATTTCCCCCCGGCCAGAGTCAGCTGTGGGGGAACACCCTGGATTTCTGCCATGGCCACCAGCTTAGCAATGGTATCACAGCACCAGAGGCTCGAAGTGCACGTTCTCATTTCTGGTCAGCAAGGCTGTTTTTAGTAGAAGAAGTATCTTTTTTCCGTCCTTTTTTGACAGTCTCTATCCACAGAGACACTAAACAGAAAAAAGAATAAATCTCCTGGTGACAGGGCTGCAGCACTCCAGGGATGAGCTCAGCTCTGCCACCTTTGCTGTCACCCCTGAATGAAGTGTGAGCTGCTATTCAGTGCCTCCTCAGCCTCCTCATCCCCTGACAAAATCACCCCAGTTCCCTTCACTTCTCCTGCTCCACCATGTGCTGCAAACATTGAGCAAATCCAGCAGAGAAACCCCATGCAAGCCCCGAGCACAGCACAGCCACTCACAGGATCAGATCTTCCTCCTTCTCCACTTTGGCGAAAGTGGCGACTTTGTTCTTTAACAAGTATAAGTGCCCGGGGCCTCCCTGCAAGAGACAGACAGACAGACAGATGGAAACCCCTTTGCACAGACCCCGAGGAAACAAACCCTGGATGCGTTTCCTGTCCTGCCCAGCCATTCCCAGAAGTGCCACAAGGGAGCAGAGCAGGCCTGCACTGCGGACACGCTCAGGGCAGTGTGCTGGGGGCTGGATTCCATGGCTTTTGCTGTTCTGTGCCCACATCACTCTAGAAAGGCACAAAAATAGATTTAAACCGCCATTGTGGGTGGCTGGAGAGTAATAGGGAAGCCAAGAAAGCCCCTGTCACTTGGTGATGCTGGGGGTGGGCAGAGGAGCAGCTGAGCACAGCAGGGAGCGCAGGCAAGGGCTGGCACCGCAGAGAACTGGGCAGCAGGAGGCACGAACAGACTGACACAGCACCGGGAACGTTAAAAGTCACAACCTCCAGGTCAGTGTGCAGCAAAGCTGCTCCTCTGCAGCACTGGGCACATGGAGGGAGTTATGTCAGGTCACCTCCCTCACTTCTCATGGCACATCTGCTGGGGAAGTCCACAGCTGACCACCACCAGGAACAGCAAACTTGGGAAGGAAATCCCCAGCAACTCCCAAATCCAGCAGGGCCTGGACTGTCCCAGCCACAGCTCCAGCCTGACCCTTCTCCTGCATCCTCTGGCTTCCAGCTCCCTGCTGAGCCATCTGACCCAAAACACACACCACTGTCACTGTCACACTGAAGCTGGATGGAAACCATAACTATGTGTCGTGGTTTGAGAGGAAATGAGTTTTTGGGAGGTGGTAGTGGTCGAACCAATAGGTGCCCAGATGTGGATATTGGCACCTGGTTTGACCATTGAGGATATGGATCCGCCTCTGAGAACACAGGGGTTAAAAGCGAGAACTCACAGGATCTTGGCTCTCTTGGTTCCGGTGGATGGAAGAGTTCAGACCTCCCCTGCCCAGCTTCGGGCTGGGTGGGGGAGGGGGAAAGGGCCATGCGGCCGAAGGAGGTAGGCCGGAGCCATGGGCCGAAGACGGGAGGCGATGGCTTGGATAAGAGTGAGTTCCCCACAGAGACGGAGGGGTGGAGGAATTCAGAGAAGCAGCGGGCAGCCCCCCCTCCTCGAGAGAGAGAGAGAGAGAGTGAGAGAGAGGTGCCAGTGCTATCTTGGATGTGATAGCACCGGCCGGGCCGAGGCAATGGGAACCGTGCCCAATGAAGAGTGTGTAGCAGTGTGGGAGTTCAAGCTGAGCAGAGACTGTGATTTTAACTTCTGCGGAAGGTGGAAACTGGCAAATGCTGATCCTCAGTCGAAGGAGAGAGAGACGGATGAGAGGAAATATAAAAGGTGAGAGAGCGGTGCAAGTGAAGAACGACGGAGAGAAGCTGAGGAAATCCTAGGTGGGGGAGATGATAGAGTGGCTTTTGGCTGGACTCTTTCTTGTATAGCCATGAGCAGAATCAATACAGAGACTGCATGAGGCGGCGCCAAAGAAGTGATGGTGAGACTCGGCTGAAATATTGGGGGGGACTGGTGTCCCGAACAGGAGGAGGCGGCGCCAAGGAGTGATGTGAGCTGATGAGTAATGGTGAGACCCCTCGGGAAATATTGTGGTGTCCCAAAACAGTGAGAGACTGTCGTTCTCTTCTGGAACTGCATTCTTGAAAGGGAAACCCTAAAAGCAGCTCTGGTCCATGTGCAGTGGTGAGAGCACTGAACATGGAAGGAAGAAGTCACGACGTGCAGTTGTTGAGTGACGGGGATTGGCCTGTGGCACAAAGGGGGGCTCTTCTCTCCTTGATGAAATGAGAAGTGATTGTCGGAAGGGTGGAGATGGACTGTGTTGATTATTTGAAGAGTGATGGACTGAGGAGAGATCTAAAGTTTTGTGTCATTCTGTGAGAATTGAGTGGGGGGAGGAGGAATGTTTGCAAGGTTTCCATTCTGCTCTGTGTGTTCATTGTTGTATAAGTGTGTGATAATAAAGTTTTTTTCCCTTTTGTTTACAAGTGGAGGCCTGCTTTGCTCTGTCTCTGATCACATCTCACAGCAGACACCAGGGGAGGATGGGTTTTCATGGGGGCACTGGCATTGGGCCAGCGTCAAACCATGACACTATGGCACTGCAAGTGCTTCCTCCTGTCTCTGGAATCCTTTCTAGGTCAGTGCTGATGCTGGTTTGTCCGGGGTTCCTTGAGAGAATCAGCCCAGCTCTTGACTTGGCCTCACTAAATCAGATTTGATTTCCTCTGTCACAGCAGCTTGAGACTGCTCTATGTCTGGGAAATGGGAAGTGAAAGCTGTGCCTTGGAAGCTGACTTTAATGGAAGCTGACTTTGAATATTGGTTCCTCTATGTCACTTTCCCCACAGAAAATGATAAATTTGTAACAAATCGCCCAAGTGCTTAACAACTTTCATGTACCTGGCAAAATATTAGCATTTTCCAGATTTTGCAGCCTTTCCGATAAATGTTCAGCTTCTTCTCTATTTCCTCTGCAAAAAAAAACCCAACCAAACAAAACGTTGGAAAAGATGAACCACAGACAAAGGTCAAAAAATTAATCTCATTTCTTTACACTCAGTCCTGAGGGCAGGAAGCTGACCTCAGGGGTGCTCAGTACATGCCAAGGATGCTGTGGGAGCAGGAAATATCAGCAGGTGACAGGGCAGAGAAGGGATGGAACAGCACCAGACACTGCTCTGCAGTGACCACAGCTCTGGAGCAGCCCCAGCCTTCCTGGCCCTCTGTCACTGCTCCCACTCCCCACCACAGGTACAACGAACAGGCACCTGCTGTCCCATGCCTCAGTTTCCCTGCCACAAACAACGAGTTTAGCACAGAAAACAGACCAAAGAAGTGAGTGTTTATTACAGCAGCACACCCAAGAGCAGCCAGCTGACTGTCAAGGGTCACTGGGGTGACAAAAACACCTCTGTGAGTGGCAGCTGAAGCACAGGGCAGCCGAGTGACTTAAATATTGATGGTTACATTTGCAATGGGCAGGAGATAAGAAAAGGAGGTAAAACTCACGTACCCAGGATGTCATCAAACGTGGCATGTTCATGGTCCTGAGAACCAAGAGAGAAGACATATAAAGGATCACTGTCACTCCACCACCTCCCTAATAATCACACAATCCCATTCCAAGGATGCTTTAAGAGCACATTTACACCAAGTGATGGGTGCTGGTCACAGCAGCAGTAACCCTCACCCTAAATCACATTTCAGCACAGAAGCTGAAGACTGAACAGTCCATGAAGATCAAATCCACCCACAGGCTTGCAGCTGAAGCCTGCAGACACATCCAAAGCACAGACTGTCCCTCAGATGCAGTCAACATCAGCAATGCCTGTTTGGCTTGAGTTTTGCAGCCACTCTCTGGCTTTACCCCTGGCCAAGCTGGCTGACAAACAGCTGCTCTCCCAACACAGCTGCCTCTGCCACAGCAGGGTCAGCAGGACACTGAACAACCCTCCAAAGAAGAGAGACAAGAGCAGCAAGGCTACACCCCAGCAGCACAGCCTGCTGCACACTGACAGTGGCCTGGCTGGGCTCTCAGGCCCACCTTCCCTTGCAAATTAGGTGATTAGAAAAAGAAACCTGTGACTTCTCACTGCTGTATCAGACACCTGCTCAGGCCAGACTCCCAGGGAAAAGTCAGAGTTAAATTAATGACTGACAGGGATGCCTCACTGCACGTGGGGTGACGGGGCTGATGGTTCACTGCTGAGCTCTGAGTGCTGCTTATCCCAAGGATGAGCATAAGGAGGAGCCCTAAGCCTGGCAATGCCTGTCCTGCCTTCCCTTGACGATCCTCCCACGCAGCTTGGCTGGGCCTGCAGAGCCCACATGTGCAATTTCCATCCCACCTGACAGCTCCACCTAGACATGAGCCCCCACAAAGCTACTCCAGACCCCAAAGCTGGGTTCAACACACCCCCAGCCCCTTCCTGATAGCTTTTCCAAATCATATCAGCATTTTGGAGTCACCCTAACAGGAACTAGGGAAATAAAAAAGTGTCTGTATGACTTGTGCTCTCATCACAGCAGAAGTAATTTACTTACATAGAGGATGGGGATGATGGAGGGGTCGTCCCTGCGGATAATTGTTGGGACATACTCTGCTTTGGGCACCTTGGAAGAAATGAGCTGCAAAGGGGGAAAAAGGTGCAACAGCATGAGGACAAGGCAATAGAGTCTGGACAGAAGCATGAAGGCCATAAAACAGTGCCTGTTCAGCTGGTCTCAGGTGTGACTCGAGGTAGCAGCTAACCCAGTCTATCCACATCCCAATGGGAAGTTTCCAGCCCAGAGCACCCCCAGGCCTGCCTAGTGCCCCTGAGTGTCACATGAGCACACAGCTCTGCCCTCAGGCTGCACGGGGCCCAGAACAGGCTGGAAAGGGGAGACTGGGATGCACAGAGGATGGAGCAGCTCGTGCACCACCATGGATTGCTGTATCCCAGTGAGGATCACTCCTGCAAAACCTGCTTTTGCTTAGGGAGTGTTCAGTGTCTGGTGGGACCTGCACAGGGTCCAGCCAAGGGCTGGCCCTGCACCAGGCACAGGACTGCAGGTGTCAGACAGTGCCTGACAACTGTGGCTGAAGCCTCAGCTGGCTCCAGCAGCAGCAGAGCCTGAACTCTGTTTGATTCCAGGCCCCTCAGTTCCTCGCTGTGGGAGCAGAGCTGGCAGTGGTGCTCAGGTCTCTATTTTCAGGGTTAACAAGCCTCAAGCTGACTTGGTTCTGTGTTGATGTCAGTCCTGCTCTGATTTGCACTACAGATCCCTCCTTCTAGTTTTCTTTCAATGCACTACCCCCAGCAACAACAGATCTGAGCCCGTGTCAAGTCTTGGTTCATCTCTGAGTGACCCTCACAGACACCTGAGGCTGTGCCTATACAACAGACTTCCCATGAAAATCCTGAGCTTAGCAGCACTGAAAGGACAGGCAGAGGACGAGCTGGAAACTCTCACCATTATTTTTGGTGGAATAAAGTCTTCTCCATCACATGCCATGGCTTCAAGTTCCTTTTCTGCTTCCCAGTTCAAGTCAAAGTCACCATCCAGAGTCCCGCAGGAATCCTGAAGGTCATGGCCTGCCAGAACACAGGGAGCATTACAAGGGCAGAGCAGCCCTCCCCACTCCATCCTGCCTTGGCAGCTTCCTCACAAGAGGTGCCATGACACTCGTGCTCTCTTGTCACCCATAGAGTGACAGACACCACTCTGGGGCTGGTGTCTTCAAACAGACAAACATGTAACAAATGAAGAGTGCACAGAGAGCTCACATCACATGTCACAGAACTTCATCACTCTCGCAGTCACCAAGCTTGGTTTTCAAATGCTAAGTCACAACAGTCACCCTGTCACTCCAGAATGGGGAAGGAGACAGAACACAGACAGACTCTCTACACTTCAGCACTGCCAGGCTGATAAGCAGAAGTCCAAAGACTTCAAAGCTGGTCTCCTTGTGGTAATTACTGCTCTGACTAGATCTTTTCAGGGATTATAAAGAAAATCTGACTTGCTGGTCAGACTGGTCCTGGCAGAGAAGTCTTAGAGCGTGCGTGAGGACAGCTGCAACAAACACAGTCATATTGCAACAGTAGACTTGAACTTGCTCTCCAAATCGACCTTACCTGTTGACCTTCAATGCCTCCTGGGGAAAAAAACATCTGGAAGGAATATAATTGACCATTAAAGGTTAAAAACAGAGATGGTTGCTGCACTGAGGAAAGAGAACCGAGGTGCCGCTGTTTGTGCCTTTGGGGATGTCCGAGTGTCGCTGGGCAGTGCCCGGAGCCTGTGTGAACCACGGCTTTCCTATGGCTTCTCCATGGCTTCTCCATGGCTTTTCCATCTGCCTCCGGGCAGCTGAGGGAGCAGGGAGGAGTCAGACTGCCAAACAACACGGTCATGTTGTGAACCTGGCCTTTCATATACCTCCCCTTGCAACCTGGGTCTTCTACAGCTAGCAGGGCCAGATCTTGTGCTTACCTGGTAGATCAGGTCATTTCATTAATGAAATTCACTTCAACATGGGCAAACTCATATCCACCAAGCTCCTGCCTACAGGCTTGCAATAAAATCTGTGTAAAACAGCCATTCCCTTTATAAGAATACAGATGCTGGCATTCCTTCCTGTAAATGAACACAACAGCATCTCAGTCCCCTCAAGCAGAACATGGCAGCATTACTGGGGATTCCCAGAGGGATTCCTGGCAGCCCAAATGAAGATCAGATTGCCCCAAGCTATCACCTGTGCAGGAAATCAAAGCTCCATCTCATCAGCTGTGTTCTTGAGCTATTCCAGGCTAGGAAAGAGCTCAGAAGGGGCTCCTGCATGGGAAGCCACATTAGCCCCACTATGGTGAAAGGCAGCCTTGGACTGGTGAGTTTCCAGAGAGGTTGTTTGGTGCCAAGAGGATAAGGGATGATGGGAACAGAGGGCTGTAAGAGAGCTGTACCACTGGGTACCCTTTGGCAACTGCTCAATAATCTGAGGTTGGATGAGTGGTGCTCTACAAATAAATACAGGTACACACAGATGAACAGGTACATACACCTGGAGCGTTACCTGCTCCGATCTCAGGAAACTAAAAAAGGATCACAGACAGGACAGAGGGCACAGAGGAGTTACTCCAGTGGGACTCCAGTCAACAACTGCTGGAGGGTTTGCCCACAGGAGGAAGCTCAAAGGACTCAGAACTCACTTTCTCGAGAGTCATGGAAGGAATCAGCTTTGATGGGAGTCGGGTCACTCCAGGACCTGCTGAAGCTCCTCTCACGCCGTTCGGCAAATGCTAAAGGATAAAACCAGAGCACGACATTAACAGATCCCAAAGAGCCTCTGCTGCTGCCAGCAAACAAATCATCCAGCAGATTGCCACACATCACAGACTCCCATGGGCTGGTCCTTCCACTTGCCAAACGTGAGTCCCTTCCACACAGCAGAGACAAGTGCCCACTTGTGCAGAGGATGGACGTGGAACACAGAAAAAGGACAACACTTGATGGTCTCTCCTCAAATGCACACAGCTCAAACCTCAATTTAACCAAGGCCAGTCCAGTGTCCCAGTGTAAGCGCTCAGATCCCAAGGCCTCACAGAAATATGCACTGCAACACCTGCATGGCCAGAAGGCAGCTGTAGTGCTCCAGGAAGTTCTCCCTTCATGTTCTACTGGCATCCCAGTCAGAGCTGGACCAAACAGCAGGGAGGGGATGTCTCTGGAAAGCTCATGCTTTCTACATTTTGTTCAAAAGAGGAAATCCTTCAGCCTTTGCTTGCCTGCACTCTTGTGAGCACTACTCATGGCTTTTTTTCCTCCCAAGGAGTGTTGTATTGTTTGCACTGGCATTTCCCAAGCACAAACCAGGGAGCTTGGCTCAGACAGCTGCACCGCAGGCAAATTCCTGGGAACTGGCAACCACCACGTCTGACTTGGCAAGCCCATGTGAGAGCCATTATGCCAGGATTAACAGCCACTTATGGGCACTAATACCTATTTCTGGTGGCAGACAGAGTGTGCAGCAGGGAACTGAGTAACAGCAGCACAGGAATTCACTGCAGATCAGCATCACAAGAGCAGCCTGCCCCCTGCTGAAGTGTGGCCAGAGTGGGCGTCTGGGGAGACAAACCATGTCTTCAGTTCTTCAGGTGATCTCTATCCTCAGCTTTCAGATAAACCCAGGCATTTAGCCACTGTGCACAGAAAGAAAGCTTTGAAAACATGACCCGAGAGTTCCTGAGGCAGAGGTACGCCTGAGTTTCATGGAGGCAAGCCCTGTCCACGTCAGGCAGTGCTAACTCAGATGCCAATGAAGACTCTGGAAAGGGCAAAGCTCTTTGCTGATCACTTCCCACAGCACATGAGAAAGGAAAGAATGCAAATTGAACTCAGCAGTGCTTTGCTGTGGGCACTCTGTACATGATGCCTGGCCAGGGGGTGGGAAGAACAAGATGCTTTCTCTTCTGGAGCAATCCTCAGCTCCTAGGAGCAGGTTATACCACTTTCACAGCACTAAGGGAGTCGCCCAACCAAGTTGTGGAGGATTACTGCCTTCACCAGGGAAAGGGAACTGCCATTTTGCAGGCCTAAGAGGTGATTTCTTTCCCAGTGAGGCATAACACTCCCTTGATTTGTCCCTTGCTCCAATCTCTTCTCTGATCCTCTTCTTTCTTCCTTCCACCAGGCAACTCTCTCCCAGGCCCGGCTGTGGAGATGACAGTGGGACAGGGCAGGAGGGGACAGCCAGCAGTCTGTGTGGCACATGGAGCCACAGCTGGTTACAGCTGCAGAGAGAGGCCAGGCAGCTCTGCTGGACTCGCAGCTCGGGTTCTCCTCACTGGCCTCCACCCCAGTGATCACCAAAATGCACACAGGGGACAAGGATGCTGTGGCTTTCCTTCCACGCCTTGCACCAGAGATGTTCCACAGCCACAGCAGAGGGTCCTTGGGAACAGCCTCCAGGCTGCTGCAGCCATCCACAATGTCCTGGACACTTGCAACCACCTGGCCTCCTTGTTTGTAGGGTCAAATGGCACCAACAGGTCAATTCCTCTCTCCAGCCCAAAGCCAGGTCCTTTCAATCCACATTTGCTTGTGACAGAATTCCCACAAACCCCACAAAGCCCAGCTCCTCACAGCCACACTTCCAGGTGCTCACTTACTTTGTGCTTTAACCCTTCGGCTCCCCACCATGCGGAGGTGCTTCCGAAAATTCCTGAAAGAAAGGCCAAACACAACCTTTGAGAAAGGTGACAAGAAGCAACACCTGGGCCCAGCAGGACTGTGAAAACAGGGAGGAAGAAAATAAAATGGGGATGATGGCATATTTTCTTCTGGGCATTCCAAAGCTGGAGACCAGGTCCCCAACCTGAAGTGATTTAGTGGTGGGGATGGTGATGTTCATTGAGCGGGGCTGTTCTGAGCTCCCTGGGCTGCTGGTACAGGGCAAGTGGGGTCCCAGAGGGCAGCCCCCAGCTCATGGCTGCTTTCCCTTTTCCCTGGTTAAGCTTCACCTGTGCTGTATTTGCTGAGGACACCCACTGCTGCCCGTGCTGGCAGTGTTCCCTCTTTTCCTGGTAAAGAGCAGTAACTGCTCCCCTCTCCAGCAGAATGTGGGGTGCCCAGGCTCTGCACACTCGTGGCTGTGCTCATTCCCAAACACAGCAGCTCCTAAACCCCTCCCGTGCTGTTGGTAACCATGCAGCTCGTGCTGCTCTCCAGGCACAACTGGGGAGGACCAAAGCACTTTCTCCCTCCTTGCACAGCAGAGTTCAGTGATGCTGCCTGTCTCCATGGGCCTGCTCTCCCCGTGTGCTGCCCTGCCCTGGCCTCACAGGCAGGTCCAGAGGGGCTGCAGAGCACACAGCTCCAGGGGAAAGCCCCGGGGAGCAGCTACAGCCCAGAGTCAGGTCTGTGTGAAACAGAATGTCCTGGCCACTCCCCAGAGGCCGTGGCAAAGGGACTCTGTCCAGCCCCTCCGAGTACAAGGGACCAGCTTCTCTCAGTTTCTCATCACTCACGAGGCAAGAACAGAACAGGAACAAACAGGACACCAGAAGAGACAGGGAGAAGCAGCATCAAGAGCAGTGTCACCTCTCCATGAAGCCTATTTAGTGACTGTGGCTTTACCCCACAGTGCAGCCCCAGGACAGAGAGCCCATGCACTGGGCACCCTGGAGTGGGGGAGCCTTCCTGGATTCCTTGTGGCCTCCAACACACAGGGCAAACACCAGGCAACAGACACCACAGCTGGTGAAAGGGGTAAGTCACAAGTTGTCTGGCTCACACGCAGGTTAGCGGGATGAGTAAGGACATGGTCCAACCATGCAGATGCTTTAGCAAACTGACTGGACCAAAGGACACTTCGACACTTCCAGCACTGACAAGAAGTTGTTCAGAGAAACTGGGATACATCTGCTCCTGTCCAGGAGATCCACACAAACACAGTCCTCATGGGAGAGCGCTGCACCCACGTCACCTCCTGCACTTCCCCTCTTTGGCCTGGGAGCCCTTGCTGTCATCAGGCTCCAAATTCAGCAAGAAGCAAAACCAGCAGCTGGGAGCAGCATTATTCCACGCCAAACTTCTGTCTACACTCGGGCTATAAATGTTTCCCAAAGATTTATTTTGTCTCTACTTGGGTACATGAAGATTCACTGCTGTGGATATGACAAGTGCCCCTTTAGACACATCCCTGGCCTGGCTCTTTGTACAAAGCCTTCTGGGATGCACCATCACTGACAACTGGGTCTGTCTTACAGCACATTTGATTAAAATCCAAATAAATACAACATTTTAAAGGAACCAGGGCTGTTCTTTACACAAAAAAAGTCTCAGACACATGTTATATGGAAATCTTTATGGTCTGTTGTGAGCCTGAGATCATACCAGACACTAAGCACCATTGTTATTTGCCCAAGGCCACTGTCACATCCTTTGGGCTTTTGGCATTTTGGAGTAAAACCTGCTTTTCTTCTAAATGCTCAGCAGTCCTCTCCACAGAGGAGTTTCTTCAGACCCTTGGGGAAGAGGGGTAAAGCAGCCTTTGCCATAGAATAAGGCTGCTCCCAGCTGCCTGGACAGCTTGGGCTCTCCCTTGAGAGACTAAATACCATCTCCTAAACTCTGCTGAGAGCAGCTCCAAGGAGAATCCAGCTGTTCAAAGTTAATCACTGCACGAAACACTCACAGAATGGGACAGAGGCCTTTTGCTCCATCTATTTTCTTCTAGAAAAAACAGCCCTTTGGAAAAGAAGTGCCAGTCTGGGACTGCCTCCTAATGTGGCCATGCTGTGAACACCTAGATCCTTCTGAGGGCTTCTTGCAGCTGCCTGGCTCCTCAGGCTCCTCTGTGCCTGCATGTCAGCATGACAGGCCCTGGGAAAGCTGCAACCAGCTCTGTCAGCAGTGGGGCTCCCCAAACCTGCCCAGCTTTCCTGCCTGGCTCCTGCAACTGCACCCAGGAACCCTGTGACACTTGATCCCTTCACCCATCATGACACAACCAGAATCCCTCAAGTTGCAGCAATGAAATCTCCTTACCATTCCCCTTTCTGAACAGCTCTCCTCCAGCGTGCCTCATGATCTGCATGACTCCATGGCACCTCCAGGGTAGCCCTCCCAGCCAGAGGGGCTCCAAGACACTGCAGTCCCACTCCACACCCTGCAGCTCTGCCTGCAGTGGGTCACCACACTCTGCCCAGAAGTCTTTTCACCACCCAAACTCCTGGCAGCAGCTCTTACACTGCCCTCTCCGGCTGCTCCTGCAGTGGGCAAAGCTCTGGGCATCCCTCACTCCACAGGCAGCATCCCTGTGGCCACACCACACAATCCAGCCTCCCTGGACACCAGGACAGCACTGAAGGGGCTGTGTGAGAACAGCTGAACCCTGAAACACCCACCAAGGGCTGCACAACAAACACCCAAACTCACAGTAGGGTTCTCCTCGCTCCTCTGCAGGACAGAGCTGAGCTCTGCCAGCAATCCCTGCAGCCAGAGACCCTCCACTGCTGTCCCACCTCCTCTCTGGGACACAGCAGCCACAGCCAGGCTCCCTGCCCTGCCAGCCTGCAGTGTGCACAGCAGGAGAAGGACATGGCTCGGGTGAGTCCATCCTCTCTCCTGACTGCACAGCCCCACCAAGGTTCACAACTGCTCCTGTACTCACAAGCCATTTTCTAACCAAGACTTGCCTCTGCCTAACAAATTCTGAGAAATCTCTCTTTTTAAAGATACACTGTCTATTTGTTTAGAGTGTCTTTAGTTTGGATTTTTATTTCTCTTTGTTATTGATGAAAGAAACCTCACCATTCTGAAGTTGCTATTAAAAAATATTGCCTGGCAATTTCTCAGTTAAGAAAGCCTGATGTTTTTCTCCTACTTGGTTTTGAAACTTGGTTTTTTTGTGCTGAAGTGATCATGGTAGTTTTAAACCAATTACACAGATACTGTGTTATCCTTTTTAGTAGGCTGCCACAACTCTTGGCACATTTAAAAAACCAAACCAGCTCTGATTCCTACTGTGAGTAAACGATGTGCTATAGGAAGCCTGCAGAAGGAAACCAGGCCTTTCTGTGATACCTGGACAAGGAATCAGTCCCCATCCACTTTTATTTCCCTTCTATTATTGAGAAAAAAAATACTTTAAAATAGACTTCTGGTCACTAGAGATGTCAATTTTGCCTAGGTCTCAGATTTTTGAGGTGCAATTGTACATGCAGCATTGGCACATACACTATTAATCTAACCTCAAATTCCTGCCTGTGGCAAGGGAGGTGGAACTAAATCATAATTTAGGTTTCTTCCAATTCAAGCCATTCTGTGATGATACAAAATTCCAAACTGGAATGGGTAAATTGCATCTTTAATTTTTTAAGTATGTATTTTTCTGCCTGAGGCACAGATCATGTGGAATGCTAAAAGAAACTTGACAGTGTTCTTTAAGAAGATGGAGATCAGCTATCCTGAGCATCATTCACCTCCACAACTCCAGCAGAGCCACTGTCAGTGTCCCCAGGACAGCACAGAGACAGGGACAGCCACAGTCAACGCCACCAGGGTTCAGCAGTGACCCCAAGGGCCCATGCAACACCAGGTCACAGCTGTGGGGGACGGGCCCTACCTCTGGATAAGAGCTGCAGAATCATTCTCTCGTTTCCGTCTCTTCCTCTCTGCGTAGCCCCTGAACGCCCTGGGAAACCATTTCAAGCCATTAACCAAGTCCACAGCTTGGAAGTGGAGAGGACAAGGGACACACAGAGGGAAGCTCTGGGCAGACAACAGAGGCTGAGCTGCCCAGGGGGCCGGGCAGCGCCGCATGTGGGTCAGGGCACTCAAGACCACAGCTTCTCACTCCCCTGGGCTGCTCCTCAAACATCAGAACGCGGCCCAAAGGAGCAACCACCATCCCTGGGCTGCTCCTCAAACATCAGAACGTGGCCCAAAGGAGCAACCACCATCCCTGGGCTGCTCCTCAAACATCAGAACGTGGCCCAAAGGAGCAACCACCATCCCTGCTCTGCAGAAAGGACCTGGGAGCTGCAGCCACACCCCCTCTGCCCACCAGCATCCAGAGGGACAAAGTGTGCCAGTGACGAAGGGCTGCACTCGGAGGATGAGGATGGTTTGGTGGGATCCATGTAGGCCTACCAGGTGTAGCCACCTAACCTCCTGCCAGCTGACAGACAGCCCTCGGCACAGGGAAAGCACAAGTGAATATGATGGACAGGAGAGGAGAGTTTAGCCAGGACACCAACAGACAAGGAAATAAAAAAAATAAGATTATACTTACGAGATGCTAGAGATTCCAGGAGATGCAGGGGAAAAGAGAGAAAAGAGGAATTTATTAGTGCTCAGCCCCAGCCAATGTTCTGAGGGAATTCTCACTCCAGAAGGAATATTTCTTGTTAGATGGAAGGAAATTGCTTTTTAAATTAAACATTTCTCAGTGGTGAGACTCCTCCTTGACTGAGCTCAATCCTCCCTGGGGCAAGGCTGACATGTGGCTTGGATGCAAACTGAGCTCCATACAGACCCAGAGAACGTGCAGATGTACAAGAGCTGAGTGTGGCCTGCCAGGCTGCAGAACCACGAGCTCCTGCAACAGGGAGAGCTGCTCCCACCATGACAAACACTGCTGAAGCTGGCTCATGCTGCCTGCTCCATGAAGGGAGTGAGCACAGCAGGCTGAAAACACTGAAGCAGAGGCCAAGGGCACCTGGAGAGCCACTCCAGCACTTCGGAGAGGTGCCCTGAACTTCTGGAGTAGTTTGTTTCTGTGTCACTTCTAGAGGCAGCCCAGAAACTCCAGAAATGTTAACCAAGGAGCCACATCTACCAAGGGACTTGTGCTCCTCAAGGGTTCCCTCGGGGCACCATTCCCCAGACCAACCCCACAATGGCCTTCAAGCCTTGCCAACCCAGCCATGGGCCATAATCCTGCAACAAATCTGCCCAGAAAATACAAATTCAGACAGCAAAGGCTGTGTCCAACTGTGCTGATTTTGCTGATGATTTGTGGGTCAGATCAGAACTATGAAATACCATTGACTGTTATCAGGCAATATCTTTCAAAAGTTTTTTTCTGGGGGACACAGCTACCCCACTCCTCAACTCCAGATCCAGCCCTCCCTGCACAAATCCTTCCAGGTCTGGTCCAGTCTGGGTTATCCCAAGAGAAATAACCAGCCTCTTTTCAGCATTTGGGGAGGGAAAAGCACAAGGGAAAGAAGAAATGTCCGAGAAACAAGAGTACAAAAAGGACACCAGATTAGAAAAGAAGAAAACAGAGCCAGAGAGTTGAGGGTGTCCCAGACATTGGAAGAAACACATAGGAAAAAGGTGACAAGGTTGGGGAAGGGCCTTGGAAGGCAGAGCAGCATCTTGTTTTCCTCTCTGCTTGCCTTGGTTTTCCAGTCAGGCGGGAAATACTGGAAACCAGGAAGGCAGCACTCCCTGGCAAGCTGGGCACAACCTGGAGACAAGGCTTCCCTCACTCTCCTGAGCCCTTTGAGAGCTGCCTCCTCCCAAACTCAGCACCCAGGAACCTGCATGGAGTGTGGAGGGAAAGGCTCCTCCTAACTCACACCCCTTCATACTTTGCAGGGATTTTACTGACACTTTTTCACACGTGCAGACCAGTGCAGAGCTGCAGGGCTTCCTTATCCCAGAGGAAGGCACCTCTGGGGAGTGAGGGATGCAGGGCAAGCCTGGAATACCCTTCCCCTGGGAAGTGTGTGCAGCAGAAGCAGCTGTGGAGGGTGTCAGCTGGTGATCCACAGGAGCCTTGCTCTGCAAAAGCAGCCAGGCCACAGAGTCACAGACAAAATCAGGGAAGCAGAGGAGGGTAGCCCGAGGAGTTAAAAGAAGGTAAAACCAAAGAAATGAGAGCAGCAGGGAAGAACCGGTAAGTGGGAAAGAAAATTAACAAGAGACAAGTTTCTCTCTTTCTCTCTTATCCCTGAACAGTGATGCCAAACACACAACTCCTCCTGCTCCAGGCTCTGAGCATGTCCAGACCCTGAGATTCAGAACAAAAGCCACAGCAGGGGTTTCACTTACGCTTGCATAGTTGTAGTAGCAGTGTGAAAACTGAAGAGGTTCTCCTTTGGGAACCAGGTTCGTATGGGGACATCATCTGCAAGAGAGAGAGAGCCTGAGCACCCAGCAGGCACAGACATCCTTCAAACAGCCACATTTCCTCCCCAAGCTTGTTCTCTCAGGACTTTCCTTCAGCATCCTGCCCTGACTGAACAGTTCAAGTCTCATTCTCCTCATATAAATGCACACTTGCCACCGAGTGTTCTGTAAATTTGTGCTAAGCCTGTCTATCAGGCTATTAGGTGAAGAATAAAAGCTCTATCTTAAGGATTGGAGATTAGAATAATCCAGGAATTAAAGAACTGACATTTGAACTAGGAAAAAAAAAAACAGGGAAGAGAAACATTATTCATTAAAAGCATTTTCCTGTCTCTGCCTTTTCCTTTATACCATTGATTTAAACTGTCCCATTCCTCTAGTTGTTTCTGGCCGAGTGATGAAAAGCATTTACCTTCCACTCAGAACAGTAAGTCTGAAATATCCTCTCTTTTTCTGCCACTGAAGTTTCAATAAACCCCTCTCACGCCTGCTCTTGGTGACTTGGCCTTCAGGAGTTCCCCTGGTTTGGAAGTCAAACCACCCATCATCTCCACAACCTGCAGGTAACTGAGCTGATTTAGTCACCTCTCTTTGTAAACTGCCCTGCCCAAACCAATTGGGAGCTTTTTCCGATTTCCAGGGCATCAGAACACTGCATCACCTTCACTGAATGACCACTAAGACAAAAAGCAAAATAAGTTACCAATTATGTGTGTGATGACCAGGAGGAGGAACCTGCCCAAGCAGCAGCTCCTGCTGAGAACTCTCAGGCTGGAGTCAGGCAGGCAGGGAATCAGAGGGGTATTGAAATCCACTGCCACAACACTTGTGAGAACTCACTGGACTGGATTCCTGGGGCTGGGGGCTACCTGGTTTTTCATCTTGCTTCACACCCAATTTGTGGCTCCCTTGCCTAATGCCTTGCCCCATGTTGCTGATTGTGTCTTGCCTCAGTCATTCAAGTCTTCAGATCTGATAATATTTCATATTCTGGCATTGTCAAGGTATTTTTTAATTCACTTTCACTGGCCCAAGCCCAATCAAACTCCACATGCCCACTGCAGGCATAATTACTAGAGACCAGCTATTTTACCAAATGTTTTGTACAGATCATCATATCATACAGATTATTCCCTGAAAGTACAGAAAGGGGCTGCAATTACAGATGCAAAAAATGCTAACTGCAGCTGGGGAGCCTTCCTTTGAAGTGCAGCTTCCAAGAAATCTATAGGAAGCTGTAGCAGACTCTCCTTCTCAGCTCACAGTTTACGTCAAGTCTTGTTTAAAGGCACTCCAAGGAAATATATCTGTTAAATGAAACTGCATTCCAGTATGCTAAAGACTTCTGCTGCAGTCCCAAAGTCTGCTCTTCTCCAAAACACAGAGACAGAAGCAAAGCAGAACAACTCAGACTGTAAATGAGTTACTTGTTTGAAGCCTCCAACCCACAGAAGTGGTGAAGGAGAAGTTGTACAAATTCCTTTTTAGCCAACAACTCTGTATAGGCTTCTCAGGGACTACTCATCTCAAAGGACTGACAGTCTCTTCATGTGTTTTACAGCTTTTAAGCCACAGGCTTTGGTTCAAAGCAGAGCTTATTAACAACAGCTAATATCCTTAGGAGGCTTTGCCTGCCCCATCGCTGGGAGCTTTCCTTTTCTCATAGACTGAAGTTAACTTAGGAAAAATACCCCTGCCCTCCACAGAGCACTCAATGTGGAAGAAAGGATTTGGGACCCTTCAGAGGGTAAAACATCAGCAGAGGAGCTTTCAGGAGACAACTGGGCAGTACAGCTCAGCTCCAGAGCTCATTCACTAAATTAAAATTCAGATCATGGGCATGGCTGTTGCTGCCAGGAGCAGGCAGCAAATCCTTTCTGGCCAGGCAGAGCAGCTTGTTCTCCTTTCCTTTCACCACCAATTGTGAGGAAACAGTGGAGGAGCCAGGGGCCTGCTAAGACTGGAGGGACACCACCACCACCATCCAGCATGTCCAGTCACTTCCCACTGCACCCAAATCCCAGCACCTCTGTCCACGAGTGGATGTGTCTGTATCAGATGCTGGGAGCAGCCCAGGAGATGACAGCTTGTGCTCCCCTGGAATGGGGTCATGTGGGGTTTCACCCCCGGATTGGGGTGACCCCGAAAGATGGAAAAGTCCCTCCTCCAACCCGTGCCTTCGAAGAAAGACTCAGTAGTCTTCTGTTGTCTGTTCTCAAGGTTGTTTATTGTTGGTTATCTACAATATTCTTCTCCTGAACTGCTGTGGCCCGTTCAGCAGCTCAGACAAAGGCACACTGCCCTCCCAGGGGGCTGGTGCTATCTTTTATATCATATATTACATACTACATGTTTATACCTTTTCCCCAATACCTACTATCTATATTGAATGGTGACTTTCTACTCTAAACCAATCTGTGAGTGCCAACATCACCAAAGACATGGAGGCTAGGAAGGAGAAAGAAAGAGGACAGGGCACACCCAAGTCCCTCCATCTTAGATCTCCTAACCCCCATGTACAAAACCTGGACCCCTGCGTACAAGGCTTAAAACCCCCCTGTACAGCACTCAGAAATCCTTCCTTTCACTTCGTGACTACTTCTACTACAATATCTAAACTTTTGTGACTTCTTGTTCTTCCTGCAAAGTTGGTAAACTGTTCCATGGGTCAGATTCAAAGCCACAGGGGTCTCTGGCTGCATGCCAGGGTCTCAGATGCTTTTGACCTGGGTCTGGAACGTCCGAGAATGTCTGGGGAACATTCTGAGTTCCGACAGGGTCAGGCATCAGAAACTCAGCATCAAAGCCCGTATTCAGTGATGCCAATGGGGCCTGGCTGCCCTAAGGGCTGGTTTGCAGCAGCAACTTGTCATGTGAATGCAAACAGAAGCAGCACTGCCAGGTGAACCCTGGGGAAATCAGCCTCTCCCGCCTCCACTCCTCTCTGCTCCCTTTCCTCTGCTAGCCAGGCAGGAAGGACATGCCAGGGAATTCTTGCAACCTGTGGCACTTGTGCTGCTCAATTCTGGGGTTATCTCTGAGTGGCAGCACTTGGATAGAGAGTGCAAATAAGACCAAGCTGAGGGAACTCTCCTTCCATGATGCCAGTGCTGGGATGGAAATTGGGCTTGGGGACACAGCCCTGCCTGTGCAGCCACACATGTCAGGACCCAGAGGCTAGAGATGAGCACCGAGGGGAGCTGCTGAAACATGGAATGCCCATGGGGGCATCCACAGGCACTGAACTGGCCACTTTGTTCCCATTTAAGTGACTATTCTGGCACAATTTCAGAAAGACTAATCTCCACTCCACACTGATGACTGGCCCCAATGAAAACGGCTGCCTGGTTGAAAACTGTTACTGAACTCCAAGGCCCAGTAACAGCATCTCCTTGCAGGAATTGCCAGCACAGCTTTTCCAGCAAACACAGCTCCAGCTATGAGGAGTTAAAGCCCTCCATTAATGATGTGGAGCTTTCCCTTGCTTCTGTATCAAGTAACTTCCTTTAGTCCCACAGTGCAATTCTGATTTGTCCAGGTGTGCTGGTTTGGGCTGGGATAAAGCTCATTTTCTCCACAGGAGCTTGTATGGGGCACATGCAGTGTCTGATGTGAATCCCAAAAAGTCCCAGGGAACAGAGGAACGATGCTTAAAAATCATGCACAGGATTTCAGGGAGCTGCAGTTTTTCCACACATTTCATAATCAGCTATTTTTTCATTACTACTCTTCAGTTTCAGCCATATATTCATGTTGCCACATAATTTCAGGTATCTAGGCATAAAAACATGGTCCAGGACCCAAACCTTTGGTGATTTTACCTGTAGTAAATACCACTGCAGTATTTATCAGAAAACTCTGAACTCAGGGAAGCTGGACAGTTTGATCTCCACAGTCCTTATACACAGTTTCTTTCCAAGGAGAAAACCCTGACCTTTCCTGGCCAGACTCTCTGCTCTAAATGCCTTGATATGTGTTTACAGAAAAAATCAGACAAATCAGGCCAGACTCTTTGCCAGCCACACACAGGCAAAGATGGACTGCACATAAGTTTGTAATTCAAAGCAACAGACTGTGACATATATTTGATTATTGGTTCAGTTTTTAAAGACAATCTTTGTTTTTTGGTTTTTTTTAATAGAATGGAATAATTACAAGCACTCTTCCCTGAGAACATTAGGCAGGGAAGAAAGGAGGGAAAAAGTCCAACACTATGTTATTTGCTAGTATTTGTAGGAAGCCCATGAGGTGGCACTACATGAGTGGTTTCTAGCCCTGCAAACAAGAATTTTGGGAACACACCAAAGTACAGAACACCATAACTTGAGTTTCCTACAGAGCAGTTCAGAAAGACTTTCCCTGCCCAGCAAGAGGCAGAGAGAGGATCCTGCTCTGAACTACCTCTGGGATGAGCATGGATGCAGGGTTTTGATAGAGACCTTCCTCTTTTGCTCTGCCTCCCCAGAAAAGGAGCTCACTGAGCTGCATGAAGTCATGAAAACCACACAGAGCAGCCGTTGATGACCAGGAGCTAGGATGAGCTGGCTCCAGCTGAGCTTAGCTTATTGCAAACTCCTCCTTTGACAATCCCTTTCCAGGAATTCTGCCCCTTCTGCCCAGAAGGGTCCAGGATGAAAATCCCTGTGCTGGGATGAGATGGGTGTCACCTTTCATGTCACCTGGCGTGGGGCTGACAGTCTGGTTACAGGGAGAGAATCAGATAAACTTTCCCAGACATTCCTCTGGGAAGTTTTGAAAAAGCTCAGAGAAAGAATTAAAACAATCCTGCAGCTAGTGTTTTGAACGTGTTGTTAATTGTAAAATGTTTACAAGAAGGGTGTTGTTCCTAATTAATCAATGGTGTGAAGAGCATTAATTAAAAACCAATCAAATCCACCTTTATCGTAACTGTCTATAAAAAAAATGTGTAGTTTCTAAAAAACTTTGCATTTTACCTTCTGAGACCTTACAGTCTAGAGATCACTTTATTCACCAATCCTCAATACAACTACAACAACAACCACCCAGCACTCACTTACCAGACACTCGATCGACACTGTACATCCTCTCCAGCCTTTTCCTGTGCCACCCAGCCTCGCCAGGTGGGTGCTGCTCCAGCTCAATGGACTGCTGGGAAGGGGCAGCCAGCCTGGAGCAGTTGGGGCACTCTTTGGAGCCCTGGCGGCCACCCGGCCAGGCCTTGCAGTGCCGGACGCCGTGTGAGCCGCCGGCGCCGTGCGCGTGGTGGCCGTGGTGACACTCCTCATGGGCGGCCCCCTTCATCACCACCAGTTCCATGCTGTCATTCTCGTGCTCCGACAGCATCGGCCTCTCTCCAGAGATGGTGTAGACTCGTGGCTTGGGGCCCTCGCTCGGCAGCTTCTCCGCCTGCTCCTCAGTGAAGCTCCTCTCGAATTTGCCGTCCGAGATGACCGAGAGCCTGCGCTTGTTCTGGGCCACCTGCTGCATCTCAGGGGAGTCCTCCTGCCCGATGTAGGAGTCTGCTAGCAGGTGATCTGAAACAAAAGGCACATTTTCCTTAAAGCAAAGCCCCACAGACACTGGCAAATTCAGGAGGCTCTTTGCTACTGCTGTGTAGGGGAGACAGTCACAGGAGGTCCCCGCAGGAACCATTTCAGACGAAGGTGTGCCCATCACCACTTTCTAAACCTCCAGAGCAGGTGCTGAAATGAGAGCTATTTCTCACAGAGAGGCCCAATATTTTACACATGTGTGGCCAACCAACAACTCTAGCAGCAAATGCAGGTCTCATTGCACAGCATGAAAATGCTGCCATGCAAGACAGCCCTGGTTCAGCTGCAGCTCTGTTCAGCCACACGAGGGTTACGGAGCCGGTCACAGTCTGCAGGACAAGGACCAGCACCACCTTCTCCAAGTGCCAGACTCTGAGTGGTGCATTAAGTTCTTTCAGAACACTGGCAAAGGGGCAAACCGACAAGGTTTGTTTGGGTTTTTTTCCTCCTGATTTTCTGCCAGGTGGTTTGACATGAAAGAAATGCAGCAAGACTTCAACCGACAGCTGCAGCACAGCACCCTGCTCACGGCACGCCCCGGTCTCACAGATGGCCACAGCTCGGCCTGTGGGAGCTGTCCTGGAAGAAAACACAGCCGCTCCCTTTGCAGGGTAGAAAGATCCAAAGGAGAGAGGCCCATGAGTGCAACTATCTTTGGAGCCCACACACTGGATGAAGTGCCAGGAAATCTCAGCATTTCCATGGCAATTCCATGCATGAACCCAACAGTAGCTCCCACCCACCTGCTAATCCTTTTTCAAGTGGCTGTTAATTACCTCTTACACTTCCCCTCAGATGGGAAGCAGCTCAGGGACTGGCAAAAAGGCTCTGCAGGGAAGGCATTATTTATGTGACTGCTACTCAAAAAATGAAATCATTAGTGTCCAGCACAGACAGAAGCACATAAAACAGAGGCAGAAAGCAAACCTAAGCCTTTACTTCAGTACATATTTATGGAACATGTTCGGCTACCGAGTCATGACCTGGAAGAACTCATCCACAGTTTGAAGGCTTGGCGACCTTGCAACTGGCCATGACGTGAAGGAGGAAGAGGAGAACGACCTCCAGACAAGAGTGGTGGTGCACGTGTGTAATATGGACCTTTTGCTCCTGCCCATGAAGTGCTCCTGTGCCCCTCTGAGAGGAGCCTTCCCAAGCTGAGGCCATACACAGTCAGCTTTTGGATCTGAAATCCATCCTGGAACATGCTCACATTGCCCAGGGCCTCTCCCCCTGCTCTGTTTGCAAGGAGAACTGAGCTGGTACTGGTCCAGGGTGTCACCCTTGTGGCATTTTTCTGCTTGAGATACAACTTCCTCCAGCACCACTAGGAAATAAATCAGTCTCTGGCCACTCTGCTCAAGAACTGACTGTCAGGGCTGTTCAGGCTGACACAAGTCAGGTTTCCTTTCATTTGTCTCCTCACAGTCTCTGGATACTGGAGCTGGCCAGGAGGAGACACTGTAGGAGTCCTGAGGAAAGAGCTGTGCCTTTTGAACCTGCAGCTGATGCTCTGTCCAGGCTTCACAAGAAGTCAAAAATCCATGTCCAGGTGTAGTGAGGGGTAGTGCCCCTCAAATACAGCCCAGATAGTGTGAAAGACTGGCAGGGCTCTACTTTGCCCCATGGTCAGTGTGGACATTTGCACCTGCTCCAGGAGGAGCCTGATGGACAACAAGGGCCATTCCAGTGGAAGGTGCTCCACAGGCTGTCATCCCAAAGCCTGTACCCAGCTGCAGGGTACAGGGTCAGGGAAAAGTGCAGAGAGTGCTCACAGGCCCCAGAGTCTCTCAAACCACGTGTCACCCCTCAAGAGTCAGCAGGTCCCCCACATCTGCTCTCCAGTAGCTCAGATCCTCCCCAGCTCCAGGATTAACTGTGCTCTAGAGTGGGCATGTCTTGGGAAAACACCACCAAAGACTCCCTGAGATCTGCCAAGATCTGTGCTCGCTAATAGTGCCAAACAAACCATTTTTAAAATTAAAAACAAAGGCCAGCTCTAAGTACTCTTCTCAACTTGTCAAATTTACTAATCTGTGTGGGCACAGTGACGCTACAGATTTCTTAAGACACCACAAAATCACGGCTGACAGCTGCCCCTGTTCCTCCTGAAACTGATACTTCTATGGGAGATGTACAGCCTCCTCAGAGGGAACACACAGGAGTGTCACCTTCACTCACACATGGACAGCTCTGGAATTCAGAGATCCAGGAATGCCTGAGCCCTGGAACCTGTGGCTAAATGGAAAAATGAAGTCCCCAAAGCATAATATGCCTGAAAATGCTGATGATCACAAGACCAAAGAGACCAATTCCAATCTCTGTTTTATAAGCAGTGAGGTCTGTTCAGCTCCATAAAATTTACAGACATTTCAGGGGCCCATGACTGGTTTCAAGCAAGAGTAAATTTTTTCTGAAATCCTGGCAGGATTGACCAGATATATTTGACATAAACTACCTATCTGATCTAGCATGCAAAATATGAGGATAATTCTTTCTTCCAACCTTACTTGTCCCCTCCTCAAAGTGTTTTCACTCATACTTATGTAAGAGTTTTCATGATCTACACTACAAAGGGCTGCCAGCACACCAATGTACTTTCTTTTTGTAAAACAATTGGATAATTCTTCATTTTCATTCAATTTAGCACCTTCAGTAATTACACACTGGAGAAGCAACTTCACATGCCAAGGGAATATGAAGCTTTATTCAAGAGTAGTCGTTAATAAAGAATTATCTACAGAGAGAAAATAGTGTGGAAGGAAAAGAGATTCAAACGTCCATCATAATGAATTACTGGCCTGTAGAACAGAATTCACACCATTTCAGGAGGCTGTGCATTCACATACACAAGGTCATACACAGCAGCAGCCCCAAGATGTGACCAGTGACCCTTGTCTGTGCTAGCAGTGAACAGGATTCAGGTGCCAAAACACTGCACTTGTTGCCACAAAGGCATTTGAAGCTAATAGTTTGCTTCTGCTGGGAAAGAAGTCAGGCTGGTCCAGAAATCAGTGCTGGATTAGAGCTGAGCCACAGGGAAGTTGGGTGAGGAGAACCAAGGGACACTCACAGGAGCTCAGCAATGACTGGAGCTGCCTTCTGGAGTCAGCTGCAGCAGGCTGCTGTTAACACCCTCGCCTCGAGCTGCTGCTCCCTTTTTCATTTTCATATGGCTCTTGCCACCTCTCCCACTCCCAGCTGCTCCATCCACCTGCCACGGCAGCCCCGGGCAGCGTGACTGGGCAGCCTGGCACAGCTCCCTCCCCTCACCTCGCCAGAGCTGCCCTGGGAACGACTCTGCTCCCCCACCTGCTGCCTTCAGCAGCAACACCTGTGTCTCACACTGCTGCAAAGCTACTTAGGACCAGATAAATCAGGTTCCTCAGGTTCTCTTTTCACCTCGATTCTTGCTCTACATGGATTTATTGTGCATGAGGAACTGAGCAGCAAGACGAAAGGAAGAAAACCAGCATGCTTGATCTGTAGATCCTGTGTCCACTGGTACCAGAAACACCGAGGTGGTATTTCCATCACTTCCCTGCCCACCTAGGCCAAGTCCAGCAGGGCTTGACATCCAGGCCTGAGGGCCAAACCACTTCTCACCCCCCTCATGACGTGCTTGAACACACAACCTTTTGTCTTTTTGGCTTCATTTCCTCCTGTCTGACATTTCTTTCTTCACCTTCCACACAGCACAGCCCAACACAGGGCACATGCATGACCAAAGACTGACAGCAGTGACAATCTGTGCTGGACAACTGGCAGTGTCTTGGGGAAAAAAGAACCCACATTCTCAGACATGCAGTTCCTGATAATTAGGCTTTTATTAGTATTAGATACTTACAATACATCCTTTCTCATTCAGTAACTCTAGCTTGAGCACTCACTCTGGCTTAGGGAACTGAGAAAGGGCTTGTACATTTTCCTTTCACTGCCACCCCGTTTCTCCAGAGCAGGGAACACGCTGGGATCAGCCCCAGCTGAATGATGCCCATCCACAACTGTGGAGCCAAACTCCTATCTGCTGCAGACTGCCTTGTGACCCCCTGGGATGAGAAGTTTATAAATCAAGGCAGAATATAGCCACAAGGCACACACAGAAGCTCCAAATTTACTCCTCTATTTAGCAGCTAAACTGATGATTAAAGCACCTTAGATTTAAAGCCTCCGCTCCAGCATCAGAGGGAAAGTGGCAAAGGGGAATCCAGATAAACTCTATTAAAAGAACATCTGTCATCTCAGCAAAAAAAATTTCAGAGAGACAGTTCTTTCTTCCTGCTCCTCCTCAGCTGGAACTCTCTGGACCGGATATTTATGACAAGTAAGTTCCAACTTCAAATCAAAGAACTGCCACAATCACTGAAGATGAATGGAAAGTTTTTGGGTGTATGTGCATGGCCTTGCTCACAGAAGTAGGAATGAAGTTAATGATGTTTTTACCTCGCACCAGGAGGAATCCAGCTGATTCCCTCAGTGAGGAGAGCACAGAGGTGCTCTGGCCAGACCTGAGGGTGCTGCAAAACCCGTAACAACCATTCAAATAGCACAGCTGAGAAGTTTCTCTTGCAATCACAACTCCAAGACCTCCCACATGCCTGTCACTGCCCCTCAGGTGTGCTGGCAGGTCCTGGTCTCCTCTGCTCCCTCTCAGAGATGTAATGCAGAGCTTCTCCCCATGCCAGCTGTGTTTTCCCAACAATGTGCTCCTTGCACAGGACAGGCAGCCCGCCCCCACCTTGCTAGGCTCAGGGCTGAAATGTGATCAAGAAATAGTCATGGGAAGAAAATGGGAATTTTGTTCAAGTTATTGAAGCGTGAGGCAGGGATATCAAAAGGGAAGATACAACAATTAAAAAAAAAAGTCACAGTGGCATTTCAGCCATGCAGTAGCTTCAAAGCCAAATGAGTAGATGGAATCACAGAATAGCAAGGGTTGGAAGGGATCTCTGAAGATCATCCAGTCCAAGTCCCTGCCAAGGCAGGGTCACATGGAACAGGTGACACAGGAACATGTCCAGGTGGGTTTGGAATGCCTCCAGAGAGGAAGACTCCACACCCTCCCCGGGCACCTGATCCAGAGCTCTTTCTCCCTTCCTCATGTTGAGGTGGAACTTCTTGTGTTTTAGTTTATGGCCATTGCTCCCTGTCCTGTCACTGGCACCACTGAACAGAGTGTGGCACCATCCTCTGACTCTCCTTGGAGACATTTATGTGCACTAACCAGATCCCCTCTGAAGCTTCTCTGCTCCAGACTAACCAGACCCAGCTCCTGCAGTCTCTCCTCAGATGAGAGATGCTCCAGACCCCTCATCACCTCTGGACCCTCTCCAGCAACTCCTTTTTTTTCTTGAGCTGTGCACAGGCAAGGACCTGCACAGGCAACAGGCAAAGGCTGCTTCTGGAAGGGAGCTGCTCTGAGAAAGCAGAAGGTCACTTAACTATGACAAAATAGTTCCAATTAGTCTTCCCTGCTCAAATGGGCTTCAAAAACAAACAAACTCAAGATAGCATTGACCTGGCATCTCATAGGTGAGTAACCTTTTAGTCTGGCCTGTAACATTAATGTGAACAGATGAAATTGCTACTGTGAGACACGACCTGAAGGAGCAAGTGGCAGCTCCATCACCGGCCTCAGCATCTCCATGGTAACACCGTGACCTACGTCTTTGTTCCCTTTGTAAGCCAACAACATATTCCACAGCAAGTTTCAGGATACACCCACACCATCCTTGCACTGGCTGATGCTAGAAGAGGCCTGAAGCCCTCAGAGATGAGATTTCACATCCCTGCTTTGTCCTGAGCTCAGGCCACCTACAACTCCCTCCAGAGCACGGGCTTTTCCCAAAAAGGCCACCACCCCCTCATCAGCACAGGCGTATACTGAGAGCAGGACCAGCTGCACTGCTGGGTCTGTCCTGGGCACAGGACAAACATCTCTAGAGAAAAAGACCAAGCTGGTGCTTATTCTGAACCAGGCTGGGCTGGCAGCTCCACAGCCTAAACCCAGGAAATGCAATGTCGCTCTCAGAGCACTGCACAGCTGCAGCTTTATCTGTTGGTGGCACAGGAAGCTCAGCTCACAGGCTACTCAGCTTGAAGCACCTATGAAGCCTCACCTAACCCCATGCCAGTTTCTGGCAGCATCAGGAAACTCCTGTGTGCCTGGCTGCTCCCTCCAGACACATTCACTGCCAGAGCCCAGGCTCCAAACACAAGTGACTGATCCAGTGGTGCCTCCACACCCAGCACAGGCACAAATATGGTTTTGCTCCTGCCACCCCTCTCCACTGCCACTTGGCTTGGGGAAGCTCCCAAGTGCCCTCTTCTCCTTACAAACTCACATTGATGACTGAAAAATCATGCAAAATCATGAATCATGCAAAAAAAACCAAAAAGAAAGACACAAAGATTACTTTTTTTGAGCTTAAAAAGCAGCTTTTCCAGTTTCAGGTAACTGTCCCCTTTGGTTTGTCCTGCTGCAAACCAGTAGCCATGCTGGTTTAGCAGGAGCCATGGAGAATTTGGCTCAAGGCCTGCTAGACAGCTCCTGCCCAAGGCCCATCACCTCTGCAGCACCAAGGACACTTTCTATTGGATCTCTCTCTCTCTCGTCTCCAAAGCCTTTCCCACACAGCTTGCCCAGAGCAGCTGGTCACAGCAGGCAGCCCAGTGCTGCATCCTACAGCCCCCCACTCCAGCAGCAGCAGCTGCCCTCCCAATAACCCCACTGAGCAAAACAGATTAAAAAAAGTAACAGGGAAAAACTCCCACAGCTCCCACCCAATCCTTGTGTCTGAATCCCAGCTTCCCCAGACAGCAGGGAATTTCTCAAAGGCTCTGCTTGCTGTCCTTCTTAATGTCACTGCCCCACGCCCTGGCACCTTTTCTTCTCACAGTTCCAGAATATGGAGATAACATCTAATGAGCATCATCTCAGTATGGGGCCTCTGACACCTAAGCTGGACAATGTCCAAAATTCCATGGGCTCTGTAAGACTGAGTGATTACTTATTCCATGCTTTATTATCTGCAGCCTTTTTACACTTCCCTTTCACATTTTAATCCTTTCTGTATCTTTCTTCTAAGTCTGTCCCAAGGGACACCCACTTCTACATTAAAAGGTACCAGAAAGCTACAATAGTCAGCAAAGACTCTGGCCACAGCCTCGGAGGCAGAATGAATGCTGAACAAGGCAGAGTGCTCTTCATGGGAACCTTCCCAGACCTCCAGCCTGCATAAATAAGCCAGCAATTAACAGAGGCAGGAAGAGAGCAGGAGATGCATCACCACCCTGGCATCAGCTCCCTCAACACATCCATATCCTGTCACCTGCAGCAGAGTCTAACCCTCCCTTTCTTTCTAATTCCTCAAAATATTTTAAAGATCAGGGGAAAAAAATCTGAGAGATCCCAAAGGGACAACCCCTCCATCCTCTGCATTCATACCCCACCACCAGGCAACTGCCCTGTTCCAAAAGGGAAACAAAGGGAAGAAAACTCTGTATGGTCACCATCCCTGACAAAACCTCTGAGAAAGAGGAGAGGTAAATGCACCTCTCCAGTCACCTGGGGAAAAACTCTTCCAGAATAAGACACAGGAGAGTTGCATAGGAATAGTCACACAACATTTCTGAGCCATGAAGTTCTTGGGCCTCACATCAGCAAGAATCAGAAGCTGTAACCAACATATGCTGCCCCTCACCCTTCTTGTCCTCAGGTACACCCTGCAACACCTGCAAGCCTCTCTACCTCTTGCAGCTGTGTAACTCCACACCCCTAGCCCAGCAAAGCAAGCAGAGCATGCACATTGCACTTTAACTGAAAACAGAAGGTAAACACAGCCTCGCACATAACTCAGCCCTCAGACAAGGCAGCTGGCCTGTCCTGCTGATCTACAGTCCCTCTGCAGCTCTTCACTACCACTCCCCAATTTCTCCAAGACGTTCTGCCACATACAAACACACAAGCTCTCCAGAGGAACCAGCACAAATAGAAGTTACAACTGAAGAAGCAGCTCTTTGATCAGCTGTGGAATGTGAAGTTATGAGGGACACAAAAGCCATTATATCTTATCCTTTTCTTGGAGTCAATGGACTAAAAAGATAAAAAAAAAGGCAAACTGAAATGGACAATCCTCAGAGAAAAAAGTGCAGCAGAAGTGGAGCAAGATGGGACAGTGCCTGCACACTTGGCATCTCCCTCCACATCTCCATGGATCTCCTGGGGTGTCAGAGCTTCACTGCTCTGCCGAGGAGCTGAACCAGCAGATAAAGCAGCAAAGAACTGACATCTCAAAGATTCACACCCACCTCATTTTCTGCATGAGGACTGCCCTGCACAGGGAGAGAGAAGGGTTCTAGCTCTTGGGTCAAGAAAAGGAGGATCTCACCCTTCCCTCCTCCATTTATGCCTTCATTGTCCCACTAATGGCTCCACCACCTTCCCGCTCCTCAAAATCCACACCTCTTTTCTCTCACTGCATTCATCAGTGACTTTAAACATTTCTTAAACCATTTTTTTTCTGGACTGAACCAAGGCTTGCCTCCTTCCAGTCATATTTAGGCCAGAGCCTTCATCCCAGCTCAGCTTGCTGGCAGGGCAGGCAGCACCTGGGTGCACAGCTGGGGTTATGACAGCAGAAACAGGCCTGTCCCGCCAGGTACAACACTCAGGTGAAAGACAAGAGTTGACCGAGTGTGGGGTTTCACCCCCGGATCGGGGTGACCCCAAAAGATGGAAAAGTCCCTCCTCCAACCCGTGCCTTCAAAGAAAGACTCAGTAGTCTTCTGTTGTCTGTTCTCAAGGTTGTTTATTATTGGTTATCTAAAAGATTCTTCTCCTGAACTGCTGTGGCCCGTTCAGCAGCTCAGACAAAGGCACACTGCCCTCCCAGGGGCTGCTGCCATCTTTTATATCATATATTACATACTACATGTTTATACCTTTTCCCCAATGCCTACTATCTATATTGAATGGTGACTTTCTACTCTAAACCAATTTGTGAGTGCCAACATCACCAAAGACATGGAGGCTAGGAAGGAGAAAGAAGGAGCACAGGGCACACCCAAATCCCTCCATCTTAGAACCCCTTGATCCCCATGTACAAAACTTGGACCCCTGTGTACAAGGCTTAAAACCCCCCTGGACAGCACTCAGAAATCCTTCCTTTCACTTCATGACTACTTCTACTGCAATATCTAAACTTTTGTGACTTCTTGTTCTTCCTGCAAAGTTGGTAAACTGTTCCATGGGTCAGATTCAAAGCCACAGGGGTCTCTGGCTGCATGCCAGGGTCTCAGATGCTTTTGACCTGGGTCTGGAACGTCCGAGAATGTCTGGGGAACATTCTGAGTTCCGACAACCGAGGACTCAATTATTTGGAGCACTGAGCTTTCAGGAACTAAGGCACACAGGCAAGTGGGAATTCAACCACAGCATGCACACAGCTTCTCCCTGCTCACATTGCCTCTGCCTGCTCTCTGAGGAGCTGGAGCCCATTCAGGTCCCTCTGGATCTGTGTTAAGCCTTCAACTTCTGCAGCAGAGCCCTTCCTTTGCTTCCACGGAGTCACTGGGTGGCAGCTCATGCTGCAGCTTGAGCACCCTGCCCAGCCAAAGGTGAAGCCTCCAGAACCTGAACAAGTGATTCTGAGATGAAATTTCTGCAGGAAGAAAAGATGTGACTTCCCTGTGATCAGGCTGCTGGGATGAACTAAAAGGAGCCAAATTTTCTACTTGCAGTGCTTTTTATTGGATAGCAACCTTCCTACTGGGGTTATTTATAAAGAAGTGTTACAGACTGTGTTAAGTTATACATTGCAGAATTTCAAAAGATGACTTAAAAACGACGATTCTTTTTTTCCCTCCCCTCTTCCTCAGAACTTAGAGTAATTTCTAGGGAATTTTATTCCTTTCCAAGTGAATACTTAAGGATCCCATGTGTTTCTCACTGCTTCATTCTTGCCTGTGGCAACTAAATTCTCTTGGATTCAAAAACAATCTCAAGGCTGATACACCAAGTGAGTGAAAAGGCTTCCCCAGAGAGCTTATGGATGTCACAAGCAGAGACAGGGCTGAAATGCTGCTCTGGGGAGCCTGGCTGTGGCACAGGATCCAGGAGTCACATCAGCTCCATTTCCATGCTCTCCTAACCTACAGTCAGAGAAACCAGGAGCACCCCAAGGGTGATTTAAACAGCAGCTTTTTAAGTGCATATCAGAGAGGCTCCCACTCCCTGGATCTGACCAGGGCTGCCCAGCCTTGGGCACCTGAACAGATCTGCAATTTCCTCTTGTCTCCATCAGAGATTCTCTGCCTGGCCCCAAAATGACCCCACAGGTACTACAAGGGCACTACAAAATGAGCAGGAGCCAACACTTCTTCCTGCTGGAAACTGGAGGTGGGGGGCTGCAAGAAGGACTGGCAGAGACTCCAGGAGACAGAAGGAGCTGCAGAAATGGCCATGATGGAAGGAACAAAAAAAAGGTTTGCATCAAACCCTAGCCTTTCTCTCTCTTTCCCTTCCTACCTCCACATGCTGTTCTTAGACCAAATATTAAAGTGTCACTGGAGTTCTTCATGAAAAGAATCCAAGAAAACCTTGGTACATTGTCTTAGGGCCTGTCCATTCACAACATTAGCACAACTCAGCCAAGGACAACTTGAAGGTCATTAGAACAGATCCCAGAGAAAAGGAAAGGACTCAGCTGGCTGCCAAAGACTGTGTGACTGCTCTTAGAGCAAGAGGCATCTCCTGTACAGGCTTGAACACACACAGCTTACCTAAAATGATAACATCACTCTACATTACATTCTATTTAATAACTTTATCCCCTGCACAGCAGCTCCAGAGCACAAAACAATTTGTTACTTGTTCACATAGACTTTCTGGGGATTCTACAGGATTTTCTGTAGTTTTGCCACGAATTAACCACCTGTATAATACTTTCTTTTGTCACAGAGAAGACACAGTCCTGTTAGAAGTCAGGTGAATTTATCCTTCACTCTCCTGCCCATCAAGCAGAACTCATGATAAGCTGATGGGGACAATATCTACATGGAAAATACTGACACATTAGCCAGCACATGTAGTGCCCTCATCTAGGCAAATCTCAGTTTAACCCCTGTTGAAGCAAATCCCTGGAATAAATCCAGATGTTACCTTTGCCAGCAAGGATTTACACTAGTGAATATAACTCACCTGTTTTTTATACCCTAGAGAAAGCAAGACCTAGGAGTCACAAACCAGTGCAGAAGCCTTGTGCAGTGCAGTCACTTCCCAGCTGCAGCTTCTCCCGAGGACATCAGCTGCAGGGGTGAATTTATGACAGGCCACTTGTCCCCGAACTGAACTCATCCCCACAGCCCACCCAAGCCTTGGGTCACCAAACTGCCTTTTCTCCTTGGGGGCAACTCCTCCTGCCTCTCTGCTGCTGAGATCTCACAGTTCATGGCAGATCAACAAATGTACTTTTATTCTAAGGCTATTAACCATAGGTGCAGGCACACATGGGCGTAACCAAGGCACATCAGTTCTCTTACCTGAGCCATTTCTGCCTTCAGGATGGTTTTGTGAAAGGTATTCTCCAAAAGCCCTCGCCGCTCTGTGTCCCAGCATCAGGAGGCAGCCAAGGAGAGAAAGAGAGAGATTTGAGATGCCTAAAGGCCAAGGAAAGAAGGAACAGTTCAAAACCAACACACTGCTGTGCTCCTGCAGCTACCATTCCCTCAGCCTCACGTGACACCCATGGAAATTCACTGCCAGAGCAGAGAGGCTTCCTCACTGCACACCAGGATTCCAGTGGTTCTGGTGGAACATCAGTGTTTCCCTGGCCAAACTGGGAAAGAGAGCTGGACTAGAAATCCAGGAATCCTAGTTTAGGCTTCAGCTTCTCTGTTATAAAAATGAAAAAACAGAATTGAAATGCACCTGCACGAAATCTGTGATGCACACAGGAACTGACTCACTGTCTCCAGCCCCCCTGAGTTAAGCCCCTCCTGGCAGCCCAGGAAGGAGGCATCTCCACCCCAGAGCCAACCACCAGTCCAGGCTCCTACAGGTCCTGAAAGCTCCCAGCTGGGAGCCATCACAGCTCAGATGTGGATGCTAATGCCCATTTTACCTACCTGAACCCTAAATTCTCAAGCCCCAGCTATGTCAGTATTTGGATTACTGGACAAGCTTATTTGAGAGTCACCCACAACCTCCCACAAAAAGCAGTTCCTGCTTCTCTGATGGATTCCAGTCCTGTGGATGACTGAGATTTTACTGGAATATATTAAGAATCAAGCAAGCAGGGTGAGCTCAACCCTTATCACACATCCAGGCCTACGTAAGAGAGCAAACCTATGAATATTCCAACCAGGGAAGAGCTTTCTGCTTGCAACTCACACAGGAAAGGAATCCTTGGTCAAGGCATGGAGTACAGAAGCCTCCAGACTCCAACTGCCAGGGCATTTGTAATGTCCTGGTCCTGTGATTGCTCTCCGTATCTAACGTCTGTATCTAACAGACCTGTGACTCAAGAGAGCAAATTCTAGAGCCAGGTTTTCCCCAGTCATCCATTTTTCCCAGGTTTGTAGAACAATCTCTCCAAGGTCTGTAGCTGAGCTGCCACTGGGCAGCCCAAGGTGGAGACTGGCAAAGAGGGAGGTGAAACAGCCACCCACCTCCTTGGCAAGCCAAGCCAAGCCAAGAAACCCAGAGTTGAGCACCCTCAGCCTTCAAGCACATCAGCATCTCCTGGGGAAGGACAAGATTTGCTGCAACACAGAAGACTCTCCATACTGAGGCATCACATCCACTGTCCTCCTCCTTCAGAGGTGCTCAGCCTCAGAACATCCTCTCCAGTTCAAGCTGCTGCAAAAGGCTCATAATGGACATTAAACATCTAAGTGGAAAATTACCTTGACCTCCAAAACCACCTTCTGCTTTGCATATCCCAGCTTGTGAAGCCAGATCTTCCCCACTGCTTTTATGCACCATCTCCCAGAGGAGCAAAGGTTAACAAGGCTCCAATGCACTTCCCAGAGGGACTCGGGCTGGAAGGAGTGGGAAGTCCATTTGTCTTCCACAGCCAGCAACACAGAATCAATATGAACAATGAGGAAAGAGTAATTTAATCTCTCTGGGACTAAATTTCAGCACAGTCAAATGTAAAAAGCTTTGGAGCAGCGCAGCTGGGGCTGTTCAAGAAGAAAGGTTTAAGCTTCTGCATCTTTTCAGACTAACGGACAATGCTAGGTTTTCCCTGTTTTTGGATTCTTACCTGTCCAGCTCCAGGCTGTACCTTTAGACACTGGCTTGGCGTGGCAGCTGCCCAAACTGTCCTCCTCAGTGCCTAACACCCTCAGAGATGGTCACAAGGAGGCTCTGTCAGATGGGGAGCTCTACAACCAGCCCACAATGGTTGGGGGCTGAACCATTGTGGTTCACCCATCCAGGAGGACAAGCACCTCATGGATGATCCTGGCACCCTCAACCTTTCTGCCCAGGCAAAAAGCAAGACTTGATCCTGGGCAACACACAAATGCAAAGTTGGGAACTGGAGTGTGGTACTTCATGGAAGCGGTTGAGTCAAAAATCCCTGGAAGTGGGGATGTGGCACTTGGGGACATGGTTTAGGGGTGGATGTGGCAGGGTTTGGTGTGCAGATGGACTCATTGACCCTGGAGGTCTTTTCTAACCATAACAGTTCTATGATTTTAACATTAGGCAACTCAGCTGCAAGAAAATTCCAGAGCTGCTCCATCTCAGAGCTGGTTAAAGCTCAGCCAAAGCTACAGCTGATCTTGCACACCATTGACAACAACATGGCTTTAATAAGATGGCTGAGCATGAGATTCCAAGATCTCTTCCATCAAAACTTCTGGGACTCCAAGGCTTCCCATGGAAATGTCTGTCTTTGCAAGGCATCACCAACACCATTCCCAAACAGGGCACACACTTAGACCATTGGGAAAAACTTTGAAGCTTCTCTTTTGCATCAGCAGTCATTCCATGTGGAAAAAATAATAGCAAGCAAGTTCTCAGGTAAATTATCAGTGAGAGAACATGGTGATTTACACAAAAAATGCTGAAATATGATGATAAATCTGTAACTAGTTCAAAAGCTCCATGAGCTCCAAATTCATCAGTCATTGTCTCCATTCATCTCTTTGCCAATTCCTGAAGCTGTTTTGTCTGTCTGAAAATCTGAACCAATGCTTCACCTTTAGCTTGCAAACCATGGGCTCAAAAAAAACAGTACAAAGCATTTTCTAAGACCAAAATTGATAACTTGCTAAGACAGAGCCAGAAAAGCACTGCTGCCCTCCAGCCCACCATATTTCATGGTGAAAACAGTGTCACTCAGTAAGAGCTCAAGCTGGAAGGTGCTGCAGTATCTCTGACCTCACTCTCATTTCTCTAGGCAGAGGAGGGAGGAGGGTACAACCCCAGGTGCCAGAGCTCCTAGAGAACAGGTCATACCCAGAGTTGAGGCCATACCAGAGCTCTTGTGCAGGTCAGAAGCACAGCTGGGCACTGCTCCCTGCGGCTCTGTCCTGGCTGTTCCACTCCGTGGCTCCCAGACCCTTCAGGCCATCCCAAGAGCAAACAAACACGGACACGTGGGCACAGCTCCCCAGCCCCGGCGAACACAGCACAGTGTGCAACGGGGGGTTTCCAGCCAATTACACCCGAAACTTCTCACTAATTATTCTGCCTATTATCTCAGCGGTTCCCTTCTACGCTCCCGCTTCCCTAGTGCCATCGGCTTCTCCTTGGCCGTGCCTCAGCGGATGGATCTCCCGCAGGTGTCTGCACGTGCCCTTTGCCAAGGGGACTCTGATGGCCACGCCTGCTCCTAGCGGCTCCTTGCCCCTCGCCAAGCCTTTTGTGCTCCTCCCCTGCCCTCACAGTCACCTCAGCTCACCAGCACTCGCCTGGATCGTTACTGTGCCATTGCTCCGCTCTCCTTGGCTACCCATCGGCTGGATCAAAGCAAAGCCAGAGCACAATTCAAACAGATGGTAGCTGTTCTAGCATCCTGTTCTTTTCCCTGTCTTTTATCTATTATCACAAGCCACACAATCAGACTTTTCTCTCAGCTCAGCTCTGCCTCCACTATCACTGCCAACGGAGTTCAAGCCCCCTCACACCACTGGACAGCACTGGACATAAACTGCTTCAACTGGGCTCTGAGCAGAGACACCTTGGAAAATTTAACTGGCAAGAGATGAAAAAGAAAACTTGTTTCACATAAATTAGAGGAATACAAGGTGCCTTACAGCTCCATGGGCCGGTGAGCTATAACCCTGAGTGTATGCAGCAAAAGCTGCATACCAATGAGCAGGTAGCACTGAGAGGTGATCAGCTGATGACAGGACAAGTTTAACCCTGACTCATCTGGAGAGAGGTTTTCATTCTAGTGGCAGAGCAGACCCGCGTGTCACACAGTCAGCACAGCTTGACTTAGCAAAAGCACATCAAGCAGTGACCAGGGCTCTAGCACACTGTGCTGCTAAGCCTAACCAGCACAGACAAGCCTCAGAAAACACCAGCATTTCCTCCAGCGTCCCATCAGAATGGCTCCAGGAGGGCAGCACAACACACGCAGCAAAGGCAGATGCCCTTCTGGGGGCATTTTCCAGTACTCGCTGTGCCTCAGATGTCAGAGCTGGGCTCGGGTCTGGAAGAGAACTGTGAAGAGGCACAGACAGTCTAGACAGAGATTTGCTTGAAGGAGCAAAGCCGCCAAATAACAAAGATCTCAATTACAATATAATAAGCACAGAATGGCCTTCATGTCTCTAAAATAATCACATCAACAGGATAAAAGGGGCCTTGATGCACACAAGCAGCTATGAGAAACTGATGCACAAAAATTTATCCAACAAACTGACACTTACAGAGTGAAGAAATGCAGATTGAAAACTCAGAGATACAGGAAAGACCTCAGATAACTCCATTTAGCAGCAAGCTAAGCTTCCTGGACTATTCAGGAGTATTACATGGAAAAATAAAGAACTCCCACCACCTTCTCATGCTCCTTCAGAAGTAATGCCCAGAGAAGTTAGAGCAGGAATCTGTTGTGACAGCATCTGACAGTGCTGCATCTCAGGCATACAGGAAAGAAGAGACCTGCATCATCAGGACCTACATCCTCCTACAGCAGCAATCCTGCTCTTGTCACCAAGCAGAGAAGGGAACACCTCCAGCACAGCCACAGTTAACAGCTCAGTCATTAAAGACTGATGACACCTACGTTATTTAAGCCTAATAGTAACAATACCTCGACAAAAATTAGTTTTCTAAAATATCTATGTAGAGAAATGGTAGCTGGAAAATTTTAATTATAAAATTCTCACACTCAGTAAAGGGAGACTGGATGTCAGCAATGGGTCTTAGACTCCACAGCACTGGAGCAATTTATGATCATGAGGTTTGGACAGGAGAAGAGAGGAAGAGCAGCAGAAGTTAAAAAGGCAATCAAAGGGACAATTAATACCCCTCCTCAGATAATTCACAAGAAGAAAAGAAGAATCTAGACTCCATGAAGAACCCCAGGCTAAGCCAAAAATCACTCAAGCAGCAAGAAGGCTGGGATAAGGTACATGGTCACTTACCTCTGCATTTCATCAATGAAAAATCCACCCTTTCACTAATGCTGTGTTCAAAGCCACTCTTCATCCCTCTCTAGGCAGGAAGAGAGGGAGTGAGACCAAATTCTTATCCCTCTGTGGGCTATCCTGGACAAGATGCCAAGGTCATGGAATTGGGCAAGATGAACCACACTCTCAACTCAAATATTTCCTGTGCTAATGACTGCAAGAAGAGATGGTTCTGGAACACCCAGCAAAAACCTCATGTCTGTGAGCTCTCACCGTCACGCTCTCCCAAAGAACAGCTGTAGGCCAGCACAATAGAAAGCAGAGCTGCAGGAAAACATCTGCTTTGCTGCCTCATTTGGGGTGCCAGTGTTTTCCTGTAGAGTCAGGGGACCAAGGGCAACGAAAGCCCATTTCTGAAAGGCTTTGGTTCATCTGCACCCTTGAAAAAGTTCTGAGGAAGCCAAGGAGCACAGGTCAGACAGGCACTGCCAGGGCCCTGGAGAGGCTGTCAGCGGAGGGGCAGCACCAAGGTCACCGCTCAAGGACAACTGCGTCAGCCCTGCCTTCGGCACTGGGGCCCAGGAGCTGCAGGGCAATAAAAGCACACGCAGGGAGGGAACAATCCCTCCTAACAGGGAGATCTTGCATCCAAGCCCTTCAGAGGCAATCACAGCAGCAGCACCAAGCGCAGCCCTTCCTGGGCGTGCAGGGCGCTGCGACTCCCCCAGGAGAAGATGACCACGGAGACCAAAGTCAGCAGCGTCGTGGGTGCCCTCCACAGCGTTGGCACAGAGCAATTGTGTCCTTAGTTTGTAAGAAGCTACTTAAAAGACCCAGCACACAACAAGCTGCACGGTTAATTAATGCTCCTGGGACATGAAACTCCCCTGAGTGGCTCTGCAGAGATTTTAATTTAACAATCTAGGGAGCCTGCACCTCCTGCCTGGATCCCATTACTCACACCAGCAAACAAGCCCTGCTCCTTGCTCAGTAAGACAGTCCAGTGTGCACACGCACTCCAGCCACACGTAAGAAATACACACCACGGTCACTTGGACTTGCAGCAGGAGATTATTTTTCTCTCTAAAGAGAAGTCATGACAAATATGAACAGGACAGAGCCCAGAAGATGCAGAGAAGCAATGCCAGGATCCCCAGCTGCCTACACCCACAGGGCACATGACCATTGCAGCAGTGCTACCCACCCAGGTGACCCAAGTGCCCAGCCCTTGTGGGATAGACAGAATGGTCTCTCTGTAGCCTTACCCAGGGTCCTACAGAGTCCTTGCTGTAAATAAGGATGAAGGAGATACATGGACGAGGACCCAGGGCAGAGCAGAGGAGCTGTGTGTGATGCGCTCCAGGAAACCTTTCAGCAGGTGGGTCATTGCCGCTGTCGGAATTCTAAGCATGACAGAGCCCACAGGAGCAGGGACCGAGCCGCGCCTGGAGCAGCAGGGTGGAGGCACATGGACAGCACCTGTCACCACCAGCACCTTCTCCTCGCAAAGAGGCTCTGCAGGGAGCCCCTCGGCAAGTTCACTGATCTCCTCAAATGATTTTTGGATCAGGAATTTCTAGCATGGGCATCAACAGGGAGACACATAAAAGCACCTGTCCTGTGCCATGATCTACGTGACCAGACACTCCTCAAGGGCATTTTGTCCCCAGCTCAAACCCATTCATAACTTTTCTGGTCAAACCACCTTACTTCAGAGACACCACAGAGCTCCGACAAACCTGTACCTGCAGCTTGTCAGCAGATATGGAGCAAACCAGAACCCCTGAGGCCCATCCTGGACTCCACACAGTTGACAGAACCTGAGCATCTGCCCACCCTGGTGTAGGCTAACAAGTCATTATGTTCAAAACACATTAGTCGCTCCCAAACACCCACACTATCATTTGAAATCCTACCAATTACTGAGTGTGTTGTTTGTGTGACTGCCTAATCCCACTCCCAGAACCCCATCGCTGCACTTATGGTGCTTTACGTGTCTTTTCTGTATAAGCACCTGGCTGACATCACCACAAAAAATCCCACTTCCAAATCTCTGAATGCCATGGAAAGCATTCATCTTTTCATTACTGCTTATAACAGGGTGCAACAAAACATGGGGAGAAGTTGCAGGCTCTGCCTGGAGAGCTTTCCCTCGAGATACTCCAGAGTTTGAAGGATGGATTTCTTTACAACTCAAACAGATGGCAAGGTACAGACAGCTTTGCATCTCTTCACTTCAAGCCTTAAGACTTCTCTTTCCTCTGAGCACAGCAGAGATGCCGTAACGTTGAGTTACAGAGAGAGGTGACTGAGATCTTTCAGCAACATGGATTGAGTCCTACACACGACTCCAGGTTATTCTAATGCAATTTTGTCTAACAACACAAAGAAGGTGTTGCGTAATGCAGCTGAAAAGTTAAATTTCTCCCAATTTTTCTCCAGCAGCAAAGAGCCAGCCTAGCTGAAGCAGAGACAGTGACAGACCTACTCCCTGGCACAGCTGTGCTGAAGGAGCAGCTAAAAAGCTGCGCCAATGCCCCCAAACAGTCGCCGGATGACTGCTGTGACACTTGCACTGCAGCGTGGGAGAAGGGTCCTTTCATCTGGGGAAGGGCACTAAGGCAAAGCTCATCCTTGACAGCTTTTTAAACCTAAGTACCACTAAGCAGCAAATATATTTTCTCCCATGCTTGACACTGAAAAGCACTGGGATCAGGCAGTGAGTGAAATACTACATTGTAGGACAAGCAATATAAAAGCAGAACAGGCACGATATAGAACCCAAATCCCCTAACCGGTCCATGTAGTGGCTTGGGACGCTGCCGGGGAGGGCAGACGTGGTGGGTGCAGATTTTCATAGAGCAGTTTTTCCATTCAAAGGAGCGAGACCCCTTGAAGGAGGCTGCTGACTTTGCCCTCGGACACGCGCACGGCATTTCAGCAGAGGAGAAACCACCGGGCACACTGACCGCGCTTCCGAATTCCCCGAGATTATAAAGATCCATCCCTGACAAATCCACTTCTGACACGCTCTTTGCCAACCCAGCAAATAAACCCCTGCGGGTGCTGTGGCCGGGCCGATGGCGGGGACGCCTCTGGAGACAAGACACCCCTCCAGAGGCTGAGGGTCGGCGGGGTGCAAGGGGGGCACGGCCGCCCGCTGCCACCAGCGAGTGTGCGGCTGGTTTGGGGGCACCGGGGCAGCCAGCGACAGGGACCCGCCGGCAGGTGCCACTCCCCAGCCACGGGATGGCCCTGGGGCACAAGCCCCGCGTCGTGACCACACCGGTATCTGGGCTCGTTCCGAGGGTCTCGGGGCTCCCCCCAGCCCGGCACGACCCCCGAGGCGGCCGGGGGCGAGCAGGGTGGCGGCACCGCGGGGCCCCCCGAGGCATCGCCCGCCGCGCCCCGGGCACCCACCTCACTTTGGCCGCCACGGACGACATGGCCTCGTTCCTGAGCGTCTTCCTTTTGGACACGGCTGTGCCCATATTCGCGCGGGGGGTCGCGGCCGGGGGAGCGCTCATCGCCGGGCCCCGCGGCTGCCCATGCCGGGGCGCGCCGCCGCCCCTCACCGCCGCGCCGCCTCAGCGCCCCGCCATGCCGGCCCCCGGCCCGCGGCCCCGGCCCGCGCTGCGCTCCGCCGCGGCCGCTGCCGCCCCATTGACTGCGGCAGGAGGCAGGGAGGGAGGGAGAGAAGGAGGGACGAGCCCGCCCCGCCGCCCAGGAAGCGCCGCTATATTTGGCCAGCGGCACCTCCTCCGCCCGCCTGACATCATGGCCGGGGAGGGGGCGCGGGCCCCGCCTCAGGGGCCGCGCGGGGCGGTGGGACCCCCGCATGGGGAGTGTGGGGCTGCAGCGGGAGGAGGGAAAGGCCAGGGGACACCTCAGGGGCTGCAGCTCCTCCCGAGGGGCAGCTCCCCCCGAGGGGCAGCTCCCATCTCTGCCCTGGGACAGGGACAGGAGCCAGGGAACGGCCGGGGCTGGGCCAGGGCAGCTCAGGCTGGAGCTCAGGGCAAGGTTCTTCCCCCAGAGGGTGCTGGCACTGCCCAGGCTCCCCAGGGAATGGGCACGGCCCCGAGGCTGCCAGAGCTCCAGGAGCCTTTGGCCAGCGCTGCCAGGGATGCCCAGGGTGGGGTTGCTGGGGGGTCTGGGCAGGGCAGGGGCTGGGCTGGGTGATCCTGGTGGGTCCCTTCCAGCTCGGGATACTCTGTGATTCCGCGATTCTGCCTGAGGGGAATATCCAGCCAGCAGCCGTCAGACATGGCTGCAAGGGGAGGCCCGGGGGTATC
This sequence comes from Motacilla alba alba, assembly GCF_015832195.1. Classification (NCBI taxonomy): domain Eukaryota; kingdom Metazoa; phylum Chordata; class Aves; order Passeriformes; family Motacillidae; genus Motacilla; species Motacilla alba. The sequence goes on along the minus strand of NC_052032.1, from coordinate 1,657,307 downwards.
TCCTTCCAGGTTCCTGTCAGGAACTAGACACGCGACCTGCAAAAAAATCAGTCATTTTGACACAAAACTGCAGCCTGCCTTTGACAGATCGGCTGAAAGTTTTCATGGTTTATTTTCAACAGCAGGGCAGCTGCATCCCTCTGCTCGTGGGGTGGACACGGTCCCAAAGGTTGGACTGTTGGGTTTCGGACACGACAGCTCTGAAGGATTGACACAAACACCACTGGCTTTGTCCCCTGAGCAGGTCGCTGCTCCCGACTGTTGTGTTTCGGACACGACAGCTCTGAAGGATTGACACAAACACCACTGGCTTTGTCCCCTGAGCAGGTCGCTGCTCCCCACTGTTGTCCCAGAGCAGCAACACAGCCGTTGCCAGAGTGACTGGAGGCAGCGGAGCCATGAGGGGCAGATGGGTGGTCAGAAACCTCCTCGTGCCCCGTGTCACCTGCCAGATCAAATATGTGCCTTGAGATCATGGAGTGCTTGAAAACAAACTCAACAGAAGGAGCTGATCAACCAGTCAGCCCAGCCTTAGAGGATTTTCAATTCATACATTTGCAGAACTTTTTGGGTTGGAAGGAACCTTCATAGATCACTTACTCCATCCCCTGCCATGTCAGGGACACCTTCCACTGTCCCAGGCTGCTCCAAGCCCTGTCCAGCCTGGCCTTGGGCACTGCCAGGGATCCAGGGGCAGCCACAGCTGCTCTGGGCGCCCTGTGCCAGGGTCTCCCCACCCCCATCATAAAAAATTTCTTCCTATCACACAGTCTAAATCTATTCCTTTGCCTCTTATCCTGGCCCTGATAAAAATTCTCCCACCACCTTCCTTATAATTCTCCTTTCAATATATAAAGGCTGCAAGAAGGTCTCCCCAGAGCTTTCTCTTCTCCATCTGAACACTCCCAAGTCCTCCAGCCTTTCTTCACAGCAGAGGGGTTCCAGCCTCCAGATCAATTTCATTTGGTGTAGGTTTTGATCCCTAGGGGAGGTTTGGAAAAATATTTTTCCTTGGGAAAGTATTTTAGAAATCTACTTTCAGGGTGCCTGAGTGAGTGAGTGGGGCAGCAAATTCTTACATGTTATTCATAATACATACAGAAAAAGCACTTGGATTGTCCCCCTGACTCTGCAGGTGAGTGCAGGGATCCCAGGAACTCAGAGCCACTCATTCAATAATATTGGACCGAGGGGTAGAAGTTTTATAGATAATTAAAATTTCTACAGGCTTTGTGAAAAGCGGCAGCTGAAGGAGGGAGTGACAGGCACACCTTGTCTTGTCTGTACCTGAGGAAGGGCTGTAGCATAAGCTTATGTTTCACTGTCCTTCAGAGACCCTGCATGAAGAGACTAGAAGTTGGGGAAAAGCTTCAATCCTCTCTCTCTATAGACTCCAAAGTAAAATCTGCAAGAAAATATAATAGCATTTGAACAAATTAAGTCTGTTTGGTCTATTAATCTACCCATTGAAATATAAAGTAATTTCTACAGAGAGAGGAAAAAAGATGAAGAAGGTACCCAATTCCCCTGGTTTCTGTGGACACAAGGAGTGGGATACAAATATCTCACCAAGCAGAATTTTATCACAATCTGAACAATTCACTATGAATAACAAACTTTCAGAGCTGTATCTTTGCTGAGACCCAAGCTGTGAGCAGAAAAAGTGACGTGTGCATAATGAAGACATGGATTTACTTAACAAATAAGGTCAACCTGTGTTTCCCAACCCTTTTTTCCCTTTTATGTAAACTAGATGGGGGAAATGGTCTTTATTTCTATATGTAAATATTTTGCCAGTTGAGGCAAATGCTATTCCTTGAAAATATAACTGACCCTCCAAACTAACAGGCAGGTCTGCTCTATCCATGACACAATTCCCACCAGATCTACCTGGAAGCGCCCCAAAGCTGCTCACAGTGACATTTTTCATGTACAAAACAAAACCCAACCTCAATATATTGGATTTTTTTCCCCCAGAATATGACTCCAATTAAATTTCTGCTCATGACTTCCCCCCACCGTGTTTTTTGTTGTACAGTCATGTTTTTGTTGTACAGTCATGTCACGAAAGAGTTCCTACAACAGAAAAGGAGAAAAAAATCCATCTGTTTTGAATGAGCAACTAAAAAAACCCACTTGTAGAGACTTGGAGCCATGCAAGCAGTTACAGTCTCCATGAAGATGTGCCCAGTGCTATCAATTCCCAGAATTAAAAAGCATCCAAATGGATGCCTCCATCTTCATCCCATGGTCCGACCGCTCTTGGAGCCTCTTGGAGCTCCCTCAAACTCTCCCTTGCCCGTTCCCCAGCCAGGTCTCCCTCTTTGAGGCTGGGGAGGGTCCAGCCCAGAGCAGGGCTCACTTTGAGGACTGCTCAGAGCTTGACCCAGTGGGTTTTGAACACCTCCAAAGATGGAGATGCAAACCATGTTCTGGTCCATGTCCCAGGGCTGCAGCTCTCTCACAGGGAAAGATTCCCATAGATCCACTGGGAATTTCCCGTGTTGGGCTGTGTGTCCTGGAGAAGCACCCAGCCCCATGACTCCGCAGCACCCCAGGAGCCCATCCCTGCAGATTCCCCTCTTGGTTTTGCTTCTTCCCTACCTTCCTTTAGGGTTTCCTCCCTGCCTCTGGGTTTCTCCCAGGCATTTAGGGTCTGGGTTACCCCAGAAGAGGAGGCAGCCAGGGGCCCCTTTACCGCTGGAGAGATGCCTTTGCTTCGTGCTAGGAAAAAGGCGAGCCAGGCAGACAGTTCCCACGGCTTCTCCATGGCAACAGGGCCTCCAGACATGCACACAGGCAAACGGGCCGAGGGGGCTGGGAGCCTCACAGCCCCTCCACCCGAGCCCCAAACCTCCACTCACGGGGCTCTCGTGGGATCTCACCCCAAAACACCTTCCAAAATAATCACAGCTGGCCAGAGGAATGCTCCCTCCTTCCACCAGGGAAGGTGCAATGCCCTGAAGCCCAAGCCAGGCAAAGTCCATCCCAACCAGTCATGGGTTTTGTCCAGAGAAATGCATCCCACTTGAAAATCTGGCATCTCTGCATCCTGTCAAACCAAACAGCACATCTCTGTCCAGTAGAAAACCCAGAACCTCAAACCTATTAGGTCTAAGTCTCAGACCAGATTCTGACACTCAGACTTTAAGGAACCATTCTTTTTATGTTTAGAAAAGTAATTTTTGTCTAAATGAGCAAAAACTGTGTATCCTGACAATTTAAATGCAAAAAAGGAGAAATAAGGCAAGCCAAAACCAGTCACAGCAGCAACCTGCAAAAGGGAGAGGCAAACAATAATAAATACTTCTTCAAGCACGTCAAGCTGGAGAGTCAGAAGTTGGCTATGGTGCAAGAGAAGCATTCGTAGGAGATAAGGTCAGAATAGAAAAACAATGAATATTTTGCATCTGTAGTCAGTGAGGAAAAGCTTGGAGATGTTCCTGTGCCAAAAGTCATCTTTATATGGACGTGGTATTGGATTTGGCTCATGTTCAAGTGTCAGCAGAAGAAGTTGAGGAATAAATAGCCAAACTAGAGAGTGCAAATGCACCAGGCTGAGATGGTTCACCTAAGTGCCCAGTGAGAGCTCAGAGGTGAAACAGTTTAATTACTGAATTGTAGCATGTAATCACTGTGTGTAACAGCCTCACTGTCTGAGAGCTTTAAGGTGACAAATGCAAAGAGTTTGGGGTTAAGACAGACCCTGAAGTCAGAAGTTCCCTTCTGGGCAAAGTGAAATTGTCACTAAGAATCTGGTTAGTGCAGAGTTGGATACATTTGAAATACTGGGAAGAAAAGAAAGTTGATTTTCCTGGAAAAAATGAATGCTTGATAGATGTGTTACAGTTCTTTAGAGGGGTCGATAAGTGTGAAGTGTAGTCTGCTTGGGTTTCCAAAAGGTCTGTCACACACGTTTCTTATAGGAATGCAGCTAGCATGGGATTAACAAAAAATACTTGAAATAGATAAATAGCTGGTTAAAAGATTCCCAAAGAGCAGCTCTCAATAGGCAAGCTCCTGAATGGAGGGAGTACTGGAAAGGAGCCCCTCAGGGATCTGGGCAGGGTTCTGCTCACTTCAGCTTTTTCAGAAATAATCTTGAAAATTAATTGGGGAAAAAAAAAAAAGAGTGACAAAGCTTGCAGCTGATGTTAAGGCATTCAGGGTCATGAATACATGAGACACTGAAGAATTATACAAAGACCTCGTGATAGTGAATAACTAAGCAATAGGTTCAGGACATCCAGAGGAGATAATTACAAAGATAAAGACAGGATGAAAACAATCCCAACTCCTCAAGCACTGGGCTCTGCACTGATCTTTATCCTCAGAAACAGCCTCTTTTTCTTCCAGGTTCAGTTGAATATCATCCTGCCCAGCCCAGCTCCATTTGTGCCTCGTGCTGGCTCCTGGCTTTGGTGGGACTATAAACCCAGGAGAAGGGAAGGGACTCAGCAGTGTGGTAAGCATAAAACCAGGATAAAGGGGGGTGTTTAATGGTCCATGTGAGATGACTGCAGTTCCTGTGGTCCAAATTGAGACCAGGACTGTTTGCAGTCCCTGCAGAGAGCACAGTCAGTCACCCGGGGAAGGACAGAGTACCAGGGTCAGCAGTGCCAAGAGAGGTGGGACCCCTCACCACAGACATTTCCCAGGGCTCACATCACCACAGCTTGAGCCAAGGTGCAGTGGCTTCCCCAGGAACACGATGTGCTCAGACCACACAAGTGGCACAGACAGGACAAGGCAGGGATGTTTTTTAGCCCCCTGCCTTCTGCTCCCATTTCTCTGCACAAAAAAGCCTGCCCGAGTGTGTTCCTACTGAAGGGGCAAAGCACAAGACTGAAAAGAGAAGACTAACTGATGTGCCCAGTGTCCTTAAACACTCTGCCCCAGTTAAGCTCTTTTGACAAGCCACAGCAGCACTGAGAGCTGGTGATAAACCTACAACACTCCATCAGCTGGAGGAGCTGATGGGGTTTATTCACACAGCACTGGAAAAGACTTTGAGGACAGTGGTTATGGCCAAGTGCCTGGGAAGCTCAAGGTCTCCTGGGTGTCAGAAGGTCACTCAAATATCACCTCTCTACTTTCCTGTTTGGCCAGTTTAGTCCCTTCAAGATGTTGCTGTTAAATTAATCAAGTCTGAACTTCACTCGAATGAGGAACTATAAGAAAATAACTTTCCCAACACTGGTATAATTAAAATTAGGCCATATATCACTGAAGCAAAATCAATAGCTAACAAGTTGGAGTTTATCAAGAATTACAGTTTTTCTTTGAGTGGATTCATTTGCATAGAGCTGTTCTTACATGGCCAAGCATTTGGCCTCAGCAAAGCTTGTTCAAACCCAGCCCCAAAGGTAGTCCCAATCCCTGGGTGAACAGTTCTGAACCAGCTGGGATGCAGGGCACTCAGACCCCATGCTGGCCAGCTCACCCCCAGCTATTTTTAGTAAAACACCTAATCAGTAATTGCCAGGGCTGGGTACAGCCTTTCAGCCCTGCCTTCCGTACGTGACATGTCCCAGCTGGGAGGGGAACTCAGCCCGCTGAGACCCTGAGCACAGGGTGATCTGTGCCCAAACATAAACCCTCTCCTCCTTCCTCCTCAGCAACTGCATTTCCCCAAGTTATCTAATTTTGCCAGCATTATGAAGAGGTCAGATACTGTTTAACATTGTCTGCTCCTGCACAAGGCAGCAAGGTCCTGGCAGAGCAATCCAGAGCAGCCCTCCCAGACTGGAGATTTGGAAAGGTGCTCAACTGTGCTCAACTGTGGGAGGAGGACAGGGAAGATCAGAGATTTTAATCCCAAATTTGGAAAAAAAACCTTGGAGAAGGTCTTGGGGGCTTACTTCCCACACATAGTGGTAGTCTGGGGCATTGGAGGGCGGGTGCACTGTCCTGGGGTGAGAGCAGCAGCCTCTGGCAGAGCGTGCCTGGGGGGGACACAGCACACTCCTGCTGGGCACGAAAGCCTTTCCCAGGCACACATACCTGTGTGTTCCTCAAATCCCAGCCCCAGAGCTGCTTCCTCACCTCCACGGACCTCCCAAGCTGGCTCAGCAAGGACTGAGAGCATGGGCAGTTCCAAACTCGGTCAGTAGCAGCAGCCTGGCTTTCCACTGGGAAACTCCCAGGGTAGCACTGGGTCTGCCTGGCTCTGCAAGCATAACCTGAGCAGACTTGGTGTGTTGTTTGGAAAGGTGGAAAAGTGGTGAGGCTGTGGGATTGCCACCGCTTTGCAGGGCAGGAGCCTCAGAAGCTTCCTCTGAGCAGACATTAGAGAGAGTGAGGACAGGCTCCAGCTTGGCACCACTGTGCCACAGCATCAGGCACTGGCTCTCCCTGCTCCCTGCACTGCAGCACCAGCACTGGCACGGCACCACCCCAGTGGGAGGCATCACACTACTTAAAGAAAATTATGTTGCTGGCCTTTTCATTATGTTGCCCCAGCAAATGTTCCCATGAAATATAGGCCTAATTATCTACCCACATTCAGATTACTCTAAGATGCAATTTCCTTCTACTCTGTGGAGTTTGCTCTCCTTCTGTGGATCTCATGATTGAAATACATTCAATTAGTTATAACTCTGCTGGCTGAAATCTTGACAGGACTGTTCCATCTGGGTCTGGCTGGCCTTACAACAGCCAGGAGACACCAGGTCACAGGCAAGCCACCAGGACGTCTCAGCACTCAGCCATGCCAGTTATTTATTAGATTTGCATCTCAAATGGAAGCCTTGTCAGGACTGAGGGCTTGAAACGTGAAGTACCAGCATCATAGAATCATGAGGTTGGAAAAGGCCTCTCAGAACATTAAGTCCAACCATTCCCCCAGCACTGCCAAGGCCACGACCAAACCATCTCCCCAGGTGCCACATCTACACATCTTTTAAATCCTTCCAGGGGTGGTGGCTCCATCACTGCACTGGGCACACCCCAATCAATCAAAGAAAAGACACAGCCTCAGCATGGATGATTGCTGTGGTCGGTGTCCATACCTTGGGTGGGACCTTTTCAAAAACATGATCCTAAATCCCTGTGAGGAAACCCTCTGCCCAGGAGGGGAAGACTCTGAGTGAGACCATGTTCTGGGTCAGGAGAGCTGACAGGAGAGTGAGCATTTCAAGAGTAGCATAATGTTAGATACCTCTTTTTTCCCTTAAAATGATCCAGCAGGTGGAGAGAAACAACAGCAAGGAGCATCAGTTGTAGCAGGAAGGAGGATTTGAGCAGGGTGGTAATGTCATTTAGTTCCTATTGGCTACATCAAATTGACATAAGCCAATCCCTCAGCATAAACTACAATAAATAATAAACCAAATTGCTATAACAAAGGAAACAACAATATGGATGTGCCATATAGGGAAAAGACTCCTTAGCTCCTCCACAGAATTTTGGAAGCCCTGGTGTGAAGGCTCTCCGAAGGTCTTTGCTGGAAATCTGGCTCAATAACTTCTTTTGGCCACACTGAGGCACTTGCTGGATGTTGATCCCTCCCAGGGTGACATGTTCCCACACTTGACCACCCTCCTGGGGAAGGAAAGCTAATTTTCTACCTACCAGAGACACGTTTTACTCTCAGGGATCCCAGGGACTGCTCAGCAGCTGTGGAGGTGCAGGAGTTGGCCCTTGCCATGGAAGTTCCTCAAGGTTGGGATTCCAGAAACAGCTCCAGGAACAGATCGGTGGTAATTGATTGCTCAATGATTCAGTGATTACTCAGTTTTCGCTCCATCCACATCTCAGTATTTCATTGTTTGGCAAAATATCAGCCTGACTTTGTCCTGACATTGGCACCACGCAGCACAAGAGCTGAAGAAGAGCTGAAGTTTGAAGTGACTGTGTCATATCTAAGATGGAAGAAAAAATGTTGTAATTGTGGGGAAATTTGTATGATTGTGTCCCTGGAAGCACCTCACTCCCAAAACTCTGCTCCAACCCTACCCTGCACCATGTCCAACCCTTGTTCTATGTAAAAGTGCAGAAATGAAACCACTGAAATGAAACATATGCTGGTAGAAGGGTTCAGATCATCTGTAGCGAGGGACAAGGGGACTACAGAAAATGGTATCTGTCTGGACTTCTGTTAGACCTTTGAGACAATCCCCCAAAATATCCTTCTGTCTTAATTGGAGAGATGTGGACTGGATGGGTGGACTTCTCAGTGCATGAGGAATTGCTTGGATGGCCGCATCCAGGTGGCTTAATGTCCAGATGGAGATCAGGGACAAGTGGTGCCCCTCAGGGGTCTGTATGGGGCCAGTGCTGCCAGATAGCTTCATCAGTGACACAGACTTTGGATCCCCAGGGTGCTTCCAGCAGATGACACCAAGCAGTTGTGGGGTCAGACACCAAGGGGTGCGGGTGACACACCTGAGGGAAGCTGGAAGAGCTGGAAATGCAGCTCCCACTCTCCATGGAGCCCAGGCCATGGCAGGAACAGCTCCTTCTGTCATGGTGCTTCTGCCTGCCATGAGGCTGAACAATGACACGTGGGGACTGATCCTGTCCAGAGCAAGGAGCAGGGAGAGAGCAGGGAGAAACATTTGGGGAGGATGACTCAGAAAGCTGAGCTGGAGGATGAGGAGGGATGCACACGCATTCAGGGCCATCAGCAGCTCCTGGCCATGGTGAGGGTGTAACAAAATAGGTGCCATCTGCTTCAGCTGGAGCATCACACAAAGGCACAGGCAGCAAAAAGCCTCTTAGACCCCGATGGCAAAGCGAACAAATTCCATAATTGCTACAAAATAGCTCAAGGCACAGAAGAGGAGCAGCCACAGCGTGCATTCAGGTTCTGCCATCCCTGCTCCTGCCCCACTTCCAAGTTGTCCTGTGGAGAGGAGGAAGAGCAGCCCTGAAAGGTTTGCAGTGATTCAAAGCAGTGCTGAGTGGGATTTGGCAGTGAGCTTGGGATGGGCAGTAGCTCAATCCATCACCCATTCTGCAGGAAAGGACCTGGATGCTGCTGCAGTTCTTCAGTGGAACCGGAGTCAGAAATGCTGTGATTCTGCAGAACCACTGAATGCCATGGCACAAGCAGTGAGGCTTCAGGGGAGATTTGGACTCAGGGGAGCGCCAGGAGGGGTCAGATGGTGCAAGAGTGCAAGCTGTGATCAAAGGCTGAAAAAAGGGACTGATTCACCCCAGGAAACTGAAGCAACACACTCCAGTTTTGTACAAGGCTGAAGCCGGGACAGGGCAAGGAGCAAAGGGTTATACTGGTGGGGAAATTTAGGTTCCATCTGAAGAAAAAGTGTGTAAGGATTGTGAAGCAGTGGAACAGACTTCCAGGGAAAGCAGTGCAGGTGTGACCAGGTGGAGCAGAACCTCCCTTGAGCACCAGGTCAGATTGGACAGGCTCAGCATTCTGCTCCTGCCTGGGACATGCCAGAGTCACCTAAACCTCTGTGGCCTGATAAGGGTTTCTGGGCTCTTCATCACTTATGGAACCAGCAGGTTCACAAACCTCATGGAGATGGTGTCAATTCTGAGAATGTGTGGGGAAAAAAACCTTCTGCAGTGTGAGAAAGCAGCAGTTCTTTGAGTCGAGCTTGTGACAGGGCAGAAGAGCTGATATTGCAGAGTCAAGAAAATGCAAGTTTGGCTGAAAGCCCATCTTGTAAATTGGTAATCCTGAAAACAGCCATTGAAAGAAAAATGACACTAAATATGATGAGGAAGAAAAGAATAGATACTGATCAATATGCAGCAACCATATCAAGCTATGGAGCAGAGCTATTGATAGAGGAGGATAAATGGACAGAGGAAAATCCATGTCTGGCAAAGCCACAGCCAGTAAAGAGTTGTTTACTAAATACATTAGAAACAAAAGAAACATTAATGATGTTATAGACTCATTAGATAGACTTAGAAAAGCATAAAAGGATTTTGGTCAGGAGCAACCTCAGGTGTCCCCAGCCTAACGTCCTGCTTAGAGCAAGGACTGATGTCCAAGTGACACTGCCTTGCTCAGGGATTGCTCAGGTGAATTTCAAAGATCTCCAAGCATGGAGAGGCCCCAGCATTCCTAGATGAGGAGGTTTGCTAGTGACAAGGCCCTCAGTGGGCCCCTTCTGTGTTTGGAAAGGATGGGAATGTCAGACATGAGGGTGATGAAATTGTCTGTGGTCTAATAACAGCCCAGAGCATCTCGGGTGCCATCTGTGGGGTTTCTGAACAGCAGAGCTGTGTGAGCTGCACCTGAGGGCCCTCGAGCAGTGCTCTGAGCTGAGCTGAGCTGAGCTGAGCTGCCTCCTCCTGCTGCTGAGGGTCTGGAAGCCTGGGAGCTGCCAGCTTTGGCAAGATGCTGACGGGGTGCTCGGCTGCCCTGCTTAACAGCTGCTCAGTCCAGCACAACACATCCAGATTGAAAAATAGAGAGGACACAAAGGATTCAATTAATAGAAAATTCAGGGATTAAAAATACACCCCTCAGCGTGGTGCAATGGAAAGTGTCTTGTCAAATGAGGCTCAGTTCATCCTTTGAGAAAATTACAAGTTTGTAGATAAAGGTTACCATGTAGCCATTATTTGCTTAGCTTTTGGCAACATGTTTGAGTTAATATCCTATGACACCCTAATTACAAATTTAGCGCTATACAATCCCAATAAAGCCCACATTAAATGGATGGAGAGCTGCAAATCCAGCTCCAAAACAAGGACTCGTCAGTGAACAGACATGATTTAGAGGGATTCTGCCAGAGTCAGTCCCAGCCTGACACTAATCAATGTTTTCATCATTGATTGAGAAATGAGCACAAAACACAGCTGATAAATTATACAGCTGCTGGGAGCAGAAGGACTGGCAGTGAATAATTATGACAGAGAAGTTCTACAGAGCAACTGGGATCTTTTCTGTGCACAACCCATTTTCACTTGGCAGTGTTAAAATAGGCCAGCTTTCAAACAGGAATGGAGGAAAGGTTTTATCCAAAAGAGTTGGGAGGAAACATTTCATCCAAAAAAAGGATGGGAGGAAAGGTTTCATCAAAAAAAGATGGGATACAAAAAATCTAGACATCGTTAGGCGAAAGTAACTCAGAGCAGCTGGTTTTGAATCACTCCAGCAACTACAGCACTGGCCCCAGGTGCAGAGACTGGAGCAGAGGATGAGGAAAGCAGGACAGTCCTGCAGTGCGAGGAATGCGGGGCAGAAGACACCAGAGGTGTCTCCAGAGGACAGGTGAAGTGGCAAGGGAGTCAGACAAGACTCCAGAGAGGAGATGGACAAAGCTCCTGAGCTGCAAACACCCCATGGAGTGCAAGTCATGGGGACAGGGTCCAGCTCAAACCTACTGTCACCTCCACCTTAGAGCAGCACAGGAACACTTCCATGCATGTCCTGCAGCACCACTTGTCCTTGTCCTCTTGGTGCCCTCCACAAGCCATGACACTACAAGAGAAACACTCACTTTCCCAAGAGAAAAAGAATTGCTTTGCTGAGGTCTTGCATCAGGCTGGGGTCACATTGCTCTCCCCAACATCCTTTCCTGCCTGTGCTTGTTAACATGGAATGAAGGGAAGCGGAGGGGCTTTGCTGAGGGGCAGAGGAGGAGGCTGGAAATGAGACATCCCAGGCTGGCAGAAGGGTCTGTGCAAGGAGCAGGGCCCTCCTGCCCGGTGGCTTGCAATGATTTATGCACCATCAGCAGAGACATTTTCTCCCGTGGATTCCGCACCTGCAGCCCCAGAGGGGTTTTTCCATCACCTGCTCCTCAGCCAGCCTGGCCCAGCAGCCCCAGGCCCTGGTGACCCCGTGCTGGCCACAGCCCGGCCGTGGCCCCGCGCAGCTGCCGGCAGCGCTCGGCTCCGCCGGTATTTTTAGCTCTGCCCACGACATCGCTCGAGTTCACGGCGTGACCTACTTTGGGAAGGCAGAGCTCTCGCCCCACTGGGTCCCCGCGTGCTGGGAAGATGCTGCCAGCTCCAGGAACAGCTCCCCAGGGCGCCCTGTCCCCAGCACGTGGTGCTTGGCTCCCCAGGGTCTGCACAGAACCCAGGGGCAGATTTTGGGGAGGAGGAGGAGGGTCCTGTGGGAGCCAGGGCTGTCTGCTGCAGGGACATGTGCAGGGCTCCCAGGTGGCTGCTGCTCTGCAGGGACTCAACACCCTTTTGGTTGGGCTCTGCATTTCCACGTTTCCCTTGCCTCAGATAAAATCAGCAGCTCCCAGATTGGCACGGGCACAGCCTGGATTGGCACGGGCACAGCCTGGATTGGCACGGGCACAGCCTGGATTGGCACGGGCACAGCCTGGATTTGGGTGCCCAAGGGAGTTATCCTCAACAACTCAGCTTTCCAGTGGGGCAAACTGTGTAGCCAGCCAACTCAGCTTAGCCAGTGGGGCCTTATGGAGCCCCCAGATTAACTCTGGAGGTCATAAAATCACAGACTGGGTTGAGAGGTACCTTAAAGCATCTCATTGTCCTGGGCAGGGACATCTCCTATTAGACCAGGGTGCCTCAAGCCCCATCCAGCCTGGCCTTGGAGCTGATGGGATTTGTGGTTTGTGCCCAGGCTCTGGTGTCCTCCCTGCCCACAGCTCCATCAGGGACCAGGCTCACTCCCAGTGTCACTGGGCAGCTGATGAATCTGTCCTGACCTTCCCTCTTGGGCACTTGGAAAACCTTTGCTCCTGACACTTGGAGCTCATGACAAGGTTCACCGCTTGCAGAAGAGCTCCAGAAAGAGACACACTCACCCCAACAACCTCTTCAAAGCTCAGCTCTCCCCTCTGCTTTCAGGACCAAAATCTCTTCAGCACCAGGGCCGTGTCCCAGCAGGAGTCTCGGAGGTGGCTGTGGCTGCCTGGGCTGTGCAGCCCCGTGGCTGCACCCGTGGCTGCAGCCCGGGCACTGATCCACGAGGCTGGCACAACCTCCTCCTTGCCAGCTCTTTCCTGCCTCATTACCCCCGAAATCCCAGGGGTCCATCGCTTTGCCAGCCCAGCTCTAGAAGCTTTTCTGAACTTTGCTGTGTTAAAAGCTTTCTATTTCCAGCAAGGATGCAAGTGAAGGGGGTGGATTTTACAGCCACGAGGTGACAGTGCTGGAGATGAGCCATGGGGCACTAGTTTCAGGGTGAGAAGAGAAGAGAGAGGCAGAGAAGTCACCCACCCACCACTTCCAGCTACTCCAGCACCTAACTGGGGAGAGGAACAGCAGCAACAACCTGGTCACACACTGGGGGAGCAGACCCACAGCAGTGGGAGAAGGGAAAGCACCTAGGCAAGCCTGAGAACAATGATGCCAAGGACAACAGAGCTGACACACGCGTCCTTCCCTGATTCATCCAACCACGCAAGGGCCAACACCCTTCACAGGCTGGGCAAACTCATTCCAAAGGCAGAAACAGCCCTTCTGGCAGTGGCAGTGATCAGCTGAAACCTTCCCCTGAGGGCCTGCACCTTGGGGCAGCCATTAGTCCCTGCAGGGAGGGTTTGGCAGCTCAGGCCACGCTGGATGCTCGCGTCAGGTGGGGCAAAACCTCGCACTGCATGCAGACGCAGCTGCAGGCACAGCCAGTGCCACAGAGCACCTCACTCTGCCTCCCTGGGTCCAGCAGGCTGCAGAGCACCCTGGCAGGCACTGCCAAGGGCAAACAGGACATTTGGGGTCACCTGTGGCCCCCATAGGGGCGCATGCAGCAGCAACGTGCTCAAGCACGGGCACAGCTCAGAGCTCACCCAGGTCGGGGCTGCTTGAGCTGCACCAGCCTCACTCAACGCATTCCCCTGGCTCTGTGCATCACATCCAATGTGCCTTATCCAAGGAAAAAACGTGTCATTTATGGTACATTTAAAATTGATGCACATTTGGTGTTCTTGCTGATCCCAAATTATCCCCTGCCCGCGTGCTGCAGCGGGGAGCTGTGCCCGGCCCCGCCAGGACAGCGGCGCTCTGAGCCCCCCTCCCTGGCAGCCACACTGCCAGAGACAAATTCCCAAAACCAGGATTTCCAGCAGCACTGCCAGCATTTGTACCTCACCAGTACTGACTACTGCCTGGTGCCAGGGGCTCTGTGCCACCCAGGGCTCAGCACAGTTCTGTCTGGAGGGCACCATGGACACAAATGTCACTCCTTAGGGATAAACCCCTGCCTCTCCAGACCTAGGGGCCCAGCTGCTTCCTGATGGGAAGCTCATTCCTGTCCACAACCCCTGAGTGCATAAGGCTTAATTAAAAGCTGTCCCTGCTGATGTTGATGGCAGTGGTGAGTGGTGACTGTGCCTCTGCCATGTGCAAATGGCACGTCTGAGCTAAGTGACACTCGGGCCACGGGTGCCTTCCCAGTGTTTGGAATGCTGCTCCTGCTGCCTGCAAGGAACTTCCAGGCACCATCCTGGCACACACATATGAATATTTATGGTGTATTCTCTTCTAAAAACCAAATTAAGGCCACTGGGAAAAAGAGGGTCACACCCTCCATGACCTGAGGAGGGGACAGGGACAAAGAGCACAAACCCCACCAGCCATCAGCTGGGAAGGGATATTTATGGGAGTCAGCGCTTTGGTGCCAGCAAAACATCCCAAAATTCTGTTCATCAAATGCCACCTTACCGGTGCCAGTGTCTCCTGCCCTGGTCACCACTGTCCCACGCTGAAAGCTGGCACCCCACGGCCATGTTTTGGTGGGGCTCTCGGGATAGTGGCACTGGCAGGTGCCAGTCCTGCCACGTGGAGCCCTGGAGGGAGAGGAAAGCATTTTCCATATATTTTTTCTTTGCTGATTTTCTCACCAGCTCTTCCAGCGACAGCGAGAGAAACCCAGCGGCGCAGCCAAGCCCCCGCATCTCGACAGCTCAAACACAGCCCTCGGGCAGCAGGCAGGGAAAATCACACGCTGGGGGAGGTCAGGGAGCACGAGGGAATAGGATGAGATTAATTTGGGAACAACACGCAGGCAGAATGACGTCTGCCAGGGAAGGAGCATCGCTGGGCCCCACCACAGCCTGCCTGTCCCTGCCGTGGAGCCCAGAGGGGCTGCACGGACACATCGGCCCCACAAAGGGACAGAAACATGAGAAGCCACAGCAGGAGCTGTCACAACCAGCTGGGCAGGAGCCAGAGCCCCACTGCTCAGGTCAAACCTCTCCCCTGCCTCAACAGGGCTTCCTGGAGCATTTGGACAGGTGCTTCCAGCTGCCATGTGTTCCTTCTTTCTGAGCCCCACTGGGGATTCTCTAGGAGCTCCTGTGGCTGCTTTAAGGAAGCAGCTGAATTTGTTGCTTGCACCAAGCCCCAGGGGGCTGCCCTGGGGACAGGACTGCCACTGCCACCAGCTCTTGGTGGGGACAAGCCCAAACTCCATGGCATCCCCTCTCCAGAGGGAACCTGTCCTAGGCTGGAAATGCAAGCTGCCCCCTGGGGCTGTGTATTCCATTGCCATCTGTCAGAGCTGGGGCAGCTCTCTGCTGTCCATGGGGCAGGTTTCTTTATCTCTCCCACAGCCAATCCTCCCTCCAGGAGATCTCTGCTGTTCATGGCCACTGAGTGTCCCTGCATGGCTGATCAAATTCCATCATCCCATGGGGAGATGCTGCGCCCAGGGCAGGAGCCAAGCATTCCTACCTGGATACAATCTGAGCCTGGAACAGCACAGCAGCCTCTGCCCCCTGCATTCCCAGAGGAGCAGCTTTCTTCTCCCTGCATTCCCAGAGGGAGAGCAGGCCCATCTCCAGCAGCCCTGGAGCTTCAGAGGAAAACTCCAGCCTTGTGCAGGATCCCTGCTCCAGCAGAAGCACAGCTGGCACTGCAGGAGGGCTGAGCCACCATGGAATGGCACTGCTGCCACCACCCTGACCCACAGGGGGTCAGGTCAGATTCTGACTCTGGCAGTGGGGTTTTTTTTCTTATTTTGTATTACTGCATTTTGATTTAAATTTTCTTACTGAAGAACTGTTATTCCTGCTCCCGTATCTTTGCCTGAGAGCCTCTTAATTTCAAAATTATAATAATTCAGAGGGAGGGGGTTTGCATTTTCCTTTTCAAGGGGGGCTCCTGCCTTCCTTAGCAGACACCTGTATTTTCAAACCCAGACAGAACCTGGTTCCCACATCCCTGCCTTGAGTCCCTTTGGTGCAGTAGCCCTGGTCACTGCACAGCCTGGGGGTGTTCCCCCACTCCAGCTGCTTGCAGGGGACTCAGGATGGGGGCTTGATCTGCTGTGAATCCATCACTGGGACACATTTCTGAAAGCTCAGTCAAGCCTTTACTCCCCCCAGACATGTCACCAAAAGGTTTTGAGGGGAACATTCTCACTGCAGGTCAGCTCATGGCCGTGGCTCCTCAGGACCTTGCTCCAGCCCTGCTGCCTCAGGGTTGGCACTGACTGGCACCAGATTTGTTGTAGGAACGAGCTCTGTGTCCTCCTCACCCATGATGAAACCTCAGCAACTGCTTCAGCTCTTCCAGCAAAGAGAAATTCATCCAACTTCTGGTCAGATTTCACATTGATAGGGATGTCACACACCCATAAAGAAACTGCAGGGTGGTTTCCAGGCAAAGCCTGCACCTGGCCTGGGCCAGGAGCCTCAGGCTCTTCCAACCGCCCTCTTCCCACTGCATGTCCAGCACAGCAGAGCCTGGGGGACAAAGGGGTGATGCAGCACTGGCTCCTTGGGGCAGGGCTGCTGTCCACGTGGGCAGGGATTGATTAAAACCTCCTGAGATGGAATTGCACACATGGTCACCTCTGGGACCTCTGGGACCCGGGCGGCTGGGCAGGACCCAGCCAGCAGCAAAGCAGGATACAAAAAACCAATTTTGCTTTTAGATTTGTCCCATTATGGGTTTACATTCCTCAGCATGGAAGAACAGATTGGTTTAATGTCCAGCTAGCTCAGCTGGACATTTCGTAGGTCGGCTACAAAAGATGCAGCGGGGAGGAAAAACGTGATCAATTATTTAGGAGAGACTTTCAGTCTCACATCAGAGGTTCATCTCCTGAATTCATACATCTGAACTAAGTGCTGTTTTCCCATGGTACAGGGCACAAAGCAAATAGAGAGGCTCTAATTAGCACACTCAGCAGCCTAATATCTGTCTGTTTTCCTTGAGTCCCTCAATGAGCCCAGCAGTTCCCACCCAGGATCCAGGAGCATGTCTGGCTGCCAGGATGTTTGTAGGGAACATACACAGCTTGGAAATGAATTACCTGTTTGAACAGAGGGGAAGAGCTCTCCTGGAACAAGAGCAGCTGCGTTCAGACTGACAGAGCTCTCATTCTTCTGCACAATAACCTGTGGTGCCTATTCTGCCCCGGCTGGGGATGCCCTGGGCAGAGGGAACACGTGGAATCAGCTCCTGCTCCAGCAGCACAGCACAGGGCTGTGACCAACACAGTCTGTCCATTGCCAGCAGAATCCAGCCTCTGCTGGATCCAGCCTCTGCTGAAGGCACTTTTGGTTTTGGCTTTATCCTTTGCAGGCAGATGGCCCAGGAGGGGCTTGGTAAGGGCAGCCAGAGGACCTCGGTCATCTCTGGGGTTTCTGCTCCAGTTCTAACCCCCATTTTCCAGGGAGAGGTTCCTGGAGTGTAACCACCTCTAAACAGACTGAAGGGCCTCACCTCTGGTTTGCCAATCCATCACCAAAAAACCAAATCTCTGAATTGTGCTGCTGCTGCTGCATGAGATGTTTGCCCAGAGCACCTGCTGGGAGGTGGCACTCACCTGCACTGCCCTGTGCTCACCTGTGCTCACTTCCAGGCTTGGTCCCAGCTTAGAGCCTTTCCCATACCCAGCACCACCCTCCTGTAACCAGCCCCAACAGAAATTCAATCTCTCCAGCTCCACAGGCAGCCTTGTGCCTCCACAGAAGCCCCCAGCTGTTCTACCTTCACTTCTAAAGCAATTTTCAAGTTTTCTTTGTAAGAATGAATTCTTTGCAATAGCAGGGAAAAGCCTCCAGTGACTGCAACACATTCTGTACAAGTGCATTAACCAAAATCTGCACCAGAAGTCTGCATGATCCTTGCAGGGAAGGTTTCCAAGTGCTCCTACTGCTTCTGGAAGGTCCATGGGCCACATGGAGATGCAGCCAGGCTGGGTGGTCTTGCCCAAGAACAAAACACTGACCTGGGGCTCTGACACTTGAAAATAACATTTTGTGTAAGAGGAGCAGCCTCCCTGGGCACAGGCTGCACATTCGTCCCTGGCAGTGCCCAAGGCCAGGCTGGACAGGGCTTGGGGCAGCCTGGGACAGTGGAAGGTGTCCCTGCCCATGGCAGGGGTGACACTGGATGAGCTTCAAGGTCCCTTCCATCCAAACCAGGCTGTGACAGAGGAAAGCACAGGGCAGGGCAGGTAGAGGACAGTGTGTTCCAGGAGAGGAAAGGAGGTTAAATGCAGAGAAGAGGTCACAATTCACAGCTTTTATGTCACATTCACACTCTCTGGAAAATCCCTTCGCCCAGGATCTTTCTCCTGGGAAGCTGAGAGGCCTCAGAGAAAAGGAAAACAATTCTTATCTCATTTGCTTCTCCTGTGCTGTGCTCGTGTGGAATGTGTTTGGGGATTGTTCACCCACAGGTGATTGTTCCATTGCATTCTGGTGGGAGTTGTTTTCACTCTTGGGCCAGTCAGGGCCAAGCTGTGTCGGGACTCTGGAGAGAGTCACCAGTTTTCATTATTAGCTTTTAGCATTCTGTCTGTGTCCTTTCTGTATTCTTTAGTATAGTTTAGTACAGTATTCATTAATATAGTATAATAAAATAATCAATTAGCCTTCTGAGAGCATGGAGTCAGATTCATCATTCCTTCCTTCCTTCGTCGGGCACCCTGCAAATACAATCCTTTCACAACCCTCCTTCCTCACTCACCAAACACGTTTCTGGCCCTAGGGTGCTGCCCAGCTCTGGTGATGCCTGGAGGGCCAGGAGAGCTGAGGGAAGGAGGCAGCTTTGGGGGTGTCCTCAGTGCCCTGGCTGGATAACAAATCCTTTCAAGGTAACAGCACCGACCGCTGGGGCTGAGCTGGAGCTTCCATAAAGCAGGAATTGGCTTGGTTATGCAGCCATTGGCAATGACAGATGTGACAGGAGCTGAGCCAGCACCACGGGGTGTCTGGACAGGATCCAACTGCCAGGACAGCTCCAGCCCTGGGGACAGAGCACTGGAGATTTCTTCCCAGTGCCTGACAATACCTGGAGTGACTCCTGCTGGGCGAGCAGCTGGAAACCGTGTGTGTTCCTTTGCAAGTCTGAGATAAGCAGAGGCAAGTTGGGCTCTTAGTTGTTGACAACTTTTCTCTTTGTAGGACCTGATGCAAAGAAACAGAGACATTTCCATCCAGCAAAATAACTTTATTTCAACAGGGCAAGTACAGCCAAGTGGTGATTCCAGAGTTGCCCAGCAAGTGTCAGCTCCATGATCCGTCAGTGAATGTCCTGCTGATGACTCGAGGATCCAGGCTCTGTGGCCACGCTTCACAATGATTTCTTAGGTTTAGATTTCAAGTGAAATACATTCAGATTTGCTCCTGTCAGAGCATTGCTCACCAGTACATGGTTGGAAGTCACTGAGGAGTGAGTTAATTACACAGTTACCTGATTCGTGTGAAAAGAAAGCAAGGCTGCAACCCACAAGCCCCTCCCTCTCTCCCGTGCTGCTGCCCAAAGCCCTCCCAGCGCCGTGCAGGGGGAGGTCCCCGGCGTTCTTTGGGCCTTGGCAGTAAAAACAGTGCCTAAAAACACAGCAGCAAAAATCCAGGCAGCTTTGAACGGCACATTTCCACTCTGCCAGTCTGTGATCAGTAAGTGCTGCTCCTGGCACCTGTAGGAAGGAGCAGGGCCCACGGCAGCCCCCCTGCCCAGAGCTCCAAAGGACTCGGTGCAGATGGTGCTGAGTGTCCGGCCCTGGCTGGAGAAGGATGAACTTGGCTTCATTCATCTGGGCGTTGTTTTGGTTTGGTGAAGCATTAAATAAATAAATAGGGCTGCTCTGTCAGCAGTCTGGGCTGTGGCTCCCAGCTGGCAGCTCGGCCTCTCCCAGCTCTACCCCGGCTCTCCCGTGCTGCTCTGGCCCTCCCCGCCGGCCACATTCCTGCGCTTCCTCAGCTGCATCTCCTCATCCTGCAGGAGAAAAGGAAGCACAAACTGAAACCTCAGCATCCTCTCTGAGCTGGATAAAACCTGTCCTCTTCACCTCCTCTCCCACCAGCTCGGGTAAGCCCAGCTCCTCTCTCAAAACACCGACACCATCTGACACCCCCACGTGGGCCCTTCCCCATCCATCCTGTGCTCCCACCGAGGAACTGTCCATGACTGACACAACAGGCACCTTCCAAACCCTGCTGCAGTCAGAGCAGCAGGGATGTGACCTGTCTGAGCTGTGCTGCTCAGCTCGGGGGTCACACCACAGCACACCTGGTCTCACAGTTAGCTCAGGGTGGGCCTGCTGTCCCACAGGATCAAACCCCTGTGCTTGGAAGGGACCTCTGGAAGATAAATCCAGTCACCTGCTCTAAGCAGGGACGGCTCAAGTGCTGGAGCTGGTTCTTCAGGGGTTTGCTTTTCAAATGTCTACAAGGGTGGAGTTTCCACCTCTCTCCACACAGCCCAGGGTGGGTGTCAGCTGTGTGTACAGGGCAGCACTTCCCACTGGCCCCAGAGAGGGTTTCCTTCAGCACAAATTGTGCCTGTCTCCTCCTGGCTTTTTGATGGGCATCTTCTCCATAACCCCCTTCTCCTCCATAACCCCCTTCTCCTCCACAGCCCCCTTCTCCTCCATAACCACCTTCTCCCTACCCACCCTGCTGGCAGATCCTCCCTTCAGCTCCTCTCCCCCAGGCTGGAGGAAGCAGCTCCCTCAGCCTCTCCAGCCCTGATCCACCTCATGTGCAAACCCACAGAGCTGCAGGACCAGGATTTAACTGTGGCCAGTTTTTGCCACACGTGGCAGGGACTGACCTGAGGAGGGTGAGCATGTGCCATGTAGTGTCTGTACCAACAAAAAGCAATTCTGCACAGTCCTCCTCAGCCAGCTCCTCCCAGATGCTCCCCTCAGCATCTCTCCCAACACATCCACCTCACACCGTTCAGGCAGGACCCACAAAGAGCAGCCTGTGCCTGTTCCAGTGGGGCTCATACCGAGTCAGAGTCTTCCTCAACCTGGTTGCTTATGAAATCAAGGTAATCATCCTTCTGGCTGTCCAGAACTTCTTCCTCATACTCAGTCTGGTAGTCTGACTCATCTGAAGAGAGAAGACACAAAGCACAGGGTTTAACTGGCAAGCAGAGAGGCAGAGGAAGCTGGGAGAGGAATGAGTGCCACTGTCACCGAGCACAGGCAGGACAGTGCCAGCAGCTCTCTGCAGCTCAGTGAACTGGGACTGCTCACACAGATCTCAGCTCCCCAGCACATAAAAATAAACCACGACCTCTGTGTCAGCTGGTGTCCTGGACCCCTCCAGAACCCAAGGAACCACAGGACAGCAGCCCTGTCCAACTGTTCAGGTCACTGTGGTGGGTGCCAGCTCCCAGAGGGACATAGGTTTGGGGGGGATGCTCCCTGGGGAATGCTCTTCACAGCACAGCTGCTGTGTTCCACCCCTCAGCCCAACCAGACCCGTGGGACACCTTCAGAAGCCTCTGAGCTGCCAAGCCAAACTCCCTGTGGTCACAGGCTCTGGGAACATGGATCCCAGGCTTAGGGTGAGCTCTGCCTGCTGTGGAGCTGATAACTGAGTGTCTCACAATCTCTGCTCCACAGGGACAGAGACATTTACATTCCTTTCCTCTCTGCAGAGGACAATCATTTGCTTTCTCCAGTAATCCAGCAGATTAACATAATTTAGGGAGTCTCAAGAGCTGTGCACAGCAGCAGGATGTGCAAGGAAAGCCCCAGCCCCAGCCCCAGCCTGTTCCCATGGAAGAGGACACATCAGTGCAGAGCCTCTCCCAGCATCTGGAGAATCTGCATCACAGGCAGCAGGAGCAGGACCTCCCAAGGGCCTGAGGAACAGGACAAGGGGGAATGGCCTTAAGGAACACAGGGATGGATGGGATATTGGGAATGAGGAATTGCTCCCTGTGAGGGTGGGCAGGCCCTGGCACAGGGTGCCCAGAGCAGCTGGGGCTGCCCCTGGATCCCTGGCAGTGCCCAAGGCCAGGCTGGACAGGGCTTGGGGCAGCCTGGGACAGTGGGAGGTGTCCCTGCCATGGCAGGGGGTGGAAGTGGATGGACTTGAGGGTCCCTCCCAACTCAAACCCTTTTATGACTCCACCTGCATCAGGGCTGGCTCCCCACAGCAGCTCCAGGAATGTGCTGGGCTGGGGGAGCCATTGATGGTCCCAGCTCCCCCCAGCCCCTGCAGAGCCTTGTCCCAGCCACTTGTGACACCAGGGCTCGTGGGCAGTGAGGCAGAGCCCCTGGCAGGCAGCACCTTCCTCTGCTGGCACCCAGAGCTTCAGGATGCAGCTTAAGGCATGAAAATGACATTTTGTGGTTACCATTAAAATCACGTTTGTGTGACACCAGCTCTTCTCCCCCTTTCCTGAGTTAATTCCAGTGTGCTCTGAGGCAATACCTGGATGCAGCCCACTGGTGAAGAGAGGGGCTCCTGTTTAAAGCAGATCCTTGATTAAGTATTTCTCCTGGGAGCCATCAATAGCATCTGCTCCACACTGAAGACAACAGCACAGTCTGTTCCACAGCCTTTTCTCCTAGCACATAGCTACAACCAACTGCTAGAACATTGGAATGAAAGACATTAGCTCTTTTTTATTTTCTTTTATTATTTTTAGGTTTTGGGTTTTCTTTTACTGTGAATTAGAGAATGATTGTTAGTTTTTACTGAAAACACTAACGATGATCTTTGATAAAATACACCAGAGAAACTGGAAACTAATCTGAACAGCAACAGACACCACAAACAAGAGTTTGCAGTTTATACCTCCAATAAAGCCAGCTGCCATCAAGACCAAATTCCTTGATTTTCCCAGCACTATTCAGCATTTAACAGGTCCTTCTACAGACACAGAACCAAGAGCCACCCTTCTCATATCCCTAACAGCACAGCTCTGGATGCTGGAGAGGGAAAAGGAGAGCAGGAGGTGGCCCTGCTGTCCCAAAACATCACCTTCCATCAAGGCTGAGGCTCACAGTGACTGCTCTGGGCACTTCAGAACCTCCCAGAGGCAGCAAGCAGGACCAAGGCCTTGCTGCTCTGTTAACTCAGGACCACCCAAAGAGCTCAGCCTGGAATCCAGCCAGCCAGGAGGAGGTTCCACCCTAGCAAGCTCCCCAAGCCTGCCCTGAGCAGGGTGAGCACATTCCCTGCAGGAAGGGCATTTCCCCACCCAGAGATCTGCCTTGTGCTCCTGCAGCAGGGTGTTTCTTTGCTTTGGGGCTGATTCCTGCAGGGAACCCCCAGCTGGGGACAGCTGTGGTGTGGCTGGAGGGGTCAGTCAGGACCTGGAAGCCCAGCACAGCCTAAGCTGCATTAGTGCTGCTCCAGAAAAGTTCTTTTTCAAGCAGCAAAGATGCAGAGGTGGCTGGTGCCTGCTAATTGTGTCCCTTGAGAGGTGCTGGGATGTCTCCTGCTCCAGCTGAGTGGCAAACCCAGGCATCTGGCACCATCGTGAACACTTCTCCTCCACAAATCCCTTTATCCAAATGACCACTGCTACAAATCCCTTTATCCAAATGACCACTGCTACAAGTGCTTCATCTCCTGGGCCCAGCAACCCCTCACAGGGGGAGCCTGAGCAGGGATGTGACAGAGCCACCCCCAAGAGCGGTACCTGTGCCACAGCCACAGCTCTGTGGGTCCAAACCACAGCTGGGCAGAGGGATGATCCTGGCTGAGGGAATGGGGGCATGGAGAATGGGAACAGGGCCACCAACACTGCTCTGAAACGAGACACCTGTGCCCCAGCACTCTGGCACTCAGCTCCTTCTGCTCAGCCCTGCCTGTGGCACTGGCTCCCTTTTAAAAACTATTTGATGGTTTTGGTCCCTGCTCTCAGTGTGCTCAAGAGAGAAGAAGGAATTCCCCTGCCCTTTCCCCACAAAGCCCACACAGCTCCTGCCCCATCCAGGCTTCTCACCCTCTGTGCTGACCCTTCCCCATCCATCAGAACTGCAGCCTATCCCTTTGCTTTCTTGAGAACAAAATTACTGCCAGAATTTCCCCAGCCAGCCCGAGACCTGCAGCGTGCTGTCAGAACAGGCAGAGCCTCTCAGCCTCTGTGATCCAAGACCTCCCTCAGGAAGGGATTTCCAGGGAGAACAATGGTGACAGTGAAGGGTCACAGCCAGGCCACCAAGCTGTCCCCTCCCCTACCCAGGTCACAAGCCTCAGAGCCCCCTCACCCCCACAGCAGAGCAATGCCAGAGCTCACCAGCCTCGAGGAGCCACCTGACAGCCACGAGGCCACTGCAGGGAGGTGTCACCCTCCCCCTGAGCTCAGCTCACCACAGGCCTTCCCCCACAGCTCTTCAGCAAGTGTCGCATGCACGGAGGACACCAAGGAACGTCACTGCTGTCACTGCCACCCAGACATGGCCAGGGTCCCTTCAGCCACACGGAGCCACCCACAGCAGAACACAAAGGAGCCTGCCCAGCACGGTGCCCACGTGCACGACTCTGCTGCCACCCCCGCCTCAGACCCTCCAGCCAAGGGACTTCAGCAGCCATGAGGAGCACTGGCTCCTGCCCACCCCATCCAGCCCCAGCTGCCCCTGCACTGCCCCTCCTCAGCCCAGGTCCATTGGCCACACTCCATCCACGGCCTCGCCCAGCAGAAAGCAGGAACCATCAGGAGCTCCAGAAAGGAGCAGGATCTGTCCCAGTGCTCTGGTTAAATCTCAGCGAGTCCCAGTGCCTGAGCCTTAAATAACCACATCCCATGAACTCTTCACTCTTATTCACAATGGCTGCTTCAACCACATTTGATTAATATTTTCTTCATAAGGCATATGATTGTAATTAGCATTTCAAATTACCACAGGGACATCTCTGCAAACAGTCACAGATGGGAGCACTGCTAACTTTAGCTTTCCCTCTGCAGGAACAAGAATCAGGAGGAGGGGAAGAGACTGTTTAGAAAGAGCTCCAGCCCCGGTGACACACTCAGGGGTTTCAGGCCTGCAAGGCTCTGATCCTTTTGGATCTGAGAGCTCCATAACCAGGGAGCTGCTCCGCAGGGCAGGGCCAGCACAGGGCACAGAGCACCTCTGTGCCACCATGCAGGAGCTGCTACCTGCTCCTCACCAGTTCACTGCTTCTCCCACGACAGGAGAACACAAAAAGCACTGGAGCCAGTGAGTCACTCCTGATCCTACTCACGACAGCAGGGAAAACATCATTGGGGCAAAGCTTTAACTCAGCCTGCCCTGCCCAACACAGGCAAACATCCTTAGGGCAGGGCTTTAACTCAGCCTGCCCTGCCCAACAGGGCTGAGGATGGAGCTGGAAGAAGGGCACAGGACAGCCTGAGGGGATGGAAGCTGAGCTGCCACTTGTGTTATTTCCCTCAGCTGAGACTCCAGCAGGGATTATTTCCCCCGGGGAGCTGCCCAGTAAGAGGCTGGCAGCAGGTGCTGAGGACACCCCGACCCATCGCGCTGTCCCAGAGGAGGTGGCAGGAGGGAGACACAGAGGGCCAGGGCTCTGAGGGGGGCAGGGAGTGGCTGGCAGTGCCCAGCAGGCCCCTTGCTGAGCACGGGAGGGGAGGGCTGGCAGGCAGGCAGGAGCTGTCCCTCGTCCCCCCTCCCTGCCCCTCACCGTCGGCCAGCGGAGCCTTGACGGGCTCGATGCGGGACACGATCTCGGCCAGGTCTGTGAAGGACGTGGTGGGACAGGTCACGTTCTGCAACACAGAGAAGTTGAAGGTTTGTCAGCAAATGTACACAGAAATGTACACAGAAAATCCAAACAAGTCGAGACTGTATAAAAATGATATTGAACAGTCAAAGCTCCAGACGCACAAATTCTCCACAGCTGCCCCCTCAAAAGCCATTACTCATCAGTGAGAAATCCTCCAAACAGCTCTCCTGAGGCAGGTCTGCTGGCAGAGATGGGATTCCCAGCAGTGGGACATGCTTTTAATGGCTCTTACTCCACCCACAAATGAGAAGCCTTATTAAAAAGACCCCAGAGACAAGCACAGGAGGGGCTGGGCCCTGGCATGGACAGAGCTCACTCCACGTGTTTTTCTCCATCAGTGTCCCTTTGTGACAGGGACTGGCTGGGCCAGGTGCAGCCCCTAGGGAGCTTCTGCTTTTGGGAGAAGGTGACCAAGTGGGACACACAGGTGGCCCATCCCTCAGCTGGAGTGATGCCACAGAGGCTGCAGGGAGAGGTGGGCACTGGGGTGAGCAGGACCCCCCAGGGACCCCTAAAAGCCCCAGAGCTGGAGGTGCTGCAGCGAGCCAGAGCCTGCAGAGACATCTCCCACTGCAATTCCCCTCTCCAGTAAACCATTGCTATTTTCACTCTGTCTCACCCAAGCAGTGGGCTGAGTGTTCCCTATTTTGAGAAGTTCTTGCTCTAGTCTCTCCTCCAAGAAAACCCAACTTTGGCATTTAAGAGCCCTCTCAGGCTTCCTGCAGCTCCCCCTCCCTCTCCGGGGCTGGGCACTATGTAACCAGGAGGACACCCGAACACCTCTCATCCTTTTTCTAAACCCAGTGAGTTTAATGGACACAGCAACAACCCCAACGCAGAGGAAGGGGATGGGGGAGAGCTGGCAGGGGGAACTGGGCTGCCAGGAATTGCTGTGCCAGTTGTGTTCCCCAACACCCAGACCTGCCTATGTGCTCCCAGCCAGGGCAGCTTCCTAACAGGGGGTTTTATGAACAATCCTCTGCTCCTCCGGCAAGAACACCAACCCTGTGAATCACACAACCCCTGTGGGGTCACAGCAGCAGCCCATCGCTGCTGCAGCAAAGTGCTCTCAGTTGACCTTTCATCTGTAGCTGGTTTTGATGTCATTTAGAGCAGCCACAGCACACAGCAGATCCAGGACAAGCAACGGGGGCAGAGAAAGCCTGGAGGGAATGAAAAGGTACCTGTATGAAATGGAACAGCAGCAGCTCAGGACACACACCTCAAAACATAAAGAAGTTGAGAAGCTCATTGTGACTGTTAAGGAACTGCTGGAAAGGATGAGTCAGCCCAGGCTCACTTTGAACATCCAACCTGAACGTTCCCAGTGCAGCAGCTGCAGAAAGCTCCTTCCCAGGACAGGGAAGAAAAGCTCCTTGACAGCTCCAGCCTGTGCCACACAGCTCGGTGAGGGACACGTGCAGCCTCTGGCCACCACAGGGACACAGCCAGGTCTGAGGCTGTCCCTGTACCCCAGAACCCAGGAGGATGAGGTGGCTGCTCAGAGCACTCGAGCAGAAAGTGCCAGGCTGTCCTGGGAGCAGGGACAGGCAGGGACAGGCTTTGGATGGGATGGGAAGTCCAGGGCTCTGCATGAACAGCTGAATAAATCCTGCAGGGCCCAACACCTAAGTGTGCCCCAGGAAAACCATCAGCAGCTCCTGTGGTGAGGATGGATGGGACTGAAGTGTGACTGCACCCTCAGAAGCATCTGTCCCCCAGCTGTCCCCCAGGTCAGCCTGTTTGAGGGCACCTGGGGAGGCAGCTGCACCCAAAGCCTCAGCACCACGACTGGAAAACCACTTGTGGGAAACCAGGTGTCTTCCCACACTCATTAGGTGCTTTACAAACAGGAGTTTAATGTTTCACTGCTTCCTCTCACTACTTTCAAGGACAAAACCACTCTGCCAGCAGATAACACATAGCAAAGAAGTGCCTCAGATCCACCTGAAAGCTACTCTCAGACTTCTCTGGTATTTTTTTTTCCAAGGAGGAAAGTTTTCTCTTTGGCACAATCTTTATTAAATAAATTAGATAGAAAGACAGTTACTATTGTAGTCCACTGGATTATATTTAGCTTTGACTCTGAATAACAGCTCAGTAGACAGAACTCCCCCAAGCAGACCCAATTAATGGTGCTGCAGCATTCCATACTGGGGAGGAGTAAGGGCTGCTCAAAGTGAAGTTTATGTAAGGTTCCTGTTGTTTGTGTCTTCAGTATTTGCATTTTGGAGACAAGAGAAACAGGGACTAAATGATCAAAGCAAAGGAGAAACATCTAAATGATTAAATATCTGGATTTTTAAATAAAATTGCAATGCTCACGACGTAGAAATGAGACGATAAGAAATGGCACTCAGCTCTCAGATGTTGAACACTCCAGAAATAGATGAAGAACTAAAACATATAAAGCATCAAAACCTTTGCTAATGAAAGGCAAGTTAAAAATATCAGCTGCTCTGCCTGGAAGATAACACAGTTAAAGGACTTAAGTGACTCTAATGGACTAAGAAAAGCAAGAAAAATACCCCAGTGGGAGCTGCAACAGTTGTAACTTCATAGAAATAAATCTCCTGCAAAAGAAGTCAGATGCAAAAATCTTGGGTTTCAGAGGGCTCTGGAGTTTTAGGAGGATGAGCAGATGATCCCACAGGTCCTTGGGATGCACAGAGCCCGTGGTTCCTGCTCCATAACCCGGCAGGGTTGGTGAGTCACTCTCCCAACCCTGTTATTTCCATGCTGTGGCACCTCAGCAATCAGCACTTGGTGCCTCATTATCGAGTGAGTGCAGGGCCAGGCTGTGTCTGCAATGAGGAGGTGACAGATTTGCTCTCCAGGGCACTGAAGTGCCACAGAAGCCAGGGTAGGTGTGATAAATGTCCATCATGCTGCTGTGATAGCATGATTTAAGTGAAATATTGCCCTCCATTACTGAATCCTGTAAAAAGGGCAGTTTAAAAAGCAGTCTTCTTTAAAAGAAGTGTCTGTCACAGCAGTGAAAATGTTTTGAGACTTTTTACTGGCTGGTGATAGAAGCAAGGCTGAAGTAGGACACAGCCAACTCTGAGACACACAGTTCTCCCTGCCTTGACTTCTCCTCACGACTTTTAAAACAAAACCTGAACCCCAGCCCCTCATGTCTGATCAGGAGGTGCCAGAGGTGGACTGAGGACCCATCTTGTGCAGCCACACTGAAGCACCTCCTCATCCAGGTGTGCTCCCAGGGAGGAACCTCAGGCTCATGGATCTCCAGTGGTTTCCTCCAGGGCTCAGTCCCTGTGTGCTCCTTCCAGAGCCACTCTGGCCCTGCCAGGCAGTGTGGGCAGATCCATCTGATGCTGGGAAGTCCCCCTGGAGCTGAGGGTGACATTCACCTCCTCCCAGCAGAGCCATTTCCACTCCTCAGTGACTCACAGCCTCTGCTGACACTGAGGGCACCTGGATGTGGAATCATCCACCCCTCCTCCCTGGCCCAGTGTCCATCCTGCCATCCATCCTCTCCCTATCTCCGAGCCAAAGTGCTCTGCCACCCACCCCTGGAGAGCTGCAAATCCTCAGTGTCATCTCTCACCTCACTTGACTTCCCTCTGTGAGGCTCATGACAGCTATGATTCATTCTGGCCATCCCTTAAAAAATTACTGCTCATTTCCCTCTCTAAAAGATGATAAAAAAGAATTACTGGGTAAAACACGAAGCCTTTGTAGCACTTGGGCTTCAAATCAGAGGGATTCAAAGGAGAGGAAGGACAGTGAGCCCTTATATTATCATATATTATCCAAATTCCTCAAAAAGGTGATAACTGTTTCTTAAAACCAACTGGAACTTCCCTGCCAGGAAATCCAGAGCACTGAGCTGTGACCAACCTCAGGGCAGTCACTGTCCCCTGCCCCGGCCCTGAGCAGCTCCAGGAGCACAGAGCATTCCCTGAGCACTTACATCAGTTTTGGATTTGCAGGTCTCTTGCCTGTCCTTCAGCATCTTGTCAAGGACTCCACTCCTGCACCACACATTAAATACAGTTTTCCCATGCTGGTATCCCACTTCCTGGAAAAAAAAAATAATCAGGAGAAAAGAAAGGAATTAATAACTGCCAGCAGCATGGAAACAACTGGAAAAAACAGACCTATCCCTCCAAGTTTTACTCTTTTTCTCAGAACACAGTAGAAATTGTGTTGAAAAATCAAATGGGAAGGACAGAGCAACAGCTTTTGGGAGCCCTGGATCCCATCTCCAGCCGTGGTTCTGGCAGCAGCACTAAAGCTCTGGTGTTGTCTCTCCTGTCGTTTTTGGATGAGGGTTCAGAACCTTCCTTGGGGCTGGAATTCACTTCTCTCCATCTATCCCAGCCCAGGGTGGGGGTGACTAAGGGGAGAGAAAGGAGCTGACAGCTCTGCCACTGGCAGGTCAGGCTGACCCAAAATAGCCAGGAGAAGCTGAGCTGCAGGAACTGACCCACCCCTGCTCTAGGCTGAACATGAGGGGTTTGACATGGAGAGATTTCAGCTCCTTGGAAAAGGCTGGTGCCCATTTCTATTTCCTGTAAAATCCAGGCACACAGCTGAAATGAACCCCCCCCACTGTTTCCCAGCCCCTAAGGATAAAGGAATGCCTGGACTGTCCTTCCCTTTGGACAGCACAGTGTAAAGCTCCCTTGTGGACAGAAATTACTGAGTTGTGCTGCAGGGAATGAGGATCCAGGAGGTGCTGCCCCTCCATCCCTGCAGTATCTGGTGCCAAGAACCTGCTCTCAGACAGTGACACTTGTGAGGAACTGCCCTTCTCTCAGGTTTTATTGCACTGACAAAATTTGCCCAGTGCTTTTACATCTCTTTAACAGCAGCACATTAGAACAGAGCAGGGATGTGACAGCTCACGATCTGCTCCTGTGATGAACTACCACACCTGTCTGTCAAGGTTTTCACATCAACCAGGGCTCTCCAGCTGGCAAAGAACAAAGAATTATTTATCAGCAAAGTCCTAGATCCACAAGCAGACAGCAGTGTTTGCCCAGGAGCCAAGAGACACCAAATATCCCAGAGGAAATATTTAGACTGGGGAAATCAGCTGGTGGTTTGGAGTAGCTGCTGTGTGTCCCAAGGAGTCTCTCAGATGAGAATCCGCAGGGCCAAGCTGTGCTCCTGGGGTTGGTCAGTGTTTGCTAAGCCAGGACCAGAGAGATCAGTCTGCAGGCTAAGGAGCACCACAGCTTCTCACTAAAGTGTAATGGAGATTGACTTCAAGGAGGAGTGGGGGTTTTCCAGCCTTGGAGAGGAGCAAAGCTCTCAAGGAATATCTGGACATGGAAGATGCCTGCATGGCTAAAACAGGCAAAGAATGGAAGGAGGCAGCAAAATAATTTTCTTGACAGGAGACACTGAGCCAGAATGGCTTTTGCTGTCCTGCCTGAGCAGGGACATTTCTGCTGTGAACACTGGATTATATCACCAGGACAATTCCCTGCACACCTGGAACCAGCTCTGCCCATGCTGGGCTCTGACACAAACAAACACAACCCAGTGCCAGTGATGTGTGACCTGGCAGCATCACTTCTCCAACACCCTGACACTGGTGCCACTTTGGGACCCTCTAAGGGCTGTAGAGGAATTATGGATGATGTTTTATTCACAGAAATGTTCAAGCATTCACAGAACCAGGTATTTTCATGTTTCCCTCCATTTCCAGGATTCAAGGCCCCCTGACAGATTTCTGCAAACCTTTCATGCTACAACAAGCTCCAGGAGGAGGAGAAAGCGAAGACAAACCCCAGCCCACAGCAATGCCAAACCCCAAAATTGCCCAGAGCAGCTCTCACCGAGCAGCTGAGCCCAAACTGCCACAAAACAGAGCGAGGCAACCCATCCCTTCAGAGGTCATGACAGAATCAAGATTACAAACTCAATTCCTGCTGCTAATCCAATCTCCCGGCCGGGATTTCATTCCACAGCATTATTGAGTGTCAATTATTCACTCTGCCAACGCACTCCTCTCGCTCTGCACCGGCTGCAGCACTAATTAGCAGCAGCACAGCAGCGAGGAGCAGAGCTGTGAGGAGCAGAGCAGTGAGGAGCAGAGCTGGGCCCTGGGTTGCCCAGGGGCACTCACACAGATCTCGTCGAACTTGCCGAAGTCCAGGGTGCCGTAGCGGTCGATGGGGGGCCGGATGTACTCGCAGTAGTCGCTGTTCTTCACCATCTCCAGCTGCCGCACGCAGCACACGTAGGCCAGCCGCGTCTGGATCTCGGCCATGTTCAGCACCTGCCCAGCACAAATTCACAAATTCAGCTCCTCCGGGTGGGTTTCAGAAAGTGCTCCGTGTGCTCAGCACGGGGGAGAAGTGAGCTGGTGTCTTAGGTTGGAAATGGAGCTGTGTATTCCATTGCCATGTGTCAGAGCTGGGGCAGCTCTCTGCTGTCCATGGGGCAGGTTTCTTTACCTCTCCCACAGCCAATCCTCCCTCCAGGAGATCTCTGCTGTTCATGGCCACTGAGTGTCCCTGCATGGCTGATCAAATTCCATCATCCCATGGGGAGATGCTGTGCCCAGGGCAGGAGCCAAGCATTCCTACCTGGATCCAATCTGAGCCTGGAACAGCACAGCAGACTCTGCCCCCTGCATTCCCAGAGGAGCAGCTTTCTTCTCCCTGCATTCCCAGAGGGAGAGCAGGCCCATCTCCAGCAGCCCTGGAGCTTCAGAGGAAAACTCCAGCCTTGTCCAGGATCCCTGCTCCAGCAGAACCACAGCTGGCACTGCAGGAGGGCTGAGCCACCATGGAATGGCACTGCTGCCACCACCCTGAACCACAGGGGGTCAGGTCAGATTCTGACTCTGGCAGTGGGGTTTTTTTTCTTATTTTGTATTACTGCATTTTGATTTAAATTTTCTTACTGAAGAACTGTTATTCCTGCTCCCATATTTTTGCCTGAGAGCCCCTTAATTTCAAAATTATAACAATTCAGAGGGAGGGGAGTTTGCATTTTCCATTTCAGGGGAGGCTCCTGCCTTCCTTAGCAGACACCTGTCCTTTCAAACCAAGACAGCTGGCACCTGGTGATGGCCTGGCACAGCAGCACCTCCAGCTGGGTCTCAGTGTGGGCAGGCAGGGAAGGAGTGTCCATGGTCAGCACAGGAAGGGAAGTGCCTTCCAACAAGCTTGAACCAAGACTTTCACTCCAGGACATAGTGAAATATATGTAGAACTTAGAGATCTGTGCTGAGGTGAGGGGCACAGTGATCCTCCAAGGCAGAAAGCAGTGATGTCCCATCCCTGCCAGTGTTCAAGGCCAGGCTGGACAGGTCTTGGAGCCTTGGGGTGGAACTGAATGAGCTTTAAGGTCCCTTCCAACCCAAGCCAGTCTGTATTTCCATGGTTCTCTGATCTGTCCAGTGCCTGGGCAGAGATTTTGCAGAATGGCTGAGGTGGACAGGGACCCCTTGAGATCATCCAGTCCATCCCTCCTGCCCAGGCAGGGTCAGCTGGGGCAGCTTGTCCAAGACCATGTCCAGCTGAGTTTTGACCATTTCCACAGATGGAAGCTCTACCAGCCCTCTGTTTGGCCAGTGTTTCACCACTACCAATTAAAAAAAGTGTTTTGTGGTGGTCAGAAGGAATTCCATGTTTCCATGGGTGCCTACTGCCATTCAGGCAGTTGGGATATTTCACTGGGTACTACTGAGACCAATTCCAACTGGGGAATGCAATTGGGAGGAAAGAATTAAAGTGAATATTCACTTGGGGGACAGCAGCAGAGCCAGGTAATTTAGGAAATTAAGAATAAGGAACAGAGTTCACCTGAGCACACAGAACAAAAGGAAAATAACAATAATAAAATCATGCTCTGCAGATCCATGTTTATCAGTTGTACTTAATTATTGCCAAGTGCTAAAATCTCCCTAAATCAGCAGTTCCGAGACATGCAGGATGGAAAGTGAGCTGGACAGATTTACTACTTTTATGGGTAAAATTAATAAATTCTGACTTTATCAGAATGCATGCAGCTCCAAGGAAAAGTTTCCTTGCTCTAAGAATTCTGCCAGCCCCTTCCCACATCACTGCCTTCCCTGTGGTGTCAAGACACTGCCCAGTTCTTTGAACAAGAATTCAAATTTCAGGAGAAAAGGAGAACTCAGGGGTGACCTCATCATTCTCTGCAGCTCCTGAAAGGTGCCTGTGCTCAGTGGGGTTGGGCTCTTTCTCCAGGCAGCACTGACAGAAGCAGAGGACACAG
The DNA here is from genome assembly GCF_015832195.1 of Motacilla alba alba. Lineage (NCBI taxonomy): Eukaryota > Metazoa > Chordata > Aves > Passeriformes > Motacillidae > Motacilla > Motacilla alba. Next base: position 1,623,240 of record NC_052032.1, on the reverse strand, counting down.
TCTCCAGCTGCACCAAGGGAAATATAGGCTGGATATTAGGAAAAAGCTTTTTACAGAAAGGGTGATAAAGTTCTAGAATGGCCCGGGGAGGTGGTGGAGTCACCACCCCTGGGTGTGTTTAAAACAGACTGGATGTGGCACTGGGTGCCAGGGCTTAGCTGAGGTGCTGGGGCTGGGTTGGACTCCATGATCTTGAAGATCTTTTCCAACCCAGTGATTCTGTGAAATCCAGCAAAACAACAAATCTGGCACAGACTTGCTCCCTGAGTAACAGAGGGAATCTTCCCACTTCTCCCACTCCTCCCACTGCTCTGGAACACCATCCAGCCTAGCCCCCAGTACCTTGACTTTCTCAGCCAGGGGGTTCCACCTCTTCCAGAGCAGCCACCAGCCGCTCAGGCAGTCGCCGTAGTTGGTCAGGTCGGTCTCGTCGCGGCTGCCCACGTCGATGGCGATCACCACCTTGGCCCCCATGGACCTGGCCACGTCAGCTGGGGACAGGAGGTGTCAGAGCCCCTCTGCCCTGCTGCTGCTGTCCCCAGGTGCAGATACGGGTCTGCATGGCTCAGGGGTGTGACCCGAGGTCGCACCCACCGCGAGCGAGCAACAGGACAGAAGTGAGCAGCGGTGCCCATCCCCGCAGGGATCCAAAAGGGGGATGTGGCACCTGGGGACACTGGTTAGTGCTGGGGAATGGCTGGCCTCAGCCTTAGAGGGATCTCCAGCCTAAGTAACTCTGATTCCACATGAACTCTGCAGCAGCTCTGCCCAGACCATTCCTGCTCAGAGAGGCTCTGTGGGAAGGGAGGGATCCCAAATCCTGCACCAACCAAGCCCAGAGAGACCCCAGGGTGAGTCCCCACTGCTGCACTGCTGGGGGACATCACTGACAGGGGATGTTTGCCCCAGATCAGTGGGATGACCTGACCCTCCATGAGGTCACCAGGCAGCAGGGGACAGGGGACACAGCACCAGGGCAGTGACACCACGTTGGGTATAATGGGATAGAGCACATCGAACCCACATTAATTCCAAAAAAAGACTTGGGGGACCTGCAGAGAGAACAAGTGGCAGTGCCTTAGGGAGAGCAGTGCCAATGCTGCAGGGAGAAGGTGACAATGAGAGGAGCAGGACAGGGACCTGCCAGCGAGGAGAGGCTGGATGGCAGCCTGAGAACAGCTCTGGGATCCAAGAGAAGGATTCACATCTGAAAGTGGGAAGAGAAATGAGGCAACACTTCCCACTTCAAGGTCAGTAAAAGGACGAGCTGCAGTCTTTGGATACGGGTGAGGATTCAGGGAAGCACCAAGGGAGGGAAGAGAAGGACATGAACCTCACAGAATGGATTTCTATTTCCTTCACACCCCCAGAGTCCAAGATAGTTGCAGTTTCCAGAATAGTTTTGCGTAGGAAAACCACAGCTCTGAAGAGCCAATTTAGCAGCTTAATTTAGACACTTCTTTAGATCAGATCTGTTCTGTGACTTGGATTTATATTCCTGGGCTCGTTCAGTCTATTGTTTCCCACCCAGTGTCACCTGTGCCTGCTCTCTGCCCTCTCCAGCTGTGGAGATGCAAGAGGTGTTTTGGTTTGCAATTCACAATTCTTGCTTACAAGCACAGAAAATGGAGATGCTGATTTGGGGGATCTGTTTTGTGCTATTTCAGTTTCTGGGTTTTAGGTAAATACAGCCCTGATGGAAAAATAAAGTCAGGGTGTGACAGGAAGATGTAAATTACTTGGGTTGCTCAGGTGGGAGTCTCTGCCTGACGTTCCTCCCTCTTTACCTGAGGCACAAACTGCAGTGACCCTGCAGGGCTCTGCTGCCTCGGCCACCCCTCAGCCACCGACCCTTGTGGCTGCACTGAAATCTGTCCCAAAACACATCCCAAACATGGCCAGTTCACACCCCTGGACCCTGCTGGGGGGTTCAGACCTCATCCCACACCCCACATCCCTCCTTCCATGGCCCCATGATTCCCCCACTGCCACATGCTCCACATGACACCAGCCTGAGCAGGAAATGCTGTTGCTCTCTCAGAATTATTTCTTAATTAACTGATTGAAGAGAAACTCCAAGGTAGATTGTATGTCTGTGGTTTGATTCCTCCTCCCTCCCTTCAGCAAGCACTAAATTCAGACTTAGCTGGGAGTTGTATGTTCAGAATTTGGCTATCAGGAAATATTTCATTAAAAAACAGTATTAATAAAGCCAAGAGAAAGGGAACACTCAGGAAACTGAGAGCAAGGACTCCAGGTACCCAGCATGAGGTTAAAGGTGTCTGTGAGATTTCTCTTTGTTTTAGGGAAAAAAAAAGAGCCCCAAGGCTTGCAGGCTGTTTGATGGGCAGGACTGGGAGTTTCTCCCCCCATGAGCTGTGCTCCTACCTGGCAGGTTGTTGATGTAGCCCCCATCCATGAGGAGATGGCCATCCTTGGGGTCACAGAGGGGTGGCATGTACCCCGAGAGGGACATGCTGGCCCGGACGTACCTCCACAGGGAGCCTGCAGGGAGGGCAGCAGCATTAATCAGCCAGCATTAATTACTGCCACGCAGGGGGGAGGCTGCTGCACTCATTAAGATAATCAAGAGATAGAGGCTTTCCTCAGAACACTGTGAGGAAGTTATTAAAACAGTTTATTATTTTCTGTATCATACTACTGGCCAGGATAAAACAAAGACTATGCAGACACCAGGCAAAGCTGGAACGCAGGGGTTGAAGCCCATTCCTCACATTTACTGCCTCCTGTGGGATCTCTGCACATTCCTACTGCAGGAGCACCGGGGCTGCGTGGAGCTGGGGCTGAGGGGGAAGGAAAAGGTTTCTCCTGGGGACAGAGGGATTGACAGAGCGAGTGAGCTGCAGTCACTGTGTTCTGCAGAGATCCACAAACCCCTGACTTTTAGCAGGACCTGAACCTGAAAAATACAAGCTGTAGAACCCCCCAAATTCTGTTTTCCCTCCTCTGCAACAAGCAAACGTTTTGTCTTGTGAAACCACTGCGAATGCCTGCTGGGCATCATTATCTTCTCTTGGGCCATTTCTGTTGGTGCTGTAAGGAACAGTAATAATCCTTTAAGCTGTTAGAAACAAAGTTTAGTCAAGTAGAAATTGATTGGCCGTGTTTCCTGTAAAACATTCCGCTTTAAGGCTCTTATACACTGATTTTTCTCTTAACATTTGCATCAACCAAATTGGGAAGACACTGCATTTCCACAGGCCAAGAGGCTTGTCTGAGAAGTGAATCTTTAAAATATCAAGATAAGTGAGCCTTGCAGTGTTAAATCACTGCTCAGTAATTAACTGCCTGGTGCTTCCAACAGCAACTCTTCCCAGCAAATTCCCTGGGAATTGATTTTCTTTTGGTGTTTTCTTTTTAAAACAGATAACAGCTCTGTTTCTAATTACAACCCCAGCACTCCTGCTGTTAACACAGGTTAATGCTGGCACATTTGGGGGTTATTATTAATAGTTTTAGTGGAACTTCCACCCAAGGAAACTGCTGACGTGTGTTACACCTCACAGACCAAACCAAGATGGGAAATGGCAGCAGCTGGGAACTTAATTTATCTCAATTCAGTGGAGACAACCGTAACCATTCTCCAGCTGATTCCTCTCCTTCCAATCAACTTCCACAGGGACAAGCAGCTGGCTGGCGTGAGTTTCCTGACCTCAACTGGCTTAACCTGCTGTGGAATGGGAATACAAAACCTCTGAGAAGGGTTAATCCTTTTTCTGCTTGCTTTAGCTGCCCTGATCAAAGCCCACAGTCCTTCAGCAGCTCCATAACCCTCCTGGCACGGCAGGAATGGGCAGTGTGACCTGTGCCAGCCCCAAGGACAAACATCAGATGTGGCAGCAAAGGCTGCAGCTCCCCCCAGGAATATCTGGGGCACCTGGAGGCCTCCCCTGCAGGCTGAGTTATTGACTGACAGAAGGCAAAGGCAGGGACACATCCCAGGCACCTCAGATCCTCCTCCCCTCTTCACTCAGTGAGAAACAGAAAGGATTGACCACAAATGAAAGCCCAACTCAGCCCCTGCTTCAAGGCAGAGCCTGTTCTGGGAGAACACAGCTTCATTTAGGGGAATTTGAATTGTCAAAGGCTTTGGTTGTTTTAAGTCTGATTTATGGCTGAAATACCTGCACTTCACTTCAAGGATGCTTTAAGTATACAGAAAGGTGCCAACGGAGCCATTTTCTCCTCAAATAGTGAATGCAGCATCTCATTTAATTCCCTCCCCGCAGCCCTGTCCCTTGTCCCCTGTGTACAACCACAGCTTGGTGCTCAGCAAGTAACACACAAGGGAGAAACAAAAGGAAAGACAAATTTCAAAGATGAGACAAATTCCAGGAAGAAGGGGTGACCCTGAAGTCCCCCACGATGACTGAAGGCCTGGAGAGGCCGTGCCCACACTCACCATCCCTGTGCACCCTCATGGCCGAGGCAGTGATGTCTGTGGTGATGGTGAAGTAAGGAATCCACAGATCCTGCAACAGAGGAGTCCCAATTTTACTAAATCTGTCACCTTGCACTTGACTACAGCCTGTGCCTGACACACAGCAGAGCAACAACCTCTGGACCTTACCAGACAGAGCTACAGACACACCTGCACGGATGAAGGAAAGCCCCTCACTCCTGTGTTTAAATTCATAAATTTGTCTCTCATACAAACAATTCATTCAGAACCAGGGCAGACAAAAATCCTCCTGTCCTTTCTGCAGCAGCAGGAGCCCCTTGTTCCAGCAGAGTGTGCAGAGGCAGCACACAGAGCTCTTCACACAAACCAGAGCCACCTTCTGCAGGGTATCTTTATTTTAATTTCAGGTGAAGGGTGGGGGTCTGATGGTCACTCCCATCCCAAGGGATCCTGAGGCTGTTTAGTGCTGGAGGACATGAGGAACGTGATCATCCATGGCCTCCTGACTGAGCAATGGTCAATTTTTACCTCCTGGTGCTGGAGCCAGGGGTCATCACTTCAGCAGGAAATGCAGACCCAACATTTTCTGGAATCAAAGAGGACAACACCAAACTCTGGAGCACTGGCTACAGGAACAAAGGACCCTGCAAGGTACATCTCCAAGAAGGTTCTAGAGGTTGCCTGAGATCCTGCAGGGTAACACAACAGTGGAGAGTGTGGAACAGAAGGAGGATGGCTGAACCAAGAGCTTTGGGAGTTTATTCAGTGGGGCCAGAGCAAACACCCAGCCCTGCTCCTGGGAAGGCCTGGAAGTTCTCCCTCTGGTTTCAGCTGTGTCTCACCTCCCACCTGCTGGAAAAAGCAAAGGGGAAGGTGGCCTCCCAAGTGTGCAGGGCTCTGCTGGAAAGAGGACAGTTTTGGAAAGTTTCCATGGTGCCTGGTGAAACGGTAGCTGCCAAGGGGAAGCAGGAGGACTTGTCTGAGTAAACTGAGCTTGTGCCCAGGAACAGCTGATGCTGCTCTGTCAATCAGAAAACTTGAATCAAGGCTGAAGAGGAAAACCTGCCCTCCCAGGCAGCCTTTGTTCACTGGACACGGTGTCTGGGCCTTCTCCAGCACAGCTTTAATGGGCCTTAAACCCAAACCAAGCACAGGTTTGGACTCCAGGACCACTGGAGCTGGAAGCCCTCCCTCACTGGCCAGGCTGCAGCTCCTGGTGTGATTTCTGTGCTGTTCAGCCTGAAATTCTGCACTGCCAAGAAGCAGGGGTCTTTCTGCTGAGTTTAATCTCTTTAGCAGCTCTGCAAAGCTGGTGGGACTGGGGAGGGCTCACAGGCACTGCATGAGTATCACAAGCCCAGTGTAAATGCCAGAGCAAAGTGGATGAATAAAGTGTGATTACAAGAGAATTAGGGTGCCTCTCCGTGCTGAAGATATTCTGGAGATTGCACTTCTCAGTGTATCAACCACATATTAAGCAGAAATAGGGGAATGGGAGAAGCAGCCTCTCTGACACCTCCTTTCATGTCCCTGCAAACACCTGCACAAAGCAAACTAACCCAAGCCCTCCCATGCAGCAATAAAACCTCACTGCTCAGGGATTGTTCCACTGATTTTGGAATAGAGCATCATTCGAGTCTGAAACAGGACTTAATAAAAGTCTTGTCTGATTCCTCACACCTGAACCCCAGCTGAGATGATTTACAAGGGCATTTTGGCATGGGGATAAGAATTGGAGAATTCTTATCCCCATGCCAAAACAGAGCATAAAAATTCCAGAGGCCGATGCTCTCATAGAAGGATGGGTAATTCAAGAGGAAAATAGCTCTATTTCTTGAGAAATTTCCTCCAAGCACCCTGGCCTGGGTTTGTGTATCCAAGAGCCCCATCCTGGGTTTGGGTGTGCCCCGTGAGGGTCTCACATGGACGATCCCAGCTTGGGGAGTGCCTGTGGCTGGAAGCAGTGATGGGGTTTTTGTCACCAGGGCCCCCACACGAGCAGCACTGCTGGGAATCAGGAGACACCCACGTTACAAGGGTTGGCAGAGAGCAAATTTCAGAGAAAATGGAAACCTCCCTTCCAGTGTCAGAAATAACAGCTCAACGTCAGCGCTCCTGCCTCCCAGGGGGGAGAGGAGTGAGGACTCTGTGGGAAGCTCAGGGGTGTCACCTCACAGCCACAGCAGCAAAAAGGAGGATCTGGCCCAGAACTTCTAAATTTTAAACTTTTCTAGAGCCAGGAGGGTCAGCCTCTCAGGCAGGAAGTTCCCAGGTTTGCCTGGGATCACTGCAGATCCTCCCAGGAAGGAGCAGCTGTGGCCAAACACCCCAACACAACCTCTGCTTGTAAGGCTGTAATTAATTTTACTGATAGGAATTTCCAGGTAGAAATCATTGCCACCCAGGCAAACCCACCCCACCTAGGAAGAAAAGATGGATGTTTGTAGTTTGGATCCTTTAATTCATTGATAAAATAATTTTTCAAGGTTCCTGGCTCAGTTCCTGTTCCTTTCTCAATCTCCCTTTACCCTGGGGTAGCTCCCAGTTCCAGGACTGGCTACCCCACACTGAGAGTGGGAATTGCAGTGAAGGAATAACTCCCCCTTTCCTGGCTGAGCTACACAACATTTTTCCTTATTTATCTGAGGGAATTCTTCCCACAAGAGGAAACCCTGGCCATGGACTGAGGGGCTGTGCTGGTCAGCACACGTGCAGAGATGATGCTGCTGCTGGATGCCTCAGGACTGGATTTCTCTCACACAAAACCTTCCTGTGGCTGCAAGGGAAGACCAGAATATGCAACCACAGCTGTTGAAATTCCTAAGGAAGGAATCTGCTGCATCTTAAAAAGGAAGTACAATGAACTGACTGCTGGAATCCAAAGCAGGGATAGACAGAAATGGCCTCAAGTTGCACCACGGGAGGTTTAGGTTGGATAGCAGGAAAAATTTCTTCATGGAAAGGGTGGGCAGGCATTGGAACAGCTGTCCAGGGAACTGGTGGGGTCACCATCCCTGGAAGTGTTCAAAAGCCATGTGGATGTGGCACCTGGGGACAGGGGTCAGTGGTGGCCTTGTCAGTGCTGGAAGAATTGCTGGACTCAGGGATCTGAGGCCTTTTCCAACCTGGATGATTCCAGCATTCTCTAAAACCTGCTTGTCTCCAGCACCATCCCTCTGCACAGCAAACTGCTATTTTAAGCCACATGATGATTAATCACTTACTTTCATATTTGCATTTAGGTAGGGAATGTTTTGGATTATTTTTACCAAATATATTTAAAGTATATACAGTGTTAATTTGCTACATGATCTTTCATCACAAGGATGCAAACACAGGAATAATTTGGTTAAAATTGCAAATCAGGTGAAATTCCGAGGCTACCCAAACACTCTCTGAGCTGGGTAATGTAGGAAGACAAACACTGATAATGTGCTTTACAATCTGCTGCTGCTGAGGGAAGGGGGAGAGGTGCATTCCAAAGGTGGCTCTTGGCTCAGGTGGACCCCACAACATCCAGCAACTAGAAAAAGGTCACCACATCCAAACCAGGACACAAAGGACTCTGCCATTCTTGCAGTTTTCAGTAGCCTGCTCAAAAAAAAAACTCACTCCAGCTTCAAAACTAAAATTCAAAAAAGCCAAACCCATAGCAACCCAATTCAAGCCCTTCTCTGGTGTGCCCTGATCTGTGAGACCTGATTTGCAGAAAAATAATGATGAAGCAGTCTCAGCTGTTCTTCTTCAGTGTCACAATTTTCACCTCTTCTCTCAGAGAATGAGATCCCTTCATCAAACTGAAATAGCTGCAAATAATCTACAGTTTGTGTTTTCTAAATCCACCAAAAAGAAAGAACAGGCTCCTTCCTGCAGCCAGGGACCACCACATTCACACTCTGACCATATTTTCAGTCACCCAACAGCTCCAGATTTCCATATTAGCATGGAAAAAAGCTATTTCTGTTCCAATAGAACACAGGGACATAATCTCCTGTCCATAAGGTGAATAAACAACCTACCTCTATCTGCTTATCTTTGAAGATGTTGTTGATGCTGTTGTTAAAAGCTGCTCCAGAGAACATAGAGGTTATTGGGTATGTCAAGTCTAGAATAGTCTTAAACACTGAGTTCATAACCTAAAAAGAAAAAAAAAAAGGCATTTCAAAGGTCAGAATGCATAGGAATATGTGCATTAAGGCTGCAATTCCAGAGACATCCCATTCCAGAGTTCAGAGCCCACATGCTGGAAGCACCACAAGTGCAGAAAAGAGTTGAGAACACAGAAATACAACTGCAAAATCTACAACCAGGAGGTCCCTGTGTGGTAAATTTACATTCAGTAAACCCCAAAGCAGAAGCAAGCCCTGCAATAAGCTCTGCAAGAAGGAGCCTTGCTTCCCTGTGCCCCAGAACAGCCCAGAGCAGGTGCTCAGCACAGCCTTCAGCCTGTGCACGAGGCCACAGATGCTGCAGCTCCATCCTTCACATTTTTTCTATTAAAAAAGATGTTCTGAGTTGTCTTCCTCACCATTATCCTTCCCACAGCACCTGTGTGGTTCAGTGGTGTGGGAAGGAACCCATAAATCCATGGCAGGAATTGCTTCATCCATCTCTTCTCATTTGGGGGTCACACCCAATTTTTCTCCCAGACTTAAAGCTTTTCTCTGCCTCACTGGAAGCATTTAGAAAATCATGTCTGGGATTCTTTGGGACTACAACAAGGTTCAGTCAAGCACATGTCACAGAGCTTTAAACACTCTCTATGGAGCAGGGTCCATTATTTGTCATTCCCAAAGTCAGTTACTGGGATGTGTTATGGACCCAGCATTTAACTGCTGCAAACCCAGCACCAGCAAGGGAAACCAAACCACATCAGGTTTCCTAAAGCACTGCACCTTTCCTAAAGCACCAACCCTTCTAACACACAGATCCTGCAATTAAGCTTTCACAGATTCCTTTTCTCTCCATTTCAACAGCATTTTTACACCTATGTACTGACCTACAAGAAAAAATTATGAAAATCCCTAAACTTTATGGCATTTTGGCCATAGTATTTGCCCATAACTAGGCCACTGCTGTCAAATCCTAATAAATCTTAACAAAATTCAATGTTTAATATATTACACCCTAGTCCAAATGTAAAAGAAGACCACAAAACCCAATTAATTCCTTTCAAATTAAATAGGATTTCACTGGATGAAATATTTCCACAAGATGAAGTATTTTCTCTCTCTACATGTTCTCTGTAATTTAACAGCTTCTCAGAGATCAGGGCATCCTTCCCAGGCAGACACATGGAACAGCCTCAAACCTGCCAGCTGTTAAAGCAGCTGTGAGCAACATCTGGCCTTGGCTTTACTCTGCAGTGATTTAAGAGCAGCAGGATCAGCCTACATTGTCATATCCAGCTGCCTTCAAATATCTGTCAGGGATCTGGCCAGAGAACACGAGTGCAAGGATAAAAAAAGATCATTAAGAAGGAGGATGGGAACAGGAAATGCGGGAGAAGGTAAAAAGGCTGAGCTCAAACCCAAGGATGAAGCTTCATTCACATCTTCGCTCTGGGTTTGATGTGCTGAGGACAGTGTGCCAACCTAACTATAGACTGCTACCCACAGCTTCAGAGGGAGATGGAATTAGTGCTGCACCTAAAATAGGGATCAGGTCTCTTCAGAATGATTAAATCAGGGGAAGAGGCATCTACAAAGAGCCCTTCATTTAATACTGAAGAAAAATCTCTCCCACTCAGCAGCAGCCATCGGGCTTCCCTTGTTGCAAATGATATTTATGCTGCTGAGCCTCCACATTTCTCCTGATCCTGACAGTGATCTTGCCCATAGACAAAATACTTCCAATTAACAGTTATTTCTTAATATTTTCATTTCCCCGAGCTGGAAGATGCCCTTTAGCTGAAGCTGATGGCCAACAGCCTCTCTCAGCCTTCCAGGAATAGCTGCAACCACCTCCTGTTCCCCAGATAAGTTCAGTTAAAGATCACCCTCTGGGGAGGCAGACAGAGCCTTCTGCTCCTGCTCCACTTCCTACCAGGAGCTCTGGCATCAGCTCCAGCAGCTCCAAGAGTTTCATCCCCTGACACCACCAGGATGGGAAGCCCAGCCCCGAGCCAGCTCTGTCAGTGCTCTCAGGGCTTGCAAGTCATGAATCATGGAATTTTTTGGGTTGGAAGGACCTTGAAACTCATCTCATTCCACCCCTGCCATGGCCAGGGACACCTCCCACTGTCCCAGGCTGCTCCCAGCCCTGTCCAGCCTGGCCTTGGGCACTGCCAGGGATCCAGGGGCAGCCCCAGCTGCTCTGGGCACCCTGTGCCAGGGCCTGCCCACCCTCACTGGAAGGAATTTCTTCCCAATCTTCATTAACTTCTCATGAACTTCCATTACTACAGCTCTGATACAAGATGAGCTTTCTTTTTAAGAAGACCTTCAATCCTAAAATAATTTTTAAGCAACTCTAGGGTATAGAAAACTTCAGCAAGGAAGGGACAAGGTTCTGCTCACAGAGGAGAAGGACAAGAGCAAAGGCACGTGACGATGGACAAGAGGAACTGTCATCTCTGGCTCTTTTGTTCTTTGATGCAGCATTGTGGCAAACTGGTGTGAAAAGCCAGTATAATCCCAGGATTTTTCAATGTTCCTGACTATAAAAAACTCCCAAGGTTATGGGAAAACTTATGCAACAACAAAAATTTCAAACAGATGCAGTATTTTTTAAACTACTCCAAGGATCATGCATTGCCTTCTCAGCAATCACATATAAAGTTTCAATAAAACAAGGAAAGGAATTCCCACAGGAAAAAAAAAAAGTTAAATCAATACAATAAAAATGTAACTCAGGGCTGAATGAGAATTGGCATGACAGGGAAAAACCAAGGACTGATTTCTGGCCAGATCAGCTCATTAAAGCATAGGATCTCCCAAAGTACAAAGAGAGCAGGGTCAGAGGCATAACCTCCTGACTCCCTGGGCAGAACCCACACATTTCTTTGAGCTGTCAGTGCCACCAGACAGTGACAGGCAGCAAATGATGGCAGTGTCCCACCCAGCCAGCCCCCATCTCCATTAGGAGCAGTGTTTTAGCCCCACACACATCAATAACTGTATTCCTTTCTAAGAATATTCCATCTTTGTGAAATATTTCTACTTTGAGATATTAATCCTCCAATTAAATAAAACAACAATCTGCAAACACTAAAGCTTTGTCTTGTTCACTTTGCTGGTAAAATAGAGGTGCAGAAGACACACAGAGACAATAAACAGTAACTAATCTGACTGGGAATTTTCATATTTCCCCCTGTATTTTGACAAGAGTAATTTATTTCTTTGCTGCTTCATTAGGTGCAGAAAACACATCCCATTAAAAATATCCCTTCTCCCAGCACCAAGTGTACAGCTAGAGAGATGCCAATTTCTAAAAATACCAAAAAAGAGAAATAAATGCAGGACAAACAGCATTCAGCCTGATGGATTAAAAAGAGAGATAAGAAAAGCTCAGAGTTAACTAATCCATCCCAATGAAGACATTTCCCACATGGCCCCAGGCTGCACTCAGCAGTAACCTTCACCAGCACAGGCTCAGAGCTCCAGAGGAGCAGAATCAGCAGGTCCTGGAGCAGGGAATGCTCCAGCCTTTCTTCCTGGCTGCTCCTGGGGCATCTCCTGCACAGCCACCCCCAGGGCTGCTCTGGGGACAGCGGGGAAGGTCCCATTTGGGACATGGCAATTTGGGGGTTATCTGGGGACTATTTCAGCTCTCTCACACTCAGTCCCTTCAAATGGATCTTCCAAGAATCCCCAACAGACATCCTGGCCGTTTCCCACACACTGGGGCTCCTTTCCCCTCTCCCTGCTCAGTATTAACACCATACAAAAGCCAACACCTCAGAACAGCCACTGATAAAAGATTTCTAATGCCCCAAACTCTGCACATTGTGATCCTGGAGAGGGGATTTCATGGCTCTCTTCAGTTTGCAGCCATTCTGCTGGACACTGCTGGTACCAGTAGGAAGGGCCTCAAACAGAGCAGGCTTTGCTTTTGTCCTCCTCAAACCCTTAGACAATTTCTGGGCTGGACATGGACCTGCAAGAACACTCATGGAAGTCCTCATGAAAATCTATTCTTCATTAATGAGATGAAATGTTTGCTCTAACAGAAGTCAATCACTTCTCCCACTACTTATTTGCAGGTTTCAATGCACCAACACCTGAAACAGCCCCAGGCCAAAAACTGCCTTTTACCTTGTGAAACATTCTCTGAGCTTTTGCAACTTGTGCTCAAAAGTTAATCAACAGATTAAATGCCTTCATTTCACCTCTAAGTATTCCTGATAAAAGTGACTGTGATTCCCACTCTGGCAAGCTCCAGAACAGTCCTGAGAAGCCCAGGAAACATCTCCAGCTCTGCCTCACACCCTGCGCAGGGCAGACCTGACAAACAGGAAGAGAATCCTCTGGACAAATGCACAGAAGAAAATTCCATGGCTGTAGCTTATCCAAGAGCTGGGAGAGAGGGCAGAGAGCCCCAGAGTGCTGGGGGCTAGGAAAGCACTGCAGGGAGGCATCAGCACCCACCCAGATGCTGCCCTGGAGGCACAAAATAGGAGAGAGAGCAAGGTTAAGGGATGTCTGACACAATTCAGTGCAATTGGCTTTATGTCTTTAATCTTGAACCTCCCCCAGGTTTGTGATTCCAGCAAACTGCTCTGGATCATAAACAGTTTATGTTTTGGGTGCTTCCCAAGCCAGCCAGGCACAGGCAGTTCTTAAATAAAAAGCATCAGATCCATATTCTTCTGGCAAGCAGGGATGGGGAGGTGAATCAGTCCCACAGCACTCTGCCCACCAGGACAGCACAAACATCCCAGGGCCTCAATCTGCATTTCAGTGCCTCACACAATCCATCTTCACAGAGACAGTTTTTGTTGCAAGGCCATGGCAGATTAGAGGATCCTTAGGAGACATGAACAGTGCCCACATGCCAATGACAGGGTCCTATTTCCCCCTGAAACCCAAGAGCTAAGACTCTTAATCTCATTTATAAAATTCCCTATGTTGTTTCATTTTCAGTAAGAAAATCTACAGGAAAATCTGGGGTTGATGTGAAGACTACAAACTTGCAAAGAGCAAACTACAGAAAGAACCTCAACTTCAGTAAGCCTGAACCAGTGTCACCTGGGACAGTTTTCATCCAACATCTGATCAATAAATAAAACCAAGGCCAGGCTGGATGGGGCTTGGAGCACTCTGGGGTGGTGGAAAGTGTCCCTGCCCACGGCAGGGGTGGAATGAGATGATCTCTAAGGTCCCTTCCAGCCCAAACCAATCTTTGATTCCATGATAAATAAACTCACCCACTGAAGTCAGTATTTAGAACAACCTTCCCAAAACTTGGGTTAACTTTGAAAATGAGTTTTTGTTTGTACTAAATATTGAAAGTTAGGACCTTCTCCTGACCCAGAGTCCCAGTGCTGTGGAGTGCACAGGCAGGACCAGGAGTGACACATTTGGAGTTATTTAGAGAAGGATTACCTCTGTCACTCAGTTCCACTGACACATGACAGCATGTGAGAAAGAGAGAGAATTACACAAAAGAGAAACACATTTGTTGAGAGCTGGAAAGGAAACAGGTCCCAGCACATAAAAGAGAAAATAAAACAAAGATAACCACAGGTGAGCACACTGAAACAACATCACTGTTCCTTGACAGTGAGACCAGGATTTGTGCAGAGCTAAGCCAGGCAGCTGTCTCCTGACTCCTTGGACATGGAGCAGCCTTTCCAGGTGATCCATCACTGCCAGGCAGGGCTTGTTCTGTGGCACAGACACTGAATTTCAGGAGGCTGCACCTTCCTGGGGTGCTGCTTGTGCCTTGCTGTGCCTGGGCCTTGCTCCACTGGAGGAAGGAAGCACAGCATTCCCAGTGGAGGGAATTCAGTGTTTCCAGTGGAGTGAACATTCCCATGGGAGGGAATTCAGCATTACCAGCGGAGGGAACATTCCCATGGGAGGGAATTCAGCATTCCCAGTGAAGGGAACATTCCCATGGGAGGGAATTCAGCATTCCCAGTGAAGGGAACATTCCCATGGGAGGGAATTCAGCATTCCCAGCGGAGGGAACATTCCCATGGGAGGGAATTCAGCATTCCCAGTGAAGGGAACATTCCCATGGGAGGAAATTCAGCATTCCCAGTGAAGGGAACATTCCCATGGGAGGGAATTCAGCATTACCAGCGGAGGGAACATTCCCATGGGAGGAAATTCAGCATTCCCAGTGAAGGGAATTCAGCGCTCCCATGGGAGGGAACATTCCCAGGGGAGGGAATTCAGTGCTCCCAGTGGAGGGAATTGAGCATTCCCAGGGGAGGGAATTCACACTCCCAGTGCTTACCATGGCCCACTGGCGAGCTTTGATCCTCATCTGGTTGTAGCTGCGCTCCTCGGCGTACAGGGCGCTCATGAAGGCGCCGATGGACGTGCCCCCGATCATGTCCACGGGAATTCCAGCCTCGATCAGCGCCCGGATAACGCCCACCTGGGAGCAGCCCCTGCGCCGAGGGAGGGAAGGGAGAGAAGAGCCACTGTCAGCCAAGCAGTCATTGAAGGAGTGCAAAGGCTGGTGATGAATGGTGCCTTCTAAGGAAGCCGAGCCCGCGCCAGCTGAGCCGCCAATCTCTTGCTAAACAAGCCCCGGTGCCAGGAACAAACATTATGAATGCAGGAATCCTCCCAGAGACTCCCAGAGGATCTGAGGGAACACAACCACGCAGCCTGGATCACTGGGAAAGGCAGGGAGATGACAGCAGCCAAGAGCTGAGCTGGTGGACGGGCGAGGGAACGTCAGCGTGGGTTTGAGAGAGCAGAGTCTACTGGGATCCCCCCAGAGCACCCAGGAAAGGCTGGAGTTCAGAGCCCTTCCCACCAGTTTCTTTCCTGGTGATTCTCCACAGAAACTGAGCCAGCCTGGGGTATTGGGAGGGGGCACCACATGGATTAATAATGAATTTGAAGGTGGAAACAAAAGCAAGCAGAGAGAAATGGTCACGAGAGGGCAGAGTTTGAGTCTGCACACAAACCCAGGAGAGGGGCAGATGAGGAGGCAGCTTTTGAGGATGGCACAAATTCCTTCAGGAGAGTAAATTTATTCCTTGATTTCAAGTGCAGAAGAAATTCTGAGCAACAATGGAGACAGGTGATAAACAACAGATGAACCTCAGTGCTGATGGGACAAGAGGAAAACAGAAGCAGCAATGTCCCTGCAGCAACCAGCTCTTATCCAGCTCTGCTCACATGGATTTGGGAACCCCTGGGGATATTCCCTGAAAAATATTAACCTACTGTTCAGTGCAAGCTCAAGTGGCAAATCAAAGAAACCAGAATAAAACAAAACATAAGAACACACATCCAGGATGGGCCAGCTTTTGGAAAACCAAGAGCAAGCTCAGACCTCTCACCCAAACAAAGAACAGAACTAAAAAATGACAGAGAAAAGCACAAAAGGTGACCAGAATATGGGATGGACACCACAGGAGGTGAAAGTAAACTGGAATCACTGGCTGGGGAAGGTCCTGACTGATTGGAAACATGCAGGGCCAGCAATGATATCATCATGCAGAGATTTTAATGGAAAGGAAAGAATTTGCAGACAGGTGTACATAGAGCACAAACGGGGGAAGCCACTGTTACCACATGCTGGAGAGGTCAAATCACAAATGGATTTAAATGTGGAAAGGATGAATCAAAGGTACCAGGCTGTCAGTGGCTACTAAACATGACAAATGGGAGGGGCAAGCTGGTGTTCAGGAGGCTCAGAAGCTGCTAATTGCTGCTCTTCACCATCAGAAATGAGAGAGCAGAGGTGGAACCTTTGATCTGATCCTATGAAAATCTGATCATATCTGATCTTTCATCCCTGCCTATCCCACAGAACCACTACAGAACCACAGAACACTGCACTGAAGGCAAATAGTCCTTCCAAGCAGTCCAAAGCTCCAGCCTCTGCTTTCCAATGCTTTGTCCAGTGAGTAAGAAGCATTTTTGATTAGTTCATCCCACCTGGATGGATGCTTTGCAGTTTAGGCCATAAAGTAGTAAAAAAATCTTCCTTTTCCCATTTTCATCCCATTTTCTGTCCCCAACAGTTTGCTCTATTTCCATCCTCCTTCCCCTTGCTGTTTACATCCTATAAATACTTGCTAACAGCTGCCAAGTCCACTGTAGGTGTCACTTGGCCAAGCTATGCTGAACGCATTCTTTCCATCCAAATAAATCCCCTCCAGCTGCTGAAATGCTTTGGGACAGGTTCGTGGTTATCCTGGGTGTAAATGACTTCAATGACAGATCGGTGCTGCTGCAATCCAAGAGTAGAAAATTGCTCATTTTGCTTTCCTCTCCAAATTCCCCTTCTCCTCTTCTCCTACTGCTTCTTCCCACAAGATGCCCTGAGTTAAAGGAATTATACTTTTATCCTGCCCATTGTTTTTAGGCTTTTAGAGTGCAGCTATTTTGGCACTCTGCTGCTCATGCCTGGCACTTCCCACTGCCTCAGCCCTGATATCCCACAAGGAGCAGACCTTCCCTGCACCTCCTGCTCTCTGGAGACAGCCCACACCAGGGCTGTCTTAGGGCACCTTGAAGTACCTTTAAGTAAAGTACCTTAAAGCATTTCCTGCTTGGAGGACAATTTTAAACAGGCCATGAGTAGCTCCAGACTGGATTCCCTCCCTTTAACTGTTTCTCCTGATTCATACATCCATAAATTCAAAGGATTTGAAGTGAGCACTCTGGATTTGTTCCTATTTTGCTGCATGATGCCTTCGCATCAATAACAAAAGATGATTATTACTTTTATTGGCAAGTCATCCCCTCCTGGTGCATCCACAGAGTCCCTGCCAATACCCCACTAATGTGATAGCCACAGATCTCCAAAAGATTCACTGATCCCAAAGCAAGACGGGAATCAAAGTCCTTTTCTTGCTTGTAAAAAAACCTCCCATAAGCTGCCTGACTAAATTATGTTTCATTTATACAAAACCACAAAGCTGATTCTTCCAGCTCCAACACCCTGAGCAGGAGCATTTCGGAATTTGCAAACTAAATCCTGAAAAAAGACAAATGTGCCTGAGGCCCCCCTTTTCTCCAGGTACCACCCGATCTCCTGAAAGACAGAAATGGGGATTTTTTTCCCCCTTCTCCCTACAGCTTTAGGCCATCACTGCCCCAGCAACGTTACTACATGGGACTTCTCAACAACTCCCTGCAGTTAGTTCTGTCCTGGGCACTTCCCAGCTCCCCAAACACGGGCAGGCTGCCAGGGGAAGCGTGTGCCAGCGCCCTGCCAGGCACTGATTCCCTCTGACAGCATCCCTGGGCTCCCACAGAGCTGCACTGGGCAGCTGCAAACTGAAGAGGAAAAGAAACTGCAGCCAGGAGCAAGATCCATGTTAACAGCCAGAGGACTAGTGCAGAAAAAAACCCAGGGATTGTGCACTTCTTGTAATACCAGGCCAAATTTCACAGGGGACGTGTCCTGGTTTAGGGAAACGTGGAAATACAAGCATTGGGCAAGAGAAAAACAAAGGGAGACGGGTAACTCGTGCCAGCGCTGTACCTGCACAGCAGTCACAACATGGGACAGGGAAAACCTCCTGGTGACACAGAGCTGAATGCCACTCACTGCAGAGGAAAGGGACAGGGGAGTGCTGTCACACGGGAGGAAGGAGCACCCCAGAGAGGGGATGGACACAGAGTGTCTTGCAGCTGCACATGCAGCTCCTCTCACCCTAGAGCTGCTTGAAGGAGCAGCTGGATGGATCACCTCCCCTGCCAGGACTAGCACTGCCCTGGGACAGTGACATAGGGCATAGGAACAATGACCTACAAGATGACTTTCAAATAATTTCTATCAGAACCCAAAGATTTGCCCAGGAGGTGCAATCAGTATCTGAACAGAAACTCTTTTCCAACTCTTTTCCTAGGCATTCAGTGCCTAGGACAGGCCTGATTAATTAATGCCCTTTGCAGAAAGAGCTGAACCAGCATCACCCAGCTTGAGGAGGAGCTGGAAGCCAGAGCCAGGCTCTGTTCTCAGCCCTGCCCCTGCCTCAGCCTGACCTGACCAACACAAAGCAGGGGCTGCTCGGGGCATCAGCTGCCCCAGGTGCTGCTTTCTGCACTCACCAAATCATGGTCCCCGTGCTGAAAGAGCCTCCAGAAGCTGTGCTGGCTAAACTCCAACACCATTCCATGCTACTCATGGTAACAAGGAGGTCACTTGGTCTGGTCAGCTAGACAAGAAGAGACTGAGGGGAGACCTCACTGCAGTTCCATGTTCCTTGTGAGGGGAAGAACAGGGACAGCTCTGATCCCTTCTCTGCATGACCAGGAACAGGAGCCAGGGAACGGCTGGGGCTGGGCCAGGGCAGCTCAGGCTGGAGCTCAGGGCAAGGTTCTTCCCCCAGAGGGTGCTGGCACTGCCCAGGCTCCCCAGGGAATGGGCACGGCCCCGAGGCTGCCAGAGCTCCAGGAGCCTTTGGCCAGCGCTGCCAGGGATGCCCAGGGTGGGGTTGCTGGGGGGTCTGGGCAGGGCAGGGGCTGGGCTGGGTGATCCTGGTGGGGCCCTTCCAGCTCGGGATATTCTGTGATTCTGGGAAAGAAATTACCACAAAGCAGGGAGAGGAGTTATAGGGTTGGAAACCTGCTTCCCTAAATACCTCAGCACAGCACACACAGAGAGCTCAGCCTTTCTGCCAGAAGGTCTTGCAGGAAAATTCCTGCTGCTGAAATGAGCCCTTGCTTTCATCCCCCTGGGGAAGTGCTGCTGGCATGTGACTGTAATGCATGAAGGCCAGAGCAGAACTGATAAAAGGAAAATTCCCCTGTGAGCCGTGCATGTGCCAGCCCTGCACGTGCTGCCAGAGCTGGGATGAATCCGGCTCAGGAGAGGCAGCCAGTGCAGCAGGACATCCCAGATCAGAGTGCCAGCAGGAAGGCAGGCTGTCCTCCTGCTCAGGGGCTGAAGGAAACACAATCAATACAAAACCAGTATTTTGTGCACCAGTATTTCCCCCATGAGCCACGTTTAACACACCAGCAGGACGCTGCCTGTGTGTCAAAGAACACCCCGAGCCTGGGAGCAGCCAGAGGGGACACTCTGTTTTCAGACCATGGCTAAGGGGACAGCCAGGCAAGGCTGCAACTCAACCACCTCCAAAGTCCATGTCAGCTTCAAAAAGGAAGCTGGATTCAAAGAGGAATCCAGCCTCAGCAACCCCATCTCTCCTCCTAACTGACTCAGCAGGATGAAGGAGATTTCCCTGAATGCTCTGAAGAGATGCTGTTTCCTTTGGGTAAAGAAGGATTAAGGCCATGGCTGCTGCAGAGCCCTGCTGTGTCTCCCACCGAAGCCTCCCTAGAGTGGGACACAGCTTCCTGGCCCTCCTTCCTAGCCTTCCTCCTTGTAAAGGAGGCATAAAAACAGAGAAATTATCAAGGGGACTTTATTAAACTCCATTAGAGCCCAACAAACCTGAATTAAGACACCCTCAGAACTTTAAAACTCCTGAGGCAGCAAAGCCATAAAACCAGCTTTTCCCTGGAAGGGTTGTCCAGCCCTTCACAGGCTGCTCAGGGCAGTGGTGGAGTCCCCAGCCCTAGAGGGGTTGGAAAGCCACATGGATGTGGCACCTGGGGACAGGGGTTAGTACTGGCCTGGGCAGTGCTGGGTGAATGGTTGGACTCAATGATCTTAAAGGTCTTTTCCAGCCTTAACCATTCTGCAATTCTATGAATTTGTATTTACCATGTTCATTTTGGAGATGTGCAAAATGTGGTGCCTTGGGCAACCACTCCCTCAGCCCTGCTCTGAGCACAAAACAAACTGAAGGTACTTGAGCTTCCAAGCCCACAGGACTGGACAGCACACCCTGAAATCCACCATGTCCAGCCTACGGGGAACCCTGGCACTTCAGGGATCCCGAAACTGGGACTGGTGACTGAGCCTGCAGCTCTCAGAGCACTACAGAACCATTAACTGAGGGGTGGTGGTTCTAGATCCTTCCTGGAGTCATTGTGGAGGTGTTCCTTGTACTGGGGTGAGTGGAAATTGGATGTTGTTTACGTGAAGAGCTACATGGAGTGGCATCAGGAAAGGTGACATAAGGAAAAGCCTCTTCTTTACACAAACAGCATCATTTTTTGGTGTGTTCTGTGACTGTTCCTGGCATTGAGTGGTTCAGTCACAGGCTCAGAAATCGAGCAAGTCTGCTACAAGTTGCAACTGGACTATGTCCAACTGGCACCTTGGAGCTCTTGCAGCAGCAGCAATATACCCAAACATTGCTTTGAAATCTAATTCCAGTTATATATTTCCAATAACATTATTTCCCAGCCTTCCTGACCATAAACCTTCCCAGCATCATAAATCAGCCAGAATTATTGCAGTGATTTTCTGCCAGCTCCACAGGAGCACAGCACCCAGACCCCTGCATTTCTGCAGCCATGGGTTTACATGAGCCCTTACAAGGAACTTTCCAATCTTGACAACATGAATAAATTGTTAATCAACTGAGCACCATTTCTAAACTAAATAGAGGGAATAACCCCACATTACTGGGTTCTCGTCCTAACAGCCAACAATCAGCAGGATCTCTCCCAGCAGCTTCCATGGAGGAAGCTTTTTCCCTTCCACAGCCCACACATATTGATCCAGAGACCTGAATTTTTCTTGTCTTCACCTCCATTAATAATAACCTCATTCCATCCTCCCACTTAGCTTTGCCCTCAGATTCCCACCAACTCCTCAAGTCAGACCTCAGGAGCCATTTCCCTGTGGCCTTGCCATGCTGCAGAGATCACACCCTGTGCCAGGCAGGCACATCTGGCAGCAAAAGCATCTCCTATTCATCACAAGCCCAGTGAAATCCTCTTCCTGCAAGAAAATCCAAATACAATGTCCTTTTATAGCCCTGATCTTGTTTCTGCTTTATACACTAACTTTAGAACAAGCTTTAAACAAAGAGATTTGTGCCTGACATAGAAATAAATGAGCAAAATGTGTTCAGCCCTTCCAGGAGAATTGTCAGGGCTACTCAGCCCTGGGTGTGAAGGGATACAGGAGGAAGGCATTGGGTGGGAGAAAAAGCACAAAATAGCTGAAGTAAATTATAAAATGCACCAAGGTTTTTGTTTTCTGATCCCAGCTGGCTTGAAGAGGGGCACAGGAGCAGGGAAGTGGCTGAATGACAAACTGCACCCACTTGGGGGTGTCACTAACTCCTGTCCCTTACTCTGAGCCAAGGAAACAATTCAGTTATCATCTGCAAAGAACGATAATTTCTTTAGCTAACAAATATATCTTCCTTCCCCACCCCTGTGAGACTTATTTATTAAAGCCTTGCAAGAACCCATTCTGAGCACAACATCTGGAAGCTGCAGAAATATGACCAAAGCATTCAGGAAATAGAACTGAGAATTTACTTTTTCTTAACAGGAGAGTCCAGTGCCCAGGTAGGGCCAGACAGAGATTCCCCAAAATCACAGCAATGCAAGAACCATACTCCTGAGAGCACAGGGAGAGCCTGGAGAGCTTTACAGCTACTCCATGGGAAGTGAACACAGCACATGCTTTTACATCAGATAAAAAAAGGTGCAAAACCAGCAACATGAGCTGACCCACACCTCCACCACCTCCTTGTTTAATTTCAACTGTTTATCAAGGCACTGCTATGAATAAATGAGTTTGGTGGGAAAGACTGGAGATCAGGACAGGAGAGTCCAACTAAACCACCTGTAATTAATTTTAGAGGTTTTTTAAGCAATACCTTTGAAGTCAATGACTCCCAAGCTCCTGCTGCTTGGAGGGTTTATAGAAGCTGTTATAACCTTCAACCTCCTGGCAGATGGGAGCAAATGAGCAATTACAGAGGTGCTGCAGATGGTAAAAGGAAAAATCAGATCATTAAGCATTCTGTGGGTGCCAATCCATGTGATTTTGTGGGCACGTGATGACACAACTGCTCCACAGCTCTCTGAGCAATTGGCATTCAGGTCTGGGAATCTGGGAGCAGCCAAAGGCTGTGCCTTTCCCCCAGCTCACAGAGGCAGAGCTCTGAACTCTGCACAAACACAATATAACCACGATGAACGTGCCTGGGATGGTCCCTCCCTGCAGAAATCCAGGCAGAGCCTCTCAGGAGCAGTGAGGCTGCAGCCTCTCCCCAACCATCTGCAAACACAGAGCCCGAGGCTCCCACAGGAGCTCCAGCCATGTCTCAGGAGCTTTGCTCTACAACAGCAAATAAACTCACTGATTTATTTTTAGGGGTTGTTTTCTGTTTGTTCAAACAACCTAGCTCTAGGGCTGACCTGGATAAGACTCAAATTAGATATCCAAACCTATATTATCATCATCTTTTCCAAGTAGTAGCCCACATTCCTTACCTTACTCCTCTGGCCTTTCCAAAGGAGCAGCAAAGTAAAACACCAAGTCAAAGGTACAGTTTTATCTTTAAGCATAAAGTTATGCTGCTTCTCTGTTATTTTACCTCCTGAATATTGCCCTGGAATCAAATCTAGGTTTTGAAAGATGCTGGGAATCCAGAAGCCTGACTCTGGAATTCAGCTTTCCCTCTGGTTTATCTGCACATGGCAATGGATGCTCCACTCGTGCGAAGAGCACAGACACCCAGCACAGGACACTTCCCTGAGCACCTACAGGAGCAATCACAAGCTCTGAAGCCCCCCCATGCATCAGTCTGAGCATCAAAAAGGGATATCACAGAGAGAAATTCCACCCCACTGCGCACTGAGGTACAGACATTTACCCCCACACACAAAAGCCATAACACAGGTCACCAAACAGCCTCCCCCCTCCAGGCTGGCCATGATGGGGAAAACTGCAAAGGCCACAAGGATTAACCTCAGAGCTGCCAACTTTCTGCCTTTCCAAAGTCAAAAGACAGACTGGCCTAGTGTACAAAGGGATTACTTTGAAGAGCAGGAACTGGAGGAAAGATATTTCAAGTATTCAGACGTTGGAGTACTGTTTTTTATTCCATGACACAAAGCAGATTGAGCCCCTTTTGTATAATTTTGATTCTTCCCTGCTGCAGAAATCCTGCTTCCTCAGCTGTTACTGGGCACTGACAGACTGCAGATGCTGCACAGCAAGCCCGATTCTTCCATTTAAACCCAGAGAAGCAGCATTTTTCAAGTTCCTTTCATATCTCAGCTTAATTTGCTGGAACTTCAGAACATGATCAGGATGAGGGATGGGATCCTTTTAGCAGCACATATTCTTCAGGACCTGTCTTGCTAGAGGAGAGGAAAGCACAGCCCTGACATGCCAGCTCAGTACCTCCAGCAAGCACTTGGAACAGGAATTTCAGGGATGCTGCCTGACTGCATCAGGGAGAGAGAAAGAAAAGACAGCAATTGCAAAAAAAAATCCTTGCTCTTTGTCTCGTGTAAGTGGCAATCAGGAAATGGTGTGAACCCAGTGCAGAAGGGCCCAGACAGGCTCCATCCAGGGCTGCCAGACACCAGGCTGGAGACAGGGATCTTGGCCAGCCCCCAGCAGAGCCCAGCACCCAGATCCCTCCTGCCAGAGGAGGCAAAGATACCCCCAAACCTCAGCAGCCCCTACATAAACACTAACCATGTCTTGGCACTGCACCCAGACAGCACAAGGGGTCACCTGGGGTCACACCTGGTCACAACCTGGTCACCTGGGGTCACACCTGCTCATCCCTCTGCCTGCTGGAGGGAAGAGTCAGCTCCATCAGAATAACTGGATGGCAGGTTTCAAGCAAATTCCCCAGACACATCCAACCCAGGAGGCAGCAGCATAAATCCATTTCCATTTTGAGATAACATCCTGCTGAAACCCCAAACAACTCCTCCTGGTAATGGTTTGTATTTCTCTTCCCCTAAGTGCTCCAGAGGCATTTCAGAGCTCCAGAGGGTGACCTGCCCACTGCCCACGCTGTGGTTCACCAAAGCAGAGCACAGCTCTGAGGCTTTCAGCCATTTCCTCAACCCCTCAGCAGCTGAACCCCAGCCCCACAAAATCCTGCCTGTCCCTGCTCCCCAGTGACTGAACCCTTCAGAGCTGCCAGTGCTCAAGGCACCAAGAGCACCCTGGAGAGGCTGGAGCTGCCCTTCCAAACCTCTCCTAGCCAAGGGTACAATGAATAATGGTTTTAGCAACAGTTTTGTTCCATAATTTACTTCAGAAAAAGCATTTTCTCAGGCTGTTTTCTGAGCACTTCAGGAAAAACCACAGCCCTGCATCCAATTTTTCTACATTTCAAGCTACCAGCTCTGTGCCCTGTGAATTTTAAGCACTGTGAGGCAGACACACCAAATGAAGGGGATACCTGTGCCCTATTATAAACCACTGAAAACAATATTAAACATAGCAATGAATAACCTATTTGCAAACCTGGTGCAGTCCTGAAGCTCACTACATGATCTGGAATGATTTCAAAGCCAAGTGTGTTTCTGTTGACACACAGGGACACACCAGGATGGCAAAAACCTGCCATTTTTCACAATAGGTGACAATCTCACAATTTGTGAGAGGACTTGAAAGCCAAGATTGAGAAAGGAACTAAAGGGGAGATGTAAAGAAGACATGAGGGAATGAGTGTGGAGTAAAAACAGTGCAAAGAAACTGAGAAATCTCAAGGATTGGATGTGTTAGAAAGGGAAAAGAGACTTGCAGACTGGAAGACACAGCCAGGTAAAAAAAAAAAAAAAAAAAAAAAAGGGAAAATATATTGTGTATTATCCAGATAGAAATGGAAGAGTGGAGACACATTGTTAAGCAAGTTCTCAAGATATTACTTTTATGCTCCAACACAAGGAACTGGTCACAACAGCACTTGGGCTCCAGAGACCCCTGATCCCTCCCGGTGCCCCTCACCAGACTCAGTCCATGCTAAGTCCTGAACCCAGAAAAGGAGCTGAAAAACATTTACTGTGTCCCAGTTTACGTGAGGAACATCAAGAGCCCAGGAAACTCCCATGGGATTTTCTTTCATCCCTTCTGTAATCTCTATATTGAGTGTCTTTAGGATCCCATAGGGGAAAGCACTGCTCTGTTCTTTCTCACAGTGTTTTCCAAGTGTTCTTCTCTGGAGCTGCCTCCTTCAAGCAGCAAATTCCTCCCCTCTCCTCCCACACACCCTAAGTGCACGTTGTCTGGGTGCCTCTGGTCAGGTTTAATAGTTTGAGAAAGTAATTCCCCCCATGTTTCCAGTTCCCTCCCTGAATTTGAGATTCAGCAATCGATCTTAGGAGCCCACTAGCTCCATCCCAAGTTCTGCAGTGGCAGTTTTAAACTACACCCATGCACACACTTCTCCTCCTGATATGGGTAAAAAGCCTCCTATCATCAGTTACCTGTCTTAGCTGAGGAATAAGAACTAATCTTCCTTAACTGCTGGAACTGATTCCAAAGCACCTGCACCATAAAACCTCAGAGTGTCCCCAGGAGGTTCTGTTATTGCCCAAGACTGAACCCCAGGGTTTCACAACCACGATGCAGGAAAAGGAGCTGCAGTCTGGGAAGAGAGCTGTCAGCACCATGGGAGCAAACTGTCCATGTCAAGGACAGCATTTTGTCATTGGAGCAGCATTTCCACCTCAAATTTCAGCTTTTTATACCTCAGAGTTGCATCACACGCTGGAAGTTGGGCTATGAGGTGTCAATTCTACCACTGCACCACCAGCCAGCCCCCTCCACCCCTTGGAGCCAAACCTCAGTCCTGACCCAGGGGATATCTCCTTTATTAGGCCCTAAAACCCTCACTAAGCTGAGACATTTTCTGTGCAGTCTTCCCTGTTTTCTCTCCCCGTGCTTCTCTCTGCCTTTGTGGACCATGGAGCAAAAGATGACATTGCACAAGGGATCTCAGCTCTTCTCCACAGCAGCAGTGCTAAAAACAGACCTTCCCATGCTGCCACTTGACCTTGGGAGATCTGAACGCAGCCCCAAAAGGCAGAGGTGCTATTTCCACCCTCCTTTCCTTGCAGCACATCCCTCAGTCATTCCCACTGTTGCATTACCACATTACGCTGAGGAAAATTTAAATGTTCATTAATTCTGTCAGCTTGTCAATTTTTCCTTAACGAATTCAAGCAAGGGAAAGAACAGTGGCTTCATGACTCCTCTCAGGAAAAAAAAAATTGATGAGAATTTCACAGGAGACAAGAAAGAAATTTCTTTTGCCTGCAGTGACCCTCTTGCCAAACACCAGACCTGCACCATGCAGTGCAGAAGTGAAAGTTTCTCAGAACTAAGATGGCAAAATCCAATTAAGGAGGAGGCATTGAGCATCTAAGTAACAGGGTAAGCATGAAACCCTGTCTGTTACCAATTAGTATGAGAAAAGGACAGAATTAAGAAGCAGCTGCCCTCAACCAAGATGGGATGACAAGGGTTTTGCTTTAAGGCTCCTCTCCATGTTAGAGTAACAAACCAAACAAAAAAACAAATCAACCCCCAAAACCTACTGGTGTCTTTATTAATCATTTCTGACTCCACACATGAGCATACTGCAGATTCAGCTGCTGTATCCTGCCAGCTCGGCCAGCACTTCATTGCTGGGTGTGTAATTAAAATGCTGTGTCACCAGCCATGGAGCAGCACCGTGTCCCTGAGCCTGCTGAAGGCAGCCAGCAGCTCCGCAGACAACCTGAGGAGGAATATCAGATCTCACAGCACAGCACTTACTTGCCTCAAAGTGTTTTACATGGGTAGATCAGGCCATCAATCCCAAACTTGATTCCTCTTTTAGCAGGCTGGAGCGGGGGAAGCACCACAGGGTTTGTTCCCAGGCTCCTCACCTCCCAGCCACACTTGCAGGCTAAAAGCACCAACAGTCAGAAAAGGAACATGATCTTCTCAAGTTCTCAAAATCTGTTGCAAGTTTTTCCTTATGGTGTGTTGTGAGCTTTGCATCTTTTATTTTCTCCCCGACTGCTCAGAACACAAAGGGGCAAAACCCTCCCAAGTAATGCTGCCACACTGGGCTCAGCCTCCAAACAGAAGCTCCTGGAGATGCATGTGAGCATCCACCACGTCCCCAGGTGGCTGTGGGCACATCCCACCTGCTCCTTGCTTGATCCCCTGTACAGGACAGTGTGACTTGTGCATCCCTTCCAGCATGCAGCTCTGCCATCCTGTCTGTGCCAGGGCTTTGGCCCAGTGCAGACACAGGACAAATTCCTTGTGCCTTCCTGAAGAACAGATCAGCGACTGGTGGCAGAGACAGAAAGCAGGATTGACAAGTTTTTACTAAACGTTGCCTGAGCGAGCTGGAGTTGCAGCCAAACCTCACAGCCACAGCAAATCCTCCATGGTTTATTCTCCCTGCAATCTCAGAGTCAAACCCAGAGTGCACAGAGCAAATGTGATCCCCTGAGAGCAGAACAATTGAGATCTGCCTCTCAGGGACTCTCCCAGCCTCTTCATCCCTGGGTAAAGCCATTGAATAGGAAGATAAAGCCAGGCTTTAAGGAGCTCAGCAGCAACCCATGAGTGACCAGCTGCCTGTTTTTCCTTCTCTAAGAGCCTGGAGTGTGAGCACCCTGCACGTGGCACAGGCTGCAGCAGCACACACAGACACAGGAGACAACAGGAGCATCCATCAGACACAGAGATCCCATTAAAAAAAAAAAGGGCAGAATTTGCTTCTCCTACACTGCTGCTTTTATCCTCCCTATCCAGAGGGCCAGAGCTGGAAACAAAGGAAAGGCAGAAAGGAAAAACTGCTGAAATAAGCCAACTGCCCAAAATGAAATGGTCTGAGCCACATCTGTAGAGTCAGCAAGAAAAAACTGTGCAAAAAAACCCAGCTACTTGACACATCAAGTGCTGAGGTGAGATAATAAGTTTGAGGAGAAAACTAAACAATAAAAAGAGAAAATAAAAGATGCCCTGATGAAATATCTGTGGATATCCTTTGACCACAGCTCCTCAGGAGAGGTTGAAATGCTCAGGGTGGGATTGCTGGGGTGCCTGTGCAGGGACAGGAGTAAAGATCCTTGTGGGTTCCTTCCAGCTCAGGATACTCTACGATTCTGAACAGCTCAGCCCATTCTTCTCCCAAAGCCTTAAGTATACCCAGATAGTTCTGTAATAATTATTTTCTCCCTAGAAATTTTAGTTTTAAAACATCTTTGCTGAGACAACCATAGCAAACCAAAGAAGGGGTGGGCTGTACGTGGGAGGGCTAAAGGTCAGGACAATTATTTATGGAAGGTTTATGCCATTGTTGCAGGGCTTGATGTGTCATTATTCTTGCAACTACACCTCAGAGGTATTATTTTCCTAAACACAAATCCCCTTCCCTTCCCTCAAACTCCACAACGTTTCTATCTAAAATTAAGTTAGCATTTAACAAAAGCAAAACACTGTAATTTTAGAACCATATCACTTCAAGTTGTTTTATTTTTATGCTCGTAGGAGAAAGAAAACCTTTAGTTCCTATGAGCCTTTTGTCATGACAAACCACAACGATAATTACTGGGAAGCTGCTCTTGCTAAAACCTCCCAATCCGGCTGTCACTGGGAAGCCAGACAAACATTCCCAAAATAACAACTAAATAATTGATATTACTGGAGTCACAGAACACAATACCTTGAACAAATACCCACCAGCCAGTCCCTGTCACTGTCACCTCTCCCTGGCTGTGTGACCTGCATGATTCCTGCTCTGAGAGCAAGGTGGGAGGATATTCATGTAATTATTATCCAAAGGCCATCAACAGTCTGCAGAGACCCACAAAGACATTCTTAGTCTGACTGTGCTTTAACCACAGGATGATTTTAAGTACCTAATCTAATCTCTTGAAATTCCCTTGTTAGTAGAAATGGGCAATCTAAGAATTTATTTTGCCCTTCCAAAGGCAGAGGTTCAGAGTAATTCTGAACCTTTACATGGTTTCAGAGCAATTTTGTCTTTTGCCCAGTCTTAATTACATTCTCACTTCGAAAAATCTTTATCCAAGCACAATTTAGATGATTATTTAATGACTAGAACAGCATTCTGTATCTTTCCAGGGAAAACACAGTGCTCACACCATCCCCGTGCCAGCCTGGAACCCCTGAACAAGCATTTCAGTCTGTGGCATAGAAAGTGTTTCAGAGAAGGAAGAAATATCCCATTTATCCACTCTGCCCTTAATCCTCTTCAGGTCCTCCCCATTCAGGGACGCAGAAATGAGCAGAGTGATGGCTAATGGCCCATGCTCGTTGCTGAATGGGTGATGAGCATCCAGAGACCCCAAAGCCAACACAGCAGCAGAGCAGCTTTGCAGAGAGGGACAACACGGGACCAACACAGTGACCCTGCTCCTCCTTACCTCGGATCCTGCACACCCGCAGGTGGGAGCTTGCAAATTAAATAGTAGAATAAAAAAAAAAAAAACAAACAAAAAAACAGTTTGGCAAAAATTACAGCAATGTTAGAGAAGGAAGAAAGGGAACGAGCAAAATGTGCTGCCAGCAATACAGGAGTGCACATATTTAGCATGACACAGGCTCTGGTAGAGGCAGAGATATCAGCTGGGAACAAATAACAAACCACAAATGCTCTCTATCAGTGGATGAGAAGCCTCCTGAGATACTCAGATAAAACAGGAGCTCCCCTCTGCTGTTCTGCTTTGTGTCTCCACAGGACAGAGGTTGTCTCAGAAATGAAATCCTGAAACCAGTTCGGGTGAGGGGCTGTGAAAGGGAGCAGGGTCAAGGCACCTGTGAGACACTTGAGGAACCAGCTTTGGCTGTCTCAGCACCAGTGACTGCTCAGGAGGAGCTGGCACAAAGGAGCTCCAGCCTTTCCTGCAGCAAAGGCTCCCCTGAAGCACGCGCTGGCCCAAAGACAAAAATGTGATATTTCTGTGCACTTAAACAGACAGACTGCGTGCAAATTAGGGGTTTTATTTTTTTGAGAGCTGTATTTCAAAGCACTCTTTTAAAGCAGGGCTTCAAGAACACAGAGATGGAGACAACGAAGGCGGTGCTCGCTTGAGACAAAGGGCGACTCAATTCTGTCTCAACAGAAAACTCTCCAAGTAAAAAGGGATTCCAAAGAAAAATGCCAGCAGTAATTTATTTCTAAAGCTCACTAGGGTTTCAGATGGAATTCTAACAGAGTGCTCAGCACACTCCCTGTCCTTGTGTCTGCAAAAACACACCCTTCCTGTAAGGTAAGGCTGTCAAAGTGCATGGGTACCTGGGGGTTTGGAGGATTATAAAGATGAGAACATTCTCCATTAGAGGACATAATTCCTCTTACTGCTCAAACTTTGAAGAGCTTTGAAATACTGTGAGCCATTTCCTAATATAAGAATCCATAAGGGAAAAAAATCCTAAGTGTAGGCCAACAGAAAGAAACGTCATCTTTGGCGCCCTGGTCACCTCCTGGTATTAAACCATTATGAGAGGCCCCAAGAGGTCACAAACACTCATGTTCCTTCTGCAGAAATTCTGCACAAATCCCCACAGCAGGCTAAGTTTGTGTGATTCCTCAGTGTCTCCTCCCCCAAATGCTGCCTGCAGAGCACTGCTGGTGTCCCAGGATCTGTTACCCAGAGGGATTTGTCCCAGCCCAGGGACAGCTCTCAGATCTGGTGGATGCACCAGCACAGAATCCAAGAGCGGTTTGGGTTGGGAGGAACCTTAGAGCCCATTCTGCCCCAACCCATGCCACGGGCAGGGGCTCCTTGCCCAGGCCAGGCTGCTCAGATCCCCGTGCAGCCCAGGAAGGATGCCCAGAGGCCCGTGCAGCCCAGGCAGGATGCCCAGAGGCCCGTGCAGCCCAGGCAGGATGCCCAGGACAATGCCCTACCTGGCCCCTCCGCCGCCCAGCACCAGCGCGATGGCGTTGCCCGTCAGGACCCGGGCCAGGCGGGAGAAGTCGGAGTGACGGTCTGGGGCCTTCTGGAACACACGTTCATACATCTCCACCTGCGGAGGAGAGCCAGGCATGGTCACTGCACGGCCAGGGCAGAGGCAGCCAGCAGCAGCCTGCTAAAAGATGCTGCAAAGATGAGGAGATTGGAGCTTCTCTCTTGTGAGGGAATGCTGGGGGAGCTGGGGCTGCTCAGCCTGGAGAAGACAAGGCTGAGAGGGGACCTCACCCCTGTGTGTCCCTGTGTGCAGGGAGGGCTCAGGGCAGGGACCAGGCTCCGCTCCGTGGGGCCCAGCAATGTCACCAGAGGAACAGGCAGGAGGTGATGCCCAGGAGCTCCACCTGGACAGGAGGAAGAATTTCTTTCCTGTGCAGTTACTGAGCACAGGACAGAGACCAGAGAGGCTCTGAGATCTCCCTCACTAGAGATACTCCAAGTCTGTCTGGACACAATCCTAGTGACTGCTCCAGGAACCCTGTTGAGCAGGGAGATGGGACTGAAGGACCTCCAGTGGTCCTTTCCAGCCTGAAGCTGTCAGTGATTCTGTGTTACAGCTCTTCTTCTAAAGGAACAGAGGGTGGTGAACCACCCCAACAGTTCTAGTGGCCAGTGGTCTCTCTTTTATAGCTCCTGCGGACAGTACAGAAGCTCTTTCTCTTCCTTGACAAGGATTTAAAGTTCTTGGGAAGCATCCCAGACTGCCTCTGCCTCATGTTTAGCACAGCTTTGGGAAGCACAGGGATGCTCCCAACAAAAAGGACTCTACTATGGCCTGTACACACCTTTCCTTGGGACTCTGAGACAGTGATTACTCTGTCAAGATATCAAAAAGCCAAGTCTGCATCCATAAAGAAAACCTGGTCCCCTTATCCCTGTTCCCTAAATCCAACTGAGGCCAAACAGATTTTAAGGGTGTGGTCTCATATTTCAGTGGGACTCCTCTGAGAAAGATCCTTTGTTAATAATAGAATGGGTTTTTCTTCCTCACAGGTCTCCAAAACCAGTTTTTACAATTATGGAGATGATAGCTCAAATTATAAGGAGAGCCAGAACAGGATTGCTGACTATGGCAGGCCAAGACTTTGTAATTATCAATTTACCTTTAAAAAATATTACCATGATTCGGCTTTGCAAAATTCAGTGGATTTGCAGAACGCATTGTTAAATCTGTGTGTGTAAGAATATGGTGGACTAGCATTACCCCAGACCCCCTTTGGCACACAGATTACAGACCAAGTGAGAGACACCAAGGGACCAGCCACCAAAGCAGGAATCTCTTACCAGCTTGGGCAGACTCCTTTTGGAGAAGACTCTGCGTGGGCAGTGGATGTGGAGGTGAGCAGAACACCAGCTCCTCATGTTGAGCCACTCCACAGTGCGGGACGGGAGGGGCCCATCCTCCTTGTGCAGCAGGACCAGCTGCTTCTGGGCTCTCACTGCCGTGTTCTCCAGCATCCTCTCCAGCTACAGCAGCCAGGGACACCCAAGGAAAGGACAGTGAGTCCTGGCTGCTCCAGTCTCAGGGTGAAATACATCCACACACACCCCACACCCCTATTCCCACCTGAATCCCACTCTGCACAGTCACGGCCCCCAAATATGACTGATTTGGGCAACAACACTGTTAACTCTGGGCTTACTCAGCACACAGAAGCCTAAAATCAGCCAAGGATTCAAACTTAAATGTTTTTGACTGAAACCAGGCCATTAAAAGCACAGCTCAGGCAGGAGCTGTAATGTGAGATGCTGCCCGAGTCAGACTCAAGCCCGCAAACATTCAGTGTTTTTTTCTTTCCCTTCCCATCCACTTTCTTTCCTCTTTGCATTTCTGATTTTGATTTTTTTTGTTGTTGTTTTAGGCAACTGCTGGCAGCTTGTTCTGCCTGTGCTTCCTGCCTCCCACATCCATGCAGGAAGAGCCCGCACAATGGGACACACATGAAAGCTGCACGTGGGACCAGCCCAGGCTCTTTGCAGGTCAGACTCAGCACTTCACCATCCTAAAAAACCCCACCTGTGATCCCTTTTTAAAATTTCTTGAAGAATTTTTGTCTGGTCAGAAGACTTTGGTAATAAAATGTAAAATCATAAAAATAGATAGTAAGGGGAAAAAAAATTACAGCTTAAGATCTGTAATAAAATATAATAAATAATTCATGCACTGTGATTTAGATCTACTTTTTCCTAAGCACATACCATGAATTTCATCCAGGCAGAAAAGAATTTCTCCCTCTGTGCGGAAGCCCAAAGAAATTCTGGGCAGAAACACAAAGCTTCAAAGCAATTTTTGATTTACCATTGGCCAAAATGACTCTTTAGAGGAAAAGAACTTTGCTGGAAGTACTCCTACATAAAACTTGCCATCTCAGAGGATTCTCATGCAATTCTTTTGCTATTCCTAACAGGCATTTCTCAGGAATATTTCATTATTTATGCCTCACTGGGAGTTAAAGCCAGGAAAATACATGAGTGTGAAGCAAGCTGCCTTGAGCTGGGCTGTTCCCAGTGCCAGGAGGGGAAGGAGCAGTCCCACACCTCTCCCACAGTGGGCTCTTGGTCTCCCAGCCCCACGATGAGGATGCAGTCGGCCTGGCGGATGCAGCGCTGGGTCCAGGGGGTCAGGGTGCTGTCAGCCTGGTACAGAACAATCCTGTGGATGTCCTCCTGCTGGCCCAGCCAGCTGGTCAGTCTGTACTCGTGGATGCTGGGGCAGACAAGGAAAACAGAGAATTCAACTGGTGTTATATCACAGCTCCCAAGAGAAGAGAGGGAATCTTACAGAGGGAGAGAGTGGCATTTCCTGCTCATCCAGTATCTGCTCCCAGCTCCTGCTGGCTCTCTTTCTCCAGGATTTACACCATCAAACAAATACCAAGCAGGAGGATACAGTGATGCCTCACTTCATTAATGCTTCCACAGAACCCCTAAGCATGAACACACTCAGAGAAATTCAGCTTTTCCAATTCCACAAGTGAGAAAGTAACTGTGGGAAAAACCCAGCCACACCTGCACCAAATACTCCTGAAACATTATTGTCTCCAACACCAGGAGCAGAAGGCCCAGTGTATGTCAGAAGACAGGACTTTGTTCCCAAACTCGGTGTATTTATAAGAAAAGGCCAGTGTGTCTCTGCATTTCCCTGAGCAGTCATGAGGGCAGGTACCTGTCGAGAGCAGCAGAGCCCAGGCGCTGTTTGATGTTGTCACTGGTGAGCAGCAGGGCAGGACCTGGGGGAACAAGGAAATTCACCTGTGAACACCTCCATTTGAGCTCCTGGAGAAAACTGCCCAGAGAAGCTGTGACTGCCCCTGGATCCCTGGAAGTGTCCAAGACCAGGCTGCATGGGGCTTGCAGCAACCTGGCATAGTGGAAGGTGTCCTTGCCCATGGCAGGGGGTGGAATGGGATGGATTTTAAGGTCCCCTTCAACCCAAACCATTCTTGGATTCCAAGAATTCAATTCCAAGAGTTTGCTTTGAAGGTAGTGATGGATCAGTACATTGATCAGAACTGGCAAAAAGTCTTTACAAAAAATTTCACACTTTTCTAGGAATACATCTTCCAATTCTCCCTACTCCCAGACCTCTGTTACTGCATTAGTCACAACCTGCAAGCTCTGTTATCCCATTCCTCAGGGTCACACAGGATCACAGAACCATGGAATACACTGAGTTAGAAGGAACCTTAAAGCTCATTCCATTCCATGGGCAGGACACCTTCCAGAGGACCAGGCTGCTCCAAGCCCTGTCCATCCTGGCTCTGGTAACAGCTCCTATTGCAGCTGCATCTTCACCAGCTCAGCATTCAGAACAGCACAGACCTTTATAGCCACAGGAAGGCCAGGATCCTGTTTCCAAAGAAAAAAGCTGTTCCTCCCATCTTCTGAAATACAGAACTTGTTCATCCTGCATTGAACCACCTCTCCAGGTGAATCTTCAAGCTCTCTGCAGCATTACTACTCCTTATTCAACATGCCAACAGGAACCCCAAATGCATTCCCAAATCTGTGGGGCACAGTCAGACTCCACTACAGACACAGACACATCTGTGTCTGTAACATCTAACACATCTGCAACAACCTTAGATCTGAGTTGAATTTTGGTGCACATAAAGCTTCTTGCAGGCATTTTAGTTTAATTTTCTTATTAGCAATTCTAGTGCAGCAGCAATTTGTGTCATATGTGGTAGAAGTTGCAGGGTGACTGCAGCTAAATTTAAAAAATGCAAAGAAAAGGAAACTTAAGGGAATAACTGCACACCTAGAGAAAATATTACCTGTCTCTTACTGAGAGAGAAATTCACATTTACAAAACATGACAGAGCAGTCACTTTGTATTCATATTTTCATTGTGCAATCCCTCACTGTTTCATTAACAACAGAACTGAAATTTATGTACTAAATAACAAAACACTTCATTATGTGAGGAGTCTCAAGGCAAGGCTATAATGTGTTCAGTAAAAATCAAGGAACTGTGAACAAGGAACATGGGAGAAGGTCACAAATTCCCACCTCTGTGTTCAAAAAGCAAAACCCCCAGGTACAGATCTGGATCTGGAACTTTAGGGCCAACGCATCTCCCCTGTTCTAGGTTACAAATGCAAGATGTGGCTGGGGGTGTGTGTTCTGTCACCATCTGTCAGAGCTGGGGCAGCTCTCTGCTGTCCATGGGGCAGGTTTCTTTATCTCTGCCACAGCCAATCCTCCCTCCAGGAGATCTCTGCTGTCCATGGCCACTGAGTGTCCCTGCATGGCTGATCAAATTCCACCATCCCATGGGGAGATGCTGTGCCCAGGGCAGGAGCCAAGCATTCCTACCTGGATCCAATCTGAGCCTGGAACAGCACAGCAGCCTCTGCCCCCTGCATTCCCAGAGGAGCAGCTTTCTTCTCCCTGCATTCCCAGAGGCAGAGCAGGCCCATCTCCAGCAGCCCTGGAGCTTCAGAGGAAAACTCCAGCCTTGTCCAGGATCCCTGCTCCAGCAGAACCACAGCTGGCACTGCAGGAGGGCTGAGCCACCATGGAATGGCACTGCTGCCACCACCCTGACACACAGGGGGTCAGCTCCTCTTCTGACTCTGGCAGTGGGGTTTTTTGTTGCTTTGTATTACTGCATTTTGATTTAAATTTTCTTACTGAAGAACTGTTATTCCTGTTCCCATATCTTTGCCTGAGAGCCCCTTAATTTCAAAATTATAATAATTCAGAGGGAGGAGGTTTATATTTTCCATTTCAAGGGAGGTTCCTGCCTTCCTTAGCAGACACCTGTCTTTTCAAACGAAGACATCCCCCCTCAGTGCTCAAATCCTGCTGCAAAGGCTTCACCCTGCTTTAATTGACTTTACTCTTAGACTTGAATAAGTTCCCAGGTGCCGTTTTCCATCTTGTACTTTCCAATACCCAAATAACATTTACTCTTTACTCTTTGCTACACTGATTATCAAAGAAGAGCAAACAGAAATGGACAAAAATATCCCATAAGCAGAGACCAAAAGATAAAGCTGGTGAGAAAGCAGAGAGAGGAGGATGAGTCAAGAATAGAATTTGACTTCCCCATCCTCCAATAAAAGTTCTGGAAGTTAGTTCCTATGAAAACAACAAGTCCCAAGCAGAGGGAATGAGCAGCACTCCCAGAGCAGATCTGGGCTTAGCCTGCCCTTCCCTCCTCCCTCTGCAGCTCTTTGAGCCATCCCAGAGCAGGGAACAGCCCCAGTGCTGGGGGTTATCACCACATCTTCAACACTGGCAGATTCTTTTATCTGACTCACTGTTCGCCTGGTGTCAGCCTTGGTATAGCTTTGAAATGGCACAAGGGGATAAGAGAGGTCTCCCAGAGGGAATACTGATGGCACTGCACAGGATAGAACTGCAAGGGACAGAGTGCAGGGCAATTCTGCAAGCATTCAGCAGCACAGTGATCATCACTGTCCATTAACATGTCAGAGTCCTCAGTTACATAGAAAAGACAGGTGGATTAAATTTGTATTCCAGGACATGTGGCTTACAAAGCTTTCTGGCAGTGGTGGAAGTTTAGCAGGCAAAGACAAACAGCTTGGAATGCCAACTGAGCTGAGGAATGCAATAAAAATGCTAAGAGAGCCAACACCAAGGAACAGCGTGGGCACCTCTGCCTGTTACCCCCCGACCCTGGGCACTGAGATCCAGCAGCATCAGTCCCTGGTGATGCTCTGGGGCCCAGGCTCCAGGAAGACACCACTGAACGCAGGGGACACTATCAAAGCCAGTGACCTGCAGCCAGAACAGCTTTCATCCCAGGGGAGAGGCAGTTTGTAGGGCTGGGGTGGTTCTTTGTGCTCCTTCAGCCAGAGGCACCTTGGCTGTGGACAACACCAGAACGAGCCTTGGAGAGACTCAAAAATCACATCCAGACCTCACCTCTGATGTGGGAGAGCAGCAGTTCACAGAACAGGACACAAACAAGGGTGCTCAGACAGACCCTGGCTGTGCCAGCTCAGGAGGAGCCTACCCAGCACCCCATCCCTCCACGTGCCAGGGACACGGGACAAAGATTCCCAGACCTTCACTCATCCCCAGCACGGAACATGGTGATGCTTCCAACAGAACCAACTTGTTTTGTCTCAGAAATACCAACCATCTGCTCAGCACTCCCAGTTTCTAGCAGGCTCCCAATTAATCAGCCATTAAAACCCCTCCATTAATGCGACCAAGAACACCAACATATGTGAGCTCAGAAAACAGAACCAACAAAAGTGTTATCTCAACTAAACTGCTGCGAGCAACCAAGTAATGCAAAAAATATCATTCCCATCCTGAAGGTTCAAGGCCAGGCTGGATAGGGCTTGGAACAAGCTGGGATAGTGGAAGGTGTCCCTGCCCATGGCAGCAGGTGGGGTGAGATGGGCTTTAGGGTTCCTTCCAACCTAAACCATTCCATGATTCTGTGATGATTCAAATCCACAGCCCTCGAACAGCCACACCTGCAGGCAGGAGTGACCAGCCCAAGGTGTCAGCGCATCCTTAAAGGGCTTTGTCACAGTCACACACCTCTTAGCACCCCTCTCCAAACCTGGCACCAGCCTCACAGGCAGCTTCCAGCTGGAGCTGGCATCAGGGACACATCCCTGCACCCCTCAGTGTTCTGTCAATAGGATCAGAACAGTTCAAAGTGAAGAACAGGAGAGGTGATGTGAGGTAACATGAAATATTCCTCCAAGCCCTGTGTGAGTCTCTGACAGCAGCCAGCAGCAGATTGCTGGGGAGGAGTATCAGAGCAAGAAAAACTGAGTGCCATTCCCTGAGCCTCCAGCTATCCACAGCTTTCACAGCCTTTTGGATTTCTTAAGCCTGAGGTGGTGACTTTCGGTAGCCTGGGGGATTTTTCTGCCAGCCAAGAGCTCACAGGGATCCTGAAGCCCAGGTTTTCTGTGCTTCAGGCGAGAGAACTGCAGGCAGTGGCCTCACCCCAGGCCCAGGGATTGTGGTTTCTGGGAAAACCTCCTGGAGCATCTAAAGCTGTACTCCAGGGCCATCTGTTTTTCAGTACAAAACTAAGAATTCCATGAAACAGGAGGGAAGGGAAGGAGAAGCTGGTGAATGCCAGAGGTCTGGTTCATTTTCTTTGCTAACAAACAAGGGCACTGAAGAGAATGGCTGCAGCAAAGCTTCCAACCCCCTGCCCCAGAGAGGGAAGAAAAAACATCACACAAGACATAAAACCTCCCTTTCTTGCCAGTGAGCAAGAGACTCACTTTGGTCATTTTTTTTCCACAAAACGCCAAGATATGCAGAAGGAGGAGTCCTAGTTCTAAGTCTAATAAAACATGGTCCAAGAGTTGCCTCGAGAAATGAGTGGCCCAGAAGGCAGAGAAGGATTTCTGAGGCTCAGAAATGGTTTCAAATCCACCTCACCAGAAAAACACATTCACATCAAAAGACAAGGCCAGTACAATACACAATGTGGAAAAATTTCAGCAGAGCAAATTTACTTGCTTGGACTCCATTAAAAGAAAATTTACTTTTGGCCTAATAAAAGTCTACAAAATTACGTGGCAAAGTCACATAACTGATAAATGAGTTGGATGTCAGAGGATCTTGTCCAGCAAAAAAATACTAAGTGGTGCCAGGGTTCAGGCACCACAGTGAACATTTCACATTTAAATCTAATCTGTGCATAAAGACAGGCAGAATTGTAATTAAAAACTCCAATAAATTATTAGCAAAGATTTTTCAGTGAGCTGTCCAATACATTATACATTTTTAGAACTGAAAAGAAGGAAAAATTTAAAGGGCAGAAAGGAATGAGAGAGACACATATGTTGGATTCGAATCCCTCCCTACTTCATTTTGAAATTCTATGAGATCAGAGGGCTCCCACATAGAACCAGAATTTGCACAGCCATGTGGTGTCTTTTAGCTGGTCTCAGTAAAGGAACAAAAAAACAGTCAGGCAAATACTTTTGAAAAATCTGAATACTTCAGAAGAACTTCTTATCAAAACATGCTCTCAGCTCTACCAAGATTAGGAGGAAAAGAATTAATAATAAAAATAGACATCATGAACACTGACCAGAATTCATCAGCATGATGAATTGCACAGCAGAAAAATCTGCCCCCCTTCCTGGCACTCCAGTCCAGAGCTGGAAAATTCTGCTCCTGCTTTCTGCAAGGTGGATATTGCACAGCCTCCTTTCTTGGAGACCCAGAGCCCCAGATGCAGAGGAAGGGCTGTCACACTGGAGCCAGGGCACAGCAGGGCTGCAGCCTCAGGGTCACTGTGCCCTGCAGGACCTTCTGCTCTGCCCACAGAGCCCAGAGCATTTTTCATCCTATGTCTGTCTCAAGGTGAAGGCAGGTCCAGCTGCTGCTGCCAGGTCCCAGATAAACCTTTCATCCCACAGCTTGTGCCAGCTGCAGAGCTGCCCCAGCCCTGGCCCAGCACAGGGAGCAGCTGGAGCTGCTGCAGAGATCCAGAGGAGGCACCAGGGGCATCAGAGGGATGGAGCAGCTCTGCTGGGAGGAGAGGCTGGCACAGCTGGCATTGTTCACCTGCACAGGAGAAGCTTTGGGGGGACCTCAGAGTGGCCTTGCAGAGCCTGAAGGTACAAGAAAGATGGAGACTGTCCCAGGGCCTGGAGTGCCAGGACAATAAGGAATGGCTTCCCAGAGCCAGAGGGCAGGGATGGATGGGATATTGGGAATTAGGAATTGTTCCCTGGCAGGGTGGGCAGGCCCTGGCACAGGGTGCCCAGAGCAGCTGGGGCTGCCCCTGGATCCCTGGCAGTGCCCAAGGCCAGGCTGGACACTGGGGCTGGGAGCAGCCTGGGACAGTGGGAGGTGTCCCTGCCATGGCAGGGGTGGCACTGGATGGGCTTTAAGGTCCCTTCCAACCTGGATCATTCTGTGATTGGAAGCTCCATGGAAGCACAAATATCCCTTAGCATTTATCTGGGACACAATCGCATCGTCTGGAAACAATATGTGAATTATCATAAATCACAGAAACACCAAATGTCAAAGGATCCAGCACAAATGGTCTGGGAAAGCTGTAGGTGGTCCCACACGATGGTGCTCCCTGTGTGCAGAATGCACCCTTGATGGAGAGCAGGCTGCTCACCTGAGCTGTTCCCATTACAAATCAAAGCATTAAAAAAAATAAATGAAATTTGAAAAAAAATTAATGAACCCCACAAAAAAGAATTAAGCAATGAAACCACTTAGTCCTTTCTCATTACAGGCAAAAGTGGCTTTTTTTTTTTTCTGGGGGAAGAAAGATTCTGAGTACTTTTTCAGTTTTTGTGGACAGTAAATATTCACTACCAAACTGAGATTTTCTAGTTGTCATTACTTTTATATCCCTTCAATAATACAGAAATAGCTAAAAATTATCAAGACAAACTCCAAAATCCTGTTGAATAGATTCACCTGCAACCAGCTCCAACTCCAAGCACTACCCACAGCCTTCTCATGCCAATTCCAGAAAAAAAAAAGGCACTTCTTAAGCGTTATATTGTGTTACAACCCAGCCTGCATTCCCACCAGGACTGGGGTCAGCCTGCATCCCAAGGCCAGGTTCCTTCCCAGAGCTGCAGCAGCTGATGATTCTTGCAATGGTCTCAGCGTTCCTCCCTGCATCCTCCTC
Source organism: Motacilla alba alba (assembly GCF_015832195.1). Lineage (NCBI taxonomy): Eukaryota > Metazoa > Chordata > Aves > Passeriformes > Motacillidae > Motacilla > Motacilla alba. The sequence goes on along the minus strand of NC_052032.1, from coordinate 1,581,767 downwards.
GTTCCTTCTATCCTTCTCTCCAGCCTGCAGCAGGGGAATTCAAGGCATCACTGCAATATCCAGCTAAGGGCATATTAAGAGGAAGGGCAAGGAATTTTCTGTAATAAATACATTAAGTTGCAAAAGAAAGCTAAAACCAGCTGTTCTCCCCACATATTAAGGCTGCTCTCCACTGCTCTGGAACAGATTTGAAGCCCAGAGCGATGAAATTATACAGATCAAATGTTAAGTATGGATTAAATGTTAAGTCAAGTATTGTAATCAGATACTGCCATTTAACTTACAGTTAGAAAAGAGGTTGGTTCAAGAACAAAAAAAACCAACAAAAAATAATCCCCAAAAAAAGCATGAATAGCAAATGTTCAAAGCAATTTTCCAAACTGAGAGTTCCTTTCAGAGAAGATTTTCAATTAAGCCTTGTGAAGCATATTAACAGCTCTCATTTCCATAAAGCCAGGGCAGGTTGGATCCCAGCTCACACCCAAACCCCAGGTGAGCCCATCTGCGAGCTCAGGGAAGGGCTCAGCTGGCAGCAGCTGCTCAGCAAGGCCCCAGTGCAACCCTTTCCACATGGATTCATGGAATGGTTTGGGCTGGAAAGGACCTTAAAGCTCATCTCATTCCACCCCTGCCATGGCAGGGACACCTCCCACTGCCCCAGGCTGCTCCAAGCCCTGTCCAGCCTGGCCTTGGGCACTGCCAGGGATCCAGGGGCAGCCACAGCTGCTGTGGGCAACAGCTCCCCTCAAGCCAAATGTGCAGGTGAATAAGAAAACAACCTGAAAACAAATCTGAATTTTACTCCACTACTCAGTTCATTTTCTGTTGCAGGAAATCAGAAGAATAAAAAATCATTCCAAAACCCACCATCCTTCCCTAAAAGCCAAGCAGCACCTGCACGTGGCTCCCAGCACTTTGTGAGGAACACCCAAACAACCCCCAGCCAGAGAGCAGAGGAGGAAATATAAAAGCTACAAATAAAAAAGAAAAAAAAAAAGGAGGAAAAAAAGAAAACATTGCTTCTGCTAAATAAAGAAAACCTGCAGGCTGCCCACAGCCCAGGCCAGCCCTGCAGAGGTTCTGCAGTGCCTGAGGGGGCTGAGGGGGCTCCGGGCCTGGTGCGAGGCCTCGGCGCTCCTGCGCCAGCGGTGTTTGGGACCAGATGGCTCCCGTGTTTGCCCACAACACTTTCCTCTTCCCACTGCAGCCGTCTGCTCCCTTTTGGCAACAACTTCAGGTGCCAAGGGTGTACAGAACCATCTCGAGCTGCCAAGCACGGCACAGGCGGCAGCACAGGGGAAGAAGGGAAAAGGGGTGAAGGAGGAAAGGCCGAGTGACCCCCAAACCCCCCTTGGGCACCTGCCTGCTGCTTTCAGCCCAAATGGGTATTTTCATTCGGAACAGTCCATCTACCTACTTAAGTTTCTGTTTGTTTTATTTACAGGCTCTTAGTGTTGTCACACATCAAAACAAGCTGGCAGTGATCCCTAAGGAGTCCCCATTAGCAATACAGCTCCATTATGGATGTAACATTTTTCTGCCATCTCCAAAAGAAGAGGAATCTTCAAACACCCACAAATTCGTTCTCACTGTAACAAGTCTCCACCGTAAGTTGCACATAAATTCAGACTTCAGAAGGTTAAAGAGCTCATGCACCACTGGCTTCTTCCTCTGCCTGTTCACCCAGAAGATTTTTAAGCTCAAATAGGAGTGTCAGCTCCAGACACTAAAAGTCAGAAAGAAAACTACCAATAAATGTAAGTGGTGACACCTCAAGCACCAGGTAACCTATACTTTTAAATAAGCCATGAGAGAGTAGATTAATAATTTCTCAAAGGACTACAGGAGATTCACTCAAGAGATCTGTAACAGCATTTGAGGATGAAAAGAGGATGTTCAGGAAATGTCAAACACCACTAATGAACACAAAATGAATTCTGAATTAAATACACGAGTTTTGTGAGGAACTGTAACGTGCACAAGCAACTTGACCTGTGGATAAAGCAATTAATGACTCAGCCATGAGCTGAACACATGGTTTTGTGGGCATGAGACAGACAAACAAGCTGGCAACAAATGGGACAATGATTTCAGACTAAACTTCGGATTTCCAGTGCCAATCTGGATCTCTGGATCTCCTCCATGAGCCTCTTCCACAAAGTCTTATCCTTACCACTCATCTACAACCACCACACAATAAAACTGCTAGGAAACCCTTTGCTGGATGAAGCTTTTCAGCTGAGGATGCCTGGAATACTCTCCCCCATGAGCTGGACAGAATCAGACCCTCAGGTGCCATGGGAACGGTGTCCTGGTGTGGGATGTGTCTCCTGGAGTGACTGTGGGCAGCTGAGGGCAGCCAAGACAAAGGCCAGAGAGGCTGGTGAGTATTTCCAAGTCATTAAGACAAAAAAGTTTTCCACTATTTTGACACTGTTGTCACAATTAAATGCACATTAAGGATGGGAATAGAGAAGCAAGAAGCATAGAAAAGGCTGATCCTGACCACTGCTGCAGAGTCACTGAATGGTTTGGGTTGGAAATGACTTTAATGATTACCTGTCCATGGACACCTTCCACTATCCCAGGTTGTTCCAGCCCGGCCTTGGACACTTCTAGGGATGGGGCAGTCCCAGCTTCTCTGGGCAGCCTGTGCCAGGGCCCACCCTCACAAGAATTTCTCCCTAACCTGACCTAATCCTGTCCTGAGTTTATAACCATTCTCCACCGTCTGTGGGGACCTGGCCATATAAAAATTCCCTCTCCCTCCTTTTTTATAAGGCCACAGGATTCTCTCCCAAACCTCCTCCCCAGCCCTGGGACCATCTCCAGGTACTGGTACCCTCTAACACAGCATGGACCCCCCTGTGACAGGTGCCAGTAGTTCTCACTGTAACAATTCTCCACCACAGGTTGCACATAAATTCAGACTTCAGAAGGTTAAAGAGCTCATGCACCACTGGCTTCTTCCTCTGCCACTCTGACCCCCCCCATGCCACTCTGAAGTGACCAGCAGGGTTTGTTTGCTGTGATGCCACCACGGGAACACTCACCCACAGCACTGAGGGCGTGCTTGAGCTCCAGGGTGAAGGCTGTCAGCGGCACCTCCTCGGACACCGGCATGATCGCCACCGTGGACAGGTTGCTGGCAGGATTCCCTGCATCCCACTTGCTGCTGGAGCTGTGCAGTCCAAGAGGATGACCTGTCCACAGAAAAAAACACCTGCCATCAGTCAGCCAGGCTGCAAAACATGGAATGTCACCTGCAGGCAGGAGGGAAAGTGTCACTGTGTCACCGAGCTGCTCAATGTCAGAGAAATGGAACACAAACCTCCACAGCATGTGAGAGCAGAGTTCCCACATATTTCATTTTAAGGGGATGAAGATCAGTTTCCATCATTTTTGGTTGCTGGTACAGCATGTGTGGGTTGAATTTAGGCAACGTTAAAAATATGCCAGGAATATGTTAAATAAAACATGGATCTACCTGACCCAGGAAGACAAAGATAAAAAGGCATTTAAACTCCCTTTACCACAACTTTGGAACTGATTCCACAAGAGGACTTAGCTTAACTAACAAAACCCCCAAACGTGTTGTCAGTATTAAAATATTCCAAAATTTTCCAAAACTTAACATTCCTCTTCTTACGGTATTCTAAGCAAGGAAGGAAGTAGCTGTTTTCAACACAGCTCCTATAGAAAATGTGCATCTCTACCTGTTCTCCCTTCTCTGCAAGATGCAGAGCTTTACAGATATGGGCTTAGGACTATTAAAATATGGAACCTCTGAAATAGCTGCAAAGTACCTGGGAACTATCTTTATTATAATTTGGTGAGTAAGGGCAGAGGAAAAGCAGTTTTTGAGAGAAATCTGCAATGCATGTGAGGAAGATCGAGATCTTCCCAGACAGCTTAGAGCTGGTAAAGGTCAATGTTCTACAAACTGTTCTTGTTCTGATATTCTTTTTTCTCTTTAGCTGAGCCTTCTCAGAAAATCTCACTCTGCTGCTAATGCCTGTCAACTCAGCTCTGAGAAGAGAAAAAAATTCTGAATTTAAGTTGGGATTTCACATCCTGTTTATCTCATTTCACCCAGCAAAGGCCTAAGATGTACCATCAAGATGAATTCTTGAGCTGAGCATGTGGAAATACTTGATATCTCCTGTGCAAACCCATTCAAAGGCTCAATGGCAGAGTGACAGACCACTGCAGGACACAAAGAAATACCAGATATACTTTTTTTTTTAATATATTCAGCAATTGAGTTATTCATTTCAAATCTTCTAAAACAGCTTTGCACAGAACATTAAATAGTTTTCCCCAACCTTCTGGTGATCTTCAAGAAGATATCTGTAGGTTTAAACAGGTTACACATCACAGCTCAACCCCTTCATCTCCACAGGCCCTTCCATCCTGAGAACTTCAATGGTGATTCTCTGATGGAACTCCTGTTACCCTCACTAATTTTCCTCCCACTTTCTGTTTCCCCCATTTTGCCCTGTTTCCCAGGCAGTGCAGGCTCTGCCCTGGGCCCCAGAGGCATTTCAGCAGGCAGAGAAGTTTAAGTACAATTATCACCAGGCATTTGTGCACAAGTGGTTGTGCCCAAAAAGCTGAGCAGGTGAAGAAAGAGCAGATTCCCTTCCCCACATCACTCTGAAACAGGAAAGTGGGTGACCTTTGATTTTCAGTCTTCTTGGAATCTGGCAAAAGCAGCAACTGAAGGAATTAAAACCCCCCAACCAAACAAAACCCAAACAACCCTCAGCATCAAAGAGCCCCACAACACCCCCAACAGTTAACAGGCATCTGTTTGCTTTCAAATGCTGCTCAAGGAAACTGGGAGAATTCCCTCCTACTCCCTTCAGTCAGTAAAGAGGCTTTGTGTCGGTGCTGCCACAAACACAAAGCTGCAGAACCCATGGCAGGCCATTTCCTCCCAGACAATTCATTAAAATACTGCAAATCCAGGCATTTGAAATCAGTCTGTGCTGCTGCTGCTCAGCATGGTGCTCTGATTCCAGCCCATTACAGCTGCTATTTCAAATGCTCCCTTTACACTGCTCTTGCAAGAAATTCCAGGGAAATTTCACTGCACACAGACAACACTTCTATATCTCAATTGCAAATCATTTCATTCCCACACCCAGTTAGCCATGCTCTGCCAAAACCATCATGTGTACACAGATATAATGCAATCACCATCCACGTGCACCTACAGCTGTAACAGACCACAGAATCCCAGAATGGCTTGGGCTGGAAGGGACCTTAAAGCCCATCCAGTGCCACCCCTGCCATGGCAGGGACACCTCCCACTGTCCCAGGCTGCTCCCAGCCCTGTCCAGCCTGGCCTTGGGCACTGCCAGGGATCCAGGGGCAGCCACAGCTGCTCTGGGCACCCTGTGCCAGGGCCTGCCCACCCTCCCAGGGAAGGGAACAATTCCTAATTCCCAACATCCCATCCATCCCTGCCCTCTGGCTCTGGGAAGCCATTCCCTGTGTCCTGTCCCTCCATCCCTCGTCCCCAGTACCTCTCCAGCTCTCCTGGAGCTGCTTTAGGCACTGGAAGGGGCTCTAAGTTCTCTCTGGAGCCTTCTCTTCTTCAGGCTGAAATTTAGCAATGCATTTCCTTTCCAAACATGCACTGCCTGTTTCCAAATTTAAGGATGCAAGTCTGGCTCCAAGGAAGCCCCAGCATCAATGGGAATAGTCCAGGAATGAGTCTCACCTCCCTGCTGCAGACTGCCAAGAATCTTCTCGCCCAGCAAGTGAATAAGTCTGGTCACAACCTGGAAGAGAAAGAGAAAAAAAAAGAGACATTCAGGCAGAATGTACTGAAAGTAGAGCATCCACATGGAGACTTCCAAACTTTTTTAAGATGTACCCTCAAGTTGAGCCACACTGAGTCAAGGGTTTGCAGCTGTAGCTTCTTTCCTGGCTGTCATGTGTGGTGACTGATGATTTGTCTCGGTTTCTCCTACCTTGTTTTACTTTAATTTGGAAAAACAAGAAAACAAAACAACTCCGGAACAGGCAGGGTTTAACTTGCTTTGGGGAAAAAAAGATTATTTGGGGAAACATATCAAATTGCATTTCCAGCTCTCATCTCTCTCTGCAGTGCATCTGCCCCTCTAAGTACCCTCACTGCTCAGTGCATGCTGCACCTTTTGTAGGTGCTAAAGGCTCAAAAAGGTCCAAGTCTGTGTCCAAACAGACCCTTCCCCAATCCTGGTGAATGGTTTACAGCAGCCAATTTAAAATATTTGGAGGGGAAAAACGGGGATAAATGCACCCTCCAAACACCTGCAGGATCAAAACAAACTACCTAAGAAATTGCTTTCCCCCTGAAATCATGTTTGCCTGGTAATTCATGTTTGGAGGCACAGATGTGCTCCCAGCTGTTTTTCCAGCAGGACTCACATAAATGTAAACTAATATTCCAATAGCCAAATGTATCTCCAAACTGACAAGCCTCTCTCCAACATGACCAATCAATAATTCCTGACAAGTGGGGTTAGCAGAAGACTAATCCCTGCAATATCAAAAAGTGACAGACATGGAAAATGCAGCATTTATTCTGAAAGCTCTACACAGATGTTTTACCAAATAAGGAAAAGAATTATTTAAATGCATTAAGGATTAATAGAGCAATCATTAAATATTGTCCCCCAAATAATTCAAGGTCAAAATAGCTCAGGAGAACACAAAAAAACCTCAAAACAACTGCCACAACAGAAGTTCTCTAAGGTTAACAAGCAAAACAAGCAGCAGCCAGGTTACCTGGGATCCTGGATAAACACACCCTGTTCCCACAGAAACAGGCACTTTGGGATGCAGCTTTCACATAAAGGGCCAGGTAGGCATCACGACAGGTCAGGATGCCCACCTGAGTCATTTACACATCCTGCCTTAAAAACGAAATCTAATGCAGCAAATTCCCCTGCACTGTGAAATGCTGTGTATAAAGCACTGATGTATTTTAAGTCCTCTATGGGAAAAGGGGGAAGAGCAAACAGAGGCTTGCAGCACAAGGGTGACTTGCAGTGGAGCACAGAAAAAGTTACCAAGGTTATTTCAGGGATTTAATGGCATGGCTTGGGGTGGAAAAGACCTTTAAAGCTCACCCACTTCAACCCCTGCAGGGAGCGGGGACATCTTCCACTGTCCCAGGCTGCTCCAAGCCCTGTCCTGCCTGGCCTTGGACACTTCCAGGGATCCAGGGGCAGCCTCAGCTTCTCTGGGCACCCTGTGCCAGTTCTGCCCCACAGCCATGACTGCAAGTTGGTGAAGATGCCACATCATTTCTTCAGTGACCAGGACAAATTCCTTGGAAGTGCCTCTTCCTCGCCCCAGGAGCAGGCACAATGCCCATGCCCACTGCCACCCACGTGGAGAGGACAGCAGGAAAGCTCCAGCATCCTGCCTTATCCTGGAATCTCAGACAGGATCTAAAATGCTTCCCCTTGTCCAAAATACAACAGAATCTGATGATCACCCAACCACACAACTCAACACCACCAAGCTCCAGGGCTCTGGGATGCCCTAAAGGCACCGCACGTGGCTACAGAAAACTACCTCAACCACAGGGAGAATTCAGGGAAACAGGGAATTCTTCACAAAAATAGAGACTGATGGCTCTTGCTAAAGGAGATAATCTACCCCCAGAGCACATTTGCTATACCCAACTCACAGGCTTCACCTAAACCTGCAGCAGCACAGCAGGACTTTCCTTCAGCAGTTTTGGGATATGCCGTGAACATCTTACACTTCTGAAGCACTTAAGCATCAGAATTTTAATTACTTACTAAAACCATCTCCTGTATTTATAACTTTTTCTGCTTTACAGGCAGCTAAGGAGAGCTCCAGCTAAGTTACAAAATATGTCCAAGGTTAATGATGGAACTAAGAATAGAACCTATTGGTCTCATTTTCCAGTTGGCTGCTCCTATTACCGGGAAATATTATTTGTCTTGTTTGCTGGAGCAAACCTTACAGCCTTGGTATGTATAGATAGGGAAAATTATTTCCCTGGTGACTTTGTACAACAAGCAAAGCTGCTCTCCAGAACAGGATGAGTCACTCTGTCGCAGTCATGGCAACGTCCAAGGAACATCAATTTGGGATCCGAGCTCAGAACTGAAATTTCCACAGAGTTTTATATTACATACACCAGATATCCTCTCACAAAAAGGCAATGTTTTCCTCTAAAAGGGACTTGTCCATCCTTCTGAGGAGAAGTCAATACAAGTCACATCCCTCCATCGACAGCAGACCTGACCTGATCGACCCACAGCCCTCAGTGTGCAAGGCAGCAGGAACAGCTCTCCCCAAATGCAGGGCAGCTGGGGAGAACTGAAAACCAGCAGGAAAAATTCATCCTTCAGGTTTCCAAGCCCCTTTATTCTCACTCCCACACAGCAGCAGGGCATGGGAAGGAGCAGCACAGCTCAATGCAGCCCAAGAGACAAGAAGGAAGGTAAGGGATCTGGGAGAAGCCAGGGATGGCTTGGGCAGGGAGGATGAGGAACAAGCAGGAATTAGCCCTTGGGCTAGGAGCAGAACAGAGATTGAAGGGAAACAATTACTCCAAGTAATTGTCTGGAGTAGATGGAGGCAAAGGGCAGGTATAGGGTGGGTACCTCGGTGCAGAATCTGGGCTGTGACTCAGCAGTCCCTTATCCCTCCTGTTCAGCTGCACTTTGTAGGAAATTCAAGGTGAGGCTGAGTCTCTTCTCCCAGGTAAGAAGTGACAAGACATGAGGAACAGCCTCAAGCTGTGTCAGGGAAGTTTAGTTGGATATTGGGAAAACCTTCACTGCAAGGGTGGTCAAGCACTGGCACAGGTTGCCCAGGGCAGTGGTGGAGTCGCCATCCCTGGAAGTGTGGATGCGGCATGTGGGGACATGGGTTAGTGGTGATCATGGTGGCACTGGAGGAATGGTTGGACTTAATGGTCTTGGGGACTTTTCCAACCTTAAAAATTCAAGAAAAGCTCTGGGAATTGGCAGTGGGGTAGGGCAGGAACTGGACTGACCTTGAGAACACAGTGAGATTCCCTCCTCTGGGGATGCAGCCCCTAGCACTGCCCCACACTCCTGAGCCAGAGACAGCCTGGGCACTGCTTCTCCCAGAGCCTTCTGTCTCCTTCCCCATGGGAATGCCAGCCTTTCTCAATCACAGTGCCAGAAGAGTCCAGAACACTTCCCAGACATCTGCACAAGCGGAATCCTCTCATTTTCAGGGTGTCACCATCACCCAGGGCTAGACAGCCTTCCTGGTCGGAAGCGTCTGCTGTGCTCACCCTACGGCACATCCTGGATTTTACAGCCTCTTCTAGCACCCAGCCCTGCAAACATCCCTCCTGCTGGCACAGGATCAGGCAGCTTCAATTTAAGGCTTGAAAAAAAATCTGCAAGAAGGCAGCGAGTCGGAGCCCAGACGGATCAAACAACACCAGCAGGCTCCTAAATGAGGCGAGGATCGTTAATTGCCTGTAGTAAAGCAAACGCAGCTTTTGGACCCCTAGTGCTGGAGATAGAGCTGAGCTTGGTGTAGTTGGTGAGGAAGGGGAATTAATCCTTCCTCACAATTCAGAACAGCAGTAGCAGCGAATGCAGCCAGCTCAGTTAATCACTGTTAACCACAGTAACGAGCAGCAGAGCTGTGGACTGGACACTTGGCTGCCAGGACAGGTCTGCTCAGAGTTCCCCAAACTGCCAGGGAACACAGCTTCCCACCCCCTGCTCCCTGCCCAGGCTGGGAGGTGACCCAGGAGGGTCACAGAGCACCTAAAGAGGCCCTACAGGGGCTCATGGAGCGAGTCTGGAGCCTGGGGTCTGCCCAGGTCAGGGAGGTGACTGAGTTCACCATCAAAAATATCCCCAAAGCACACAAAACCCCGCTCTCCTAAGCTTATGCAAGAGTTTTCAGGCCAGAAGGACAAAATCTGACTTACAAGTCTAAAAAACTGAGTAAATCTCCATTTCAAAAGCTACTTGGGGCTCCACACGCATCAGTGCTGTTCTCCAAAAGCCCCAAACCCCTCCAGCTCCCACAGACACCACTTCAGATGCCACCTCATAACCCTGGCCCAGAGCAGGATGTTCAGGTGAGACACTTTCCAAGGGAAATGACCATTTCTCCTCCTCCTCCTGCCACCCACTCCCCTTTTCAGATGAACTCCCCAGGACATTTTTGTGCAGGGCAAAACAGGACAAAGAGTTTCTGTTTCTCAAATGGTGCTGGAAAGCACTTCCCCCAGCACAATTCTACCTCTCCCACCCAGCTCATGACCCACCACCTCACCTACCTGCAAACATCTCACCTTCCTGGCTGTTTCTGGATCAACTCCATCCCAGTGAGACCCACTCAGGCTCTCCCAGCACCCCAAACCTCTCCTGTCTACTGTGACAGCCTGTTCCTCCACCTGCTCCAGAGGAGCTTCTGGGAAACCATTAATTTTCCCTGTGCTTAATTAATGTTCAATTACTCCACAGACCTGCAGCCTCTGCATTTGTGGCAGGGCAAGGCCCAAACACCACATCCCAAGGGGCTGCATTTCCTTTCTTTAGGATGATTAATTCCTATTTCAAAAGCAGGATGCAGCCAGGCAGGATCTCAGGATCTTCTGCTATTGCTGGTGGAGCACAGAGCTGAGTGCTCCATCCATCCTGGGTCTGAGGTGTTATCAGAGCACCACTTGCTCCACAGCCACTGGAATTCCCACACCAAGAGGTTACAGTCACTCTACAGTGCTGTATTTCCTATAATCCTTTTAAATATTTCAAACTACTACCTACCCCTGCTAATCTTCCAAGGCTGGGTTCTGGTTAAAACTTTTGTTCCTATTCAACTGTGAAACTCAAGAGTTGATTTACAAAAAGCTCCTTTGAAAGTGATTTTCATGAGAACTCAGTTGGAAAATATTTTCCTGTGGACATTTATTTCAATCTGTGAATACTATGCAATGTGAATACTATGGGATGGCCTGGCAAACTGAATTATCTGCTAACAGACAACAACGAATCCAAACAAAGCTTCCTCCATCATAGGTAACTCTTGATTTAGAGAAAACGATACATGAAGGAGGCCTACAAGAAACATGGTGAAAGACTGCTGGCATGGAGTGCCAGGACCTAGGGAATGGCTCCCACTGCCAGAGGGCAGGGATGGAGGGGATATTGGGAATGAGGAATTGTTCCCTGGCAGGGTGGGCAGGCCCTGGCACAGGGTGTCCAGAGCAGCTGGGGCTGCCCCTGGATCCCTGGCAGTGCCCAAGGCCAGGCTGGACATTGGGGCTGGGAGCAGCCTGGGACAGGGGGAGGTGTCCCTGCCATGGCAGGGGTGGCACTGGATGGGCTTTAAGGTCCCCTCCAACCCAAGCCATTCTGGGATTCTAAATCAGGGGAAAATTTCACAAAATCAACACCAATATCCAAATTCCCAGCCACAACTAACTGATGTGAGGTCCTGTGTACTACAAAGCCCTTTTAGTTACAAAAGAAGAAATACACAAAAGTACATGTAAGAAGAAAGCATACAAACCCCAAACTATAAGATAAATTCATCACCTCAGCCCTACCCTGCACCAGGGTTCAGCTTTCACTGTCTGTGATTTTAAATCAAAGCTTCTGTGCAAGGAAGCCAAGGGGCAGGCCCCAGGAAGCCTCCCCAGCCCTGCCAGCTTCCTGGCAGGTTCCTCCCATTGTCTCCTGCAGCTTCCTGGGCCAGGAAAGCAGCTTTGGCTGAAGGAATGAACCTGCCAAGGGATGTGTGCAGCCCTACAAACTGAATGGGGTTTTCCTCTTTGGATCCTCCACCACCATCCAGACCCAACAGACCAGGATGCTGCAGGGAACAAGGAGCCTTGGAGGTGAACTATGTACTCTCCAGTGCCTTTCAAGTCTAACAAGAAGATGCTTCCTAGTTCAGCTTTTAAAACTTCAGTCACCTAACAGGCATCCCCAAACTGCAATCACAGAATACTCTGAGAACCTCCTGAGCTGCAGGAACCCACAGGGATCATCCAGTGCATCCACTGTCCCTGCCCAGACCCCCCAGCAACCCCACCCTGGGCATCCCTGGCAGCGCTGGCCAAAGGCTCCTGGAGCTCTGGCAGCCTCGGGGCCGTGCCCATTCCCTGGGAGCCTGGGCAGTGCCAGCACCCTCTGGGGGAAGAACCTTTTCCTCATTTTAACCTAAACCTCCCTTGACACAGGTCATTGGTCACCAGAGAGAAATTAAATATGTTAAATAACAATCTACTGGTGCCTCCACAGCAGGGTACTGCAGAGCTTCACACCCAGGTGTGATCCAGTTAAAAGACCTGTAAAAGGGTTTTGTGCCACAAAGAGACTCTATGGACGAGCTGCCATGAAAAACAGGCCTGCCAAGGGTTTTCTGTTATAAAAATAAGAACAATTGGAGTCAGATAGTGCAAACAGACATTTTTACCCACACAGAACAGCTTCTGGGAAGCTCTTTCCAGGAGCTGAGATTATCCTTGACCAGCTTTTTTAAGGGCCTTTTTTAAGGGACAAGGGAGGAGGAGAGGTAAATTAGATCCTCAGCTTGAATAAAACCAGGGTGTTACTGAAGCTTCACATGGCCCCAGATCAGACAAACAGTGGCTTGTCCTGGAATCAAGGAGCTTAGCAAGGGGTCTCTGATGAAACTTTGACGTTTGATCAGCCTGTGACAAAGCAAATCCTCAACACTCCCTCACAACAATTCCTGGCACTTTTTCAAATGCTGCTAAAGCCCACAGAGGAACTGAAGCTTTATCCTGGGGCTGTTTGAGCTTCTATTGCTTGGGATCAATCGTGTCTTGAAGAAAAATGCCATTCTGGCACCGGTGCTTAAATCCCCCCTCCTGCCAGCCTCACTCAGAGACCATGGTGCTCCCACTGAATTCCTTCTCTCCTTTTCACATCCACTCCTCTTTAAGTCGAGGAAACTTACTGGAATGGACCAGGACAACAAATACAGAAAAATCCAGAAGCACAGCCTCTCCTGCCCTATTCCCCAGTGCCGCATCAAGCCTAAGCCATGATGCACAATCTGCCCGGTTCTTGTGGGCAGCACTTTGAAAAGAGGGCACATTACAGAGCTCACTTTGTAGGGCAGATAACCCTGGGGAAGGCTCCAGCCACTTCAGAGAGGCTCTGGCTCAAATACTCCTATGAAGAGAGCAGAACTCCACTTGGAGATCGATGACAGGTTCTGAGTATATTTAAAGCCCAAGGGCAAACTCAAAGAATTAAAAGAAAGATGCAGAAAAACTCTTTCTATTTCTCAGCACGCATTTCCAGCACGCCAAAGGTTGTCTCACAGTTCAGCCCCCACAGCTCCCAAGCAGATTCTCAGCACCATTTCCATCAGCAACCAGCAGGTCTAAATTCCAAGTTAGAATTCTAAAAACTAACTCAGCTCGAAAGAGTCGAAGCTAATCTAGGAAATGTGATCCCAGCTCTGCAGCAATGCTGGAACATCTCTGTGATCTGCTCACAGATTTCTGCGCTCTCGCTGCTGCCTCGACGCTGCTTTGCGGTGCCAGGAATCGTGAGCTGGTTCCCTGTCCTACTTTCCAGAACTGAAAGCAGGGATGAAAATAGAAAGAATCAATTCCTTTCCACTCCTGCAAGGCTGGAGAGCTTCAAACGGCACCAGAAATGAGCACAGAGGCTGTCAGGGAGCAAATGCTCTGGCTGGCAGAAAACCCTGAGGGCTGTGCTGGAGAGCTGGGGGCACCAGGGTGGACAGAAGCATTGAGTTTGGCACCATGGACCACTTTCCATTGGGAATGTCTAGGATGCCGTGTCCAGAGTGAATCAAGGTTGAGACGCTTTCCTGAGAAGCCACACAATGTAAGCTTGACTTCTGCAGACTGAGCAGGATCTAGAAATCAACATCTGTCGTTTCTGGGCACATAATCTGAAGTTCTGGTTGTTATTTATAACTGAGGTCAGGCTCCCCACATTCACCCATCTGTTTCAGCCCTCGGAATAACCTGAGCTATGGTGGGTCACTTGGAAGATCCCAGCACATCAGCTCCTGTCTGTCCCAGGACCAAAGCAGCTCTCCAGGAGACAAAACAGAAGGCAGTCACAGGGATCTCCCCCAAAGATCAGCCATTCCACTTCTCCAGATTGTAGATCTCAGCTCAAGGAACTGGAATGACTGCCTGGACTAACAGAGCACGATTTCCCCCATTTCACACAGTTCTCACTGGCAAGCACCACCCACGTCTAACAATTTTCTTACGCACCAGGTAATGTTTTCTTACAATGAATTCCAGAGTTGGAACCCTTCCTGGATCACCTACAAACACAGCATGGCTGGGGAAGAGTCTGCAGGATGGAGTCCTCCCACTAATTCCTAAAATAAAGGGGTTTTCAGCCTTCATAGGAGCTGTCTGGAGCCTCTTCATGAGGGGGCAGCTCCGATCTCTGCTCCCTGTGACAGGGACAAGATCTGAGGGAATGGCTGGGGCTGGGCCAGGGCAGCTCAGGCTGGAGCTCAGGGCAAGGTTCTTCCCCCAGAGGGTGCTGGCACTGCCCAGGCTCCCCAGGGAATGGGCACGGCCCCGAGGCTGCCAGAGCTCCAGGAGCCTTTGGCCAGCGCTGCCAGGGATGCCCAGGGTGGGGTTGCTGGGGGGTCTGGGCAGGGCCAGGGGTGGGATTTGATGATCCTGGTGGGTCCCTCTAGGTCAGGATGCTCTGTGGTTCCTTGGTTTGGTAAAGCTCAAGGTAACAAACTGAGAGGGAAACCCAAGCTCAGGAACTGCCCAGTTTTTGGCTGTTAACACACACACCATTCAGGCTCTGCAGAAATTGCCAAGAGGCACACCAAAAAAATCCAGTTCTCCCTTGAACTAAGAGAGGATTTCACCTGACTTGGGGACCAGCACCTCTCTTTAATAATTGTTCCCCAAGTGAGACCCATGCCAACTTCCCCTCAGCAGGCAGTGCAGGAACATGGAGCTGATAGAGGCAGAGCTGCTTTCTGCCCTGTGTTTTTCTGCTTTGCAGAGGGAAATCCTCCACCACTGCTGAATCACCAGCCAGCTCTTGCTACCCAGTCGATTACTTCAGAGCTATTGCACCTGCTATCCCTTCATTACTTCATTACTTCTGCTTGAATGGGGAAAACAACATCATAAACCCTGTGTATAAATCACTCTCCTAGAATAACAGCCAAGGAAATAGGACGGAGAGAATTCATTTGGTCCATCCCTCTGCTCAGCACTAAGCATTACTCCACTGATCATTTTAGAAGAGGTTATAAAAACAAGTAACAATCTTTTAGTATTTCTGGAGAGTAGAATGAGCTTTTTCTCACTGCAACTGCTGCCATTTCAGTTCAGTCCCAGTTGCTCTGTTCCAGTATGGTGAGCAGCATCTGCCCTTTCCAGCACAAGACAACTTTATACATCTGAAAATAGCTACCATGTCTTCCCTTGACCTTCTATGGGCTTTTTGTCTTTACAGGTCAGTATTTCTAACCAGCACTCAGCTGCCTCCTTGTCCTCCAGACTCTCCTCCTCTGGTCTGCCTCTGCCTTCAGATGTGCTGCCAAAGGCTGGCGCTGAAGCTTTTCCAGCATCAAGGAGAATATCAGAATTTCTTCACTCCAAAAAAGCATTCTGTTAGCATAGGTTAGGGTTTTTTTGCAACTGTGTGACACTGTCCAGGCATGGGCAGCTTTTGATCTTCTAATCCCTGGATTCTTTTTCTAATAAAGTGAACCAGCCCCTGTACTCTGCACAACATTTATACGTTTCCAGCTCAAGCACTTCTCTCCAGTTAACTTCTTTAAAGTTTACTTTGGCTGTTCTGGTTGTCTCCCAAATTTCTACCCTATAGTTTTGCTCCATCACTTCAATTCTCTCTCACTTCTGTCCTTCCTCTCTTACCTGCATCCAAAGCAGAGTGGGCAGCAGGGCAGGGGGGATTGTGCCCCTGTGCCCTGTGCTCAGGTGAGACCCCAGCTGCAGAGCTGCCCCAGCCCTGGCCCAGCACAGGGAGCAGCTGGAGCTGCTGCAGAGATCCAGAGGAGGCACCAGGGGCATCAGAGGGATGGAGCAGCTCTGCTGGGAGGAGAGGCTGGCACAGCTGGCATTGTTCACCTGCACAGGAGAAGCTTTGGGGGGACCTCAGAGTGGCCTTGCAGAGCCTGAAGGTACAAGAAAGATGGAGAGAGACTGTCCCAAGGCCTGGAGTGACAGGACAACAGGGAATGGCTTCCCAGAGCCAGAGGGCAAGGTTGGATGGGATGTTGGGAATTAGGAATTGTTCCCTGGCAGGGTGGGCAGGCCCTGGCACAGGGTGCCCAGAGCAGCTGGGGCTGCCCCTGGATCCCTGGCAGTGCCCAAGGCCAGGCTGGACATTGGGGCTGGGAGCAGCCTGGGACAGTGGGAGGTGTCCCTGCCATGGCAGGGGTGGCGCTGGATGGGCTTTAAGGTCCCTTCCAACCCAAAGGATTTCCTGATGGACGTAACAGACAAAAAAGTGAACACACAAGGACTCTGAAATCATATTAAAATATTTTACCTTAAGTTTTTAAGACAGTCTGAAGGCATTAATTACCTACAGGCATAAATTACCTACAGAAAGTTGATCTCATGTCCCTCTTTCTATTTCTAGTGGGGTTCTAAACAATCCGATAGAAAAAAAATGCAAGTTCTCACTTTTTTATACTATTTTATATAGTTTAACATCTACTTAGAATTTCGAGACCTCAAACAGCAGCACAAATGTGTCTTTCTAACAACCTGTGTTGCAACACATTTCCTTAAAATATCTATTTTAGCATTTTGTTTCACTGCAACTAATTAGCCAGACTATAGGCAAGTCTAGAGAAAACTGATTCCATACTGGAAAAGGTCAGGAATTTGAGGCTGATGGGTTTCACTCTTTAGACATGGGAAGACATTTGAATTCTATTACAAATAAATGTTTTGAATTGTGTTATAAATGTAACACTCAAGCTCAATTTTAACTGCAAAGCAAAGAGATTCACAGCTCCACAGAGATCACTGTTCAGGGGAAAACAGCTCTGCCAGCTGGCAGAAAGAGAAGACAGACACTGAAATAAATTCCTGCCCCAGATAAAGAGGCAGAATTAGAACCCAGCCTTAGTTCAGAGCAGTGTTCAAGGCATTGCTCAGTGTTTAGGCCAGGCTGGATGGGCTTGGAGCAACCAGGTCTAGGGAAAGGTTCCCTACCCATGGCAGGGGTGGAACAGGATAAATTTTAAGGTCCCTTCCAACCCAAACCAGTCTGTGACACTGGCAATTTACAGTCTGTATGTTTAGCAGTTACATTTAAAATCATCCACTACACAAGCAGAAAGGTGGGTTTGAATCCTCCCTGGGTCATTCCCTCCCTCCTGGATCAGTCACAAGGAAAGGGATGGTTGACCTCAGCTCCAGAGAGGATGTCACATGTTTGGGGTGTCCCCAGTTTGAGGGGAGCTCAACCTGGGCAGATAATCACATTAAATAGAGAGGAATAAACTCCTAAAGGAGTTTAGAATAAAGGTCTGTTCAAGTGAGCTCCAGGGACCAGAAATGCCTTAATAATCCCCAGCACAAGTTCAGAAACACTTCAGTAAAAATAATCCTTACAGGGAAACCAGAAAGATTATTTTTCACTGACATAACTTCTGAACACTTATTGCCATAATTAAATTCTCCTGGCAATATCACAGATAAAACTCCACCATTTTGGTACTATGAAAATTCCTGAATGGAGGCTTGATATTGTACAGTTTTAAAAAAAGTTATTATAGGTGCTAGGAAAGCAAGAGAATACAAGTATTTAAATCAGGTTTATTATTTTTGCGGGATTTTTTAAAGAAATCTGATTTTAAAAAAAAACCTAGATCTTCAAGACAGCAAAATGACCAATCAGAAATAATTTGAAGTAACAGCATTAAAGAATTGCCTGTAAGACCAATGCAATGATTTAGTGCTTAGTATAATGTCCCTGATGCACTTAGGGACAAAAGAATTACATTTCAAGTCCGTCAGTCTCCAAATTTGCAAGAGAGAGATATAATGTCAAGTGAATTAAAGAAGATGGATGAGCTGATGGATTCAAAAGGAGCAATCAGAGTCTTCAGGACACAGACAGCTTTGGCAGCTGCAGAATTAGGATTGACAACCTAAAATGGCAGGAAGAGGGAACCCAACCCCCAAATATCAAAGCTGTGGAAATAAAGGTACAGAGAACCAAGGGTGGACTCTGAGCCCCAGGAGGAGGAGGAATGAATAACATTTTTAAAGGGATTTTAGAAGCCAAACCTCTATTTCCCATCAGTAGCACTAAGTGATTTCCACTTTGCTGACATCCTGCATTTAAGCAGATCTCCTCCCAGATACACAAAGCAGCCCTGCAATAAAAACCTGCTGCAGTTGGTGAGAGGACAGAGCAAGGAAAGCTGGTGGAAGTCTGGGATGGATCCGCTCAGGCAGACAAGGAGCAGGCGATGTTTCCTCAAAATTCATCAATCACTCAGAAAACCCAGAGGATATGGTGCTAACAGGCAGCCTGAGCCTCCCAGACATCCTTTGAGAGAGACAGGAAAATGCTTTTAATTCCCTTACCTGGGGGAATTTGCGTTTGATGGAGATCAGGGCCCCCTCGGGGAGCTTGGCCAGCTCCGAGTCCCGCACCGCATGCACCGTGGTGGCTCTGGGCTGGTGGGTCAGGGCTTCCACCTGCAACACAGGGACAGGGCTTCAGGGACAGAGCACAGGGACAGAGAGAGCTCCAGGGACAGAGCATTAGGGACAGAGCACAGGGACAGAGCACAGGGACAGAGAGAGCACCAGGGACAGCATGAGGGACAGAGCATCAGGGACAGAGCACCAGGCACAGAGAGAGCATCGGGGACAGAGCACCGGGGACAATTCCCAGCCTGTACCAAACACCAAACAGCAGCACCAAGGGGTTGAACCCTTCCCAAGGACCTGTGCTGCTCCCTCACAGCTGGAGCAGAGCCCTGCCTGTCCCAGACTTGTCACCCAGGGCACCACAGCTGCCACAACCATCTCTGCAGCCCAAATCCCCCTGCCATGGGGCATCTGCAGTTTCTCACAGAAACAGAACCCACAGCCCCAGAGGGAAAGTTTTGTCTGAGCTGCTTCCAACAGCTGCCAGAACAACCCCCAGAGTGAACTCAGCACCACAGCAGCCCTGAGAGCTTTCCAACCCTCAGAGCTAATGGTGACAAAGCCATCTAAGAGCCAGGAAAACCCTATTTCTCTACTGCTCCTTCTTTCCTCAATGCCACCCTGAGACAATTCCATTTTACTTCTGGAAGCTGAATGCCAATGAGCTTGAAATAACTGAGACTTCCTAAAAACTAAAAGATAAAAGGGCAAGAGCTGGCTGGGTGGGCCTTGAGCAACCTGAGGTGGTGAAAAGTGTCCTTGCCCATGACAGGGGGTGCCAACAAGATGAGCTTGCAGGTCCCTTCCAACCCAAACTAGCCTGGGATTCTAGGGGCAAATCAGCACATTTGGATCAAAAATGAGCATTGCTTTTTCATTATTTTAATTTTTTTTACATATGTATGTTTGCCTGTGCTGTGTAAAGAGGAATGCCTGATTGGTTCAGGCTGGAAGGGAGCACTGGAGCTCATCCAGTCCCACCTCCCTGCTCAAGGAGTCACTCAGGGTTGTGTTCAGACAAGGAAAATCCACACCAGAACACACCTCCCTGACCAGTGGCCAATTATTCCACCTAGAAACATCTATTTTATTGACAGAAGAAGTATAAAGAAGAAGATGGAGACACAAAGAGAGTTAATACAGAGATCTTCTCCTTTATGGAGATTCTGCCACCATATAAAACAACCTGGGGTAAAAAAAAACAAAATGCAGCTGCTGCCCAAATCCCCACCTGCCCCAGACCTGCCACTGCCTCTTGTGCTGTGTGGAAATGCAGAAATGCAATTCCCTGCTGAAGCCTCTTCACACGGCCAGTGACTGATCCTGCAGCATCACTGGAGCCACAGCCTTGAACTCAGGAACAGCCTGGTGCTCCATTTTGGGAGTTCCAGCAGCAGACAGCGTTTATTTGGCTTACAATCCATAGATCAGCCATTTCCAAAAGAATGGTTGTTGCTGTAGCAGCTGTAATTACTGAGGTTAAAACACAAACAGAAAAATCCCTCCCTAACTGCAATTTACTCAGATTTCAAATCAAAGTGAACATGACTTTGCATTTTTAATTTTCCACTAGAAAAAGAAATAAATAATATATCAGCTTAGAGCTGTTTGAGTTATTTAGAAGTTGGGGGGATTGATGGTTTTATTTGTTTGATTGATTTTTGGGGCTTTTTTTCAAGATTTTTTTTCAAAGCTTATGTTGACAGCAAATTCCAACAGAAGAAATTAATTCCTCCCAGTACTATGGGTTCAGACACACAAAATGAGCACCAGAGATGCAATAAATAAATAAATAAATAAGAATAAGAATAATAAATGCCTTGTGCAAAATACACAGCTCAGTGATCCCACTTCCACCAAGATTCCTCCTTGGAAGGCTCCATGCTCACAAAATGAATAATCCAACCAACCCGAATATCTTGAGCTCAAAAACTTGCCATTAGTCCAGAAAACTGAGATCAACTTGCCAATATTAACTTGAATTTTACCAGCACCAACTGCTCTGCATGGAAAACTGCACAGGGAAATTTAAAGCATCTTCATTTTGCAATCCCCAGCCTTTGTTTTTTGCTCAGGTTCCAGGGATGTTTTGTTCTGTCATCACATTTTAAACTAATTATATAGAAGGGCAAAAAAAAAACCAAATCATCTTTGTACATACATTTATGGAGAAACAAACCCTCTTAAGGCTCCCCAAAGGGCTGTATAAGATGTTCTATCTCCCTCCCCTATTACCAGCTTTTTATCACAGGTTCTTGGCTCTGTAATTCACCTTCCTCCTCCTGAAAGCAGGTTAAGAGTTTCAGCTGTTAAAATAAAACCTTTCCTCTCAGCTGCTGACTGAGTTTAATTTGGATCAAGAAGAAAAACGCTCCAACTGTCCGAGATCCTTTGCCACAATTTCTGTGATATATGAGAGCATAAAACCAACTGTGCTCCAAGGGGCTCCTGAGCCTTTCAGAAAAGATGAAATTTGTAAATTTGTAGAAAAGGCAATTAAATTTTAACTTTAAACACAGCCACAGGGAAGGTTTTTGAGCTCCCAAGTGTAACTTAGTCTTTTTGACAGAGCAGAAGGCACAGGGAGACCTTTTCCAAACCTCCTTCCCAAGGAGCCATTCAGATATCCAGATTTGGAATACCACCAGTCCCAGAGACCCCTGCAAGTGCTGACTGCAATTCCCAAGTGATTACAGAAATTGGACCTTGGACTGTTCTTACATACAGGTACTACAGAAATCTTTCATATTTTCACTTAAATACACCCCAGTACTCCAGCATGGAAAATATCTGGGTCCCAGACACTGTACACAAGGAAATTCACACTGTGCTTTCCCCTTGGGTATAATAATCTGAGTTCCCAATTTCTACATTTATTAATAGTCCCCATTAGTCACGTATTAATTATCCCCGAGCAGCTGGGGCTGCTCCTGGATCCCTGGCAGTGCCCAAGGCCAGGCTGGACACTGGGGCTGGGAGCACTGGGACAGTGGGAGGTGTCCCTGCCGTGGCAGGGGTGGCACTGGATGGGCTTTAAGATCCCTCCCCTCCCAAATAATTCTGGGATTCAATAATTAATGAAGCATTTCCTCTTCACTGAAGCATGAGGAGGAAGGCTCATATTTGGATCACCTGCAGGATGATTCTCAACTTTCACCACACTCTCCCCTCTTCACACCCTGTGGTTTTAGAGCCTTTTTTGCACTGGTTCTACATTTCCTGCACATGGAAATCTGCCAAACCCATCTGGTTTTGGCTACTCCCATCTCCTTTGGAGATCAAAAACATTCTAACACTGAGTTGCAATTCTCCCCTGAAAATAGCACCTTTTTACTTTGTATTTTTAAATAAACCATTTGAGATATCAACTGTTCATATATTCGGATATTTTTCTTCTTGCTTGGGAAAAACCAGAAATCTCATGGCATCTGAGTATTTAAAATAATTTCTATCTTAAACATGTTCAAATCCTTGGCATTGGAATCCTCTGCCCAGTGAACCTCTTGAAAAGATTTTCTTGTTTTTCCAGGTTTGTAAAGGTACAAGACTCAGAGATCCAGCTTAAATTTCAAAATGAACACAATCCACTTGTGATTAGGAGACCATAGCATTATTTCCTTGGTCACAAAAAGGGAAATTTAACTTTCTGATCACCCACCACAGCTGCAGCAAACAACACAAAACCACCTCCACAGTAACATTAATAACCGAATGTTTCAAGAAATAGCATTATTATCTTTCAGATCTTATTGAACCTGACTGGAGAGAATGTTTACTTATATATTTGGTTGCATAATCACCCAAGGTTCTCTCTTGAGCTCCTTCCCAGACTTCCATTAGTATCACTCATCCTCACCAGCATGAGCACAGCATTTGCTCCAGTGCAGAAAGAACCAGTGGAATCTTTCCTGCTTCTCCTCAAACTTAGGACAACACAATCCTCCTCTTGCTCGAGGCAATTGTACCTCTCTGTTCTTCTCATGTCACATCCACTCCTCCTCCTCCTCCTTCCTAACAAGCTTCTACATAAGTTCCACCTCACTGCCCATTTCTGGGCTTCTCTCTGTTTCCTGCATTTGCCATCACTGTCGTTCCTCTCTCCCTCCAAGAATCCTCTGCTTTTCCTGGAGTTCCCTGACTGCTGAGCCCACCACGTCCTCTGCTCTGCCTGGACTGGCTGCTCTTCTCTTTGCCTCCTCATTATCTGGTGTTGTTTGGTTTTCTCTCATGCAATAAACACAGCAAGCCCACACTGCAGTGCTAATTTCACTTGGAACTCCATCTCTCTAAAATCCTGCTGCGCTTTGTTTTAGCAGCCCTACAAAAATGCTGAACGTTCCTTTCACCACTCCCTGTCTCCAAGGTCAACCCCTTGGCTCTCATCCTGAAAATCCCTCTGTATCTCCAGCCCACCCTCAGAAATCTGTCGTCCATCACTGCCTCTAATTTGGGGGAATTGCACAGGAACAGTGTCTCAAAAGCTGGAATAATTTGAATGAGAGAGCACAGAACCACTTCCAGTGTTACACACCCTGTGATTCTTGTAACTGATCATGATATGGCCATGGGTGAGAGCCCTTCTGCATTGTTGTGGTTCTGTTGTTCCTATAACAAAACAAATTAAACACGCCAGTCCCCCTAAAAAAGCCCCCTAAAAACAGACCTGTGCTCTTTGTACTGTTCCAATGAATTCTGACAGGAAGGGGTTTTGAGCAATTGAGTGGAAGGGGCAGAGGGGTGGAACTGGATGAGTTTTAAGGTCCTTTTAAAGCCAAACCAGTCTGGAATTCCATGATTCCCACACCTTCTCTTAGCTCAGTATTAAACAGTGACAAAAACAGGTTTTGCTGCCTCCATCCCATACGATGCACATGATTCACAACCCTCCTTACAAGATCTTTCTGAAAAAAAAGTGTTGCTGTAAATCTTTTACAGGGAGGGGAAAAGCAATTTATACTCTCATGACCTCTTTTGACTTCATTTCCAACAGTCATTCCTAACAGTTCTTTACAGCTTTCCAAATTACACAGTTGGGAAGTGAAAACCAGCAAGTGGCATATTCTGCCAGTTGCTCTAAGCACAAATTCCTTTTTGAGCTGCATTCAAGAAATCGCTTTATTTGCTTCGTTTTTGGTGTGTGCACAGCCCCAGTGTGTTGAGCACAGTTCTTCTGCTGCTCAGGCTTCAGCATCTCTGAGACTTCCTGGAGCAAACTGGGACTGGTGCAGGGCAGGCGATTTGCTGGCAGGAAAACGTTGCTTCTCCAGACAAACTCATCCTCAGTTTAACAAACTGCTGGGTGACTTTTCTCACAGTCAGCAGCCACTAAAAATGCAGATTATTTCCAAGTAGTTTCTTGTGGAGATTATTTCTTTTGAAGTGAGATTTCAAGCAGATCTAGTGCATGAGGAGACATGTCCAGCGCAAATGTTCAGAGCCACAGGCCTGCTCTCCCCAGCCTCCAGCCAGGAGCACATTTACAGCACAGGCTCTTCCTTCCCATCCACTTTGTAATACACTGTCTTCAGTTCCTCTTCATTATGGCCACTACTCCAACCAAGAATCTGTCATCCTCTCACACATCATATTTCTTCCTCTCCCATCGATTCTTCCTTGCTGCCAGCTCACAAAAAGCAGCAATCTCTCCTCACCAAGGGAAGCCTCCTTCAGGCCCTTGTTTAAGAGCACACAAGTGAAAGCACCACGTACAAGGAGAGCCTGGAAAGCAGGTCAGGACCCCAAGGATCATTAATTATACAGCTTAAACTGTATCCATTTCTGGCCCCTCAGTTTGGGAAGGACCTTGAGGACCTGGAGCGTGTCCAGAGGAGGCAACGAGGCTGGAGAGGGGCTGGGAACACAAACCCTGTGAGGAACCACTGAGGGAGCTGGGGGTGCTCAGCCTGGAGAAAAGGAGACTCAGGGGTGCTCTCATCACTCCCTACAGCTCCTGAAAGGTGGCTGTGCTCAGCTGGGGTTGGGCTCTTTCTCCAGGCAGCACTGACAGAACCAGAGGACACAGTCTCCAGCTGCACCAAGGGAAATGCAGGTTGGATATCAGGAAAAAGCTTTTTACAGAAAGGGTGATAAAGTTCTGGAATGGCTGCCCGGGGAGGTGGTGGAGTCACCATCCCTGGGTGTGTTTAACAAAGCCTGGATGTGGCACTGGGTGCCAGGGCTTAGTTGAGGTGCTGGGGCTGGGTTGGACTCGATGGTCTTGAAGGTCTCTTCCAACCCAGTGATTCTGTGAATTCTGTGAAACTCTTCATTTTCCAAATTCTCCTCCAAGACAGCTACAATCAGTGTCTGGTAATTAGCCTGATACTTGAATTGTCTTCTCTTCAGCACAGGCTTGGCTCCCACCAGGAGCATCAAGAGAGCTGGCAGGGCCTGTCCTCACAGGGACACAACTGGGTGACACTGGGGGTGCCCAGACACCCACCTTCCCTCTGGAGAGACCATCTGCCAGAACTCCTCACTCCATCCACAGCCCACCCCACCCCAGGCTCTACACAAAGCCACCAGCTCAGCCCAGGGTGCTGGGGAAGGACCAGCAGAGAAGGGACACAAAGGACAAGGATGAAAGGACACACACCCAAGGAGGGATATGGAGAAGAAACACCAACACTGACATCTGCTGCTGTTCAGGGGGCTCTGGAGAAGGGACAGGCAGTGAGGCAGCTGACAGGTAGCACACCTGCATCTCAAAGCCAACACCAGAGCACAGAAGAGCCACCTGCAGATTGTCACAGCAGTATCTTTGTCCAGAGCAGGGCAAAAGCTGCTGCTGCTGCAACTGAAGCCAGTGAGGCAACATCACCAGTGTTAAACAAAGGGCAACTAAACACTACACGGAACATTGATTTTTTTTGGCTTGAACACACTGCCCTCACACCCTTCTCCAGCTCATTTGCACCTGGAGCAGCAGAGGATGCTCATCCCAACAGTGTATGCTCCAGGACCAGCTCAGAAGGACCTGAAATATCAACTTGTTTGTATCATAAAAGGACGAAGGAGGAGACACTGCTGGAAGCAGTGAATGAGTGGGAAGAGCAACCAGACAAACTGCAAATCGATGCTATTTGTGGGAGCAGTGCCAGTGGATGAACTCAGAACACCATGTACTCTTCAAAGTTGTTCTAACAACCACCTTCTGCAATCTCCTGTGTGCCAAGCTAACCCCATGACTGAGGACATCCAGCCCTTCTGCTGTGTGCGAAGAAGAATCCAAACCTCCCTCTCTCATTTTTTTCAATAGATAAACGTATAAAAAAGCCATGAAAGGCTTACACACACTCATGCATGGAAGTCTTGTGTATCTGTACCTGGCTAAATGCAAGAGCAGATCTAAAATACAGGCAAAAATGAAACAAGGCTGAGCTTGCTGTGTTTTGTAATTAGGGCAGATGGAGTCATCCCACAGGCTCTCCCCAAAGGACTGAGCCTACACTTTGCAGCAGTGCAGTGACAGGCCTGTTGCAGCTGTGAACATCATTAAGGGACAAAAAAGAGAAAGATTAAAGCTAGGAAGGGAATTGGTAAAAGCCCAGCCTCCTGTATTTCAGTTTTACTCCTTGTATACGTGTGGCTATAGGAGAGATTTGAAGTTTCATGCGTGGTGTGCTGCCCTAAACCCAACATTACAGTCCAAACACCACCGAAAACCCTGCCAGAAGCCACCTGAGACACCCACACCAAACACCCAACAAAACCATCACATTTCTCCAGGCTGTTGGAAGAGGATCTGCAAGTGCAATGTCCTGGGCAGGCTGCTCCTCTGTGGGTGAATTATACCTGAACTTCCAGAACAGAAGAGAGAACAATCCATGATGCTCAGATACTTTCTAGAAGGGAGAGATCCAATTGCTTTCAACTCAGCTTCACACAAGTGTCCCAAAGCTGGCTGTAACTTTTATCATGGGCCCTTCCCCACCCTCCACTACTGACTCTTCCCCCAAAAATCCTTCCTGCCACCTCCACTGCACTCTGCTCCCACCACTCAGTGCCATCCAAGCATTCTGGTGGTGATGACAAGGATCACTTTTATCTCTCTCACTCAGTGGCTTTTATTTAATGATGCTTGTCAAAAAAAACCCAAAAACAACAAAAACACCAAAAAAAAAAAGGTTTTATCAAGGAGAAAAATTTTCAATGGCCTCGTGCATTTTCCAGGGTTCAAGGAGATGTAATATCAGCCTTTGCTGTTCCCAGCCAGCCCAGTTCCATGTGGCATCCCTCAAAATGAAAGGGAGAAAGGAGAAGGAGGCAAGGGAAATAAAAAGCTGTCCTGCAGGGGATCAGGATGTGTATCAAGAGTGAGCTGATAGCTGGATTTATCACAAGAGACTTCAGCTGGAAGCAGAAGGAGACACCCAATATCCTAAGGAATGACAGTCCAACGCATGAAATCACCTATGTGGAACCCAGCGGGTCACAATTTCCATCACTATCTGTCAGCAGAGCTCCCCATACTCAAAAAATAACGTGGCCCAGAACATCAAGCACAAAAAGCACTCTGCCATTTGAGTTTAACAAAAACACTCTCAAGATGGGCTTGGAAATCAGGACACAGCTTCTCATTTCATTCTGACACTAATTCAGTGGTGCAAATGTGAACTCATTCCTCAGGCTCCCTCTGCCTCCCTCTGGGGCTGGCAAATACTGAGGGTTTGCTGTTTGTGGGTATCAATGGATGGTTTGGATTTTTTTGGCTTTGCTTTTGTTGGTTGTTTTAAATTTGAGTTCACACCTAAGATGCTGCTAGGAAAATAATAATTTTTAGTAATATATTACCAAGAGAGAGTGGAAGAGATGAAAAAGGAATGATCTCTTCCAGGACCATGTCTTCCAGCTCTCTTCCTCAACCTCACCCACCACCAATTCCCTCAACTACAGTCTGTGCACAGTGTGCCTGAGGTGGCAATAATCTGAATTCACCTGAAATAGCTTTGTAGTATCTTACAGCTTCAGCAAATGCAGTAATCATGGTTTGACAAAACCACAAAAATACAAGGAATTGGCAAAAAATGCACATGTTTAAAAAAGGCAGAGAAAAGCAGCCTTAATGTGGAGGGTGCAGTGACATTCAGCTGGCTTTGGAGCTGCCTGATAACATTAATACTGATAAAGAACAAAAGCCTGACAAGTGTAATCCTGATAGTTCCCCTTGTGTGATTCCTTTGAGGATTACACAGCAATTAAAGATTTCTAACAGTGTTACATTTCCAAAGGACAATGCTCCAATCCCCTGAGGAAATCATAAGCCATTTACAGATTCTTCTTGGGTTTCAACTTTTTAGAGAGGAAAAAAAGCCATGGACATTTAGCTGTCTTAATTAGATAAACAGCTTAACGTCTGAAAATATTTAAAATGTCTTATTTCTAAGAATGTAAAAGCTGATTTCCTGCCCAGCAGGACCAGTGTGCTGCAGCACTGGCAGCTGAAGGTTCTTTTCTGCAATTTCTACCTGTGTTCCAAGAGTCAGCGCACAAATGCCTCTCTGCACTTGTTCAGCACTTTCTGCACTCAAAAGTCACGGGGTGCAGCATTCCTGATAGGAGGGACTTTCTGGTTGCTAAAAAGCAGAAAAGGTACTGAATTAATCAAAACATGGCTGCAGCTTCCCCCCTCAGCAGGTATTTTTGAAAGCTGACTGGTTTTGGGTCAGACCCTGCACACAACAGTGTCCTGGGAGGGGTTACCAGTAAACCCAGCTTATACCACCTAAAAGTCCAGCTCTGGAAAATATCTGGAGTTAACTCTGAGGCTCCTGATACCTGCCTGGCATTCAGGCATCTGCCCAACACCACAGCCAATCTTCAGAACTCAATGAAGACAAAGTGTAGCCTTGCATAAAATCCCTCACGGCATTGAAGGTTCCATCACCTGCAGCTGTTTGAAGGGTGCAGGCAGTGCACAACTTCCATCCAGCAGCAGATTATTCTGAGGAATGGCTCTGATGGGTTTGTTGCCTTCTCCTCACCTACTGCTGTCCTCCCAACAGTGCAAAAAGCAAAGAACACCCACCTCAACACATGCTTGGAGTTTTGACCTTGAGCTCTGACACCTGCCCTGCACTTTGGAATAAACCAGGGGATAATTGCCCCAGTCTCAGCAGCACTGCCAGGAACAAGAGAACCTCAGGGCCTGGTCCAACACCTGCTCTTGATAGGCACAAAAATCAAATTAAAAGGAATACTCTCTCACACACAACAAAGTGCTAATGAGATCAAGAGAACAAGAGTAAAAACTACAAAAAATTTCCAGTGGTTAATCAAGATCAAAACCAAAGCAGCAACATCAAGAAAAGAACTGAGAGATTAAGATAAGCATTTTAAACAAGTAGCTGGGTGAAGAGAAGCCCTTCCATTCCATCAACACACAGATGTCTCCTCTGATCTCCTCTGGGATCACCCAGGGCATGGCAGAAATGATAATAATATAAGAAACGTGACGCTTTAGCTGGTAGATAAAATTCACGTTTCAACATTTTTCCCTAAGTGCATCTATAGCAATGGACCACCAAATTAAAAGATTTCCCCTAAGTGAGTCAAATCTTAGTCTCTAGAAAGCAAGACTTATGTCAACTGTATTTCAGCAGGGAGGGAATTATTTAACAGATTCATCGTTGTCCTTTAAAAATTAGTTCAAAGTTTCTAAACTGAGTTTTGACCAGATACAGTGGCTGGAGTTGCCCATCAATAGGGCAAACAGCAGCCAGTGTCCCTCCAAAAGATCTCCCTGAGAGTCAGGATCCTTTTCCCCTGACAGAACTGTCCTTGTCAGCTCCTCAAGGAACTCCACAGGGAAGGAAACTTCAGTTTGTAATCTGCTCTTCTCCCCCTGCATTGACAGACCTCAGGAACAGATGCCATTGAGTCAGTGCAGGGAACAAAACAGTTTGAGCCACAAGTTGAGCCCCGGGAGCGCACGCACCCGCTTGAAAATTACCATCTTGTCTGAAAGCCTTCACCCTGCACTGCTTTGCTCCTGCAAGCAGGAACGGCAGAGCCTCATCTCTTATGCAAATGACACGTGGCATTTGAACAGCTCTGACACAGAGGCAGCAAACAAAAAGCCATCGACTACAAGACTCTTGTGTTTGCTTAGTGCCCACAATTAGGGGTGACACGGGAGGGTCTCGGAGGCGTTCAGGGAGGATCAAGCCACCAGTTCACCACAAAACCAATTACCAACACCAACTGCTGCTTTCATTCCCTGCAAGCACCCAGAACCCCAATTATGTTAATGTCAGGGGAAAAAAAAACAACCCAACCCTTCAGCAGGTTTTTAAAGGTTTATAACAGATTCTGTAGAAGGGGATAAACAAAACTTTTTTAAAAGCAAAAATATCATTTTGCTAATGCCCTCTGAAATAATGCTGGCATTCTTCACAGATCCTCCCCCATGTTTGCAAAAGGCAGCCAGAGCACGGAGACACTTCCAACAAATGGCAGAGTGAGTCAGTGGGGCTGGGAGCTGTGGGCAGGAAGGAGATGACAACGTCCACAGAGTCACTCAAGTCTCCAACGTGATTCATGTCATAACGTGGATCCGAAACAGCGACTTGTGCTTTAGGCACAAACTGCACGGGTATTCCTGTATCCCTGCCTGGGCACTCACAGCAAACAAGGCCCTGCTACAGCAAACACAGCCCAGTCCTTCCGCCAACCCACCTCCTCCTTCCTGCCAGCCTGGAAAAACCAGCACAGCCTTGAACAGAAAGGTGGAGTTTAGGCCATTTCATAGAAACACTTGAATTGTAAATAAGCTTGGATGGGAAAGGACCTTAAAGCCCATCCAGTGCCACCCCTGCCATGGGCAGGACACCTTCCACTGTCCCAGGCTGCTCCATCCAACCTGGCCTTGGGCACTGCCAGGGATCCAGGAGCAGCCACAGCTGCTCTGGGCACCCTGTGCCAGGGCCTGCCCACCCTCTGAGCACCATCTGCTGCCCTGTCACTCAAAACTACTCTCAGAAAGTAGAACAGGTCTGTTTTTAACCTGAGAACTCTGCAAAACTCCAGGAGTTTGACAGTGAAAAGCTGCAGAACACCACAGGCAGAGGAAAGCAGGAGAATGCCTGGATGTGACACTGACAATCCCTTCTTCACACACCAAAAGGCCTCGCACCATTGTGATTAGTCACAAAAGATGTCAGCTTTAGCTCCTGTCAAACCATGTCATTTTATCTTTAATGAAGTATCCCAAAGAAAGAAAAAAAACAAATAAAATTTGTGTTAGAAGCACATTCCAGCATGGGCCTGCTTCTCCAAACACAATCCCAAGCCAACACAACCCCTCAGCCAGAGCAGCACTGAGTGTGGGAAGAGATCCCTAAATCCCGTGCACGTGGAAATATCAAATATGGGGCAAGCAGCAGCCCAGCCCAGCCCTGTCTCTGCTGGGAGCACCACCAGAACTGCCTCATGGACCCCACAGACAAAATTTTGGATCAGTTCTCTAAGGGGAGGCTCAGACTCCTCCCTCCCCTTCATTCCTATAAAAAGGAATTTCTTCCCATAGAACTAATCCCAATTCACATGGCTTCAGAGCTATGCTAATTCTGACTATAAACAGATACATTTTCAGTGCTTAGTTTTCAGCTCAGAAAGCAGAAAAGGGCCTGAACAACAAGCTCAGAACTTCAGAAGTCTTCTGACTTTAAATATAAAAATCAAACAAGCCACGCATATTTATGACTCCTATTTCTGCTGTTAGGTCTGAGAAACAAAACTAGGTCTGAGAAACAAAAAATGAACATAAGAGAGAAATTAAATATGAATAATTACTACAATTTTGAAATGAACAGTTGCTTTAATAGCTATAATAATTACACACTCCCTGAAAAACATGACAAAGCTTTGAAGTCAGCTCTGCTAACTCTGAGGAGGTTGGACTAGACACTTGCAGGGCAGGGCTCATCCAAACTGACTCCTCCTATGGCACTAAATTTATTCAAATCCCCAGTCAGTGCACATTCCTGCCATTATTCCAGCCCTAATTTAACAGGCTGGAATAGGAAAGAGGAGGAAAGTAACCCATGGCACAGAGGAGCACTGGGCAGGACACAGCCTTTTTTGCGTTTATCTTTCTTTTCAAACCAACTCCAACAACCCCATTCGCCAACCACTACAAAAATTTCCCAGGCAGAAAGAAGTTTCCCACATTTTCAACTTTGGAAGCCCTAAAGATGCCCAAGGGAGGGGAGCAGGACTGTGTCTGGCACGGAGCAAACCCCAGTTTCCCAGGGGGACGGGCCCCTCTCACCACTCCGATGAGGTCCCCCCGGCCGTACTCCCCGGTCAGGTGCTTCTTGCCGTCGTCCATGCGCAGCACGGAGCGCAGGCGGCCGTTCAGCACGATGTACGTGCAGTCAGACTTGTCCCCCTGCCTGCAGGGAAAACAGCCAAGAACCAGCATCAAGGAAGAGTCCCTGCTCAGCAAATGCATCTCAGCAACGCATCTTTGAAGAAGTTGGTGGTTTTTCTCTGCCTGGCATGGACGATGCAGGAAAGTGTTTAATTGATATTTAATGAGCAAATGAGAAACGGAGCAGGAACTTGTTAAAAGGTGACTGGAAATGGGTTTAATGTGTAAATGCACAGGCTGTGCACAGGTAGCTGAGATAAGGAGTGCCAGGACAAGGTGGAATGGCGTCAAACTGAAAGAGAGTAGGGTTAGATGGGATATTGGGAAGGAATTATTCCCTGGGAGGTGGGGAGGCCCTGGCACAGGGTGCCCAGAGCAGCTGGGGCTGCCCCTGGATCCCTGGCAGTGCCCAAGGCCAGGCTGGACACTGGGGCTGGGAGCAGCCTGGGACAGTGGAAGGTGTCCCTGGATGAGCTTTAAGGTCCCTTCCAACCCAAGCCAGCGTGGGGTTCCATGCTAAGACTGGAAGGGGATGGCCAGGGTGTGAGCAGGCCCCAGGGGACACCACAGACTCACTGCTGGCTACTCAGGAGCTCGTTCCCACTGTAAGGTCAGCGTGGATGTGCAGAGGAATTCTGCAGGTCAAAGGTAAGACCCTCTAGTGGCTCCAGATTTGGTGCACACCAAATGCCACCTTTGTCTACCAAGAACTTTTTTGCTGGCACAATTAGGAGTGCTGCAGGGAACATCGCACTTCTGGTGGTGGAGTTAAAACAAATGCAAGGAATTCCAGAAGATTTAACTAGATATTGACAGCTAGGAGTGTTTTGATGCACAGAGTAATCCGAAACTTCCATTGGCATTAGTGCTGCAGGTATGGTTATAAAAATTAAAATGATACAGATCATGTTCTAATTAGACTGTTACTCTCCCACCACTGCAGTAACCACATAACAGCCACACAGTACACATCCATAAAACTAAGTTTTCCCAAGGTAACTTTTGCCCCTTAAATACAAAATTCCTGTTTTTCAATTTACTGCTGAATAAGCCTAACTGAATTACCTTTGAGTTTTTCTGTTTGTTTCAGAAAGGCTGAAAACCTTTGAGCAAGGTTTTCAATAAGCAAGGATCTGAGCAATAGATCTTCATGCCCTCAACAACGCAGAAACTACCATCAGAACATGGAACTGGGTCTTAATCAACTATGTCACTTAAAAAGCTTGCCAAGACAACAGAAAAGATGAGGAATAGTATAAAACAACTTAGCAACATGTACAGACAAGAGATGGAAGCAATGTTGAAGGTACTGTAAAAAGAAAATAATCCCAAAATAGGCAAACAAATAAACCCAATGGAATAGTTGATAAATACAGCCTGAGGTTCTCAATTTACACATCCTCAAGGGAGCACAGCTCATGAAACAGGAAAATTTCAACAAACACAATTTTGTCCACATCTCACCTGTAAACAGCTCGTCCAGCCTCCACCTCCATCCAGTCCAGGGCGAAGTCAATTTGCCTGACAAAGGGGGACATTCTCTTCACAACAGTGTGGGCCACCCCCAGCACCACACTGGGCTGCTCCCGCATGATCCTGAGGAAAAACCAAAGCGTTACTGAACCTCCCCACAACGGGAACAGCTGCCCACAGGCACCAGATCCCAGTGCAGCTGGGCAGGAATTCCCAGGCCACAGCCCAGCCCCGCCACCACCTCTCACCAGGGACTCTGACCAAACACGGGGCTGCCCAGCTTCCAACCCAGCCCAAATGGAATGGCACTCAGAGCGGGCACTGTCGAGAAGCAGGATGCCAGTCCTGCTGTCCGGCCCAATTCCCTTCTCCCAGTGCAGCAGGATGGACAGGAGCCATGTGAGCTCTTGTGTATCAGCCACCCTCCTCATTTGCCCCTCAAACAGGTCTCTTGTGACTCAGGAAAATGTTCATCCTGTCCTCAGGATCCTCCCTCCCTGCTGCTCTGCCCATCTCAGTCTCTTGCTCGTGCTCAGTTTCCCCCACATATCACATCAGAATCTTTTTATATGTAAAGTCTGAGGTGCTTAAAAATAAAACACCTGCTCTGCATTTCAAATATTCCCTTTTCCCTCTTGCAAGGACCACAAAGAGCTGATAATAAAGCTCCCTATCTTCACACTGAATGTTTTTAGTCATGCTTAAAAGTCTCTAATAATAAAGACACCATGTAATTCAGTATGTTCCTCAAAGTGAAAAACTGAGAAGGTTCTGCCAGGACAACCTCAAACTCCACTGTGAGGCCTAGCAAAATCACTCTCACAGACACCTGGGAATTGCTCAGGAATGTCTAATTTCTCCTTCTTTTTAGACTGAAGATTATTTCACCCTGTCACTGTGGGAGTGAGCACTCAAATACCTCCTGAAGCACTCCCAGGGGTGAATGGATCACACACATGTCAGGTTGTTCTGCCTGTTAGGGCAGCTTGTCTTTCATGTGCAGCATCAAGGGCAGACTACTAAAAAACAGTTATTTCACAAAAAAAAAGAAATAACATCTCACAAAGAAGTCGATTTGTGTCTGCAGCCCCAGCATGAGAAGTGCACACAGAAAGTGAGGGAGCTGCATGAAACCTGCTCATGGACAAGCAGGGTCCTCCAAGCCCCAATGTCCAGCCTGGCCTTGGGCACTGCCAGGGATCCAGGGCAGCCACAGCTGTGCCCTGTGCCAGGGCCTGCCCACCCTGCCAGGGAACAATTCCTAATTCCCAATATCCTATCCATCCCTGCCCTCTGGCTCTGGGAAGCCATTCCCGGTGTCCTGGCACTCCAGACCCCTGTAAATTGTCTCTCCATGTTTCTTGCCAGCCCCTTCAGGCCCTGCAGGCCACTCTGAGGTCCCCCCAAAGCTTCTCCTGTGCAGGTGAACAATGCCAGCTGTGCCAGCCTCTCCTCCCAGCAGAGCTGCTCCATCCCTCTGATGCCCCTGGAGCCTCCTCTGGATCTCTGCAGCAGCTCCAGCTGCTCCCTGTGCTGGGCCAGGGCTGGGGCAGCTCTGCAGCTGGGGTCTCACCTGAGCACAGGGCACAGGGGCACAATCCCCCCTGCCCTGCTGCCCACACTGGGCTCAGCCCAGGGCAGGGGCTTCAGGACTGGGGCAGCTCCAGCTCTCACCCCCAGCACCCCCAGGTCCCTCTCCAGGGCTGCTCCAGCTGCTCATCCCAGCCTGGATTGGTCCTGGGGGTTCTCCTGACCCTGGGGCACCTCCAGCACTGCTGAAACCTCTTGGGATTCCTTGCTGAGTTTTCTGCATCCATGTTCCCTTCACAAGGAAGGTGCCAGATGGGTAAGAAAATCTCCTTTTTGTGCTGTCTGGGCACAAATCATGTCAGCTGTGTATCTAACCTCACCCCTAAATAACTGAGGAAGAGAGAAAAGTATGGAAGGAGCACTGCCACTCTTTGTTCCCTAACTGGATTACAGCTCTTCTGGACCACTGCAACCTGGCAGAATCACAGAAAGCCCAAGCAGAGATCCACAATCCAAGACTGTGACAGCAAACTCCCCAGGAGCTCTGCACTGCCAGGATGGGGCACAGAACCTGCCCTGAAGTCTTTCCAACACCAGAACTCTTCCTCATTAGTGCCAGTGCTGCAGCCAGAGCCCCAGAGCTGCCAGGGACTGTGGGACAGGGCAGCACACAGAGCTTCCCATGGATACTGCTCTCCTCACCCAGAGCTCCAATTATTACTTCTGCAATAATGAAGCCTAACCTTTCAGTCAAGAGCCCTGGAATTGAAAGAGCAGAGATCCACAGGCACCTATCCCTATTTAATGTTGAATTCACCCCACTCATACGCCTGCACTTGAATGTCTGTCTGCATGGTAAATTAAACTGAACACTTGCTCTTACATTTACAACACTTAAAGATCCAGCAGCAAACACCATTACCAAAAACAGGACAGCTTTTCTCTCCTGACCTTCTTCTCTGGTCCCGATTTTTCCATGCCATCCCACCATCCTGACCAAGACACCAACAGACACGTGGAAAACACGCAGCCCTATCCCCCTTCTCAGCAGATTCAAAAGTTAAATAAAGCCCCTATAACATCCTGGATGGTTTAGCTCATTGGTTTTACTCCACTTGCTTATTTAGCCCTCAAAGTCTCCTCCCACACAGGCTGTCTGCTGTTGTCAATAAAAGCCATTTACTCTTTTCCTCCCTCATAATATATATCTGAATACTTAATGCATTCAAAATGCAAACTAACAGGCTTCTTTTATTTCTGCCTGGAGTTCTCTCATGCCCCTCAGTTCCATGGAGCTTCTACAAGAGAATCAACACAGAAGGTGAGACCCACCCTTATGCAAGAGAAGAGAAAAGAGTATTTTCCCCATTATCAGCCCAGTTTCCTTCCTCTCACGTGGGCATTTACATCCTTGCTCTTCTGTTTGGCACTGGTACTGGGAAAATTAAAATCCAAAGCTCTGCACTACAGAGGTTTCTGCAGAGACTTTGAGGATTCTTCACTAGAAAGCTCACCAAGTGTGACAATAAGGGCTATGTAGTTTCCGTGAAAGTCTGGAGTTTCTGCAGATATTCTTGGGGATGTGGCTGCGATGGGATTTTCAGCTTAGCTGGCAAGACCAAATAAAAACCAAAGCTTTCCTGCTTCTCTGGCAAGTGCATATGATTAAGCCTCCAAAGTGTGAAATTTACAGAAGCAGAAAATGTGAGAGAGCCACTGGTAGCACAGATCCTGAATTTATTCCCCCAGGAGATCTTGGTGACAACTTGATTCCCGTTCTCCAGGAGCTGCACACCGAGAGCACTGCAGGCACATTCCATGGAATGAGCCCTGGATTCACCACACCACCAGCTTGTGCCACCCCTGGACTGGCACTCTGCATCTACAGCCAGCCATTTACTCATGGCAGCACCACAAGAAGGCTCCCGCCCTGGAGTTTCATGGGAAGGATTTAATCCAACACTCACTTCTCCACCCCGAGCTCCTTCCATTGCTGAGGTCTTTGCCTCATGACAACCACTGACCACGTGCTTTCTGCTTCACCCTCTCATTAATTATTGAGAAAAAGCACAGAGTGTTCCATGGCAGCAGAGAGGAAAAGAGGAAACACGTGACAGGAAAAGAAGAATGAAATTTTGGAGAATAACAGGAGTTCTTGTCAAATTTCACCTACTCTGTAAGCTAAGAGAAAAATGAACAAATCAAGACAAAAATAATTCCTCTAAGATTCCAGGCAAAGGAGAAAGCTGAACATTGTGGAACTATGAACATAGAAAAACTTATTAATAAAATAGCATGTAGTTCTTTTTGCCATTTTAGTGTAAATTCTTTCTCATAGAATTCAAAGCAAAAATGAACCAATAGAAGAAACTTGATGCTTTTCAAACCTTTCTCCAATGTCACTTTTAAATATGGGCCCAGGAATCAGAAGTGCCATAAAGCCTGGGCTTCAGGACAAATTGTGAAGATGAAATGCTAGGAATATGACAGAGCTTGTAAAATGGAGAGAACAGATAATAGACTTTAAAGGAGAAAAAGAAAGATTTGGAAAGGACCCAAAAATAATGATGAGGTGACACATTGATGGGCCTTGATCCCTGACTGGTAAGGGGTTAATGGAAGCAGAAAGGCAAGCTGAAATTAACAGGAGGTAATTCAGTTCTTGAGAGAGAAGAGAAATCTCAGGAAAATGAGCTTCAGTGAATGAGAGAGAATCCAGCCCTGAGTAGCAAAAAACAAGGGGGAAAAAAAAAAAGAGGAATAGGTGGAATCTGCCTGGCTGGAGACAACATAATGAGATTTGAAGCCAGAAACAAGCAGGAAAACAACAGCAGAAAAAGACAGAGAGAAAAAGTGGCTGTTTAGGAGAAACAGCCTGGAACCACACGGAATGGCACAAGTGGGAAGCATCTCTCAGAAATTAGGCCAAAGAACTGACAACCACCTCAGAGTCCGGGAAAAACACAGCTCATCAACAAGCACCTGCTGAGCACAGCAGGTCCAGCTCCACAGCCACGCAGCCTCCTGCCTGGGGTGGGGAAACCAAAATCCCACAGTGAGGATTCTGGGCTAGAGCTGGTCACGAATACAAACAACAACAATTACTTAGAAAGCAGAAGTTGTGTAGAGATGGACTTCACAATGGCCTACAAAACACAACCAAAGCACCCCCCAGAAGTGCTCTGTGTAACTCAGGACTCATGGCACATTCCAGAAGCTGGAAAAGGAGATTAGGAAAGGAAATTGTGCATTAGACACAAATTATGTGTGTGAACTAATTCTAACTCTAAATGACAAGATCACAGAATAAATCAAAGGCATTAATCATTATTATTGGCAACAAGGCTAACCACAGCCATCACAATGCATTTTTAATTACCTATATTCCCCTTTAAGCATTAAATCCCAAGTTAGGTGCTACTTCCAAGGTCCAGGAAGGAACCTGTCTTGCACAGGGGAATTATTCTTTAACCTGTTCTATTAGTGAGCATTAAAACCCCACAGTTACACCCACAACAATCACTCATAACACACTCAACTCCCCAGCTCAGTCTGGGAACAGAACTGGGGAGGTTTTACAGCAAAAAGGAATAATTAATCCATGAAAAAGGGCCTGGCAATGCAGCAATTAACCAAGCAAAGTGCAGGCTCTGGGCAGACTTTTTTATTTGAATTATGAAGTATATGAAACTTGGGCCATAATTCCCACTTCACTGGGTTAAGTGCTCTACAGGCCTTGAACAAATATCATTTTTCTAAGCCATTTAATATTGCCATGTTTCCTGAATTGCTCCTTGCTGGAGTTAAACCACCTGACAGAGGGACCACAGCTTATCCACACACCTAAACCCACCCCATAAAAACATGGTTTGCTGTGGGATGCACCTGCAGCAGCACAGACATCCAGCACTGGGATTTAAAATCATGGCATCATTACAGTTGGAAAAGACCTCCAAGGTCATCAGGTCCAAGTTTTAACTGAATACCTCCAGGCCCACTAAACCGTATCACAAATTGCCACATCTTAGGTGTTCACATGTGTTTTGAACATCTCCAGGGACAGTGACTCCACACTGCCAGAGCAGCCTGTTCAGATACCCAACCACCCTTTCAGCGAAGAAATTTTTCCAAAAATCCAACATGAACCTCCCCTGGCCATTTCCTCTCCTCCTGTCCCTGTTCCCTGGGAGCAGAGCCCAACCCCACCTGGGCTGTCCCCTCCTGTCAGGAGCTGTGCAGAACCACAAGGTCTCCCCTGAGCCTCCTCTTCTCCAGGCTGAGCCCCTTTCCAGCTCCCTCAGCCTCTCCTGGGGCTCCAGCCCCTCCATGTCCTTCTTGCAAGTGAGGGGCCCAAAATTAACCCCAGGATTTGATGAGTGCCCCCCCACCAGCACCCAGCACAGGGGGACAGTCACTACCCTGATCTTTCGTTCAAAAAAGTCATAAAAAATTCTAAAAAATACTATTAAAACCCCAGATCCACGTATGTTTGAATGGCAGAACTCACTCATAGAAATGGGACTTGGAGATGGAGAGGAAGCTGCAGTCTCTGTTGGCCTTGATGGTGAAGATCAGGGGCTCCCCAGTGAGCACAGCGAGCTGGCCCACGAGCTCCCCGGGGTGGGTGATGAAGAGGCAGGTGTCTTCCTCAGAGTCAATCTTCCTCTGGTACACATGGAGCATCCCCGAGACCACAAAGCAAACATTGACATCCTGGAGCAAACGGGAAGGAAAACAAAAAAAAAAAAAAAAAAAAAACCAAAAAAAGAGCTCAATAAAAATCCCCACAGATTTTAAAAGCAATTATCCCAGTGACAGAGCTATCATGACCAATCTGTTTGCCAGAAAGCTCCCCTATAGCTTTTGAACAATTAGGTGGTAAAATAAGACACAATAGTGAATTATTAAAAGCAGGGTATGAATATTTAAAACTAAGCAGGCACAATATTGAAAAATGCATTTCTCTTTGGGTGGTTATGAAAAATGAAGGCTGCATCTTGAGATATCAAGGAATAACAACAGAACGTGGAGAGGAGGAGATAATGGGGAATCACAGCTGCAGGATGAGGGGCAGGGCAGGTCAGCAGAGCAGAACCCAACAGTGCAACTGGAGCTGCCCATCATCTGCTTTGCTTAAGCTCCTCTATTTACACAGGATTATTATAAATAAAGCTTGTTATACCCTAAACACATTTTGCTATCAACAAATAATGCTGGATTGGTTTCGTATGAGGGCTTTACTGCAGCTGAGTGGCATCATAAAAACCCAAAGTGCAGGGTGTGATAGAAGGCTTCTCAGTCCCCACAGCTCCTGAGGAAGGATGAAGGATGACTCCACACCTTCCCATGAGGTCCATCAGAGCTGACAACACCCAGGCACCAGAATCCCACCCTGGCTGTGGTGCAGGTCCAGTCCTGTGAGCAGGAAGGCCCAGAGCTGGGGGGGGTCACCTCCAGAAGAGGTGGATTGGGAGGGGACAGGTGGGAATGTTTTATTTGCCATTAATATGTATAAACACCTCCTGGAGGGGCACAGACTGAGCCAGACTCACCTGATCTCCCTGCCTGGACAGCACAGTGCCAGCAGTGACCTGATGCAGTGTCACTTTGCCATTCAGCAATGCAGGATTCTGGAGAAGAAAGGGGTGGGAGGTACAATTTACTGCTCTGTGCACAGTAAAGGCCCCGGAATGTGACCAAATAAAGCAAATAAGAATAACAGTTAAGACTATGTTACAAGTACTTCAGTCTCTTCAAAATCTGGCACATACTTTTCTATTTCTCTACCCACCCAATATTGCTTCCAGAAGAGAAAAAAAGGTATGATCCATTTTAATTGATCACACTTGGATTCTTAAGGATTTTCTATTCATCAATTTTCCCCCCAGACTCTTTAAAGGGCCTTTAATGAAAAGAGATCTGTATCAGCCAGCATGAAAACCATGAAACATCGAGTTTCTTTCAAAGGAAGGTGAAACTAGAGGGGACTCTCTGTATCATGGAGTAACTGGACAGGATAATCCAACACTGGCTCTGTCCCAGGCCAGCCCTGGGCACACAGCTCAGCTGTGCTGTACCTGCAGAGCACATTTTCCTACACACTGCACAACAAAAGCTTCCCCAAGCTCATCAACTCCTGTGCTCAGACAGACAAAAGTGGGAATTTCCCTCCCAGCTGAAAAGCAAATGAGAGAAAAGGGTCTTCCCAAAAGCCACCCTCAGTTTGGACCCCAATCCCTTGCAATGTCAAGGAGATGAGCTGGCTGAGCCTAGAATTTCCAAACATTGTTTTCACCACCACAACCCTGAGTGCATACCAGACACCCAAACAGGAGAGAGTTTTCTTTCCACCTCAAAGAACTGCCCACACACTTTGGGGTCCTGTATGCAGTCAGGATCAAACCCTAATGCTTCACCTTTGCTTTGGCATAACTTTCACTCAAGCCAGCAAATCACACAGTCACAGACTGGTTTGGTTTCAAAGGGACCTTAAAGCTCATCCAGTCCAGGCAGGGACACCTCCCACTGTCCCAGGCTGCTCCCAACCCCCATGTCCAGCCTGGCCTGGGACACTTCCAGGGATCCAGGGGCAGCCACAGCTGCTCTGAGCATCCTGAGCCAGAGTCTCACCATGCTTCAAATAAAGAATTTCTTCCTAATATTTAATGTCAGCCTGCCCTCCCTCAACTTCAGGCCATTCCTCCTTGTCCTGTCACTCCATGCCCACAGTCTCTCTCCAGCTTTCTTATAAATCTTCAGAAATTCAACATTTGATCACCACCCCTGAATGGGCTGGGGCAGAAAACAAGGATCAGTTGTGAGTGCACAGGTCAGGCTGAAGAGAGGCAGCACAGTTCTGGCTCTCACAGCTTCCCTGGGTGTTTGGCTGTGCCCAGGCTCTGCCTCAGAGGCAGAAGCACTAAAAGCTGCACTCACAGAAGAACCAATTGAGCATAAGAGCAGAGCACAATGTGACCCCAGACATCAACTCCATTCCAGCAGGAAACCAGCACAGCAGAGATGTAAACACTCCACCAGTGTAATTGTTCTGCCAGGCTGGAATTTTTCTATTTTGGGTTGAAAAGAAATAGTGCAAGTGAAATAATCACAATTATTCTTTACACCTACTGCTGATAAAAAGAACATATTTTCATCAAAAATAGTTTTATTAAAGCCAGTCTGTTTCATGGGAACATATCCAATGCAGAGAACCTGACAAGCACCTGTCAAAATATTTCAGTTCAGCAATAGCAACTCAACTAATTTCTATAATGTTTTTTCTATATTTAGACATTTGTGGTTGTATAGTATTATCTATTCTTAAAGCCAAAGTTGTAACTCTGAAAGTACCTCTCAGCAGGGGAATTCAGGCTCCCCCATGAGCTCTACTTATCAAGAGCATTTTCAGGCTGCATCAGCTCAAAAAAAAAATTGCTGCCAAGATTGTTTCCATGTCTAAGACTACTTAAGTACTGGGATAGATTGTACTCAGAGCTGTGAAAGCCTCAGCATTGGAGATCTTTAAGAACAGCTCAGCCAAAAACCTGCCAGAAATGACTTTGCAGTATCTGATTCTGCCTCAGGCATGGGAGGGGCTGAGTGACCTCCAGGCAGACCTTGGAATCCTCCTTTGCTGGGCTCTCACTGCCCCGTGAAGCAACAAAAGAGATGACAAATGACATCCATCCTGTCCCTCTCAAATGGGTGAGACCAGCAAACCCAAATTCAGCACGGCACAGCTACAGGGTTTAGGCTAAAAACCTGCACTGAGCCCCCCAGCCAGGAGCTCTTAGGGAAATAAGGGAAATAATTACCCCAAAAAGCTCCATTTCCCAGCAAGTTTCTTTCTTTGCAGGACTGCAACAAATGATTGCAGCAGGAAACTCAACAAAGTTGGTTACAATGGCAAATTTAGGAAGCAACAGAGGTTATTTCTGGGTAAGAAATTAACAGGAGCTTATGGTAGGAAGTGAAAACACAAACCAGTTATAAACAATTTAAATACAGCGATAATTAACTGGGACAAATAATATTTTTGTCAAAGGAAATTCCTGTGTTACTCACAAAGAAGAGATGCCCTGCAACACTGCTTAACCCTCCCCATCATAACTGCAGATAAAAAACTGTAGGAGATTGCAAACCATTCATGACAGAGATCCAAGGAATTCAAGTTACTTAAAACAAAAGAAAAAAAGAGAAAATTTTAATTCTGAAGTCAGATACCTAAAGGCCATTTGAAATAATGCCTCTCTTTCTAGAGACATTTATCCTCTGTCACATGAAAAAAAAACCAAACAACCAAAAAAACCCCAAAGCTACCATCTGTCATCAAAACATCTCAATTTTATTCACTTTGATTAGCTGCTCTGAAAAATGACAATTTAAAATGCTTCCATTTCATTTTTTTAAGAGAAGACCTTACAAGAATTTATTTTCTTTAATGTAAGCAGCATTGAACACAAATACTTTGTACACAGAAAGATTCTTCTTGCATTGCCTGTAGAAGAATCAACTTTTGCTATTACTACATGGGAAAAAATAATTCAGCTTTCAATTTCTGACATTTGGCCACACCCCACCAGAATCTGATTTGCTTGTGAAAAACTGTGCTTGAAAAAACTTGTGAAAAAGGTGCTTGAAAATCCTACCTTATTTCACCATTATTTAGATCTTCATGTTACAAACTCTGCCAATTAGGTGCTGCATTTTAAGGACACTGTTGAAATCAACTTAATCTCTAAACTGCTACTTGGTAATTACTGAGAAATTTATTCTAGTCTAAAAGAAAAGTGCTGTAATCAGGAGCTTCAGTAACCTTGGCATTTTTGCTTATGATCTGATAGTATCTGATAGTTGGATCAAGAACAGAATAGATGAAGTCCTACTTTACTCCTTCTGCAACAAGAATTTATTCTAAAATAGTGTGTAGTCTTTCAGGAGGATATAAATGCCTGAAAAAACCTGAAAACTAACATAATGAGACAGGTAAGGCTCCTGCAGCCTAAGAGACCTCAGATCAGTGAGGATGTGGAACAGCCACCCCGAGCCTCACAACTGGGAGCTGAAAGACCCTGACAGGGATTTTGAAGCTGCAAGGGGAATAATTTTGGATGTCAGGAAGGAATGCTAAAATTTACAAGTAAAATCTTTTAAGTTCTAGCAAGTGTTGTTTGGTGACAGCTCTGAAGGCAGGGAGGAGGTGCAGCAGCTGTGCCCAGCCTCTGGCAGCAGCAGCAGACTGGAATTATTGCAGAACAGGCTGGAACAAACCAGGGATGTCTCTGG
Source organism: Motacilla alba alba (assembly GCF_015832195.1). Lineage (NCBI taxonomy): Eukaryota > Metazoa > Chordata > Aves > Passeriformes > Motacillidae > Motacilla > Motacilla alba. The sequence continues at coordinate 1,537,431 of NC_052032.1, read as the reverse complement.
CTGACTGAGACAGATGCTGAGCTTTCCCAAACTGTCTGATTATCCACATGAACAGACACACCTCTGTAATGCAATGCAGCTGGAATGATGAAAACTATTTTCAATCCTTCTTACAGCACCAAGGGGCTCAGCAGGGCCTGAGCTCAGCAGGGATCAGGCACAGCCCCCGCCACGGGCACAGGACCCAGCTGGGAGATGCTGCCAGTGCCCCTGGAAAAGTACAGGGACAATCCCAAACAACTCCCCGGGATGCAGCACCACCAGGATTTATGGGTTCAGCGATCACCTGGACCTTCAGATAACCTGCCACAGGCAGTGACAGCACAGGATGAAGTGGCAGGAACTGCACACGTGCTGCTTGCAGGGCTAACTGCACACAGAGAGGGCAGATTCATGCACTGCATTCCAGCCTGGTCTGTTGAAATGGCAGAATAATTCAAATTCATTTCAACCCTTCTAAGGACTTCAACAGGCTGTTGAATAAAACATCCAGCCCATCTCCAGCACACTGAGGAGACAAATCCACTTTTCACTTCCTGGCAGAATGAAATGAAAAGCAAAAGCAAAGCCAGTTCCCCTTGCAATAACTCACATCAAGTTTCATCAGGGTTGAGAGGTCTTTCTTTGCTGCTTCCACAATGGCATCAATGTGTTTGCTGTTACAGGAGTCCTGCACAGCACTGTAATGGAAAACTGCGGAAGGAGTTTCTGTCACTGTCACTGTCTTCTTCAATATCGACTGCAAAGAGAAGAAACACATCAAGGATCAGGTTAAACATCAAAACTGGCCTTTATCGTCTGCATTCTCTACCCACCACAATTGGTGGTCTGCAAAAAAAGAAATCTAGGTTTCCAGAAAAGCAACAGCTTCCTAACTTCATTATCCCTGCATTTTTCTGCACAGCCTGACACTCAAATCAAACAAAGTTACTCATCACAGCTTGTGAAAGGGAAGGAATGAGAGACTTCACAAACTGGGCTGCTGCCAGCTTGATGGAACTAAAACTTTACCAACCCTGTACACAAAGATGGAGGAAAAGATAAAATGTCTGCCAAGGTCACAGTGAGCAACACTTTCATTCCAGATTTTAAGGTGCAGGTCTACAATTCAAGAGGGTTTTTGTGCTCTTGACTTCCAGATCAGGATTTGTAAAAAGCAGACCACAAAAATAAAAACTCATTTATAAATCATGACTGGAAACCTAGAGCTGATACAAGTTTTTAATTCCTTGCTGTAAAGGACCTCTCACAAATAGAGCATGGTCTGACAAATCCAAATAATCCATTTCATGAGTCAGGGGAAGAAAATACATAAAAACTTGCAGCAGTGGTTTCCCATTGCTCACCAAGGGAATCTCCACAGAATTTCAAAGTGTGCAATAAAATGACTTGACGGCCACTAACATCTACTGAAACACCTCTAAGTTAAAAAAAGTAACACAAAAACATTCAAGGCTAGGTTGGGTGGTGTACAGAAGGTGTCCCTGGCCATGGCAGGGGGATTGGACCAGCTGGGCTTCAGAGGTGCCTTCCAACCCAAGCCATTCTGTAAATCCAAACATCCCAACTCACAGAGAGCCACAAGGGCAGCGTTTTGCAGGCAGGAAGAAAACCTGTACATGACTGCAAGCAGAAGGAGGTGAGGAAGGGCAGGGCAGGAAGGGCAGGGCAGGAAGCAGGCTGGGCTCTGGGGAGGAGCAGACCCACCTTGGCCACGCTGGGGCTGCCGGCAGCGTCCTCGGGGGCCAGGTGCACCCGGGCCCTCTCGTAGGCCATGTCCATGTCGGACTTGGCACCGCTGGAATTGTCTGCAAGCAAGAAAAAATCCTGCTGTGAGCACCTCCTGCACTGCAGCTTCTCAGAAACAGCAGGTAACACACCAAGGGGAGCAACTTTGCACCTTCATGTTCCTGTTACTTCCCAGCTCCTTTTGACCTGGCACTTTAAATCCTCCCATGTCAGCTCAGGCATATGACACATCCCAGAATTCCCACACTCACTGTTGCACAGAGTACAGTCATTATTTGGAGATTTGTTGTGGAGCTTTTTGTCTGCTGAGAATTGGCAGAGCACTGGAGAGAGGGAACTCCTGATGACTTGAAACTTTGAGGTGTTTTTCATGGCTTTCTGCAAAACTGCCTGAGGGGATGCTGCTGATGGTTCAGATCAGCTGCTGCATCTTATCTTCAATACTCTACAAATCCCTGAAGTCCTTCATAGGCTTAACATTAAGTTTCAGGGGCCAATTTCCTCATCTGTGAGAGCAGCTCACCCTCTGAGCTCATCTGATGCTCCTTCTAGATATTGATGGGCTTGTACAAAAGGTGGGATCTGCTGAAGAAATCTTATTTATTTTATAAGCCTTTTTGGAAAAATGAAGCATATTTTCTATTCAGTTCCACATCCTTGGAAGTCACAGTGCCCAGGATGTAGCTGTCCTTTCTTTATCAATCCAGGTCACCTTTTATCCCCTAGAACCAGGCTCTGCTCAGGGGGAGGGACACAGCAAAAACATCAGACAGTTATTACAATAGTAGTAGTAGTAATAATAACAATAATAATAATTATAATTATAATTATAATAATAATAGCAGCAGCAGCCAGGAAAAGGCAAATCCACCAAATTTTCCTCATTGTTTTCAGGAAATTATTCTTAGTAATATTTTTTTTCACCAAACTAAAGAAATTTTTTTGCACCCAATTAATTGCCATTTCATAGGGTGAAAATTACGATCAGCAACTTCTCTTAAGTCTCTCCACACAAAGTATTTTGCCCCCAATAATTTCAAATCTTTTCTACAACTTGTACAAATTGTGGTGCTGAAAGTTACATAAGAAATTCCCTTAGAGTTCTCACTTATTTAATTCATGAATTTGAAGTCAATACAACTTCCATTCCTTACTTCCCAATTTTAATACATCTTAATTACATTAGGTCCTTGGCTGTCCCATTCACCTTCCAGGAACTTTTCTGAGCTAATCAATAATGCAAACTGGGAAACTCCTCCTATTTGAAAACCTTGAGCAGGATTCCCACAGCCTGAAGATTTACAGTTGAGTTTAAGAATCATGCAGAAATTGCAATTTCCTTTAACAAATAAATCTATAATATTAGGCATAGAAATAAGGATGAAATTATATCTCCAAAGTTGACTATTCAGAAAAGTTTACCTTTTCTTCCTTATACCTTTTAGTCACTACATTGTTCTTATACTTTTGTTTTTATAAATACAGATTGCTGCTCAGGAATAAGCTGGGGGGCCCTCTGGAAAAGCAATTATCTCTCCTGAGTGGTAAATTCTGTCACCTAAAAAATTCAAATTTTTAATTCTGCATTCTTTCCCCACCTTCCTTCCCAAGAGGCAAGCACTTGAATTTGCCCAGGATTGCCCCAAGCTTTGGGAAGCTGGCTTTTGGAACCAGAATTTAGACCATTGTGATCTATGACCATGTGACAATACCACCCTACCATGAAGGGCTGAATTCCATAAACTGAATATCAAAACCACAGTTTTTATTTCAGAAGGGCTTGACTCCTATCTCCCACTCCAGCCAGGCCAAGGGAAGAATCCCACTGCCACAAATATTCAGATCTACCTCAGAGTACTCTTTCCACGTCATCTTGAGAAAATGGCCTTGAGTTCTGCCAGGGGAGGTTTAGATTAGATATTAGGAAAAATCTTTCCATGGAAGGGGTTGTAAAATACTGGCACAGGCTGCCCAGGGCAGGGATGGAGTCACTAGCCCTGGAAGTGTTCAAAGAACATGTGGGTGTGACACTTGGGGACATGGTTTAGTGGTGAACACGGGGTGGTGCTGGCCTGGCAGTTGGACTTCAAGATCTTAAAGGTCTTTTCCAACCTTAACCATAATTCTGTGATCTACAAATATAAACAATCAAACCTGCCACTGGGATCATAATAAAGTTTAATGATCAGCCTCCGAACAAGAAACCCAACAAGCTGACCCAAAGTTGATTGTCATCAGAACTAACAAGCCATAAAATAAAAACAAACAGGAATGCTGATTTCCCATTGCTCACCAAGGGAATCTCCGCAGAATTTCAAGGTGTGCAATGAAATGACTTGATGGCCACTAACATCTACTGAAACATCTACTGTAAATTAAACAACAACAACACAAAAACATTCAAGGCCAGGTTGGGTAGAGAAGGTGCCTTCCCTGCCACCTTCTGCCAGTGCCACGTGCCACACATCAAGGCTCTGGGGGAACAGCACCTTCTCCAACTCTTTGAGGAAAAAACCACCAAAACAATGAAAGAAAACTGCTGTTTAACCTTAAAAATAGAGTTAGGAAAACTTACTTCCAGGGACAATGAAGGGGTAGAGTTGTTACATCCAAAAGGCCCTGCTGTTTTATTTCTGCTTTCTAATTCCCCTGTCCCCCAGCCCAGATGCTTCCATGAATTAACTCTATCTTTCTCCACCCAAAGTTACTACATTTATAAAGCAGAGTAGCCTGAGCTGGCAGAATCCCATTCCCTCATCTGTTACGCTTCAAGCTAGATAACTACACAAAAAGCCAGAACAGACTACAGCCAGCCCCAGGAGCAACTGAGGCAGAAGTGTTTTCTCCCAAAGCAATTTTTAGCAGTGTTTATTAATTCTAACAACAAGCAAATCAAGGAGATGTTGAGATAACAGCACTTGTATGACTCTAACACTTTTCTCCTCTCTGAATTAATAATAAACATGATCAATATTCCATGGAGTCTGAACACACAGTACGCAGTGGAATAGAATCTGAAGCAGTATCTTGATCTTTTCATTACAGACATCAAGACACTTTCTGTGTAAGCTAAACAGTGAAAAGAAATCAGCTCTATTAACTGAGGCAAATCATAATTACCCAATTAGATATGCTCCTTCTGTCAGTAAAAATTAGTTCTCTCTATCTGCTAAGCTCTGTGTACCTTGGCATAGCTTTTATGACACATAAAAGGAGAAAGGAAGGACAAATGGACATACCCACTGAGAGGTTTGCAGGGATCCTTCCACAGTAAAGCTCCTAAGAACACACAAGGACTGTCCCTGAGAATGTCACAGGGCTGCACAGGCAGAGCTCACTGAACTGCCTCATTCACCTCGGGGAAGGGGCTGTGTTCAGGGCAAGGATTAATTAATTTACCACTGAATCAAGTCTGCTGGTGCATTTTATAATTCCTAGTGTAAAACAACCTCACACACATGAAGATCAAGCCAAGTCTTGTGTGGGTCAGTCAGTGATTTCCCTTCATTTGTCTCCCTGGCTTAGAAAGATGATCTACTCACCCCAAACAAAATCCTATTTCTCCACCACACCCACCCCTCTGGACAGTAATATGGAAACTACGGAAAATCTAAGTTGGACCCTTTACACTTGCCCAGAGGAACTGAAGAGGAAACAAATGAGCCCTCCAGTGTTAAAACTGAAGGAACTCCCCATTGCTCTCCTCTGTGCACACCAGCAGCTTTGTGTGGCAGCAACAAGTGACACAACCCTTCCACTAGGGAAAGCTCTCAGAGCTCAGGGCCCCCTCAGCCTGGCTCCCTCCTTCTTCCTTGTCTCCAAACCCTTCAACCCCTCACAGTATGTTCCTTTCTCCTAAGTCACTTAACAGACATGGTGAGCAATAAAAGCATCTTCCAAAGTACCCAGGGCACATTTATTCCACCGATTAAACATTTCTCTATTAACAGTACCTGAGCATGAGCTTGGAATTCCCTGACAGTGGTTAATTTATTACTCATCTAACAGAGACTGTTAGATGCCTGTGCTCTGTGATTCCCACAAGAACTCCATCTTGAAGCACAAAGTTTTTCCACCTTGAAGCACAAAGCTGCTCTAAACACAAGACCCAGAGGAAAATGTCTACAGTGGAGTAACTGAAGTTCCCCAAAATGATACTGCAGCATCAAAGCAGCTCAGCCTCATAAATGTCTCCTCAGAGCATCCCATGATCCATCACCTTTATTATCCTCTCTAAAGAACATTCCTCTAAAAGCAGCAAAGCAATGTAATGTGCTTTTTGGGACAATCAGCCAAGCAAGAAACGTGTGTCATCTTTTATGTGAAAGATGATGGCCTATCATCATAATTCAGTTTGTTTCAGTAATATCAATTAATAAAGCTCTTCATTTGCAGGTCTAGGTAGCCAAATGACGTTCCCCATTGCTGATAATGACAGCAAGGGAATGCTCTCTGGGATAATAGTCCATTTGTTACTAAATAATTTTTTGACCAATGAGTTAGGAAGCAGCACCACTGCAAGATGATTATCTACCATGAACAGGACTGCAAGATGATTATCCACCATAAACAGGAAAATTATCTAACCCAGCACTCCAGAGATCATGTGGTTTCCCCCGTGATTAGATAAATTACATATTCCCCACAATTTTGCCAAGCACTACTTACTAGGAGCCTCTGTAGAGCCTGCATAGGGAGGTGATGAAAGGCTTCTTCTGAAAACATGCTCAGAGTTTTCTGCACTAGAAATCCTCAACATGTCTGAAATTTAAAAACAAATGTTGTAAACACAAGCTATCCCCTAATAAAGCAAATTTCACTAACACTAAGAACCTTTAACTACCCACTATTAAAGGCTGACTTAAAGATTCTGAAACACTGACATTAAATACTAAATTTATTATTAAATTAAATCTTTTTCTTGGTTTTAATTTTTAATTTTTTTAAAATTTAATTTAATTTTTCCATCTGCAGAGCCAAAATTCAACTCCATCTATTTTCCTGGCTTTACCTTCAGTACTGAGTCTTTAGGCTGAAAAGACACATATCCAGCAATTCTTCTGCTGGTGTCTAGAGTGCTGAATCTTCCCAACTCCCTCTCTGCATTCAAAATGAGGAGTCACTTATTTTTCCCCTTTCCTTCATCCCTCAATATCATTAACAACACAGTAATATTTCCCCATTGAAGCTAAGAACTATCCAAAGGCTTCAGACCTGAAATGAATCAAAGACATTCCTTCAACTACTCTGGTAAAATAAAAATCTTCTGATCAATAGCAGTGATATCAACAGTGGATTGTGAAAAGACACAGGGGAATGACCTCAAGCTGAAGGAGGGCAGGGTTAGACTGGATTTGGGGAGGAAATTATTTACTGTTAAGGGCAGTGAGGCCCTGGCACAGGGTGCCCAGAGCAGCTGGGGCTGCCCCTGGATCCCTGGCAGTGCCCAAGGCCAGGCTGGACAGGGCTTGGAGCAGCCTGGGACAGTGGGAGGTGTCCCTGCCATGGCAGGGGGTGGCACTGGATGGGCTTTAAGGTCCTTCCCAACCCAAGCCAGTGTGGGGTTCCATGCTAGGACCAGCAGGGGATGACCAGGGTGTAAGAAGGCCCCAGGGGACACCACAGGCTGGGATTCTGTGAGTAGTACAAAAGTTAAATAAGATCCCAGAGGACAGCTCCTCCATGTTGCCAGAAGCATTACCCATTTCCAGCGCTTCCCCAGATTTTTCAAGCTTCTCTCCACGCTCCTCCTCCAAAGCACTGGGTGTTTGTCTCTTCCCCACCTTGCCGGCACTGCCTCCAGCGGTGACGCTGCTCACGGAGATCAGAGGGGTGCCCTGGCTCTGCTGGGAGCAGGGAGGACAAGCAAACATCAGCCACCCCCTGGCACGAGTTCCACACCCTGGAGCCTGCACAGACCCTCAGAAACCACTCAGCTTGTGCTCGTAAGTCCCAGATCCCCAAGGGTGGCTTGCCTGGGATCTGCAGCTCCCTCAGGGCATCCCAGCAGGGCCTGGGGACTCCCAGCTTGACACTCTGAGCATTCCCTGCCCCTCTGCCACCACGGGTGCAGCATTTTCCCCACTGCTCCAGGCAGAGGTGACATCATCAGCAAACATCAGAAGTGCTGAAGCACCAGCAGAGCACACTCATCACCGTGGAATGATGCACTTGGGAAGTTTAAGCCTCCCCACCAATTCCCCAGGCGTCAGTGTAGGCTGGGTTTTATGGGCTGGTTATACAAGTGCCTCAGTCCTCAAGCACCGTCATTATGAAATTAATATGTAGCATTTGCTTTATGACCTTCTGGCAGAAGGAAAACTTCTGTGTGCCCTGTCAGGAGAGGAGAGGGCCTGACAAAACTTACACAGCTGAAGAGCTCCGTGGTCAGCCCCAGGTAGTTGTGCAAGGCCAGGAATGTCACCCTCTGCAGCCTCACCATGATGATCTGCAAGCGGGGAACAAAGAAGCGACAGCATTGGATTTAGCATTCTCCCACACTCGTTCTGGCATTTAGACACAATCATGCACCAGGGTACCTGAAAGCATTCTATAAAATACAGACTGTACCCTAAGCTGAAATTCCTTTTTAGCAGCTGATAAATTGAGAGAGATTCAAATGATTTACCAATTACTTCACAATCATTTGATGGCAGGAGAATCCGAAGTCTTACACTCCCAAACACCAAATGCTTTTTGTTTCCCATAAACATCAATAGTAAAATGCCTTGAAATAGAAGCATTTGTGTCCAGTTTTCCTCTTCATTAAAAAAATTATTCCAGCTCTCCCCATAGAGAACCTGTCCCACTGCCCCACAAGCACTCAAAGCTAACACTGGAATCAGTGGCACCTTCCTCTGTCCTGCCAGCTAATTCCCACTCCGGAGCCATCCCCTCTTTTTTATCAGCTCTCACAGAGCAAATTAATTTGGTGTTAATGATCTGTTCTCCTTCAACCAGCAGTATGAGGAGGTTCATGTGTTGCTCATAAATCATCCAGAGACCAGAACAGTTTGCAAGGACAAACAGATTTAGAAGTGATGGCAAAGCAAAAGGACAGCCCAGAGTGACTCGTGGGGTCACCCTGCGGCTGCTACACCTGTGGGACAAGGCACCACCCCTGGAAATCCTTAATCTGATCCCTGCACCACCTCCCACCTGCAGCAGGTGCTCCCTGGAGAGCTGTCTGAGCCTCTGCAAAGCAGCAGAAGGCGAACACAACTGACACAAAGCACAGCTCTTCCCTCAGGTGCTGACAGAGGCCTCTAGAGTGAAAATTCACGTGTCAGTCCAAATTTTGTGACCCTTCCAAAGCATCAGCCCTCACCAAACAGCTCCTGAGGGTCCAGCAGTCCTGTTTCAGGACATGTGACAGTCTGTTCATGACTCTCAGCCATTCTGGAGCCCTCCTGGTGCACTCCAAGCTGCAGAGCCCACACCAGCACCTTTCTATTCCCCCAGGATCAACAGACTCACACTGCAGGTCTGGCTGATTGATGAAGGTACCACACACACAGAAACTTAATTAATGGAGATATACAGATACATATGTTATTTTTTCCTGTTTGGGATAGTACTGGATTATTAAGTCTAGGGCTCAACAGCCAGGAGAAAAGCAGAACAAGTCCAAACTTTGATAAGATGTGCTGAGCAGTTCCCTATCTACCAAAGGATGGATGATGAGCTTGCTGAGCCTCTAAATATCCTCCTGTAACCTGGAAATGAGAGTGGTTCTCTTTCCCCCCCAGCTCTACCTACCTGCACCACCCTCACAAGGGTTTCAGGGTATTTCTGGAACACATCCTGGAAGGCACTGGCTGGAAGCCTCAGTATTGTGGATGGAGAGGCTGCTCGGGCCGAGACGGTTTTATAGGGAGCAGGGTGACCCTAAGAGAAAGTTCCAGAGACAGGGGGTTAATCCATCAACGATCCATGCCAATTCCTCCCAGATTCCTGCTTTGCTGCTGTCTGTGTCTGACAGACACTTCTGACCACAAAGAGCCTTGAGCTGGTGCTCCACAACCACGGGGGTGTGATGAGGGTGAATTCACAGCTGCATTAGAGACAGGGCAGGGAAATGAGAGCTCCAGGGAGCTGGATCAGGGTGAGGGAAGTGCCAGGATCTCAGCTCTGACACAGCTGAATTCCAGAGCCAGCCTTTGAAATCCCAGCTAGTGAAGGCTGCAGAGAAAAGAGGGTCTGTTGATTTTATTATCTGTGCTAACAACCAAGTTATTTGATGCATAAACAACCCCAGACTCACACAACCAGTGAAAAACACAACAAAATTGTACAGCAATTACAGACATAATGGAGGAAGCCAAAAGACAGGCAGACTTCTTGTGTTTCAAGATATATATACACATTTTTTCATATATATATCCACTTTAAATATTCCATGTGACAAAGCCAAACAGCTTCACTTTACTGGAGACAAAGTGGGTCTAGACCATCCCGCTCAAAGAACAGATGGAGAACTAAAAAACTAACAAAAAGTGGGTAGAATACAGAGATTTTTTTCACACTGGAAGGCAAGACTCTGGATTTGGATTTTTCCCCTTAAATCAGAATAGATTTTAACAAAAATCTACTGCAAAATACTTGGATAAAAAGACAGAAAATATCCCTTTCACCAACTTAATAAATGCTGGAAACAACATCTCTAACTCATAAATTAATTTAAAATCCATGAAATATTGATTTACACAGTATTTATAAGATAAAATGAGCCTTTTTGCAGCACAAGAGCTGCAAGAGGAAGAAATGTAGTTTCTATTTTAACAGCCCCTCACAGCTCCAGCAGCTTTTCCCCTCCAGAGCAACACAAGGCACCTTTTTCCCAATACTGACACTGAGATGTTAAATGCTGATTACAAACCAAACTGCCTGCAAGACTTGCAGAGCATCATGCAACTCAACACAAGCACTCGGAAGGAATTCCTGCCTAAAGAACCCAGCAAAACCAAACAAGAGACTTTCTCTAATGACTCTGGAAAATAAAGCTGCAGCTCTGTCTGCCTGCTGGTCTGGAAGGCTCCGTGAAGCAGATTCTAAAATTAAATTAAATTAATTGGAACCAATTTCTTAATTACACCAAGTTCAGCTGACCTTTTTATAAAATCTGGGGATGATATTAATAGCTTTGATTTTCAACTTCCTGAGGGATCTGAAATTTTAAACATCTCTTTGACCTACAGTGTAAAGCTCCCAGTGTCCTCAGTTTTCCTAAGTTTCTTTTAATTAAGTAAAGAAATTAACAAATAACATTTCTGTGCTTCGGCTGCACCCAAAAACAAATGCAGCAATCCTCTTTTACAGGCCAGTTTGAAGTCTGGCTTTACATGAAGAATTAATTTGGACTTCTTATACTTACATGTAAAGAAAAATGTATACAGTCTGCTTTTAAGTGCTGCATTTGCCATCAACTGTATTTTCTACCAATCTCTACAGCAAAAATATAGTCAAAAACGAAGGAAATTATTACATTTTTAGTTGCTGGACAATGATAAGTATCAAGTTAATTGGTGTTTCATGAGTTATTCCAAAGAGCAAACTGAGCCCCGGGTATCCCAGAACTCTGGTCCCCAGTCTACCCAGGAAAGTGTTTGGGTTTTTTTCTGGCAAATGCTCAGTGCTGACAGCCTCAGAAAAACAGCTTTGGGATAATAACAGATAACAATGCAGAAGCCTTTTTCTCCAAAGAACAGCCCATTCCTCCAAGTTTTCAGCATATAATTTTGCCTCTCTGAAATCCCTGCATGAGAGCAACTCTTCTGAAAGGGCCAACACCATGGCTAATGGGGCTGGGACATGCAAGAACTGTCAGGGGAGTGTGAGGAGGAAATCTTCCATAATTGTCACTTCTCTCAGCTCTAATGTTATCAGCAGCACAGGGAGAACACCATGTTCAAATTATACTATTTTGCAATCACACACTGAGATGACAAGAACAGTTAAGTTATAATCAGTTATGAAACAGGGTTTTTTTCAACAGAGAACTTTTTGTTCTCAGGGCAGGTAACTATTTACTTCTGTCTTGTTCCAAGAGCTGAGGCATCACCTCCAAGCAGCAGCTGAACCCAGGTGACAGCTTATGGCCAAATCCAACCAAGCTTGGTCAAAAAATCTGCTGCAAGAGACATAGATGTTTCACACTCTCCCATCTGCAGTGGTATGCTCCTTTCTGGACCCAAAAATCTGACATTTTCTCCCCACTTCCATGGCTGGATTTTGTCTTCCTTCACTCCTTCCTGACATCCACTACATCAACACTGCTGCACCCAAAGCTCTTGCAGCAATCAATCACTTCTTTATAACCTCATCCATCTTGTCAGCCTTGCAGGCTCACCTTTATCCAAGTGTTCTTCCAGCTTCTTTTAATCCTGACTTTCATTTTTTCCCCCTCAATCACTGCCATTTGATCAATATCCCTCACAGCCTCTTCTTTCTCCAACTTTCTTACTCCAATTATGCCAGCAGGCCCGTTTTCTTAAGAGCATCTCCACATGGAGGACAAGAGAAGAGCGAACCCCCAAATCTCCAGCAATCAGCATCACATCTCTGCTGGACCAGTTCACTCTGGATGAACATTGACTGTTCTGGGAAAAGCTCTGGCTGCACACACAAGCTCTCAGCAAGAGCTGCTGAAAACAGAAACGTCAACAAGGCTCAGCTCAGAGATTTCTGTGGTATTCGAGGCAGTATCAAGACAAAGTCATTAACTGCACCTCAGAAATGTTCCGGAATACCAGGAAAGCTACTTGGATTCAAAAGCTCCAAGTTTCTCCTCAGAGTTTGGAGAAAGCAGCATCAATCTGTTCTTGGAATAAGGGGAGGCTCGTGTCACAGCTGCTACCTTTGTACCTAGTAGAACTGAAGGGACTTTTCAGTTCAAAAGCTGAAAGATTCAATTAGAAAAGTACCTCTGCTGTGACCTTTCTTTTAGGTCCACCAACGAGATCTTGCCACTTCTTGCAGCACCCTCAACCTTCTTGCACAACTCTCAGCTAAGTGAGGGACCAGCCTGACATCACCTGCTGCAAAATCAGTCAAAATAATCACAAATCCAGCTCAGACAACTGAAATCCTCTCTGAATGCACTCTTTCTTCACAGCACAGCCATGTGTGCGGTGGAATCTAATTCAGGTTATGGTATCTGCAGAATGTTCTAAGACTCACTCACTGTTTTGGGATGACACTGGGGGTCTCCTCTATTTTGATCCAGTGCTACTTTCTCTCTCCTTGCCTATTTTCATGCTACTCCTCTACCTAAAGTCTGCCAGGAACATAAGGAAGAGGAAAAATAGCAATGAAACAAGCAGCTCACTAAGCTGGGAAGTGAGGAACAAAAGAGTTGTAAAAATAAATGAGAACAAGTTTAGCAAAAAATATTTCAAGGTTTTTTATTATGGATTCTTCTGCAGACTGCTAACTCTGTTCAGCACACTTTCAATCATTTCTATTTTTTTTACTTACCACTGGTATAACTAATGAGAAAGAGAAAAATGACAGAATGAGAGTTAAAAATGAAAAAAACTCAACAGGATAAAAAGTGAATGGCAACCACTTTTTTAGAAAACAAAGCCATAAAGCACTGCTACACAAGGATTTCTTTTCTTATATTCATTTTAAACAAGCAAGAATATGACTGGTATTCATGTTCCTTTATGATGGCCCTGTTTTTTAGAATATTGTCATGGAGAAAATTTAGTGGTGGAAGTAACTAATATGGATTTACAAAGGTATTATGAATGTGACAGCAAGAACTAGACTTGCTACAGTCCAAATTATTCCCTTTCTACAGAGAAAACTGTGACCAGGCTTAAAAAAATGTTATCACTGTTGACAGGTTTTAGGGAACTACAGATATACATAATATAGATGCACAGATAATGTGGATATAGAGGTGTATGGCTGCTTTTGGAAGTGACAAAGCACACTTCAGAGAATCCTTTAACACACAATTCACAGAATCACTGGGTTGGAAAAGATCTTCAAGACCATCAAGTCCAACCCAGCCCCAACACCTCAACTCAACCCTGGCACCCAGTACCACATCCAGGCTTGTTTTAACCCACTCACCTCCCTGGGCAGGCCATTCCAGAAATTTATCACCCTTTCTGTAAAAAGCTTTTTTCTAATATCCAACCTGAATTTCCTTTGGTGCAGCTGGAGACTGTGTCCTCTGGTTCTGTCAGTGCTGCCTGGAGAAAGAGCCCAGCCCCAGCTGAGCACAGGCACCTTTCAGGAGCTGTAGGGAGTGATGAGGGCACCCCCGAGTCTCCTTTTCTCCAGGCTGAGCACCCCCAGCTCCCTCAGTGGTTCCTCACAGGGTTTTTGTTCCCAGCCCCTCTCCAGCCTCGTTGCCTCCTCTGGACACGCTCCAGGTCCTCAAGGTCCTTCCCAAACTGAGGGGCCAGAGCTGGACACAGCACTCAGGGTTTGGCCTCACCAGTGCCCAGTGCAGGGGCAGAATGACCTCCCTGCTCCTGCTGGCCACACCGCTCCTGATCCAGGCCGGGATGCTGCTGGCCTCCTTGGCACCGGGGCACACTGCTGGCTCACGTTCAGTTGCTGGCAGCCAGTACCCCCAGGTCTCCTTCTGCCCGGCCACTGTCCAGCCACACTGGCCCCAGCCTCTGGCATTGCAGGGGGTTATTGTGGCCAAAATGCAGGACTGGGCACTTGGACTTATTAAACTTCATCTTACAGGACTCTGCCTATCCCTCCAACCATGCCACGTCTCCCTGCAGAGCCATCCCACCTTCCAACAGATGGACACACGCTGCCAGCTTAGTGCTGTCTGCAGATTTACTAATGAAAGACTGAATCCCCTCATCCATGTCAGCAATAAAAATATTGAACAGAGCTGGCCCCAGCACAGAGCCCTGAGGGACACCACTGGTGACTGGCTGCCACCACTCTCTGGGCCCGTCCATCCAGCTCCTGACACACAGAGCAATGGCACCTTTTGATGAACAGCAACACCCAAGCATGGCAGAAACATGGCACAAGGCAAACATTAACAACTATTGATTAGATTTATCTTCATCCTCTGAAATCCCATCCTACCAAAATCCTTCAGGAAAACACCTTCAGGGTTTGGGTATTACCAAAGATGTTGAATTCAACACCTTCCATGTAGGCATTCCTAAAGTGATTTCAGCAAAACCATCAGTCTAATTCCAACTGAAACAAAATCCACCAATTTTGCACTGAATAGGATCAGCATTCAGCTCATCCTGGCCCCTGCCAAAGAGCACAGCCCTCAGCTGGCCACCAGCACCACTGATGGTACAAAACAAAATAAATCCATTAACTGGTTTCACAGTATAATCACAGTACTAACAACTGTCAGATTTATTTTCATTAGACTAAATAAAACCAAATTCATTAAGTAACTCATCAAACATGTAAAAGCCCAGACTGCTGGGCCCCAACCTGGTCCTGCTCCTGCCTGAGTTGTGATTTGAGCAAATCAGACTGTAATCTCAGTTTTCCAGACACAAAGGGATCATTCAGATCCTCCTGCCAATCAGAAGCAGCCAGTCAAGCACACATTTCAGAACCACCCTCCACACCACCAAGCTCAGCTTCCACCTGCAAAGGTCTGGGAGGAGGAGAATTATCAAAAAAGCCATTTTGCATTCTGATTCTTCTCTAGGAATGTCCAAGGCCTGCTTCCCCTGCAAGGCTCAGTGGGAGCCAGCAGGGAAGTGCCCCTCCCAGAACTCACCGTGATGACATCCAGGATGCTCAGCAGGCTGTGCACGCTGTCTCCTGCCAGCACCTCCTTCACCACCACCTCTGTTCCATCCTGCAAGCACACACACTGCATTACTGCAGGCTCACAGCTGCATTTGGGAAAGCTTGCAGCATTTCAGAAAGCTCAGGTGCTTCTTTTCTCTCTGCTCTGATAGAAATGTGCTAATTCCAAACAGGGAGTTTCATATCAGCTTTCTAAAAGTGATAAATTAAAAGAAACTACGACCCAGCTTTTTCCAGGGATGTTGTGACCTGCCTGTCTTTGCTATTTAACACCATCAAAACACAGCTTCCTTCATCCAGAGGCACAATGAGCTCCCTTTAATGAGGGGTTACCTGTCAAGAGGTTGTACAAAGCAGGAGCAGCAAAATGTAAAAATACACAGAAATCAGCTAAACACCAGCCCACTAAACTTTCAGCCACTGGGAAACTGCTTACATCCAAAAGTTAAACTCCAAGTTTAGTCAGGAAGAAGGTAAAAATTAAAAATTTAACTTGGCAGAAGGGATGACAAGGACTGGAAGGACTGGTGCTCAACATTTTGAGACTCACATGAAAAACAAACCATCATCTTTTTTCCCATCTACCCAAAAGTGAATCTGACTCTTCCGCCTCCCAGACAAACCCATTGACTCCTGCTGGACTATTCTGAGGTGAACTTGGTCTCTCCTGCTCTCTGTGCCCAAATCCTTTCTGTAATGACCTTTAAAGGTGAATGTTTCCAAGCCCAGCTTGCACCCTGTCTTCCCTCAATAACTTCTGCATCTCCTGTGTGAGGATAATTCCAGCTGCCTCATCAGCTTTGTGTTCTGCTCTCTCATCTGAGACACGAGGGACTGCTACAAACCTTGATCTTTACAAACACCACAGCCCCAAAGAGTTGGGATTAATCCCTCCTAAACCACTGTGATTCACATGTCAAAGTTTAATCAATGCTTAATGATTCATGCCAGCCTATCTGCTGTGCCAACAGATTTCTCTCAGGAAGTGCAGAGCAGTGGGTTCTTGTTGGAATCCTGGATGCTGAGAATTTGAGACTTTCTGTGCTGCCAGGCACTGACTCCCAAGAGAACACTGCAGGTGACCTAAGGCCATGGAGAAGGCTTCCAAAATGGAATGGCAGAACTGGGATTATGGGTGTGGAGTTTGAATAGAAGTGTCTAATATCATGTGGTGGAAAACTCAGAGTTTAAGGGTTTCGAATATAGTCATGTATGTAAGGCAAGATGGAGGTTTTAGTGCAGAGGCTGGTCCTTCTTCTTCCCCTCCTTCTCCCTGGGTTTGGGTGGTTTTGTGTAATTGGATAAAAAAGCCCACATTGCAGGGCATGAGTGGTTGGTTATTGGGTTAAAAGTAAAAATAATTTAGGTGTCATTTCTTAATTGGATAGTTTATCCTTAAAAGACCTTGTAGAGAGAGAGAGACAGGGCTCCATTTTTACCTTGTTACAGTAAAGTACTGGAGAACTTACAGCTTGTGAGACTGTAACATAGATAAGAACTAATACACATCTGAGGTTCTTACACTTTCTTGGATGCAAACTTCCAGCTTTCCATCCTGCACCACGTAGATGCTGTTGTCCAGCTGCCCGGGACGGAAGATGTACTCGCCCTCGTGCAGCTGCACAAAGAACATGTGCTTGCACAGCTCCAGGAACAGTGGCTTCTCAAAGTGCCCAAGGACCCTGCAGCAAAGAAAATGCAAAGAGAAAACCTAAAATCACCACAGCCTTTGGAAAATCCTTCCTAAATTAGCAAAGCCCCAGCTGCGAGGAGCAGAGGAAGCCCCAGAGGAGCAGCTGCAGGGAAGGAGCCCCAAAGACCTCCCCAAAATAAGGTGCAAGAGCAGCATGAATCACAGAGCTGTAAATGCTGGGGCTCCTTTGGAGGAGCCCTCCAAAGAATGCAGGCTCAGAAGGAAGGACAGCCAAACTTCCTCCAGCAAACACCAGCAAGGCCTGTGGAGGGCAATAAAAAATAAAAACCTGCCTGATATACACACTCTGTGAGAAAAGTTACCCCAGGAACTTCCCCTTTAGCTGCCCTGTGCATGGAAGCAGGACACAGGAGAAATACTGAAAAGAGGGAAAAGCTCCTGTCATCTGCATGTAATTGCAAGTCTGGAATATTCCATCTCCTGCTGGTAACATGCATCTGAACTCCAGTCAGTCACTGCCAGGCAGAGAGAAATATGGGTTTCACACCTGATCACTCTGTACAGAGCTCCAACAGCTCACATTTATCAGGATCAATCCATCAAATCCTACTGCAACATCAATTAGTCATAGGAGACCATAATTCCACAGCAGCAAGTTCAGATGACTGAAATAGCATTTTTATTTGAGAATATATGACCTTCAGGACTATATTACATCACAACAGGGAGGAAAAATGAACATCCACAAGCAAAATCAAAATTACAGACTGGAAGATCTCCTCTCTGCTGTGTCAGCAACTTAACCCCTTGCTGAAGGGGCACAAAGACCAACCCTTCGTCTTAGTCTGCCAGAGAGCTGTGGGGATTAAGTTGACTTTGATTTATTTGCAACCTTTTCAGGCAGAGAGGTAAAATATCCTGCAGCCCAGGGAGCTGTCAATATGGTATCCAATTAACATTTACCAATTATGATGTTTTTCTGTACAAAAAAAAAAAATTGCCTGGTACAGCCTAAACAGAAGTTTTAAGATGCATTAAATCTGTTCATGTTAGAACACCTTTATTAGCACTACTCTCAAACTGAGGAAACTAACTTACTTGCTTTTTTCTCCCCCCATCTCTTTTTAATTTTTAAAACAAACTCAGCTATTTTTTTAACGTTTCTAGAAAATTCAAAGTCACTCATTTTGTCCTTATGCTCAGATGAATTTCAGTCAACTCCCTCAGGATTCTGACCGTGCAATAGTAAAATCCAAGATTTTACACAAACTGTCAAATATTTATATCACTTGAGCATCCATCAAAACCAAACTCTAAATTTCTCTTTCCATTTAACATTACCTGACATTTTTAAGCATGTATAGGACTTCTGATGGCAAGTGGGAATTCTTGACATCAAATTCAGTCAGATCTGCCTCTAGCAAAGAAGGAGGAGGTTCTTTCCTCTGCAGAGTTGGACATTCCTTCTTAATACGCAGAATCCTACAAAGGAAAAAGAAAGTTCAGGATGTTCCCTCATTTGTACTAATACAAAATATTAAATTTGTACTAATAGGAAATGTTAAATAAGTATATAGTAAATACTAAACTTCACCATCCCAAGTTACACATTATCAATTAGCTAAAACATCCCATCCTCCTGCCTTTCCTCACCAAAACCATCCCAGTCCAGCAAACCTCCCAGCTGATCCACAGCTGACAGGACTGGGAAAAACCAACAGCTACAGAAGAGGGCTCTGCTAGAGATACATTCCACATCACAAACAGAAACACCAAACCAGCCCCCAAGATGTGAATTTTCCCCTTCCCAAAGTCCCAAGTACCTTTTAGCCAGAGATAAAACCTTTGCCCGTTTCCGCATCCTCTGGCGAGGGACGGTGTTCCCAACCAAAGAGTTGGGAAGAGTTGTAACCTAGGGGGGAATAATGGACACAAAAACAGTCACAAAACCCCAAAACCAAAAAAACCAACTCGCTAATTCCAACCCTGCTGAGGCACCAAGACATTTACCAGCCATAAAGTGTGAGCAGAGTGAAGAGCTCATGTAAGACCTTGGAGGGTTGGAACATCTACTTCAGGATCACTTCCTTTCTATAAAGCAAGTAGAGTGTATTTTGATTTTACCAATCAACTACTACAGTGCTAATGGATGGCAGAGGGGAAGGATTCCTTGCTGTGGTTTTCATTCAGGAACACTCAGCATCAGGAAGAGGAGTAAGGCACTGATCTCTGCTTTGGGACAGGGTCAGGAGCCTGGGAATGGCTGGAGTTGGGCCAGGACAGCTCAGGCTGGAGAACCAGAGGACACAGTCTCAAGCTGCACCAAGGGAAATGCAGGTTGGGTATTAGGAAAAAGTTTTTCACTGAAAGGCTGATAAATTTCTGGAATGGCTGCCCGGGGAGGTGGTGGAGTCACCAGTCCTGGGTGTGTTTAACAAAGCCTGGATGTGGCACTGGGTGCCAGGGTTGAGTTGAGGTGCTGGGGCTGGGTTGGACTCCATGATCTTGAAGGTCTCTTCCAACCCAGTGATTCTGTGAATTCTGGGAATTCTGTGAGATCAGGGCAAGGTTCTTCCCCCAGAGGGTGCTGGCACTGCCCAGGCTCCCCAGGGAATGGGCACGGCCCCGAGGCTGCCAGAGCTCCAGGAGCCTTTGGCCAGCGCTGCCAGGGATGCCCAGGGTGGGGTTGCTGGGAGGTCTGGGCAGGGCCAGGGGTGGCACTCAATGATCCTGGTGGGTCCCTTCCCACTGAGAATATTCCAGGATTCTATCTGGCTGTGATGGTGACAAACCAAGGCTTTTCCTTGCATTTCTTAGTTCCCAAGTGCCACCCTCTGGAGAAACACCACAACTGCTACACCAAGCAAGCCCCTCATTAGGTACTTTTAGAACATTCCCAGTTCTCCATTTGTTACCCAAAGAGTTGAGTCTCTGTAAAATTCCTCTTGCAAAAGTTCCTCTTGCAAAAGGAATCTTTAATTAGTTTGGAGGGATATTTTTTTGAAAGTAAAACCTTGGTATATGTTATAAAAACCCAGGAAGTACAACCCACAGCAGTTTGGGTGTAATGTTCTCTGCCTTACTCAGGAAGAAAAGCAAAAAGTAAGGTCTAAAACTCAAACAAAAAACTACCTGATATTATTTTACCATGTGGAATTCTAAGCATTCTTTACTTATGTGAATTACATATAAATAGCTTGGTTAAAAATTATTTAAATTATGAAAATCATCAAGAATATTAAAATTATGAAGTTGCACACACAAAATTTCCTCTCATTGACGTTTTTTTTTGCGAAGTTCTACTTAAAGGCTGACCTGCCATGCAAGATTCAGGGAGCAACCACCTCCTCCACAATGAAACAGCTCCAGAACTGAATATTAAACCCACCAGTGTCTAATTAAGTCAAAGTGTTTGAATTCACCTCAATGAAGTATGGGAGGCAGAGGCTGGGGCAGTTCACAGAAGGAAGTGTTCCTCCACACAGGGTGACTAAGGATGGTTACTTCCCTGTATCTCATTTTTCTACAGATGTTGGTTTGCAGGGAGTGCACACCTGGACCTGGCAGCACAGGGAACAGCCAGGACCCTGTGAGGGCAGTGAGGCCCTGGCACAGGGTGCCCAGAGCAGCTGGGGCTGCCCCTG